>NC_042615.1:420086812-420686812 GCF_901001135.1 Rhinatrema bivittatum
GCCCACAGCAGCTAATAGATCTGGAATGGACTGCGCCGGAGGACTCATTCAAAGGGGGTCGGGCCTTGTCGGGCATGTACCCTCTGAACCCGGCGTCCAAGGAGCTGCTGGTGTGCCCCAAGTAGACGCCATAGTTAACGCAATTGTGAAGCGCACCACCATTCCGGTTGAGGGGGGAGCGGCCCTCAAGGATACACATGACCAGCGCATGGACACCATTCTGAAGCAAGCCTTTGAGGTAGCAGCCATGTCCCTACGAATCGCGACATGCTGTACCGTGGTGACGCGTTCCTGTTTATCGCAGGCTAGAAACAACACCCCGGGAGAAGACATGGAATCAGCTCTCGCATTTCTCACTGACGCAGCCTCTGACCTTGTCCGTACGACAGCCAAGGGCGTGTCATCCTCAGTGGCAGCCAGGAGACAGCTCTGGCTACGCAATTGGGCTGCCGACTCTTCCTCCAAGACTCGCCTCACAAGAATGCCCTTTAAGGGATCCCTACTGTTCGGCAGCGATCTCGAGAAATGGGCTAATAAATGGGGTGCCCTCTCCATTAACCCCGTCTACCAGAAGACAGGTCGAGGAGGAACCAGCGTTCTCTTTCTAGAACCATCCAGATGTAGAAACTCTCAGCGCTTCAACCTTTACAGGGCTCGCTATCAAGCACCCTCGCTCTCAGGCCAGGAATCAGCCCTTTCGGGCTAAGCACAACAAGAGGAGAACCGGCTCGGATTCTGGTCCCCGGCCGCAACCCACAATGACAATCAGCCCGACCCATCCGGGGGGAGCAGCCTTAGGGGGCAGGCTAACCCTCTTCTACCGCAGGTGGGTCGAGATTACTTCGGACCAGTGGTCCTCGCCATCATCCGAGAAGGATATTACCTGGATTTTCTTCGGCTCCCGCCAGACAAGTTTGTGGAATCTCCTTTTCACCTCTCAAGAAGGCGGCACTAGAAGTTACCTTACAGAGGCTCCTGGCCCTAAAAGCCATAATCCCAGTGCCTGCAGGGGAGATAAATTCTGGGCATTATTCCATTTATTTCATAGTACCCAAGAAGGAGGGCACTTTCAGGCCCGTCCTGGACCTCAAGTCAGTCAACCGACATCTACGGGTCCCCAACTTTCGCATGGAGACTGTACGGTCTGTCAAGAATGCAGTACAGCCAGGGGAGTTTCTCACCTCCCTAGACTGTCAGAGCCTATTTGCATATCCCAATCCATCGGGATCACCAGCGTTATTTACGCTTCAAAGTCCTGAATCAGCACTTCCAGTTCCGAGCTTTACCCTTCGGGTTAGCCACCGCGCCGTGGATCTTTACCAAGGTCATAGTAGTAGTGGCGGCAGCACTCAGGAAGGAAGAAATTCTCGTCCATCCCTACCTAGACGATTGGCTGATCAGGGCAAAGTCACCGGAGGAGAGCCACCGAGCAACCAACAGTTATAGCTCTTCTGGAAAGCCTAGGATGGGTAGTCAACATAAAGAAGAGTTCCCTACAGCCGTCCCAGTCGCTGGAATACCTAGGGGTTCAATTCGACACCCAGGAAGACAAAGTCAGCCTGACCTCCAAAAGGAAGTCGAAACTCCGGAATCATCTGCAGGCCCTGCTGAGCGCCAGCCGGCCCACAGCTCGGGATTATCTACAGGTCCTCAGCCTCATGGCATCCACTCTGGAGGTGATACCATGGACGCGGGCTCATATGAGACCACTACAACGCGCCCTCCTATCTCGGTGGAGCCCACGGTCACAGAACTACCCCACACACCTACCTCTACCAGCCAGAGTGCGGAATCAGATAAGGTGGTGGTTGCAGCCCAGCCACATGAGCCAGGGGTCAAGAATGTCCTCCCCAACCTGGACCCTGCTCACTACAGATGCCATCCTGAACAGATGGGGAGCACACTGCGAAGAACTCACGCCCAAGGGCGGTGGAACAGAGAAGAGTCGAGGTGGAACATCAACCGACTAGAGGCATGGGCAGTCAGGCTAGCGTGCCTGCGATTTGCCCACAGACTTAGCAACAGAGCGGTCAGAGTGATGTCAGACAACACCACCACGGTGGCATACATCAACCGACAGGGCGGAACCAGAAGCCAACAGGTATCCATAGAAATAGCCCCCCTGATGACTTGGGCGGAAGCGAATCTCCAGGACATCTCCGCTGTTCACATCGCCGGGAAGGACAACACCACGGCAGACTTCCTCAGCAGAGAAAGCCTAAATCCAGGGGAATGGCAGCTGTCGCCCACAGCTTTCCAGATGATTGTGGATCAGTGGGGGACGCCGGGCATGGACCTATTAGCAGACAGGTCCAATGGTCAAGTACCCAGATATTTCAGCCGCAGGCAGGATCCGCTATCCCAGGGGATCGATGCCCTGGTACAGCCATGGCCTCAGGGAATCCTGCTATATGCCTTTCCTCCGTGGCCCCTACTGGGCGCCATTATACACAAGATTCAGCGACACAGAGGCCTAGTTCTTCTAGAGCCCCGGATTGGCAAAGAAGACCCTGGTACACAGACATGAGAAGACTACTGGCAGGGAATCCTCTACCTCTGCCTCCATACAGGGACCTGCTGCGGCAAGGTCCCATCCTTCACGAGGATCCAGCTCAATTCTCTCTTACGGTCTGGCCATTGAGAGGGCTAGATTGAAGATAAGAGGATACTCGGAGCCGGTAATAGATACACTCCTCCGAGCATGCAAGTTCTCCACATCACTGACATATATCAGGATCTGGAGAGTTTTTGAAGACTGGTGCGACTCTCACAGCACCAATTCACATGCCGCTAAGATTCCTATCATTTTGGACTTCCTACAAGATGGACTTCAGAAGGGTCTATCCCTCAACTCCATCAAGGTTCAGGTAGCAGCGCTGTCTTGCTACAGTCCCAGGAGTGACGGCAACACCATTGCCAAACACCCAGACGTCTCACGTTTCCTGAAAGGAGTCAAACACATTCGCCCGCCACTGAAGTGGCCAGTGCCTTTGTGGAACCTCAACCTTGTGTTGGAATTTCTAGCGGGATCCGCCTTCAGGCCCCTTCGAGGCCTGTCTCTCTCCGTTTGTTAACCTTGAAGATGGTGTTTTTGCTGGCTGTGTGTAGAGCACGCCGCATCTCAGAGCTACAAGCACTGTCCTGTCGTGATCTGTTTCTCAGAATCACTCCAGAAGCTATCCATCTTCGCACGGTTCCTTCCTTCTTACCCAAAGTGGTCTCACACTTTCACCTCAACCAAACCATATCCTTGCCATCTACAGAAGGTTTGAAGAAGTCAGAAGAAGGCCAAATACTGCGCCATCTCGACATTGGCAGGTTGCTGTCCAGATACTTGGAAATGTCAGAAGCAGTACGAAAGACGGACCACCTGTTCGTCCTTCACAGCGGGAAGAAGCAAGGGGAAGCGGCCTCACGGCCCACCATCGCCCGCTGGATCAAAGAAGTTATCAAGGCGGCCTACGTAGAGGCAGGAAAACCACCACCACTACAGGTCAGGGCTCACTCTACCAGAGTGCAATCGGCCTTTTGGGCAGAAACTAGGATGCTGTCGCCTGCACAGATATGTAAAGCGGCGACGTGGTCCTCCCTCCATACCTTCTCCAGATTCTACCATCTGGACGCCCAGGCCAGGGAGGACACAGCATTTGCGAGGGCAATCCTACACGGTCCTCGGGCAGCCTCCCGCCCAGTCCGGGAGAAGCTTTTGTACATCCCACTTGTTTTGAGTCCATCTGCTACACGCTAGGAAATGTAGAGATTACTTACCTGATAATCTCCTTTTCCTTAGTGTATGCAGATGGACTCAGCATCCCGCCCGGCTGCCGGTATACATGGGGATTCGCTGACTTACGGTAAGCCATGTTTGCTTATATAGGGCTTCCACCCTGCCGGGTGTCGACGCCATCCGGTTGAGAACACTGGCGGTCTCCAGCTACCAGCAATTGGTCAGGGTAATCCTGTTTATTTAATCGATCGGTCAGTCACACATATATCCATAAAGCTTTTGCAAGGAAGATTACTGAATTGCTACACTTCCTGTGGGGGTATATGTACCCGTGCTGACGTCAGATCCATCTCCAACTGCTAGCACGAGCACACTATACCCACTTGTTTTGAGTCCATCTGCATACACTAAGGAAAAGGAGATTATCAAGTAAGTAATCTCTACATTTATTGGCAGATCTCAAGTTTCTCTGCGGCGTATGTAAAATGTTTAGCGCTTTATATTAAATTCTCTGTTCTATCGGCAACCGGTGCACTTCCATCAAGATAGGAGAGAGATGTTCTTTTCTACCTGTTCCAGTTAGTATCCTTGCGGCTGAATTTTGTAGTATTTGCAGTGGGCGTAGAGTGGAGTAGGGCATAAGAACATAAGAAATTGCCATGCTGGGTCAGACCAAGCATCCTGTTTCCAACAAAGGCCAAAACCAGGCCACAAGAACCTGGCAATTACCCAAACACTAAGAAGATCCCATGCTACTGATGCAATTAATAGCAGTGGCTATTCCCTAAGTAAAATTGATTAATAGCCATTAATGGACTTCTCCTTCAAGAACTTATCCAAACCTTTTTTGAACCCAGCTACACTAATTGCACTAACCACAGCCTCTGGCAACAAATTCCAGAGCTTTATTGTACCTTGAGTGAAAAAGAATTTTCTCCGATTAGTCTTAAATGTACTACTTGTTAACTTCATGGAATGCCCCCTAGTCCTTCTATTATTCGAAAGTGAAAATAACCAAGTCACATCTACTCATCAAGTCCTCTCAAGATCTTAAAGACCTCTATCATATCCCCCCCTCAGCCGTCTCTTCTCCAAGTTGAACAGGCCTAACCTCTTCAACCTTTCCTCATAGGGAAGGTGTTCCATCCCCTTTATCATTTTGGTTGCCCTTCTCTGTACCTTCTCCATCGCAACTATATCTTTTTTGAGATGCGGCGACCAGAATTCTACACAGTATTCAAGGTGTGGTCTCACCATGGAGAGATATAGAGGCATTATGACATTTTCCGTTCTATTAACCATTCCCTTCTTAATAATTCCTAACATTCTATTTGCTTTTTTGATTGCTGCAGCACACTGAGCCGACGATTTTAAAGTATTATCCACTATGATGCCTAGATCTTTTTCCTGGGTGGTAGCTCCTAATATGGAACCGAACATCGTGTAACTACAGCAATGGTTATTTTTCCCTATATGCAACACCTTGCACTTGTCCACATTAAATTTCATCTGCAATTTGGATGCCCAATCTTCAAGTCTCTGCTCTCTGCTCACCTACTCATCTCTACAGCTAATGTAGAAATTGTTAGAATTTGTTAATCTATCCCTTTTTCTTCAAACAGCCTTGTTCTACTTCCTTGTTTAATGTAACTTTCGCTCTCTGTGTTAACTGGTTTCCCCCTTGTTTATTGTAAACCGGTACGGATAAGACCTGGTCTTGAGCATCAGTATATTAAAAGAATTTAAATAAATTAAATAAAGTCTTGCAAGTTCTTCCTGTAATGTATCACAGTCTGCTTGTGATTTAACTACTCTGAATAATTTTGTATCATCCGCAAATTTGATAACCTCACTCGTCGTATTCCTTTCCAGATCATTTATATATATATTGAAAAGCACCGGTCCAAGTACAGATCCCTGAGGCACTCCACTGTTTACCCTTTTCCATTGAGAAAATTGACCATTTAATCCTACTCTCTGTTTCCTGTCTTTTAACCAGCTTGTAATCCATGAAAGGACATCGCCTCCTATCCCATGACTTTTTAGTTTTCGTAGAAGCCTCTCATGAGGGACTTTGTCAAACGCCTTCTGAAAATCCAAATACACTACATCTACCGGTTCACCTTTATCCACATATTTATTAACCCCTTCAAAAAAATGAAGTAGATTTGTTAGGCAAGACTTCCCTTGGATAAATCCATGTTCACTATGTTCCATTAAATCATGTCTTTCTATATGCTCTACAATTTTGATCTTGAAAATAGTTTCCACTATTTTTCCCAGCACTGAAGTCAGGCTCACTGGTCTATAGTTACCCGGATCGCCCCTGGAGCCTTTTTTAAATATTGGGGTTACATTGGCCATCCTCCACTCTTCAGGTACAATGGATGATTTTAATGATAGGTTACAAATTTTAACTAATAGATCAGAAATTTCATTTTTTAGTTCCTTCAGAACCCTAGGATGCACACCATCTGGTCCAGGTGATTTGCTACTCTTTAGTTTGTCAATCTGGCCTACTACATCTTCCAGGTTCACAGTGATTTCGTTCAGTTCTTCTGACTCATCACCCCTGAAAACCATCTCCGGAACTGGTATCTCCCCAACATCCTCATTAGTAAACATGGAGGCAAAGAATTCATTTAGACTTTCTGCAATGGCCTTATCTTCCCTAAGAGCCCCTTTAACCCCTCTGTCATCTAATGGTCCAACCGACTCCCTCACAGGTTTCTTGCTTTGGATGTATTTAAAAAAGTTTTTATTATGAGTTTTTGCCTCTATGGCCAATTTCATTTCAAATTCTCTCTTCGCCTGTCTTATCAATGTTTTACACTTAGATTGACAATGCTTATGTTTTATCCTATTTTCTTCAGATGGATCCTTCTTCCAATTTTTGAAGGATTTTTTTTGGCTAAAATAGCCTCTTTCACCTCACCTTTTAACCATGAAGGTAATCGTTTTGCCTTCCTTCCACCTTTCTTAATGCACGGAATACATATGGACTGCGCCTCTAGGATTGTATTTTTAAACAATGTCCATGCCTGTTGAACACTTTTAACCTTTGCAGCTGCACCTTTCAGTTTTTTTCTATTTTCCTCATTTTATCGTTTCCCTTTTTAAAATTTAGTGTTAGAGCTGCAGATTTACTTATTGTCCCCCTTCCAGTTATTAGTTTAAATTTGATCATGTTATGATCACTGTTGCCAAGTGGCCCCACCACCGTTACTTCTCTCACCAAATCTTGCGTTCCACTAAGAATTAAATCTAAAATAGCTCCCTCTCTTGTTGGTTCCTGAACCAATTGCTCCATGAAGCAATCATTTATTACATCCAGGAACTTTATGTCACTAGCAAGTCCTGATGTTATATTTACCCAGTCAATATTGGGGTAATTGACATCTCCCATTATTATTGCACTGCCAAATTGGTTTGCTTCCCTGATTTCTCTTAGCATGTCATCATCTGTCTGACCATTTTGTCCAGGTGGACGGTAGTATACTCCTATCTCTATACTCTTACCCAACACACATGGGATTTTACCCATATAGATTCTACTGAGCATTTAGTCTCTTCTATGATCTTTATCCTGTTGGACTCTATACCCTCCCAGACATAAAGTGCCACACCCCCACCAAGTTGATCCTCCCTATCATTGCGATATAATTTGTACCCTGATATAGCACTGTCCCATTGGTTATCCTCCTTCCACCAAGTCTCTGTGATGCCAATTATGTCAATCTCATCATTTAATGCTATACACTCTAACTCTCCCATCTTACTTCTTAGACTTCTGGCATTGGCATACAGACATTTCAAAGTGTGGTTTTTGCTTGTTTTAACAACCTGCTTTTCAGTTGTTTGGCAGGCCTAGCAATATTGCATTGCAATAATTCGTGGAAGAAAATATTAGTGCCTGTAACACGGTTCTAAAGTCTTTTATGTCTAATAATGGCTTTGGTCTCCTAAGTATCAGTAGTTTATGATAGCCCTCTTGTTTTATTTGCAATATGTCTTTTGATACTTAGTTCAGGGTCTACAAGGACCCCGAGATCTCTAATCTTTGAGCATTGCCCTCTACGACATACAGGGTAAAATCAAAGTCTCTAAATTCGGATCTATAGCTCCCCCATAATAGAATTGTCAGCAGAATATAATTCCTGATACAACTGTACAAACCTAACTCTGATCCAGTCATTTTCATATTAAAAAACCCACCCCTTTGATCTTTTATTTGTAAGATTTGATTTTGTGCCTGCTGGGGTGTTTTATTTGCCAAGCTAGCAACTTATTAGCCTTATTTCCCCATTCAAAATGTTCCTGATGCCTTGTATCATATATATATATATTGAATCTCTTCATATAAAACAGTAGATAATCTCCATCTATGTTCATCTAATTCTCTGAGAATTTGGGGATTGCCATCTCTTATGTTGCAGCTCCAATTGTTTAATCATCTCTTTTAATTCTAATTTTTTCTTCTGTCTCTTTTTCTTGTAGATTGCAGCTTTGAAGATAATGATTTCCCAAGGCAATCCTGTATATATTTTGATTATTATCTGTATATATCCCTGTATATAATTGTACATGTTAATTATTCAATTAAGTTTTATTTAATCTTGAAAACTGCTATCCTGACTCTTTTTGTAATTATAAAAAGGCATTCAATACGGGGGGGGTGATCAGGCCACGTAACAGAACCAATATTAATCATCTTACATGCTGCATAACAACACTGGCTAATTATTAACTTGTCAATTCTAGAGAATATAATATAATGTAAAATCACATAAGGTAGGATTTTGCTATCTTCATGCATCCAAAAGTCCCAAAGATAACAAGAGAAGTTTTAATTTAGTTCTATGGCATTTTACTGAATCTGAACTGACAAGGGAGTCAATAGTAAGATTAAAACCACTTAGGATCACATAACCCTCTATCATACCACTCAAGTGCTCTCCTAACTCAATGAAAAAATATCCTTGTCCCATCTTCAGAGAATATATATTTGTGTGACTACTGTATTGCCTAACTTTATTTTCATTGCCAAGTATCTACTTGCTAGGGATGTGCAGAGGTACGCCATACGTTGCATTCGTGATTCGGATTCGTCGGGGAGCAGATTCGTTGCATTCGGCCGTATGGCGCCCAGCTGCATTAATACGGCGATTTCTATTCGTGTCCCAGCTAAAATTAAAATTAACTACAACCCCCCCCCCCAACCCCCCCAAGACTTACCAAAACTCCCTGGTGGTCCAGCGGGGAGACCGGGAACCATCCCCTGCACTCTCACACCCTCGGTGCCGGTTTCATCATAGCGCCGATAGCCTTTGTCACAGGGGCTACCGGTGCCATTGGTCAGCTCCTGTCACATGGCAATCGGCGCCATCTTGGGCTCCTACCATGTGACAGAGGCTGACCAATGGCACCGGTAGCCCCTGTGACATAGTATGGGCAAAGGCTATAGGCGCCATTTTGAGTACTGGCATCAGACGGCCGGAGTGCAGGAGGTCGCTCCGGGACCCCTGTTGTACCCCCAGGGACTTTTGGCCAGCTTGAGGGGGGCCTCCTGACCCCCACAAGACTTGCCAAAAGTCCAGCGGGGGGCCGGGAGCGACCTCCTGCACGCCGTCCGTCTGATACCAGTACTCAAAATGGCGCCGTTCGCCTTTGCCCTCACTATGTCACAGGTACTGACGGTCGGCCCCTGTGACATAGTGAGGGCAAAGGCGATCTGCGGTTCCCGGACTCCCCGCTGGACCACCAGGGAGTTTTGGTAAGTCTTGGGGGGTTCAGGAGGGTGGGAGGTTTGTTTAAATTTTTATTTAGGTGGCCGTATAATTCGGCAAAGATTCGTGTATTCTTGGGGAATCATGATACGTTTCGATTCCCCACGAATACTACGAATAGTGCAATATACGTTGCGGATCGCCAATATGGCGAAAACGAATGCACAGCCCTACTACTTGCTTTATTCCTTCTACATTCAATGTCTCAAAGTATATGCTATTTGAAAACATAATCCCCGTCCCATCATGTTTTTGATGAATTTAATTAGATGCAAGAAAGATATTTGGAAATATTTGATTCTCAATAAGTACTCATCCTTTTTCTTGAAATGGGTTTCCTGTAGGAAAAAAAAGGATTCAAAAGAAGAGTGAGCTTCTCCAATTAACAGCTGCCTCTTCCTTGATGACTATAAGCCTTTCAGGTTTAAAGAAAAAATTGTAACATCTGCCATTCAACATCCAAAATTTAATATTTATACCTTTATACCAGCCTCTCTCCCACTGAAACTCAAATTTCCCTTCCCAATCTTCCCCTTTCCCTAGTTCCCCCTCCCTTCTCATCCATTGCCCCATTCCCTTCCCAATGAAATGCTCCATATTCAGGAACATCTGTCTGCAACATGTGATGCACACTACCCCTAGAGAAATATACACCTCCATAAAGTAGCCCCCCAGCAGCTTGAGACTTATCAAAACTATTATCAATCTTATTCACACAATTTAAGAAGTGACAATTAAACATAGATAACATATTGGGTCCACAATTGTAACCAGACTCGGCAACATAACCAGAAAAAGATTGTTGGGGATATTTTACCACTTCTGTTACCACTTAACATTTTGATAATTCTACACGAAACGCAGCACTGTACAAGCATACAAAAAGACAGCCCCTCCTCAATAGAGCTTACAGTCTAATAAGACAAACATATAGGACAAGAGAATTAATAAAATAAAGAATAACTTAAATAAATAAATAAAATTTATAAATAAATTGACAAATATGATTTGATGAATTAATAAATTGAAAAATTCGATTTGATGAATTAATTAATTAATTTAAGGAAATCTGTCCAACACATGCAAAAGTCTATTGACTATTCTGACAATATACAGCACACATCTGATGAAAATAAGAGATTACGTGTTTTCTGTAGTGGGCTCAAAGCTATGAAATTCTCTGCCTAAGAGGTTACATATTTTACCTGACAGAAGGAGATTTAAATGCAAACTAAAAACATGGCTATTCAAAAATGCGTATGAATTAACCTAATACACCTGAAAATAAAGGATCACAAATACAAAAGATAATAATCAAAACATGAAAATAAAGCCAATGAGAGAAGATATTAATAGAGGTGTGCATTGTTTAGTTCTTTCGGTTCAGGCTTCGTTTTTGAATCCCCGCAGGAAATTTTGTTTTTCCCGCGGTTTGATTTTTTTTTTTTTTTGTGGGACCCAATTCTCGTGTTAGTGCACGTTTTTTGGTTCCCCCCAACCATGTTGAATTAGACAATTTAATTGAAATTGTCTAATTCATGAAAAACGAATGCACATCTCTAGTTATTAATATGTAATAGAAAATTAACAAGATATTAATACATATATAGGAACACTACCTCTGTAACCAATCATTGTTTGTTGAGTCATAACTATGAATGTCACTTTGTAAACCGTTGTGATCTATATATGGAATGTCGATATATAAAATTTCTAAAAATAAATAAATAAAGTGGAGTATTTCATAAAGCAAGAATGAAAAGAAAGTTAGGATTCATAGACAAGCACAAGATTTAAAAGTGATTTGAAAAATGTGGGTTTTTAGATGGGATTTAAACACGGCATGTTGCACCAGTCCAGGGTGGATTTCTTCATGGTATATTAGGTCAGATTTACGCTTGAATCTTTTAGTACATGCAGAACACCATTGTGGTGTCTTTCATGGATTTTTAATACATATCTGTGCTTGAAAGGTTTATCACATTGCAAACATTTATAAGGATCCTACCCAATGTAGTTTCTTTCATGGTTTTTAATTGAGATTTATAGTTGAAGCTTTTCTCACAATCAGAACACTGAAAATGTTTCTCTCTGGTAAGGATTATTTCATGAAGTTTCATTTTAGATTTATACCTGAAGACATTCTCACATTCTGAATATTGAAATGGTTTCACATTTCTTGAATTTAGTTTAGTTTAGATTTATAGTTGGATCATTTATCACACTAAGAACTGAGAAATGTTTTCTCTGCTGTATGGCCCTTTTTCATGATTTTCTAGTGCATAGTTCTGTTGGAAAGATTTATCACATAGGAGACATTTAAATGGTTTCTCCCCAGGATGAATTCTTTCATGGCGTTTTAGTTCAGATTTATACTTGAATGTTTTAGCACAAACAGAACACTGCAAAGGTTTATCTCTGGTGTGGATTCTTTCATGGATTTTTAATTTAGATTTATAGCTGTAGTTTTTCTCACATTCACAATATTTAAATTATTTCTCTCTAGGATGGATTCTTTCAAGGCGGTGTAGTTCAGATTTACACTTGAAGCTTTTAGCATAAGCACAACACTGAAATAACTTCATTCCAGGGCAGATTTTTTAATGGATTTTTAATTCAGTTACACTTGAAGCTTTATTCAAATACAGAGCAATTAAATGGTTTCTCTACAATGTGGATTGTTTCTTGGATTTTTAGTACATATTTGCAGTGGAAAGATTCAACACATTCAGAATATTGAAAAGGTTTCTCTACAGTAAGGATTAATGTATGGGCTTCTAGCTCAGATTTGTGACAGAAACATTTATCACATTTTGCACATTTCAATTTTTTCTTTTATTTCTGGAATTTTTTATGAATTGTAAGTCATGATCTATATGAAAACCATTTTACACAGTCAGTACATTTAAACGTCATGACTCATCTGTGAATTTTTTTTATACCTTGTCAGGTGTCACATCTCAATAATTCTTTTCTCACAGTCAGTACACGGAAATGGTCCTCCATTTGAGTAATTTTTCATACTGAGCACATTATAATGGTTTCTTTTGCATGTGACCATTCCTGTGTGCTATGTGTTTTGTTTCCTTACAGATAGTTTTCTCTCCTTCTATGATATTGTTGAATACATGGGTGATATGAGCTCTCTGTGAACTTGTTCCCACATTTAGTCTTTTCCTGCTGCTCAGCAGAATGTGAGTTTGTGGCAAAGTCTTCCCAGGTGTCTGCACTTTTAAATCTTCTCTCTTTCATCAAGTCTCTTAAGTTTGTATAAGATCTGGAGAGAGGTTAAAATTTCTCCCTTGTTCAGGAAATGCATTTAGTCTTTCTCCTTTCACCCTGGCTGATGTTACTCTATTGATATTATGCCCATACTATGAAACTCCAGCCATAGCTTGATAAATTATGCCTATGGAAACTGCTAGCTATCTGGTCCATTTTGCATGCTCGGGTCTCAAGCAGGGAGATCACCATCCGAATTGCTTCTCAGTCTTTCCCCAGCCTCCAGCCCACCCACCCCCAGCTCAGTCCCAACACCTTTTATGCACCAGCAGGGTAAGAACATCCCAGCAGGTTATATAGAAGTAGACCTAAAACCTAAACAATCCATAACTTGAGCTAATATGTCCTGGTTGAGAGTGGCAAGAGAACAGACAGTAGCAGATAATACGAGTCCAAACACAGAAATTAGCAGTTCCCTCAATACCCAACACTTCCAACAGACATAGGAGACCCAAACCTTCTCAAATTTGGACATTGTGTGTGTACGAATGGACTCTACTACCTGGGATCTCCATTTTAAAGCAATTTCACCACTTGCCGTTTGAAATATTTGATGATGAAGTAATAATTGCTCAATACTATCACCCTCTGAAAAGGGAAAGTTCAATAAAACAGATTTCACACATGGTGTCAAATGCAGCCCTGTTAATTTTTCCACAAAAAACATAAATATCCTGCCAAAAAGTCAAAGTAGATGGGCAATTCCACAAAATATGATAGAGAGACCCAGACCCCCCACATAGCCGCCAACAACCAGAACCAGTCTGGGGATACATGCGGTGTAGTCTCTCCAGGGTCAGATACCACTTGTACAATAATTTATAAGAATTTTCCAAAATACCCACCACAATGGAACTCCTAGCTGTGCAAAGAAAAAACATATCCCAATTATTCTCATCAATAGGAGCTATGTCCCTTTCCCAGGCCAGAATGTGAGACTGTTTTTCTGCCAATTCTTTGTTTAGCAAGCTATATGGTTTGGAGATGGCTCGTTTTAGTTTGTTGGCCATTAAACAGTATCCCTTCAAAAGAATTCGACCCTGAACAAGATCACATTTAGCTAGTGGAGAATGTTAAAAATGGCATAGTTGCACATATTGCATAACATTTAAGGTTTCCCGTGGTAAGATACAATTACTCTCCCAAACCTGCTCAAGAGAGAGAACACCTCTACTAGCTACCCAGTTCCTGTAGTGAGAATCTTCCAAACCTGGGATAAAATCAAGATTATTGTAAATAGAGGTATTAAAGAAATAATTCCTTTGAACTACAAGGAGCCCTCTCCATTGCGACCAAACTCACAAGATGTTAGATGTACTGATAGGCATCATCCTTCTGGGTCTGCATGTCCTACCAGATCATTGCAGATAAGGGCATCTCTCCCACCATGCTCTGTTCAATGGTTGCTCACTGCTTCTGATCATGTTGCCTATGCCAGTCAACCATTGCTCATAATTAAGCAGACACATAGTACCACCTAAACCACCCCTAAGTTTAGGTTGAAAGAGTACCTTCTTGAACACCCGGAGGGGCCGCCATTTCCAAATGAAGGAAAACAGACATTTCTGCCATTGTTTCAAAAATTTGGTGGAAATCAGAGTTGGCAAGTTTTGGAATAAATAAAGAAAATGAGGAAGTACGTTCATTTTTATAGTTGCCAACCTTCTGAACCATGAAAGCCCAAGTCTTTCACAATACTCCTCATCTTTCAAGATGGTATTCACCAGGGGGACATAATTAAATGCTAATAGGGTCGTCCACATTATGGCACAAATAAATTCTTAAGTATTTAAGATGATGGGGAGCCCATTTGAAAGGAAAAGTCCTTCATAGGGCTGAAAGAGCATTCAAAGGGACCAAGATGTTCAAAATTTCAGATTTCTCAAAATTAATTTTAAACCTAGAGACTCTGCTAAAACTATGGAGTTCAAACATAACTTCCCTAAGGGACTCCTGTGGTTTAGATAAACTAACATAATATTGTCAGGGAGCAGGGAGAACTTGTATATCCCCTCTCCAATTCTTAACCCTTGTATAGCTTCATTACCCCTAATCCTTGTCACTAACGACACTAAGAATAAGACAAACAATAGGGGCGATGGGGGCACCCTTGCTGAGTATCCACCGTTTACTTTCACAGAGGCTTGCGCACTGTCGTACAGTTTTTGAATCCAAACCATAAAATGATGGCCAAAGTGCATTTTTTCCAAGACCTTAAATAAAAAATCCTAATGCACCATATCAAATGCTTTCTCAGCATTGATGGATAGCAGGATGGTTGGAATATCAACCCTAGAAGAGAACCACAATATATCAATAATTTTGTGAACATTGTTTGTGGCCATGCGATGAAGAATAAAGTCTGCTTGGTCTGTATGAATCAGACTACAAATAAATGCATTCATCCAATTCATAGGATTTTGGTCATTATTTTTAGGTCTACATTCACAAGAGAAAGGGTCCCTCGCAGGTTTGGCTAGAACAGTAATCCCTGCTACACTGGTGCTGACAGGAAGAGAAAACCCCACTATGGAGAGCGTTAAATATGTTGGTCAAAGGTACCACAATATTGGGTGCAAAGATTTTATAAAATTTAGGAGAAAAGCAATCGAGGCCACTGGGTTTAATAACTTTTAGGTCCCTGACGACCTGCAAGACTTCTGCCATTTGAATCTCACTATTTAATATAAGTTAGTGCTCTGAGGATAGACTGGGAAATTTTATTCCCCGTAGAAAGTCATCAATCTCATCCACCTGAATTCTAGAATCACAACTATACAATTCACTGTAGAATTGAGAGAACCTGTACCTAATATCTATGGGTGAGGTTAACTGATCCCCTGAGACCTTTACCTTTGTAATTTGATTCATACATTCCAAGGACTTCAACTTGCAGGTTAGCACTTTCCCAGCTTTGTCACCCCATTCAAAATGTATCTGACTCGTCAAATTTAACTGGTGTTTAATTGGATTTATGTCCAGGGCATGCAGTTCCTCCTTAAATGATTGGAATTGAATATAAACTGAATTCGCTGGATTTTGTTTTTGTAAATGCTCAAGACAGAAATTTTAGAAAGCAACAAATTCCTCAATCGGGCTTTCTCTTTATTCTGGAAAGACGCCTGAGAAATTAAACGCCCCCTCAAAACAGTTTTGAGACAATCCCAGAGAACAATTGGGGACATAACACCCACATTACTGAATAAAAAATATTCCTTAATCATGCATGTAAAGAAAGACAAAATGGTTCATCAGATAATAAGGACTCGTTAAGTCTCCAAAACTGACACTCCCCATCTAAATTTGTAAATGAAAGGATCAACTAGACTGGGGCATGGTCAGACCATGTTATGGCCCCAATATCCGTAGCAGTTACATGAGACGACAATAGCTTGTCCATCCATAGATGGTCGATACGGGAGTAAACATTATGAGCTTTGGAGAAAAAGGTATAATTCCTTAATTTAGGATTACGGTGTCTCCCAATGACCACCATATGCCATCTGTTCATTATGAGGCAGATTTTAAAGGCCCTACGTGCGGTGGGCCTATTTTCAAACAGCCCGGCAGTGCGCGTAAAGCCCCGGGACGCATGTAAGTCCCGGGGCATGGCGGGGCATGCCCGGAGCCACCAGGCACAGCGGCCATTTGCCGCTGTGCCCGGGATCGCGTAACTTGTAAGTTAATTTTTTTAGGGGGGTTTAGCTTAGGGCTGGGAGAGTTAGGGGAAGGGAAGGGAAGGTGGTGTGGGGGATAGGGAAGTTCCCTCCGTGGCCGCTCCAATTTTGGAGCGGCCTGGGTGGGAACGGAGGAAGGCAGCGCAGCTCGGCGCACAATTGTGCACCCCTGTGCATGCGCTGACCATGGACTTTATAACATGCGTGCACCTGCAAGCGCATGTTATAAAATCGGGCATACATTTGTGCGTGCCGGGTAGCACGCACAATTGTAGGCTTTGCGCGCTTCTTTTAAAATCTACCCCTGTCTGTTTAAATTTGTACCTGGGACCTTTGGTGTTTGACTTTAGACATATTAAAATCATCGCCAATAATCAGTTTACCTTCAAACCATTTATCCAGAGTGAAAGCTAAATTCTCAGAAAAGGGGGCTTGGTCAATATTGGGTGCATACATATTAATGCTAAGGAGAACATTCCTTCCTAAAGGGTCACTATAACTCTTCTTAATTTGACAGACCAGCTGTGCAGAGAAGAAAATTCCCACTCCCATGCATTTATGACCTTGAGAAGCAGCCAAAAATATCTCTGCAGATAGGAGGAGGAGCCCATAAGATACTCATGCCACTTATTCAGAAGTGTCTCTTGAATAAAGGCTATAGAGACTCTACCAAGCCTGCATTCAATAATTTCCTCTTCCTATAATTTAGACCTTTCACATTCAAGGAAAATATTTTAATCGTAGCCATCATGCTAACACCAAGGTGGTAACAGTATGGACACATAACAGATCCCCTCCCACTGCCGGCAAAAGGAATGAGATCATATATAGAAGCTGCCCCCACCATTATCCTCCCTGGGCCGAGGCACAATGCTCACCAGAACTTGGACTGCCTTACCACTATACCCTGAAAGTACTATCAGTAATGAAACCCCAATCCCAAACTCCCCTCTCCCCCTGCACCACCCCCTCCCTCCTTGAAAAGGACCGCTCATACTCTGAGCAGACGTGAAAGAAGGGGAAAACCGTTAGGCCCTGAGACAACACCCCCCCCCCCCCCCCCCCAGAAGCCATATCACAACCAAAACATGCAATGGTTCACTGAACATCTCCAACTCCCCAACCCTACCAGACCAACTAGACAGCAACACAAGGCCAAACTCCCAACACCGTCCCCCAAACTCATGAAACACGCCTCTATTAGAGAACGCTCTTTCATCATGGCAGGAACCTCCCACTGGAATAATATGCCCCCCACCTACGCCTGGAACCATGCCACAAAAAATTCAAACAGAATCTTAAAACATGGCTCTTCAAACGAGCATACCCCGACTAATTGACTACCATCCACATCTACAACTCTACCCCCCTACCTGATCCAAACTTACTAATACACTTCCCGCATCTACCCGCCTTCTCATCTCCCTCCTCCTCAGACTTCATATTCCCTTCTGCTCACATTACCTCTCCGCCACCCCCTTCCTCCCCTAACCTTTACTGTTTCCCATGTTACCATTCCATATTCCCTTCAGCTCACCCTACCTCTCCGCCACCCCCCTCCTCCCCAAACCTTTACTGTTGCCCATGTTATCAGTCAAATTTGACTGCATCCTCCCTTGTATATAGTTAATTTTCAGTCTCTTGTATATAGTTTACAAGCAGATAATAATCTTTTGTAAAGCCTGCTACTATATCATTTTATATTGTGAACCGTTATTTATATTCATTGTAAAACTATTTGCTATGTTATGTTACACTGTGAACCGAGGTGATGTTTTGCTACGTGCCCAGGTATATAAAAATTCTTTAAATAAATAAATAAATATCAAAATAGAAACCTGAATGAAAATGCAGCGCTCTTATACACAATGCATCAGATTAGATGAGCTTGAAAAGCCATAAATAAAGGACTGAGCTAGCACCAACACAAAGAACAAAGAAAGACAGGAACAGTAATAAAGTCAAGACAATGAGTCCTGTTTAGATGTGAGCCATCCTAATTGCCACTGAAGTAACCGACTTCCCTTCTCCACCTGCTGCCAAGAAGGTGATCTTCCTGGCATGCTATTTTTGCGAACATCAACATGTTAGAGGTAGGGATCGCAAAGCCCACTTCTGCCAGAATGGCCTCTACTTCTCCTGCCATTTTAACTTTGTGAGTAGACCCTTGCACTGTAAATGCCAGTCTTAAGGGATAAAGCAATCAATACCGGCAGTTCTCTTTGCGCAACAGCGAGGTTGCATTTCTCATCTCGAAGCGCTTACACAATGTGACGAAAGGGAAGTCCGCAAAAACAGAGGCTTGGTGCGAGTTCCAGGACCAACATTTATTTTTCTTTCCAATATTAAAAACTTGATTCTTCACCGCAATAGAATGGAAAGAAACAATTATATCTTGCAGGCGGTCACCAACTCGCTAGCCCAAGGCATGGTGAGCCCGTATTATGGAAATATCAGAAAGACGAGGAGAGGCCAAAGTCTCATCTGAGTCTTGCAGAAAGACACAAAATTGTACAATCGTAGCATTGCAGTCGGTATTTTCCAGGCGTTATGCAATACCCCAAAATTGAAGGTTACATTGCCGGGACTGGTTTTCAATGTCCTGAAGTTTTTCAGTGAAAGCTGCACTTTCATCTCTCAATGTTGGGTATTTCTTTTACAAATCTTCGAGCTGAAGAGCATGGGCATCCATGTTCATGCCGTGCTTATCTGTGTGATGTCCAATACCCAACAAATGTTCTCTCAATTCAGACATCATGGCGATCATCTCTGATTTATTATTTTTGATCTTTGCGGAGATTGCAAAACCATTTGTGAAATTCAGCAAGAATAGGTAAATCGGGTTCTGCATGTGAATGCAGCGATGTTAAGAACATAAGAACATAAGATGTTGCCATGCTGGGTCAGACCAAGGGGCCATCAAGCCCAGCATCCTGTTTCCAACAGAGGCCAAACCAGGCCACAAGAACCTGGCAATTACCCAAAAACTAAGAAGATCCCATGCTACTGATGCAATTAATAGCAGTGACTATTCCCTAAGTAAACTTGATTAATAGCCGTTAATGGACTTCTTCTCCAAGAACCCATCCAAACCTTTTTTGAACCCAGCTACACTAACTGCACTAACTACATCCTCTGGCAACAAATTCCAGAGCTTTATTGTGCGTTGAGTGAAAAAGAATTTTCTCCGATTAGTCTTAAATGTGCTACTTGCTAACTTCATGGAATGCCCCCTAATCCTTCTATTATTCGAAACTGTAAATAACCGATTCACATCTACTTGTTCAAGACCTCTCATGATCTTAAAGACCTCTATCATATCCCCCCTCAGCTTTCTCTTCTCCAAGCTGAACAGCCCTAACCTCTTTAGCCTTTCCTCATAGTGGAGTTGTTCCATCCCCTTTATCATTTTGGTTGCCCTTCTCTGTACCTTCTCCATTGCAACTATATCTTTTTTGAGATGCGGCGACCAGAATTGTACACAGTATTCAAGGTGCGATCTCACCATGGAGCGATATAGAGGCATTATGACATTTTCCGTTTTATTAACCATTCCTTTCCTAATAATTCTTAACATTCTGTTTGCTTTTTTGACTGCTGCAGCACACTGAGCCGATGATTTTAAAGTATTATCCACTATGATGCCTAGAACTATTTCCTGGGTGGTAGCTCCTAATATGGAACCTAACATCATATAACTATAGCAAGGGTTATTTTTTCCTATATGCAATACCTTGCACTTGTCCACATTAAATTTCATCTGTTGCTGATTTCTTCTCTGTTGTTAAGTTGGCCTCACTTGCCATTGCCATTGCCGCTGCAAAAAACGTCCCTGGCCTTCGAGAAAGAAAACTGTTTTAAATCGACAGCTTTCTTCTTGGCAGTCATGCCTGCTCTCTTAGCGTCACTCCAAGCTAGGTGGCGGTGCAAAAGCTCCACTGAGTGCTGCAATATAGCTTCAAAAAGGCTCTCTGGAGACCAGAGAACTGTCTTAGGTGGCCATTTAGGTTGGTGACATCATCAACACCCCCCCCCTCCCCAGCCATGAGCTTTCTTAGCTCGGTTACCAGCTCCCAACTCCTCTTAAAGAAACAGTAGCAGCCATTTGAACCAGTACATAATATACAATAAAACAGTTTAAACATTGCTACATTTTAATAGAGATGTGCTTCGTTTAAAGCTTTTGGGTCGGGCTTCGGTTCGAGTGCTCTGCGAAAAATTTAGTTTTCCTATGGTTTGTTTTTTCGGCATTTTTCGACGAACTGCGTTAGTGCGCACTAATGGGCCTTACCGTGCACTAACAACAAGTTAGTGCACACTATATCAACATTATTGCGCAGTACACCGGACAAGACAGTGCGCGCTAGCTAGATGTTAATGCGCATTAAGGCCCTTTAGTGCGCACGATCAGGTTAGTTAGTACGCCCTAATAGAACTTACAGCGCACTACGTATCTAGTGGTACGCTGTAACTAATGTTAGTGCACACTAACAAAAAGTGGTATTTAAAAATTAAAACATATCAATTCATGAGGAGTTCGTTAGCTAGAAGTATGGTTGTGCGTTCCCATTGGTTCTCTCCACCTAAAGTCAGCCATGGGAATGTAGAGCCATAACTAACTGCCCATCCAGAGGTAGCATGCACTAATCCTTAATTAGTGCGCACTAATCCGAGCATGCTCGGTGGTATCCCCAGGGGCCATTTTCCTTCTTTGATGTGCACAGTAACTTTTTGCTTCTTCGAGACAGCACACACGCCGCACAGACAGGCAGGTGGCAGTGCAGCACTGTTCCTGTTCCAAGAGAAGACTGAATAATAACCAGCAGAGCATAAACACTGTAAGTATATAAAGTTTTGTTTTAGTTTTATATATATATATATATATATATATATATATATATATATATATAGTTAACAGTGACCACAGTTAAAAAAAAAATTTTCACTAAATTTATTTAATTTTTTTTCGCTAAAGTAGCATAAAATATAAAAATAATATTAAATGAAGTACTTTATTTCATTTTAACTTAAGTAAGTTACATTAGGGGAAATAAAAAGTTTAACACACAAAGAACTTCATTTTATTTTATGCTAGTTTAGTGAAAAAAAAAGTTTAACACAGAGACTGACAACCTGGCCACAGTTTTCTCACCAGTTTTGTCAGCTGTCCTTCAGAGATGGGGGAACTGCCTGGCCCATCACGCTCTCCCCTCCCCCATATACCAGACGGGGAGTGCTGTGTGGGTGTGGGGGGAGTGTTGTGACAGGTGATACAGCTCCCTGCATTAAGCTGTGAACTTCTGAACAGACAGCTGTCCTTCAGAGACAGGGGAGCTGCCTGGCCCATCACTCCCTCCCCTCCCCCATGTCCCAGCCAGTGAATTGTGTATGGGATTGCGGGGGAGGATCGTGATGGGTGAGACAGCTCTCTGTATTAAGGTGTGAGCTTCTGAACAGACAGCTGTCCTTCAGAGAGGAGGGGACTGCCTGGCCTGTCACCCTCTCCCCTCCTCCATATACCAGCCAGTGAATGGTGTGTGGGTGTGGGGGGGGAGGATCATGACGAGTGAGACAGCTCTCTGTATTAAGGTGTGAGCTTCTGAACAGACAGCTGTCCTTCAGAGAGGAGGGAACTGCCTGGCCTGTCACCCCCTCCCCTCCCCCATATACCAGCCAGTGAACAGTGTGTGGGTGTGGGGGGGAGGATCGTGATGGGAGAGATAGCTCTCTGCATTAAGTGAGCTTCTGAACAGAGAGGGGGAGCTGCCTGGCCTGTCACCCTCTCCCCTCCTCCATATACCAGCCAGTGAATGGTGTGTGGGTGTGGGTGTGGGGGGAGTGTTGTGACGGGTGAGACAGCTCTCTGCATTAAGGTGTGAGCTTCTGAACAGACAGCTGTCCTAAAGCACATACTTTTTTTTATATTCTTTTTATTTTCCCATGGTAGGATGGAACGTGACAGGGTGTTGCCCCCACCATCCTCTTCCAAGGTGGCAGCTGCAAAGAAGAGAGGAAGGTCCAGGAAGCCCTGCTTTTCGGAGGTCGATGTGGACCTCCTGGCCCGGCTCATCCTCCCCCAGGCTGCCAGCCGAACCTGGAAAGGGATTCTGCAGCCTGGGCCTCTCCAGGAGGTTTTGCTGGTGAGCCTCTTACCCTCGTGAGATCGAAGATCTCAAAAAGGAAGGTGAGAGATAAGAATGTTGTGCATATTATTAATCATTTATATTTTGTATTTGAAAATTGAATACAGTAGTAGCATAGAGTGAGTTATATAAAATTATAAGTACAGCAATAATTTAAAATAATATATTTTATTTTAGAAGAACAGAAGTAGTAGTAGTACCCACCCTATACTAGTATTAATACTAACTATACTACAAAAGAAACAAAGATATCTGAGGTATTAATATTTATATTTATGATTTTCAAATGTGGTATTTGGGATTTTGAATGCCACATTGAACTAACTTTTCTATGTTGCATAAAAAATAACCTAGTAGGTCAAGGCAAAACTTGGGCATGTTGTAATTAATCAATCTTATTCTTTTTCCTTTATCCCTCTAATTCTCAGGTTATCACCTGCAACTTCACGAGGGTAGACAGCTTGAGGAGGTCCGTAGGACTCTCTCCTGTCCCTTGCCTGGTAGGTTGTTTTCAGAATACTACACAAGTACACAAATATTCATTCAATAAGTGTGTTGCTGCTGCTGTACTAAATTTTAATTGTAATGACATTTAATTGTAATGGAATTTAATTTGTGTTTAATTATGTTTGTTTATTTATTATAAAAGTGAATGAATGCTTGTGGCTGATCTCATTCCTGTTTTTAAAATTTTGATCTGTCTTGTACAGAACCGCACACCGGCAGGGATAAGGCTGGGCTACCTGGGCCTAGCAGGAGCTGCCACCAGAGGAGGATGGAGGCACCAGCAGCTAGTGGACCAGGTAATATATCTAACTGAGGCTGAAAAACAAAATCATTTTTTGAGATCAGTCAGTTAAAGTGGCTGGGATAGATGTATGTATGATTTGTATATATTATAATGACACTGAGTGACTACGTGTTGTGTTTAAGGCATGTTTGTGGACCCTTGGTCGTTGTGGCGATGACTCCTCCCACAGAGGACCCGTGGAGAACCACAGCGATAGGCTGAACTCTGGAGTCAGCAGACACAGAGGAAAGACGCTTTATTGTACAGCAACAGTGCTGTCCGAGAAGCAGATTGTGCTTGTTGACTCTGAGTACCTCTGGAATGAGTCACGACCTGACACAGGATATTTAGATGTCATGTAGCTCTCACCCTGGCTGGGAGATGTAGGTCCGGTAGTGGTCCGCAGAGCGGGGTAACCCGAGAACCCGGTCCCAGTAGTCTGGCTGATGTAGATAGATCTGGTAGTGGTCCGCAAGCAGAGTACGCCGAGGATCTGGTGGGGTAAAGCAGATAGAGTCTGAAGAACTGAGGTACTCACTGGAATGGTAGCTTTTGTCAAGGCTGTACTTCCTCTGTAGTAGATGAGCAAGGTAGAGGACCCGAGGTCCGTGGTGCAGGATACCCGAAGAGATAGGAGCAAGCAGGCCCTTGAGGAGCGAGTACCTAGGGTTCCTTCCGGCAGGGTTCCTGGAGAAAAGAACAGACAAGACCCCCAAGGAGCGGGTGTCCTGAATAGTTACAACAAGGCAAACCCTGGAGGATGGATAGAAGCGGAAGGGCCCCCGAGGAGCGGGTAACCAGAACTTCCAGGAATCAGCGAGATACCCCAGAGGGTAGGAGGAGGTGATCCAAGCGGGCAGCTTAGAAGCGGTCAGAATTAGCTGGACCGTAATCCTTGCTAACTTGTAACACTGTTGGTGAATGGAGGCCAAGTACTTGGAGGTAGTGACATCATGCGGTGGGGCCGCTCCCAAGATTCCTGCCATGATGCATTCAAAGGAGAGGGTAGCACGCGTGCCCGCACCCTAGGAGGACTCAGGAGAAAATATGGTGAACGCAATCGCCCATGCCGGTCTGGGGAAGCCAGAGAGGTTGGCAAATAGCAGCGGAGGCAGACATCTTTCCCAGAGGAGAGGAGATAGGTAGAAAAGTGGTAAGGCAGAGAGGGTGCAGCTGTCTGCGACCGACTGACGTGACCGACGGATGCTCTTCTCCTCCTGCAAGCTGCCTGCCCTTCACAGCCGGCTCGCGCGATCGGCGCTGCCTTCCGTGGCAAGAGCCCAGCCCAAGAGCCAAGTCCAGCAGCCCAGCGACCTCCATAGCTGCCCTGCGGTCCGGAGACCACGTGATCAGCCAGAGCACTCCTTCCCTGAGCTCACTTGCCCAATCAGAGGACTAGAGCCACACTGACGTCAGTGCCAGGGATTTAAACCAAGGCCCTGCTCTGCGACGCTGCGCACCAGGAGTCGCGCGCACAAAGGAGCGCGACCTAAGGGGCCTGCCCCTTCGTGCTCCCCTTTGTGAGCCTCACAGAACTGTGAACTCTCGGACCCTCACATTGTCCAGGACTCCACCCATCTGTGAGTTTTGTATTTTGCAATCCTTTACCTAAGATCACCACAGTTATTGAAATCTACTGCCTTATCCCAAGTGATTACTTCTATAAACTGCTCTGTTAACTCACCCTGCAGCCATGCCCCCCCTTTCAGGCACCATCACACCCATATTCCCTATCCCCCGCAACACCACCCTTCTCTTAGAACCTCGCGCCTGCACCTTTCAAACCCTCTAGCTCAGCGCAAATCCCTTCTCTCCATCCTTATCTCCCCCCCTAACTCAACTACTGGGAATCACCACCTTATCATTAATCCTCTTTAACGCCCAATCCCTCACCAAAAAATCGCACATCCTAGATGACCTACTGATCGACTGCAAACCTGGCATCTGCGCAGTCACTGAAACCTGGTTCAAGGACACAGACACCGTAATACTAAACCAACTTCCCACACTCACCTATGACATTATCTCCATTCCAAGACCGAGAAAAAGAGGCGGAGGCATTCTACTAGCGGTTAAAAAGAACCTCAAACTCAGCCCGCTGAACATTAGCACCCCACCCAAGTATGAAATTGGCCTATTCAAATCCCCTGAACTTCAAATCTGCCTTATCTACACCTCCCCTGGCCTTTTGGAACACAACCGTTCCCCACTCATAGAATTCATATCCGACAACATTAACATTGAAAAAATGGCCATCCTTCTGGGAGACTTCAATATACATGTAAACGCCATTCCCCTCTCCCGATCATGTGAAACTTTCCTAGACTCACTGCAGGCCATAGGCTTTAACCAGATCATTTCCTCCCCCACTCTTAAAGCCGGGCACACCCTAGACCTCATTTTCATCAACTCATGCTTCCACTCACCCTCCCCAGCCTCCTGCACCCCAGTACCCTGGTCAGACCACTCACTTATAGAGGTTCCCCTCAACATAAACTCCCCTAATATTTGCAACCCTCCCCACAACACCTCCTTCTCCTTTAGAAAGACATGCCCCACTGAAGATCTCACAGCTGCCCTAAAGGAATCTCTGAACAAACTTGACTGCTCCACTCCCGATACTGCCCTCAGCACCTGGAATAACCTCACCCTTAATATAGCAGATAAACTATGTCCTCTCACTAACCTCCACCAGAACCCCTCACAGAAAAAGAACATCAAACTTTGGTTCACCCCTAGAACTTCGCCAAATGAAAAATAACCTCAGAATGAGAGAGAGAACCTGGCGTAAGAACACCTCCCCGCAGAACACCACCTCTTACAAATCATTCATGCACTCTTACCGCACCTCTATTCTTACAACGAAAAGAGACTATTACACTTCCAAAATACATGAGTACATGTACAACCCTAAAGCCCTGTTCTCATACATCTCAACCCTTACCAAGTCCGCCCCTCCACCCATCCCTGGTACTGAAGTCAGCAGTAAATGTGAGGAACTTGCCCTCTTCTTTCACAATAAAATCGCAAACATCCTCAGCCATTTCCCGGCTGTATCCTCACCCATGTACTCCACCCCCTGCACCTTCCCCAAGGCTACTTTAGAATCTATTGATCTCACTTCCTCCAAGGAAGTCGAGTCCATCCTCAAAAAGATCAACCCCGCCTCCCACCCCTCCGACACCATCCCCACCAAAACCCTGCTAACCATTCCTAACACCATTGCCAAACCTATAGCAGACATCATCAACTGCTCCCTCTCCAATGGCTCAGTCCCAGACTCCCTTAAGCACGCTGTGGTCAAACCCCTTCTCAAAAAACCTACTCTAGACCCCGCAGACCCTACCAACTACCCGTCCCATCTGTAACCTTCCCTTCATCGCCAAAATCTTGGAAAGGGTGGTAAATGCCCAACTCATGGACTTCCTGGAAGACAACAACATCCTCCACCCCTCTCAATTTGGCTTTCGTAAAAACCTGAGCACTGAAAGCACTCTTACTCTCCCTCACTGACACCCTCCTCATTGGCCTCGACAGAGGACACAGCTATATCATTGCCTTCCTCGACATCTCCTCAGCCTTTGACACAATAAGCCATTATCTACTCATCTCCCGCCTATCTGACATTGGCATCACAGGCACAGCCCTCCTTTGGTTCCAATCCTACCTAGGCAATGCCAAATCCACCCCTGTCAACCTCACCCAAGGTGAGGTTGACGGGGTGAAAGGATCCTCCCTTTCGTCCACCCTATTTAATATTTACCTTCTGCCCCTCTGCCAGCTATTATCCGACCTAGGCCTAAAATTCTACATCTACGCAGATGATGTGCAAATCATAATACCTATACAAGAATCCATCCCCACAACGCTGAAATTTGGGGAAAAGTGCCTTAACTCAATCTCCACCTCGCCCTTAACACAACTAAGACTGAACTGCTTCTTATCCACAACCAAACACGCAAGCTAATCACAGCCAATGACCCAGTCTCTAACTCCTTTACGGCACAGCAACCAGTACAAAACCTTGGCGTTCTTATAGACCAACAATTGAACCTAAAAAAACACATCAACTCTGTCCTAAAAGAAGGCTTCTATAAGCTCAATGTTATAAAAAACTTAAACCTTTACTCCACACCCATGATCTCAGAACAGTCATTCAAGCCACCCTCTCATCCAAACTGGACTATTGCAACTCCCTGTATTTGGGCCTTCCTCTCACCACAATTAAGCCCATCCAAATGCTTCAAAACGCCACTGCCAGAATCATCATGAGTGCTCGCAAATTTGACCATAACACCCCCCTCCTAAAGGACCTCCATTGGCTCCCTATTCCCTCACGCATGCTATTCAAAACCCTCACTATAATAATCCATCTACAAAAGCAACTCCATCTGGCTTAATGAGCCCTTCCAAACCACACAATCCTCCCGCCCTACCAGAACAAACCTTAAAGGCACCCTGCACATCCCATCTCTTAAGAATGCCCGTCTCACATCGACAAGAGAACGCACCCTATCTATTGCTGGCCCAGCATGTTGGAATGCACTACTCATTAACCTCCGTCTTGAGCCATGCCCCTTCAAATTCAGAAAAAAGCTAAAAACATGGCTTTTCCACCTTGCATACCCAGACTAGACTATAACATCCCTTGCCACATACCCTCTTCCCTTAAGCTCCATCCCTTATACGTTCCTTCCCACCCGCTCAGTGAAATTGCCCATGTACAATATGTCACTATGTATTATATGTCAATATGTTAATAGGTTTCATAAGTTACAGAATGTTAATCTGTAACCAGTTATCTTCTATTTCTTCACTCTACCTTTCCTTTTAATTGTAATATCCTCTGCCCCAACCCTGTTCTATGTAATTTCCACCTTTTGTTGATGTAAACCGATATGATGTGCCGACTAATATCGGTATAGAAATAAATAAATAAACACTAAAAGAGTAAACTAAGGAATGGAAGGAGAAAGAAGAAGAGATTTGCAGTGTACCATCATATTCTGTCTAACTTGAGAGAGATTCCTTTATTTCTCCTTCCAATCCTTCAAATTATGTCCTCTCTCTAATCTATTTAGACTGATATGCCTCCGCTCTCCCCCTCCCTCCCTCTCTCCTGTTATGGACTCCTCATTTTCCTAAAACCCTCTAAGTTAGTAAACTAAGAGGTAGATTTTATAAACTTGCTCGCATATTTGCTTATTTATTTGCCATATATGTATTGTTCTATGTCTGTTGAATTTTTTTTTTTACGTTTCTTTACAGGGTAAGAAGAGGAAGCGGTGGCAGCAGCAGCAGCAACAGCAACAGCAGCCCAGCCCAGCACCAGCACCAGTTCTGCCGTGCTTCCTGCAGGATCTCCTCCTAGCTGTGCATGCCCTGCACAGTTTGCCAAGCTGGAGGAGATCCTGCAGGAAGTGTAGCAGTTCAGGGCAAAATATGATGCCGACTTCATGATGTTGCAGCAGAATGTGGAGAGGAGCTTGTCAGCCCTGGAGGAGGCCTCTCAGGAGCAGGATCCTCCCGGGTCCCCACTCATCTTTTTTTATTGATAGAATAATATATATTATTTTTTTTTATTTTGTGATAATTGTTTTAAAAAAATGTCTGAATAAAATGTGTTTGTTCAAAAAAATGTTTATTTTTGTAATTTAAAAAATATTAGTGGACTGAGAATTCTTCTAATGTGACAAACCGTCCAGTGTGTTTGATTTCGTTCATAGATGTCTTTCTGTATTTATTTATTACTATACTATTAAAAAAAAGTTATTTAACTTATTAATAATAATTATTCCTAAATTAAATAGTATAGTACTAAATTACAGAGAGCAGACATGTACATATTATAATCCAACAAATTTCAGTGTTTTTACTCATATGGCACTCAGTCATACATTTTCATAAAACATTCAGTCTGGTTCACGCCAACGTCAAGGCTTCACCCATGGCTACTGACCATTCACACATCTTTCAACCTGGCCAATGCAATATTGTGTGCACTGCACTGCACTCAGGTACTGCAACGAGTATAACTTCGATACCAAAAATTACTGCATGACCAAGGCAGCCATATGAAGCGACAAATGTAATGCTTCTGATACTAAAGTAGGAGTAAGAAAGCAGAATCATGAAAAAAAAATCTTTCAGAAATGTACAACTGCTGGGTGCTCAGTTTTTCTTTTTTTATTATTATTTCTGAAGGTCTTTGGTTTGTTTTGCATGATTTTGCTTTCTTAGTCCTGGTACTCAGTAGTTACTAGTTAGTACTTTACTAGTAGTATTGCAATGAACAACAATACTGGGACTGGCAGAATTACAGAAAGTATTACAAGCATTAATTCATTCTCTGCTTTAAATGGGCTCCAAGGATACATGGCAATTTTTGGCATCGAAGAGTTTCTGCATACACATTAACCCACACGCCAGGGTGTGTATATTTTTATTTTAATCAATGTATTGTTACAGTAGTGGGATATAACAGGCATAGCTAGCCTTTAGTAGCCAACAACCTCTCTGCGCACTGTAAGTGCACTTTATTGCATTGGCCTGAAAATCTTTCATACTTCATTCACACAATTATTTTGTTTTGTAAATCAGACTGAGGCTCATGCCTCAAAGGTGGACAATGGGGGAAAAAAGGCAGAGGAACCCAGCGGGGACCTGCCTGCTTCAGAGGTGGACGCTGGGGGAAAAGACGCAGAGGCTTGGGAGTGAGAGAGAGAGCCTGGGAGTGAGAAGTCTGTGTGTGTGCAAGTTGTGTCTGTGGAAGACAGAGCCTGGGAGTAAGAAGCCTGTGTGTGTGTGTTGTGCCTGTGGGAGACAGAGCCTGGGAGTGAGAAGTCTGTGTGTGCGTGTTGTGTCTGTGAGAGAGAGAGCCTGGGAGTGAGAAGTCTGTGTGTGTGCAAGTTGTGTCTGTGGGAGAGAGAGCCTGGGAGTGAGAAGCCTGTGTGCGTGTTGTGTCTGTGGAAGACAGAGCCTGGGAGTAAGAAGCCTGTGTGTGTGTGTTGTGTCTGTGGAAGACAGAGCCTGGGAGTAAGAAGCCTGTGTGTGTGTGTTGTGTCTGTGGAAGACAGAGCCTGGGAGTAAGAAGCCTGTGTGTGTGTGTTGTGCCTGTGGGAGACAGAACCTGGAGTGAGAAGCCTCTGTGTGTGTGTTGTGCCTGTGGGAGACAGAGCCTGGGAGTAAGAAGCCTGTGTGTGTGTGTTGTGCCTGTGGAAGACAGAGCCTGGGAGTAAGAAGCCTGTGTGTGTGTGTTGTGCCTGTGGAAGACAGAGCCTGGGAGTAAGAAGCCTGTGTGTGTGTGTTGTGCCTGTGGAAGACAGAGCCTGGGATTAAGAAGCCTGTGTGTGTGTGTTGTGTCTGTGGAAGACAGAGCCTGGGAGTAAGAAGCCTGTGTGTGCGTGTTGTGCCTGTGGGAGACAGAGCCTGGGAGTGAGAAGTCTGTGTGTGCGTGTTGTGTCTGTGAGAGAGAGAGCCTGGGAGTGAGAAGTCTGTGTGTGTGCAAGTTGTGTCTGTGGGAGAGAGAGCCTGGGAGTGAGAAGTCTGTGTGTGTGCAAGTTGTCTGTGGGAGAGAGAGCCTGGGAGTGAGAAGCCTGTGTGCGTGTTGTGCCTGTGGGAGACAGAGCCTGGGAGTGAGAAGCCTGTGTGTGCATGTTGTGTCTGTGAGAGAGAGAGCCTGGGAGTGAGAAGTCTGTGTGTGCGTGTTGTGTCTGTGAGAGAGAGAGCCTGGGAGTGAGCAGTCTGTGTGTGCGTGTTGTGTCTGTGGGAGAGAGAGCTGGCAGGCTGTAGGGCGCCCCAACGGTCGGTGTCGGGGATGCAGCAGGAAAGAAACAGCGTTCATGTGTTGTGACGCCCGGACTGGCTTCTTCTGGGGGCCACAAGAGGCAGAAGTGGCAGTGTGGTGGTAGCGGCACTGCCGGATGCCCCAGTGGGTGATGCGAGGAGCACAGCTGCATATGGCAAAGCTTCTCTTCCAGCCCTCGACCTTGCATCTCGGGCCTGGACAGGGTTGCCAGGTTTTCATGAAAGAACAAGCACTTTTTGCCAAAAAAAAGCCCAAAACACGTAAAATTGAAACACCAATGTCTGTGAGTCGCATTGATGACAAAGGAGCTTAACTTTTTGCATGTTTCTCTGTTTTAGCATCTTGCAGAAGGTCTGCATGATGTGCATAAATGTCACACTTACAAAATTTGCACATAGCCTTACTCTCATTGCTGACAACAGACAGAATTCATGCTTTTAGTTCACATTCCTCTTCCCATGCTTAGCAGTATCTTTTAGTTCCTTACTTTAGCTATAGTAGATCAAATCCATTAAGTAGCGTAGCAGCCAATGACAGAAACAGTAGGTACGGACAGGCTTTCTTACAAAGGTGATCTGCAGGGAGAAGAAATGAGAAAAAAAATTAGATGAAATTAAAAGTGGTGTAGAAGAAATTAAAAAAACATCAGCCCCACACACTGATTCCCCCCTCTCCACCCCCTCCGAGCACATCCCTGACTCCCCACACACTGATTCCCCCACCCACCCCCTCCAAGCACATCACTGACTCCCCACACACTGATTCCCCCCTCCCCACCCCCTCCGAGCACATCCCTGACTCCCCACACACTCATTCCCCCCCTCTGAGCACATCCCTGGCCCCCCACACACTGATTCCCCCCTCCCCACCCCCTCTGAGCAAATCCCTGGCCCCCCACACACTGATTCCCCCCTCCCCACCCCTTCCGAGCACATCCTTGGCCCCCCACACACTGATTCCCCCTCCCCACCCCCTCTGAGCACATCCCTGGTCCCCCACACTCTGATTCCCCCCTCCCCACCCCCTCCGAGCACATCCCTGGCCCCCACACACTGATTCCCCCCTCCCCACCCCCTCCGAACACATCCCTGGCCCCCCACACTCTCATTCCCCCCCCCCACTCCCTCCGAACACATCCCTGGTCCCCCACACACTGATTCCCCCCTCCCCACCCCCTCCGAGCACATCCCTGGCCCCCCACACACTGATTCCCCCCCTCCCCACCCCCTCCAAACACATCCCTGGACCCCCACACTCTCAATCCCCCTCCCCACTCCCTCCGAAGACATCCCTGGTCCCCCACACTCTGATTCCTCCCTCCCCACCCCTTCCGAGCACATCCCAGGCCCCCCACACTCTCATTCCCCCTCCTCACTCCCTCCGAACACATCACTGACTCCCCACACACTGATTCCCCCCTCTGAGCACATCCCTGGCCCCCCACACACTGATTCCCCCCTCCCCACTCCCTCTGAGCACATCCCTGGCCCCCCACACACTGATTCCCCCTCCCCACCCCCTCTGAGCACATCCCTGGCCCCCCACACACTGATTCCCCCCTCCCCACCCCCTCTGAGCACATCCCTGGCCCCCCACACACTGATTCCCCCCCTCCCCACCCCTTCCGAGCACATCCCTGGCCCCCCACACACTGATTCCCCCCTCCCAACCCTCTGAGCAAATCCCTGGCCCCCCACACACTGATTCCCTCCACCTCCCCACCCCTTCCGAGCACATCCTTGGCCCCCCACACACTGATTCCCCCTCCCCACCCCCTCTGAGCACATCCCTGGTCCCCCACACTCTGATTCCCCCCTCCCCACCCCCTCCGAGCACATCCCTGGCCCCACACACTGATTCCCCCCTCCCCACCCCCTCTGAGCACATCCCTGGCCCCCCACACTCTCATTCCCCCCTCCCCACCCCCTCCGAGCACATCCCTGGCCCCCCACACACTGATTCCCCCCTCCCCACCCCCTCCGAGCACATCCCTGGCCCCCCACACACTGATTCCCCCCTCCCCACCCCCTCCGAGCACATCCCTGGCCCCCCACACTCTGATTCCCCCCCTCCCCACCCCCTCCGAGCACATCCCTGGCCCCCCACACTCTCATTCCCCCTCCCCACTCCCTCCGAACACATCCCTGGTCCCCCACACTCTGATTCCTCCCTCCCCACCCTTTCCGAGCACATCCCAGGCCCCCCACACTCTCATTCCCCCTCCCCACTCCCTCCGAACACATCACTGACTCCCCACACACTGATTCCCCCCTCTGAGCACATCCCTGGCCCCCCACACACTGATTCCCCCCTCCCCACTCCCTCTGAGCACATCCCTGGCCCCCCACATACTGATTCCCCCCTCCCCACCCCCTCTGAGCACATCCCTGGCCCCCCACACACTGATTCCCCCACCTGCCCCCTCCGAACACATCACTGACTCCTCACACACTGATTCCCCCCTCCCCACTCCCTCCGAGCACATCCCTAGCTCCCCACACTCTCATTCCCCCTCCCCACTCCCTCCGAACACATCACTGACTCCCCACACATTGATTCCCCCCACCCACCCCCTCCGAACACATCACTGACTCCCCACACACTGATTCCCCCTCCCCACCCCCTCCGAGCACATCCCTGGTCCCCCACACTCTCATTCCCCCCCTCCCCACCCCCCTCCGAGCACATCCCTGGACCCCCACACACTGATTCCCCCCTCCCCACCCCCTCCGAGCACATCCCTGGCCCCCCACACACTGATTCCCCCCCTCCCCACCCCCTCCGAGCACATCCCTGGCCCTCACACATTGATTCCCCCCACCCACCCCCTCCGAGCACATCCCTGGTCCCCCCACTCTCATTCCCCCCTCCCCACCCCCTCCGAGAACATCCCTGGACCCCCACACACTGATTCCCCCTCCGAGCACATCCCTGGACCCCACACACTGATTCCCCCCACCCCACCCCTCCAAGCACATCCCAGGCCCCCCACACTCTCATTCCCCCCTCCCCACCCCCTCCGAGCACATCCCTGGCCCTCACACATTGATTCCCCCCACCCACCCCCTCCGAGCACATCCCTGGTCCCCCCACTCTCATTCCCCCCTCCCCACCCCCTCCGAGCACATCCCTGGTCCCCATACTCTCATTCCCCCCTCCCCACCCCCTCCGAGCACATCCCTGGCCCCCCACACACTGATTCCCCCTCCGAGCACATCCATGGCCCCCCACACACTGAATCCCCCCTCCGAGCACATCCCTGGCACCGCACACACTGATTCCCCCCTCCCCACCCCCTCCGAGCACATCACTGGACCTCCACACCCTGATTCCCCGCTCCCCACCCCCTCTAAGCACATCCCTGGCCCCCCACACTCTCAATCCCCCCTCTCCACCCCCTCTGAGAACATCCCTGGCCCCCCACACTCATTCCACCCTCCCCACCCCCTCCGAGCACATCCCTGGCCCCCCACACTCTCATTCCCCCCTCCCCACCCCCTCCGAGCACATCCCTGGCCCCCCACACTCATTCCCCCCTCCCCACCCCCTCCGAGCACATCCCTGGCCCCCCACACACTGATTCCCCCCTCCCCACCCCCTCAGAGCACATACCTGGCCCCCCACACTCTCATTTCCCCCCTCCCCACCCCCTCCGAGCACATCCCTGGCCCCCCACACTCTCATTCCCCCCTCCCCACCCCCTCCAAGCACATCTCTGGCCCCCACACTCTCATTCCACCCTCCCCACATACTCATTCCTCCACTCCTGATCCCTGGCTGTAGCTGCTGAGTGCTACACTCCCTTCAGCATTCAGGTCTGCAGTTGCCCAGAAGATTCCTTCTTTGTTGCTTGCTGCAATGCCAAGCTGGCCTTCCAGTTCTGCCCACCTGCAATGATGTTGATGCTGAAATTATGTGCTGGGTCTGACTGACTCTGCCCAGTGCCCACGTGCGACGCTGTTGATGCTGCAATGCCGTGCTGGTGCTGTGTCTGCCCACACACGTGCTCCTGTGAAGGTTTGCACTATTTGAATCCAAGGCACCAGCGCAGGGCGCCACAGGCGCCCTGCTCTGGTTAGAAAAACGGAACAATTCCGCCCAGCGCTATCTACATCCCGTAGAGGGAGCGCTGAACGAGAAACAGACAAAACACAGCTTTGGATCAACAAGTTGCCCAGTTGTTGAAAGGCACAGGAACCAGGGGAGGACTGGTGCGAGACAGCCCTCAGCCAAAACACACTGCACTAGGGCAGAAAGGACTCATAACGGCCGCAGCCCGTGACCTTTAGCACATCATTGGAAGTCTCGAAACCAGCAACACAGACAGGGGAAGGGGGTGAGGGTCGCCGGAGCGCAGCACCTATATGAGAAGGTGCAGAGTGTAAGCGGGTGGGAGGGGAGGCGGGCAGAGGACGCAGCGGACAGCCCAAGTGGCAGAGAACTGCGGGATGGTGTTCTGGTGGACTGCCACTGCGTGCTCCGCCCACAGCCTGGATCGGACCAGAAGTCTGAAGAAAGTTTCACAGGCAGCTGGACGCTCCCCTCCCAGCTGAGCCTCCCTCGTACACCGGATGGCCCGTTTGGCTTCGGCCAGGAGGTAATTTATTAGCCGTGCCCAGCAACAAGCCGCCGGGTTTCCTGGCGCGGTGTAGTCGTAGACTAGAAGGTGGGGAGAGAAGGACAACCAGAACTTAAGCATGAGGTCCTTGAGGAAGCTGAGGAATGGAGTGAGGCGGGGACAGAACCAGTATATATGTGGTACCGTTTCTAGCGCCTGGCAGAAGGGACAAGCCCTAGTGCCGAGGACGGCTTCCATCACCCGACCAGAGAGGATAGCCCCGTGTGCTACCCGCCACGCCAGGTCCCCGCTCCACCGTGGGATCGGAGGGGCGTAAAAGGATCGCCATGGGATCCCCTCTACCCGCCTATCGTTCCTCTCCAGATGGTGTCGGGGCGGGCAATAAGTGCCAGATAATGTACTATGTGGTTAAAGAGCAGGTACATCGCCTTCCTCCCGAATTCCTCAAAGGAGATCTCGGGAATCAGGTTCAGCCTGCTAAGAGACTGCGGGGGAAGGGGCCGGGCTGAGATGGGGGAGCTCTCGGTGAATGGGGCCTATACTCAGGTCCGGAGGAGGGGGGTCGGGAAAACCACGGGGACCTCCGGCCTGCAGACCCCCCCCCCGTGTTGAGAGAAACTTGTGCACAGGGCACCCTGAGCTCGTAAGGCCTCTAGCGCTGCGGTGGCAGGGGCGGGATTTGGAAGGCCCATCCGCTGCACCAGAACATGTGGGTGCATCCAGGTGGTACGGTCTTGTAACAAAAGGTGACCGACTTTGGTGGTTCCGGCCGAGGCCAACCGACGGCATACCTTGGGGGATTCCAGAATCTCCACCCCCAGGGCAGGGTTGTGGAGAAGAGGTTCTTCCAAGAAATCCTCCGTGGGGACCGCCGGCCGCCTCATCACGGAAAAAATGCTCCAGGACTTAAAAATTTCTTGGTATGAATACGGCAGCGACGAGAAGTTGTGGTCGTACCCTCTCGCCTTTATCACAAACAGCTGCCAGTCATACTGCAACCCGCCCACCTGGCTGCCAGGAGGTGGCACAACGGGGGCGGGTCCACATACAGAAACTTCCGCAGGGCCTGGAGGCAGAAGGCGTGCTTCTGGCTCTGAAGGCACACGAGTCCCTGTCCGCCCTCTTCCAATGGAAGGGCCAAGGCACCTGCGGAGACCCAGTGCTTCCTGCCGGCCCAGAAGAAGTCCACCATCTTCCTCTGGGTCCGGGCAAGGAACCCCGCGGGGGGAGTCAGGGCGGTCAGCCTGTGCCACAGCATGCTGGACACAAGCTGATTCGCCACCAAAACCCGCCCGCGGTAGGACACCAACCGCAGCAACCCTGCCCACGACCACAGGTGGGCATCGACTTTCACATCGAGCTCCTGCCAGTTGACATCGGCCGTGGGTTCCGCTGTGGAGAGGTGAACACTCATATATTTTAGGGTCTCCCGGCTCCAAGAAAAGTTATCAAATTCGCTCGGGAGCTCGCCCCTCTGCCACAGTCCTACCACAAGCCCCGAGCATATGGCCCAGTTGATCTTGGTGGAGGATGCGGATGAAAACACCCGCTGGCAGGCGCGCATCCTCGCCATATCAAGTGGGTCCGAAATCAGGAGGAGCACGTCATCGGCGTAAGCGGAGAGGGTGAGGTGAAGTCCGGGGTCCTGCAGTGACAAGCCAGTGAGCTTCCTGCACAATAAGCACAGGAAGGGTTCAATGGCCAGTGCGTACAGTTGCCCGGACAAGGGACAGCCCTGACGTACTCCTCTCCTAAATGCCAGAGGTGCTGTCAGGGACCAATTTACCTAAACCAGACACTCTGCGGACTCGTACAGGAGGTGGAGAAGACCCACGAATTGGGGGCCAAAGCCAAATTCCTACAGGGTCCTCATGAGATAACCGTGATCCACCCTGTCTAAGGCTTTCTCCTGGTCTAGAGACAGAAAGGCCATCGGCAGGTCCATCCTACAACAGTAATGAATGAGATCCCGGACTAGAAGGATGTTATAAAAAATTGAGCAGCCTGGATCGTGTCGGATTGGTCCGGGTGGATCACCTGAGCGAGCACGGGCACTAGCCGCAGCGAGAGCGCCTTGGCTAGGATCTTATAGTCCATGCACAAGAGAGAGACGGGCATCCTCTTTCTAGGGAAGCAGCGTCAATACCGCTCGGCGACACGACAGCGGCAACTCCCCGCTCTCCAGGGCTTCCGTCAGGACCTGCAGGAGATCAGGTCCCAGCAGGTCAAAAAAGTGGCGAAAAAACTCTACCGTCAGACCATCGATGCCTGGCGTTTTGTTGTTGAGCATCTGGTTCAGAGCCTCAGAAAGGTTCGCCAGACTCAAAGGCTCATCCAGCGCGTTTTTGCTGCTCTGCCTGACGGAGGGAAGCCCCTCCCACAGGATCCTGCAGGTGTCCGGGTTGACGGGATCTGGGGAGAAGAGGGTTGAGTAAAAGTCCTGGACCTCCGCCCGAATCCTCTCCGGATCACCAGGGCAGTGATCTGCTTCTGGGCACCCCTCCTCTTCTCCAGCCCAAAGAAGAAGTTTGCCTAAGCCCGACAGCGAGCTACTAGGGGTGCTGTCGGGACCGGGAGACAAGTCCACCCCGCCCTGAGACCCAGACGCTGTCACTGGCAAGGCGAGCTTACATTTTTTCTTCCCCTTTGGGCCAGGGGACGAGGGATCGTCAGTCAGTAAGGGGCCGCCACCGCAGCTCTCAGGCACACCCGGGGTAGGTGTGTCTCCACTGGGAGCGGGGACCACCTCCGCAGCCGAACTCCGCAATTCGGGTGGGGAAGAGGCCGCGGGGACAGGCGCCTCATCGGTAGCTGGGGCAACATCAGCTGGAGCCCCTCCTCAGGTCGAGCACCCTCCGCCTCCAAGGAGATGGCGGGTGGGTCTCCCAAAGGGGAGGGGGTACCAGCAGGCACCTCCACCGCCGGGCCACCGCCACGGGAATCTGAATCCCCCCACGCAGATGATTGCGGGGGGAGGGTAGGTTCCCCCCGGACACTCACCTCAGCGACAGCAGGGGCCGGGGCCTTCGTGCGTTTCCTGCGGGGCTGGGCACCCACGGCCGGCGCTGGAGGGGCAGGTGGGGTGGCAGTGTTGGGACGGCAGGGCTCCTCTCGAACTCCGGAGACGCTGGGGACGCTGGCCTCCGGACCGCGCCCTGAGGGGGCTTGGGCGTTCCGTGGAGGGGCCGGGCAGGCTGTCGTGGCTGAGGCGTTGCGGCTCTGCGGCCGCCGAGGGGGTGGCCTTGGTGGGCGGTCTGGCCAGGGGGCACGCCTAGCGGGTGTGCCCCACCCCCTTACAGGAGAAGCACCTCGCCTCCCCTGCTGCGTAGTGGATCCGATAGGCATAGCCCTGATGGGGGATGACAAAGACCCCCTCGGCCTCCTCCTGCCCTACCTTCAGCTTGAGCATGGCCGCGTGCCGGTAAGACTCAACGTGTTTGAGGGCGCGGTCCGAGTGGCCCATCGGAAGGGTGGTAATTTGAGACTTCAGCTCTCCGAGGTCACCAAGATAGGCTGCCAGCGTCTCGTCCGGCAGGAATGGTGGGACATTCGAGAGGAAAACCTTTGTCCCCACACCATCTAAGGGTTCCAAAACGTGAAAAATACCCCTCACCACCAGCCCCGTGACCAGCGCCGTGTGTGTAGCGGCAAGGTTGGCCAGAAACATAACCACCTTGCCGTACATTTTCCTGCAAGAGATGATATTCCTAGGGCCCACCAGCTGAGCCATCGCTGAGGCGTAGTCTTGGGGTTCCTCACCCGGGAGGATGGGACACCGGACTCCGTGGCGACGGGTAAGACCAACTCTGGGCGTGGGACCAGCTCTTGGCGGTGGGGTGGCGCCAGCAGGGGGATGGGAAGGGGGAGCCAAATTGGAGGCGCATCCCGCCGCCACGGCCGCGTAAGATAGCACGGCAGGCTGAACAGGATGCGGCAGTGTCAAGCCTTCGCCCATGGAGCCGGGCTCAACGTGGGTTTTGCTTTTGGACTTGGCCTTGCTCCTCTGCTCCTGTTTCTGCCTTCCCCCCCCCCCCCCGACGTGCCTGCTTCAGCCCGGGTCCTCACCCAGCAGGGAGCCGTCCCTGCAGCCAGCACTTCTCTCTTCAGCCTTGCAGCGTGGAGCAGTGCCTGCAGCCTGCTACAGCCCCCTGCTTCCCCTGCAGCCAGCCTTACCTCTCTCTGCTTCAGTCCTTGCGGCTGGGAGCTGCTCCAGTCCAGGGCTGCTCCGCCGCTTCCTTGGGCCCTCCACGTGGCTGAGGACGCCACCAGCTTCCAGCTCTTCTCTCCAGCTTCCTAGGGCGCGCCTCTCTGCTCCTCTTCAAGGGCCAGCCAGGTGTGGCCCCTTGCTGACCCCTCCCTGGGCGTTGTCCACCTCAGCTCTACTAAAGGGCTCAACATTCAGTCTGTCTTTGCCTTCGCAAGGAGTTGGTCACTCCTGAGATCCTCGTTCCAGGAGCTGCCTTGTGTTCCAGCCTTCTGCAAGGTCCAGTGTTCCATGTTTTCTGTCGGAGCTTCTTGTCCAGCTGTTCCAGTCCTGATGTCTCCAGTTGTTCCAGTCCTGATGTTCGCTTGTTCCTGTTCCTGCCTTGAGGTCTGATTCCTATTCCGGTATCCATGGTCCAGCCCAGATATACAAGTCTTGTACCTTGATCCTGAAACTCGCCTGAAAGCTAAGTACCTTGCTCTTGAATCTCCTGTAAGCTAGCACCTTGATCCTGTGTCCTCCAATGTCCTGGTACCTCGCGGCTAGCCACGCCGTGGTCCGTGACCAGCCCTCGGGGCGGGCTGATTAGGGCCATCTGTGATGCAAGCCATGTACCTCGTTTCTAAGTCTCTGAGAAGTCCTTGTTCCTGACCTTGTTACCTGCCTTGGCTGCCGGTGTGCAGCAATCCTGCTTCTTCCCTGTTGCCTTGATGTCGGTGCCTGATCCAGTTCCTAATCCAGTCCCAGATGTTCTGCCCTGTGTCTTCGTCTGGCTCCTGAGCCTTCTGGCCTGTTGGGCCCTGGAGTGGCCAACAGGTGGGATTCGTCCCTGTGCTTTGGAGCTTTCCTTCCTGCCAGCCGACGGGGCTTCGGATGTCAGTATCCCAGCATCGGAGTTCGCTTCGCCTGGATCTCTCCTGCATTCTGCTGTTCTCAGCGTGGTCCGTGACCTGCCCTCCAAGGCAGTGTTGGGGACGCGTGGGACAGGGTGGCCCTTGACTCAGTCCCAGGAGTGGTCTGAGCAGGGTGCCCTGAGGGACAGTGCCCATGTTTTCCTTCAGCCCTTGTTCCTGAGTCTACATCTGCACCTTCAGTACCTCGCTTCTGAGTCTACCTCTGCATCTTCAGTACCTTGCTTCTGAGTCTACCTCTGCACTCCCAGTATCTTGCTTCTGAGTCTACATCAGCACGCCCAGTATCTTGAATCTGAGTCTTTGTCTGCATTCCCAGCACCCTGCTTCTGAGTCTACGTCTGCACTTCCAGTACCCTGCTTCTGAGTCTCGTCTGAATCTATGTTCCAGTCTTCGCTGTCCTGGCCTCCGTCCGGCCTGCCGCTTCGTGCCGTACTCTGCGGCAGGTCCGAAAGGGATGGGAACGGTCGGAGGACTGTTCACAAGACCAACATTGCGTTGTTGGGTCTTCCGAAGCGTGCAGGTCCAGAGGAGGGCCTGTCGCCTGGTCATCACTCCAGTCTTGCTTCCGTCCTACCCATGCTCGGGCATGCCAAGCCTCCCGCGGCCCTCTTCAGAATCCTCTGGGGTCGAGCCACGGCCCAAGGACACACCTCTCTCAGGAAGTGGGATCGCTCTCCGAGCGCTCCGCAACACCTAGATCTCTTTCTTGGGTTGTAGCACCTAATATGGAACCCAACATTGTGTAATTATAGCATGGGTTATTTTTCCCTATATGCATCACCTTGCACTTATCCACATTAAATTTCATCTGCCATTTGGATGCCCAATCTTCCAGTCTCACAAGGTCTTCCTGCAATTTATCACAATCTGCTTGTGATTTAACTACTCTGAACAATTTTGTGTCATCTGCAAATGTGATTATCTCACTCGTATTTCTTTCCAGATCATTTATAAATATATTGAAAAGTAAGGGTCCCAATACAGATCCCTGAGGCACTCTACTGTCCACTCCCTTCTACTGAGAAAATTGTCCATTTAATCCTACTCTCTGTTTCCTGTCTTTTAGCCAGTTTGCAATCCACGAAAGGACATCGCCACCTATCCCATGACTTTTTACTTTTCCAAGAAGCCTCTCATGAGGAAAATCCAAGTATACTATATCTACTGGTTCACCTTTATCCACATGTTTATTAACTCCTTCAAAAAAGTGAAGCAGATTTGTGAGGCAAGACTTGCCCTGGGTAAAGCCATGCTGACTTTGTTCCATTAAACCATGTCTTTCTATATGTTCTGTGATTTTGATGTTTAGAACACTTTCCACTATTTTTCCTGGCACTGAAGTCAGGCTAACCGGTCTGTAGTTTCCCGGATCGCCCCTGGAGCCCTTTTTAAATATTGGGGTTACATTTGCTATCCTCCAGTCTTCAGGTACAATGGATGATTTTAATGATAAGTTACAAATTTTTACTAATAGGTCTGAAATTTCATTTTTTAGTTCCTTCAGAACTCTGGGGTGTATACCATTCGGTCCAGGTGATTTACTACTCTTCAGTTTGTCAATCAGGCCTACCACATCTTCTAGGTTCACCGTGATTTGATTCAGTCCATCTGAATCATTACCCATGAAAACCTTCTCCATTACTGGCACCTCCCCAACATCCTCTTCAGTAAACACCGAAGCAAAGAAATCATTTAATCTTTCCGCGATGGCCCTATCTTCTCTAAGTGCCCCTTTAATCCCTCAATCATCTAACGGTCCAACTGACTCCGTCATAGACTTTCTGCTTCGGATATACTTAAAAAGGTTTTTACTGTGAGTTTTTGCCTCTACAGCCAACTTCTTTTCAAATTCTCTCTGAGCCTGTCTTATCAATGTCTTACATTTAACTTGCCAATGTTTATGCTTTATCCTATTTTCTTCTGTTGGATCCTTCTTCCAATTTTTGAATGAAGATCTTTTGGCTAAAATAGCTTCTTTCACCTCCCCTTTTAACCATGCCGGTAATCATTTTGCCTTCTTTCCACCTTTCTTAATGTGTGGAATACATCTGGACTGTGCTTCTAGAATGGTATTTTTTAACAATGACCACGTCTCTTGGACATTTTTTACTTTTGTAGCTACTCCTTTCAGTTTTTTTCTAACAATTTTTCTCATTTTATCAAAGTTTCCCTTTTGAAAGTTTAGCACGAGAGAAGAAAATTATTACTTACCTGCTAATTTTCGTTCCTGTAGTACCATGGATCAGTCCAGACAGTGGGTTATGACCCCAATCCAGCAGATGGAGTCAGCACAAGCTTTGAGTGGGCGAATCCATATATACTACTACCCCCACTGCAGGAGTTCAGTATCGAGTATATCAAAGCCCGAGTAGAAACCCCCGAAGGATCAAGTAACTGCAAAAATCCTACCAACTTGTAGGGAGCTGTGAAAAACAGCAAAAAAGAAACGACTGTGAAGACACAGAACACTGTGAGTAAGAAGTAGCGCAGAGCTGAGCAGGATCAAGAACCCAAACACGGTGGGCGTCTGGACTGATCCATGGTACTACAGGAACGAAAATTAGCAGGTAACTAAAAATTTTCTTTTCCCTGTACGTACCTGGATCAGTCCAGACAGTGGGATGTACCCAAGCTTCCCTAAATCGGGTGGGGTCCTGCGAGGCCTGCTCGGAGAACCTGCTTGCCAAAGTGTCCAGAGACCGAAGAGGCGAGGTGCACACGATAGTGCCTCGAGAACGTCTGTAACAATTTCCAGGTGGCTGCTCTACAAATTTCTAGAGAGGATACCGAGCGAGCCTCCACCCAGGAAGCCGCCTGAGAACGTGTAGAATGCGCTATGATGCCGGGTGGGGGAGTCCGCCCCGCCCCAATGTAGGAAGCAGCAATGCCGGCCTTCAGCCATCTGGCAATGGTAGTCTTCGAGGCCTGAGACCCCTTCTTAGGACCGGACCAGAGTACGAAGAGATGGTCAGAGATCCGGAACTCATTTGTAGCCTCCAGATAGAGGCGCAGAGTGCGCTTGACATCCAAGAGACGGAGAGACTTCGGCTCTGATGAGGAGAAGGACGGCAACTCCACCGTCTGGTTCACATGGAATGCAGAAACCACCTTCGGAAGGAGGGAACGGTGCGAAGCGAAACTCCAGGCTCTCTACACGACAGAGCCTGCAGCTCCGAGATGCGTCGAGCGGAACAGATGGCCACAAGAAATACAGTCTTGAGAGTGAGATCCTTTATCGTTGCGCTGCGCAGCGGCTCAAACGGTGGTCCCGACAGGGAGCGAAGCACAAGGTTAAGACTCCAGGAGGGACAAGGGTCCCGTAACGGAGGACGCATATGCTTGACACCCTTGAGAAAACGAGCAATGTCAGGATGCTGTAGAAGAGAGCCCCCATCGCTCAACAGCGAACCAAGGGCGGCCACCTGAACCCGTAGTGAATTATAGGCGAGCCCTTTTTCCACTCCCGTCTGTAGGAACTGAAGGATCTGAGGTACAGAAGCCTTAACGGGTCTCGTGGCCTGGCTGGTACACCACAGCTCGAACACCTTCCAGACTCAAACGTAGGCCGCCGACGTCAATGTCTTTCGTGCCCGCAATAGCGTGGATACTACCGCCTCTGGGTAGCCCCAACGCCGGAGGCGGCGCCTCTCAAAAGCCAGGCCGCAAGACAGAAGAGTTCTGCCTGCTCGAAAAATACCGGGCCCTGATGTAGGAGCTGGGGGAGGTGCCCCAGCCTGATTGGCCCGTCGATCACCAGCTGTAGCAGGTCTGCAAACCAGGGTCGCCTGGGCCATTCTGGAGCGACGAAGACCACGGTCCCCTGATGGCTTTCTATTCTGCGGAGCATCCTGCCCACCAGGGGCCACGGTGGAAAAGCGTAGAGCAGAAGATGTGGGGGCCACGGAAGGACCAGGGCATCCACTCCCTCCACGCCGCGCTCTCTCCGGCGACTGAAGAAGCGTGGAGCCTTGGCGTTGAGAGCGGACGCCATCAGATCCAAGTGGGGGGCTCCCCACCGATGGACGAGAAGTTGCATCGCTTTGTCGGAGAGAGACCACTCTCCTGGATCCAGCAGTTGACGACTGAGGAAGTCCGCCTGGACGTTGTCCACCCCGGCGATGTGCGAGGCTGCTAGCCGGACGAGATGACTCTCTGCCCATTGCACCAGCAGCGCCGCCTCGAGCGCGACCTGCGGGCTGCGCGTGCCTCCTTGTCGGTTGATGTAGGCCACGGTGGTAGCGTTGTCCGATAGGATTCTGACTTCCCGGTTCCGAAGAAGCGGGAGGAAATGTCGCAGAGCTAGCCGGACCGCTCTGGTTTCCAGATGGTTGATTGACCACTTCGCCTCCACCGTGGACCACGTCCCCTGCGTGGCGCTTCGATCGCAGACTGCACCCCAGCCTGCTAGACTGGCATCGGTAGTCACCACCACCCAATTTGGCAGATCGAGGGACACGCCACGGGACAGGTTCGGCGGATCCAACCACCAGCCCAGACTGTCCCTGGCATTCTGCAGGAGCGGGAGAATCATCTGGTAGTCCTGCGATACTGGTTTCCAATGGGAGAGGAGCGCCCACTGTAAGGTCCTGAGGAGCGCGAAAACCCAAGGTACAAGGTCGATGGTGGACCCCATCACTCCCAGGAGTTGTAGGTAGTCCCAGGAGGTGGGCTCTGGTAACGCAGAGAACCATCGTGTGTGATCCCGCAAGGATTGAGCCTTGTCCTGGCGCAGAAAAACCTTGCCCAGTAGGGTGTCGAAGGTCGCCCCCAAAATATCCAAGCGTTGCGAGGGCATGAGGGAGCTCTTGGAGAAGTTCACTACCCATCCCAGGGAGTGTAGAAACCGTACTACTCGAGTCACCGCTGAGCGTCCATGATCGAATGACTTCGCCCGGATGAGCCAATCGTCCAGAAAAGAATGAACCAGGATGCCCTCCTTCTGGAGAGCTGCAGCCACGACTACCATGATCTTGGTGAAGGTGCACGGCGCCGTCGCCAATCCGAACGGGAGAGCCGTGAACTGAAAATGCTGGGCCAGGATTTTGAAACGAAGGAAACGGTGGTGGTCCGGGCGGATGGGAATGTGCACGTAGGCCTCCGTTAAGTCCAGGGAGGCGAGGAACTCCCCCCGATGTACCGCCGCAATCACTGATCGGAACGTTTCCATGCGGAACCGAACGACTCTAAGGGATTTGTTGACTTCCTTGAGGTCTAGGATAGGCCGGAAGGAACCGTCCTTCTTTGGCACGACGAAATAGATGGAATAGTGGCCCGAGCCCACCTCTCCGAAGGGCACGGGCGCAATAGCGCCTATCTCCCGGAGTCTGTCCAGAGTCAGCTGCGCTGCTCTTCTCTTGAGGTCCGAGCCACAGGGAGAAAAGATGAACCTTCCCTGCGGGGGGCGGACAAATTCCAATGCGTAGCCGTGTTTTATGGTATCCAGGACCCACTGGTCCGAGGTGATCCGCGCCCACTCCGCGTAGAAATACGTTAGCCGGCCCCCAATCCTGGGGACAGGGGAGTGGGCGAGACTGGCATCATTGTGAAGACTTGGTAGAGGGGTTCCCGGGTCCGGGAGCAGTGCGTGCGGGCCGACGCCCGCGAAAGGAGCGCGACCCGGGCTGAGAACTGGGGGCGGATGGCCGGGAGCCCGCCTGTCTGTATCCCCTGTAGCGCCGTTGTGCTCTGGCTCTGGTCCGAGAAGAAGAAAACGCTCTGGATGGTCGAAACCTATCCTCCGGCAGCCGATGAACAGCGTTCTCCCCCAGGGACTTGATGATCTGGTCCAAATCTTCCCCGAAGAGGAACTTGCCCCTGAAGGGAAGAGAGCCCAGACTGGACTTAGAGGACGTATCAGCCGCCCAGTTGCGTAGCCACAGTAGCCGTCGTGCTACCACTACCGAAACCATGGATCTTGCGAGGACCCGAAAGAGGTCGTACGAGGCGTCCGCCCCATACGCCACTGCGGCTTCTAGTCGATCTGCCTGGGCAGCCTCATCGGCCGGCAGGACCTGAGATGTGAGGAGTTGTTGCACCCAAAGGAGACTAGCCTGCTGGGCAAGCGAACTGCACATCACCCCCCGCATACCCAGTGCGGAGACCTCGAAGACCCGCTTAAGGAAAACTTCCAACTTACGATCCTGTCTGTCCCGCAACGCCGCACCTCCCGTTACTGGGATAGTCGTCCTCTTCGTGACCGCCGACACTGCGGAGTCCACCTTTGGGACCTTGATGAGGTCCAGAAAATCTTCGGGGAGCGGGTACAGCTTTTCCATGGCCCGGCTGCTCTTCAGGGAGGCCTCCGGGGTGTCCCATTCCCTGGTGAGAAGTTGTAAAAACGAGTCATGAATGGGAAAGGCCCAAGCCCTCGGCCGGAGTGCCGCCAGGACTGGATCTCCCTTCTTTGAAGAAGCGACGACAGCGGGAGCTACTGGGGCAGGCGGGTCTGGTGGCGGGTCCAAATCTAATTCCTGAATGATCTGCGGGATGAGGTCGTCCAGCTCTTCCCTCTGGAAGAGGCATAGGGTACGCGGATCATCCCCGTCCTGCGTGCCGTCCCCTTGTCCCCCATCCGGGAGGTCAGGTCCATGTCCCGCTGGGTCTGGCACCGCCCCCACTGCCGCGGACTCAGAGCGGACTCGGGTGGGAGGCCCCCGCTCCCGGAGGGTCGGGGGGGGGGGGGGCCGGCGTCTAGGGCGACATCCGTGGGATCTTAGGAGGGGGGATCCCACAGGCGCTTCCAGCCCCTGCAGATAAGCGGTATGCATGAGCAGGATAAACTCCGGAGAGAACCCTGGCCTGCTCGGGTGCGCTTCGAGGAGCGGCGTGGTTCCTGCTCCCTGGCTCTGGGTGTTTGGTTCCTGCACCAAAATCGGGGGAGCACCCCCGCTTGTAGAATCCTCCTGGGATCCGTTCTCCCTCGTGGCCTGCGCCTCAGGGCGGTCAGAGTGTAAAATGGCCACCGTTCCCACCAAAAATGACGGAGTGGCCGGCCCGCGCCGCCCGGGCAAAAAAGAGAAATCAGGGATTGTGAGGTACCTTCCCCCCCCCGGGAAGGCATCGCGCGCAGATGCCCTCCCGGGAAATCCGGGACCCCGGGTCGCCGCAGGCCGCACAGCGTGACGGCCACGGCATCGCTGTGGGAGACAAGAAAACTGCTCCAAAAATGAGAAAAAGCCTGGGGGGGGGCCACGTGCACAAAAGCGCCGCTGCGGGGGGGCCCGGTCGGCCCGCACTGCCCGCTGACTGAAAATAGAGGAGGGTGCCGGGGGGGGGGGGGGGGGCCTTCCCGGCCACACAACCCGCCCCAGACGTCTTTTCCTAAGCGCCGCAGCAGCCCATGAGGAGCTGTAAAATGGCCGCGGGTGAGGGAGTAAAAGCGAAGAGGCCGGGTCCACCGGCTTTCGCGGGCACCGGGGGCTGAGCTGTGAAGGAAAAACTACAAAGGAAAACCAACTTACCCCTGGCTGCAACGAGAAATAAACAGCAAGGCCGCAGAGAAGAGACAAGGAAGAGAAGCCACTCCCCAGAAGTTGAAAGGCCCCTGCCTTACAATTTTTTTTTTTTTTTTTACTTAGTACAAAATTGATACAAACTTGATCCACAAGAAAAAGACAGCAACAAGCCAGATAATCAAGCAAGAAAATGAGAAAGAAGGAAAAAGAGAGGAAGCCTGATTCCCCTACTCGCATCTGCTGGAGTCAGAAGATACTTAACTCCTGCAGAGGGGGTAGTAGTATATATGGATACGCCCCCTCAAAGCTTGTGCTGACTCCATCTGCTGGATTGGGGACATAACCCACTGTCTGGACTGATCCAGGTACGTACAGGGAACCTTGGATTTGCACACTATTCCTCTTCCAGTCATTAAATAAAATTTGATCATATTACGACCACTATTGCCAAGCGGCCCCACCACAGTTACCTCTCTCACCAAGTCCTGTGCTCCACTGAGAATTAGATCTAAAATTGCTCCCTCTCTCATCGGTTCCTGAACCAATTGCTCCATAAAGCTATCATTTATTCCATCCAGGAACGTTATCTCTCTAGCGTGACCCGATGATACATTTACCCAGTCAATATTGGGGTAATTGAAGTCTCCAACACAGAAGCAAACCTTGCACATAAGCAAGTATCAACCAAAGAAGGTGCAAGAATACACTTAGGCAATCCACCTTTCACATACAAGTATTCTTTAATGAAAAAGTCTTTCACTCAATGTAATCGGCAACTCCACAAAGCTAGCAAGCAATGTTTATATCAATCCCCCGACACGGGTCCGTGTTTCGCTTTGTCGCTGCATCGGGAGGGACCACAAATATAAATTTCAATCTACAACATAAAAAGTATAAGATTTGGTGGATCGCTACAAAATAGAAGGCTACATAACTTATAACATAAGTAAAATTAGTACATACCTTTCAAACCAATCCGGGAGCACAGAGCGCCCCCAGTGGAATACACTTTTAAAGAGTAGAAGTTGGCGCCAAAAAGCAATGACATCGCGAGACTATCTAGCCAATCAGGACAAAGCATGAGTTAACTAAATAAATGCCACTATTTCCCTGTTTAATCCTTTAGGAGTAATTTATTTATTTATTTATTTTTAATTTTTATATACCGAAGGTCTTGTGGGAATTACAAATCACTCCGGTTTACATAAAACGATGAACTGCCCAACAGCGGATGGGGGCTTTACATAGAACTGTAGAACATAGTAATAGTGTCCAAATTAAAAATCCACCTTTGTTCCTTTCTTCCAAGCATTCCTGGGTAGTCTCCCCCTCTCGAATGTCGGGGGACCACCTCCAGGACCAAGAAAGAAAGAAAGATCAGAGATGGCATGATTACATTGTGCCCAATGACTTACCAGTGGTTCATCTATTCGTGACAAATGGATATTAGAACAATGTTCAATAATTCTGGTTTTTACCATGCGGGTCCTTTTGCCCACATATACCGTGTGTCACGAATAGATGAACCACTGGTAAGTCATTGGGCACAATGTAATCATGCCATCTCTGATCTTTCTTTCTTTCTTGGTCCTGGAGGTGGTCCCCCGACATTCGAGAGGGGGAGACTACCCAGGAATGCTTGGAAGAAAGGAACAAAGGTGGATTTTTAATTTGGACACTACTCCTAAAGGATTAAACAGGGAAATAGAGTGGCATTTATTTAGTTAACTCATGCTTTGTCCTGATTGGCTAGATAGTCTCGCGATGTCATTGCTTTTTGGCACCAACTTCTGCTCTTTAAAAGTGTATTCCACTGGGGGCGCTCTGCGCTCCCGGATTGGTTGAAAGGTATGTACTAATTTTACTTATGTTATAAGTTATGTAGCCTTCTATTTTGTAGCGATCCACCAAATCTTATACTTTTTATGTTGTAGATTGAAATTTATATTTGTGGTCCCTCCCGATGCAGCGACAAAGCGAAACACGGACCCGTGTCGGGGGATTGATATAAACATTGCTTGCAAGCTTTGTGGAGTTGCCGATTACATTGAGTGAAAGACTTTTTCATTAAAGAATACTTGTATTTGAAAGGTGGATTGCCTAAGTGTATTCTTGCACCTTCTTCGGTTGGTAATTGAAGTCTCCCATTATTACTGCACTACCACTTTGGTTAGCTTCCCTAATTTCTCTTAGCATTTCACTGTCCGTCTCACCATCTTGACCAGGTGGACGGTAGTATACCCCCTATCACTATAGTCTTCCCCGACACACAAGGGATTTCTTCTAACCCATAAAGATTCAATTTTGTATTTAGTCTCATGCAGGATGTTTATCTGTTGAACTCTATGGCCATCCCGGACATAAAGCGCCACACCTCCTCCCAAGTGCTCCTCTCTGTCACTCCTGCGATATAATTTGTACCCCGGGTATAGCACTGTCCCATTGGTTATCCTCTTTCCACCATGTCTCTGAGATGCCAATTAGTCTATGTCATCATTCACTGCTATACATTCTAAATCTCCCATCTTACTTCTTAGACTTCGGGCATTAGCATTCAAACTTTCAAAGTTTGGTTTTTGTTTGTATTTTCATTCTGCTTTTTAATTGATAGGGATAAGTTAGAATTTTTTAGCTCAGGTGAGTTTTTAGTTACAGGCACTTGGACTACTTTTCTAATTATTGGAACCTCACTGTCGGGATGCCCTAATTCTAATGCATCATTGGTATCCTTTAAAGATACCTCTCTCCGAACCATGCTCTGCTGAGCGACTGTCGGCTTTCCCCTTTGTTCTAGTTTAAAAGCTGCTCTCCTTTTTAAAAGGTTAGTGCCAGCAGTCTGGTTCCACCCTGGTTAAGGTGGAGCCCATCCCTTCGGAAGAGACTCCCCCCTTCCCCAAAAGGTTCCCCAGTTCCTAACAAAACTGAATCCCTCTTCTTTGCACCATCGTCTCATCCATGCATTGAGACTCCGGAGCTCTGCCTGCCTCTGGTGACCTGCGCGTGGAACAGGGAGCATTTCAGAGAATACTACCCTGGAGGTTCTGGATTTAAGCTTTCTACCTAAGAGCCTAAATTTGGCTTCCAGAACCTCCCTCTCACATTTTCCTATGTCGTTGGTGCCCACATGTACCACAACAGCCGGCTCCTCCCCAGCACTGTCTAAAATCCTATCTAGGTGACGCGTGAGGTCCGCCACCTTCGCAGCAGGTAGGCATGTTACCAGGCGATCCTCACGCCCACCAGCCACCCAGCTATCTACATTCCTAATAATCAAATCACCAACTATGACAGCCGACCTAACCCTTCCCTCCTGGGCAGAAGGCCTTGGAGATATCCTCAGTGCGAAAGGACAATGCATCACCTGGAGAGCAGGTCCTTGCTACAGGATCCTTTCCTGCTGCACCTGGTTGGTGCTCTCCCCTCATGAGACCTTCTTCCTCCAAGGCAGCACCAGGGCTGCCAGTCTGAAGTTGGAACTTGACTACTCTTGTCCCTGAAGGTCTCATCTATATACCTCTCTGTCTGCCTCAGCTCCTCCAGGTCTGCTACTCTAGCCTCCAGAGATCGGACTCGTTCTCTGAGAGCCAGGAGCTCTTTGGTAAGGTTCCGTTCCTGGAGGGATTTCTCCTTCGCTCCAGGGAGTCTTGATCCTCGTCCGAGGTGTCAGTGTCCCCAATGTTGGGGCTTTTGGGCGGGAGAGCACTTCTCTGGGTTTAGTGGGTCCCGAGATATTAGTGTCCTCTGGGGGAGGCTGTGTCATCTGGGGCACCAGTTGCATGTGGACAAAGGTATGTAGACCTGTGAAAAATTCTACCCAGGAGAAAGATGCTGGGTCTAAATTTAAGAGGCGCTGTGTCCCCGGGGAGGCCCGTTTGAAGAAGGCTCCTGCTGGTAGTAGCGAGTTCCGGTGTACTGTTGGTGGATCCGGAGTCCCAGTACCGGCTGGGGAGGACCTTGACCTGGTTCACCCAGAGTCTCCTCGCACTGTAGACACAGGGCTGTGGCCTCTTCGTGCTGTACAGCTCCAATGTGGCATGCGGGGCAGAGGACCTGAGCCTTGAGCGCATAGGATTGCAGCAACCTCCGGTTTGTGCGTTCAAGTCTACACCAGGAGGCTTAGTTATGCGCTCCGGGTGCACCAAAGTTACACGTGTAGGTCGAATGCGCGCTCAATCAGATGTCGTGCCGCTGTGCGCACGGTGTTCACTTATGCGCCTGGCCCAGTTGAGTGTGTGTGGCTGTGCGCCCGGCTCCCTCGTGCGCATCGCTGTGCACACGACACTTATACTCGCGCGCCGGTGTGTGCACAAGTGATTTTGTGCGCACAGATCGAATTGGCGGACAGGATGGCGACGGCGACCTCACGAGTAATATGGCGACCACCTCGGAGGGTCTCTACGTGGGTGGACCCTCGTATCGGACCGGGTCTAACTCAGATAGGGCTGATCAACCCGGTGGCACTGACGCCGGCTGGCGATCTGTGCTGCTCTTCGAGCCTTGGAGACCAGAGACTTTTAGGAAGTTTTCTACCTTACCTTGTCTCGGTGTTTCCCAGTCTCATTCCGGGCGGTCTCCGGCTGCAGGGGGAGAGAGAAAGGTACTTTCACCGCCATGCTTGAAGTTGCACCCGCTGCCTCTTGGCTGCACCCGATGTCGAGGGCTAATTCTACGCCGAGAACCAGCTGCCGGACAGGGGGATCGCGGAAATCACCTAGGGAATTCTCAACTGGGGGAGGGACCCATAGGTATCACCGCAGGAAAGTGGGGCTCGTCTGTAGAGGTAAGATTTCTTCTTGTTTTGGATTTCTTTGGTTAGAATACTCTAACGATGTGCAAGCTTGTATAGAGTCTCGAACTGCTATGGAGACGGAAAATACTGAAGAGCAGAGCATCCTCCAGGGGTATATGTACTAGGGCTAACGTCAGATTGAAATCTGATCCACCTCCAACTGCTATCAGGAGCACACTATACCCATTGATCCTGAGTCCATCTACTACACACTAGGAAATAATGATTCCACAAATAAAAAAAACCCTACCCCACAGAACCCTGAAATAGTTATAACTCAGTTGTATTTATTAAAAATAGTTAAGGCAAATGGAGTAATGGTATTCTAAAAAAAATAAAATAGCACCTTTAGGTTTAAGAATTCAGTTTTAATCTACAGATCACATGAATTGAGCATAGTTTTTCATGCTTTTCACAATAAGGAGGTTCTACTGCCATGGCAACCACAGTGGTGGTGTTTAAGAGGTAGCTTTATAACAGCATCATCATGACAGTTAACTAGGGAAAGTATGACAAAACTAAGTTTCATAACTTGTTTACAATTCAGGATTGGTATCCTATAACTCAGATTTACTGTACAGTACAGACATGACAGCATCATAACAAACCTCTTGATTAGCAGCTTAACATACAGAGACGATGACCAGTCTCGTATTTCCAGCTACGTTACTATTCAGATAGACTTGGTTTTAAATAAAAAGAATTTAAGGTCCTTTCAGGAACTGAGGCCTGTGGTGTCTGCTCCGTTTGCAAATGTTCAACAGAAAAATAAAATGTAGCCTTTTCACATTGTGTTTCTGGCATCTTTGCCAATTTTCAGATGCTGTCCAACTTCTTTAAGATGAATGGAGCTGGGGAAAGAAGAGTCAAAATATAGATATAAATGCTCTTAGGAATATGAAAATGACTAACATGATTCAATTAGATTTTGCTCATCCTTGCTTCAAAATCAGTTAAGCTGAAATCAGAGGTGAAAAAAACCAAAACTCCCGGTCACCCAGGTAACCAAATTTTCATAGCTGACACCTGCTAGGCCAGGTTCAGGACTACTGCTACTGCAGCTGGCAGCAAAAACATGCTGCCCAGACTAATGGGCCGATACAGTAAAGTGCGCTCCAGCGAAGCACACTGTTAGCCCATGTCTGGCCGCGCGTTTGACGCACTTTTACCCCTTATACAGTAAAGGGTAATAGCGCGTCAAAAACACACGGCCAAACCCCCCGAAACTAACAGCGCCCGCAACATGCAAATGCATGTTGATGGGCCTATTAGTTTTTCCCATGCGATCCAGAAAGTAAAATGTGCAGCCAAGCAGCACATTTTACTTTCAAAAGTTAACACCTGCATTTGTTTCAGCCAGCACAGGGAAAGTGTACAGAAAAGCAGAAAAAAAAACTGCTTTTCTGTACACCCTCCGACTTAATATCATAGCGATATTACATCAGAGGCCCCAAAAGTAAAAAAAAGATATTTAAAAAAAAATGTAAAATCTGCCTGCAGGTTGGAAGACGGACGCTCAATTTTGCCAACGTCCATTTTCCAAACCTGTGGCTGTCAGCAGGTTCAAGAACAGACGCCAGAAAAATTGAGCGTCAGCTGTCAAACCCGCTGACAGCCGCGTCTGCTGACAAAAAGGAGGCACTAGGGATGCGTTAGTGTCCCTAGCACCTCCTTTTACCGCAGGCCCTCATTTACATATTTATGTTTTACTGAATTGCACACCCAGGAGAGAGGCCTGGGTGCACTTCAGGAGAGCAGGCGCTCGCAGGCTCTCCCACGGGTTTTTCGGTATCGGCCTGTAACTGCACCAGGAAAAGAAGGTACAAGCCTTGAATGATGGGAAAAGGTGTGGGCCCAAAAGCACCACTGCCATAAAGAGTAAGCAACTTGAAGCACCATCATGAGATGTGAAGGCCACAAAAATAAGATACTATAGATAGAAATGGAAGGGTGCTTCAACCTGAGACACATGATGAAGAAAAGGAAGGAGGGAAAGAGGAAATGAGAACTAAGGTAGAAAAGGATGACGACAGTGAAAAAAGTGAGCTAAAGGAAAACATCACCCTCCCAAAAAATGAGCAAAAAAGAAGCAAAATAAGGTTAAAAGTACAAATTAGAAAAAAAAAAATACCCCCCCCCCTCCCAACATACACACACACACACACCAATTTGCAAATGGTAAACATTTTTCGGTTCACTCCTAAAAGTCTTGGTTGGCACTTAACATTTTAAAACATTTTTTCCACCCCAAAAGTACCTAAGGAGCTGAAATGTAATGCTCAACGATGCGTTTTTCCAAAGCGAAAATGCAAAGCTATAATTTTCAGCAGCATTTTGTTTAAATGTATCTTTCTAACCCAACAAAAAGCACAGAGTAATACTTATCTCGAGAGTTATACTAGCTTACCCGGAGAGTTAAAGAAACTGAAAAGTTAACTGTCATCCTAGTGGGGGGGGGAGAATTCTTCTTCCATCTCAAATGGTGATAAGCGCGCCTGGGCCACACTACGCCCCCGCCAAGGTTTCACAAGGGCACGGGCCAGCGCGCGCGCGCACGCTATAACGCCCTGGATAAAGATAGGGCGGGGAAGGAATGTGAAACAGCTGCAGGCTCTAGGACAGCTCACAGTTTACTTACTGATTCTCAGCACCACCACATAGATACAAAAGTTGCGGACAGATTTTACTACGTCTTCGCGCATCTTCTTCTTCATCTCCTCAGGGTCCAGCTTGGGACCGGGGCCCTCCATGCGGAACATGGCGTGCGCGCTCCCTCCGCCGGGAGCTGAATATAATACAGGGGCCGACCCCGGCGCTCTTTTTCCCGCCACGCGCCGAAGCTCTCCTTTCTCCACTACGCGCACTCAACAATCGCGCACGCCTCTCTGCTAGGCTTACTCCGCGCGGTTCCTACAAGTGCAAGCACTGGACTCTATTCTGCACGCCCCAACAACGGCAAAGCTTTCACTTGCTTCAACCAATCTTCGTTAAAAGGTGAAATGCAACTTCCTGCCGACGCTGTGCGTCAGTCAATAACATCTGTTCTTATAGCTTAGTTTAAAAAAAAAAAAAAAAAAAAAAAAAAAAAAAAAGCTAGTCACGTGACTTTGCATGACGTCGCCGGTCTCCATCTTACGGTTGGAAAAGGTTTTGCACGTGGGATTTCAGCACGAGCGGCGCGCTGCATTGTGGGCTAAAGGCAGCATCGGGGATGGAGTAGAGAGAGGCATGGCTGATTGAAATAGCCTGATTTAGATTCAGATAATTTTATTGACATGCTCAGGTTTCATTTCTGACTGGTGGCAGAATATTACATATTTTGCTGCTATAGCTGCCGTTTCTCCTGTTTCCCCCAGGAATGTTCAAAGTTCTTCTTGTTCATTTGTTATGGAAAGACTTTCATTTTCTTTGTCAGCTTTGGGAAGTGTTCATCTCTGATATCTTTGAATTTTGCACAGCACAGGAGGAAATTAATTTCTGTTTCTCCAGTGTTCATTGCATATAGAGTCTGGCTTCTTTGAGTTCCATTTTGGTTTTTGCCTGCATCTTTCTAGTCTGTGATTGCTGATTTGTAATAATCCAGCTTGTTCTGTTTTCCAATTTGTACCTCCCAATAGGAGGTAAATTGGTGATCTTCTAGAGCAGTGGTGCTCAACCTTTTTTCTGTCCGGACACACCTGACAGATGGTTCTCACGTGCGTGACACATTGAATACATGATCGTCACGGGGCTAAATGTAAACATATATTCTGTATTTACAGGATCCACCCTGACCCCCCCAACAATGGCTACAGAACAGAACTAGGACACTCCCCGTTCAATTTACCATACAAAAAAGATATTTCTGGTGTCATCTCAATAACAGCAACATAAACACTGTCTCCTACCAGGTGCAATAGCCCTCCTGAAAAACAGTAATTTACCACCAATGCATGTTCTATTGAGAAAACACAACAAATAATATTGATGCAAATGCCTACATGCTAGTAAAATACATCACCTCAGTCACACACATAGAATCGACTTTCACCAAGTACAGAAACTATGGAAACAGAAACTGGAATGGAAACCCAAATAAGCCACTCTGTTATTCTGTGCAAAACAGAAATATAGCACCTAACAGACTTCCAGGATCTGCAATAATGTACACAAACTAATGCGCACAAAGTTACACCTGCATTATGGAACTCAAACAGAAACAACCCTACCTATGAAAAGGCAGCACTGCAAAAATTACACCAGGCCCTGATCACCAGGAAAACAGAACAAGCCAAGTTGCTCTAGATCCCTACCAAGAAACTACAAGCTCGCAGAACACCCTCACCTGGGTCACACACGCAGAAACAGACAGACCCTCACCAAATACAGAAAAAAGTGACCATAAAGCTAATATTTTTGTTTTTGCATTGTTGCACTGCATACAGAGTTTGGCTTCTTGCTGTTTTCAGTTCAGTTTTTGTCTCCACATTTATATTTATACATTCCTTGAGAAATATAAAATAATTCTAAAACTAGAATATAATAAATGTTTCAAAACAACTGATAAATGGAATAACATCCAATCATTAAAAATTCTCCAAGCACCAATAAAATATTTTTAATAGCAGACACATCACATAATACCCAATAATTAAAATGGCAGTCAATCAAGACAAATAAACTTAAAAAGCCACCTTTACTTACCCTCTCCAGTAACTCTTGAGGAAGTGGTATTGCACCTTCTCAGAAAATTATATAGTGAACAAAAAGAGTTGGTGAGACAATTTCTTTATTTTACGAACTTACAAGAACAGGTGTCATACAGAAGCAGGCACGCCCACAAAGCTAAAACAACATACTATTGTACATTCGCTTATCATTTTACTCCTCCCCATTTCAGGATACTCAACCTATCTGATGCCTTTATTTCAGTGTTATCTCTGCTTCAGGCATTTCTCATGCATTTCAGACTTCCCATACTTTTCATTCTTCTTAAACAACATATTCTAATGCCAAGTTTCAACTTTCAATTTTAACCTAAAAATTGGATGTACTTTTGCTGCGTCCTTCATCCTGTCTGCCTACATGCTGTTCCTAAATGGCAATTTTTCTTATTAGTTTGTACAGCTATGAAAAAGTCTGTGTTAGAATCAGGTGCAGGGAGGGCTGTGGGAGGAGATACAGCCTTATACATTCCTTTCCTTGTCTGTAACTATATGTACCAACCTAAGCATAATAAATTATGGTGTGTAGTTAGTGTTTCTCAGCAAGGGGGGCGCTGGCTGGGTTTTGCACTCGGCTTTCTAAAGCTAGAGATTTCTTTACCATAAATTAGAATATAAGAGAATAAAGAAATTCAATTATATTTCTATATTGTATTTCCATCTGTAATAGCAACATTAGTGAGCCCTTGCTCACACTCTCCTACTACTTTCCCTTGTAGGCAAATAGCAGATACCAGAAGCAGCAAGGGCTGTTGAAGTTCTATCCTCATGCTCTTCTTCCTTAGGGCCCATGACTAGTCTATCTCACACACACACACACCAATTTTCTCTCTCTCACACACGTCACCTCCTTGATCAATCTGTTTGTCTCACACACAAACGAGACATCCCTGACCAATCTATTTCTCTCTCACACACACACACCAGCCACCTCCCTGACCAATGTCTCTTTCTCTCTCTCACACACACCAGTCATCTTCCTGGCCAATATCTCTTTCTCTCTCACACACACACACCAGTCACCTCCCTGAACTAAATCTCTTTCTTTCACATCAGTCATGTCCCAGACCAATTTCTTTCTCTCACACACACCGGTGACTTTCCTGAGCAGTTTTCTCTCTTACACACACACATTTCCTCATACACTTACACACATGCTGGCGCACTGTCTGTTTCACTCACCCTCACCCCTACCCACAGCACACTTGGCAGCTACAGCACAGCTGACAGGCTGCAACAGGAGTGACCTCCCCCACCCCGCAGCGGTAAGAAGGCAGCACTCTGCTGTTTGCTTGTGTTGCGATCGCGGCATAGAGCAATCAGCTGAGAATGTAACTCTATGCTTTTTCTTCTCCCCACCCCAGCCTTTTATATTTTAGTTTTGTGCAGTTTGATTATTATTAATTGTATATTTTCTTGCTGGTGTCGCGCTTGCGAGAGAAGGGGAGGTTGGAGCCGGGCCAAGGCGATGGTGTGGGGGGGGGGGGGGGAGGGGCAGCGGAGCTGTACTCCTGCAGCCCCTGGCAAAGTGGCCAGCCAGCATCGATCTTGAACTCTGGGTCCAGGCAGCTAATGGATGGATTTCCCCAACAGCCGCGTGGCAGGAAATCCTGACGGCCACATTCTCAGCTGACTGCTCAGTGCTGTGATGATCGCAGCACAGGCAAACTGCTGTGTGTAGTGGGCCAGGGAGAGCCTTGGGATGTGATTTCTGCAGCAGCAGCAGGCATGCATGGTCTTTTCTTCTTCCCGCGTGCCCGGTAAACATCACTTCCTCTTCTGGTCCACAGGGGCGGGAAGAAGAAAAGGTCATGTTCCTATTGCCGGCTTCCACAAACACTGCTGCCATTCCCCTCGGGGCTTGAATGTGCTGATAGCCAGGGCAGGAACAGCAGCAGTGTTCGTCTCATTGAAGTGAAAGGGGGGGGGGAAGAGCAGCGGGTGCGTGATACTAGGGATGTGAATCGGGCTTCGGACGATTGAAAATATCGTACGATATTTTCAAAATCGTCAGAAATCGGGGGCTCCCCCAAAACGATAGGAAAACCCCACGAAATTATTCGTGGGGGTTCTCTTATCGTTTTGGGGGAGGGCGGGAAAAACGGCACACAAAAATAACCCCTAAATCCACCCCGACCCTTTAAAACTAATCCCTTAGCCATCTTTAAAAATGGCGCGGGCCATCTAGTGCACCTACTATGTGACAGGGGCCGGCCAATGGCACAGATACCCTGTCACATGGTAAGGGCAAAGGCCATCGGCGACATTTTTATTAGTGGCAGCCGACGGCCCGAGAGCGGGAGATCGCTCCCGGGACCCCCACTGGACCACCAGGTACCTGTAAAAAGTTTTGGGGGGGATCGGGAGGGTGGGGGAAGCTAAGGGATTAGTTTTAAAGGGTCGGGGTGGGTTTTTTGTTTATCGGCTCGGGCGCAGCCGATAAACAAAACCGCGATCGGGCCGGATGAAAAAAAAAACCACGATGTGAATCGGAACCGGAATCAGAACTGATTCCGGTTCCGATTCACATCTCTACGCGACACACCAGTTGAGAACCGCTGTTCTAGAGCATGTTGCAGTATTTGCTGCCTTTTCGTAGACCAGGTTGTAGTTTGAATTCTGGGTGCTAGTGCTGGATGAGTATGGTAGCTTTGCTACACAGATGTGTTTTTCCAGGGTTTTGTGTTACTTCACAGAGTGCCTGGTAGTGGAGGGAGTTTGTGTTACTGTTATTGAGATGAAACCAGAATTTGAATATTCTTTTCTGCATGATGAGTAATAAGAGGAAACATCCTAATTCTACTCTACATGCATTATTAGGGGTGTTTCTGTAGACACAGAGTGTCTATTTGCAGGACTGGAGGTATAGGCTTTCTATTAACTGTTTTGTCCCATTCTGTATAGATTTAGTGGAGTCAAACAGCAGGTGCAGACAACTCTGAAGAGGTAAGACAGACCTGTGCAAGGGAAAGATGAAAATACAGGAAGAAGTGGAAGAAATAGGGTTGCCAACTGGGTCCAGATTTTCAAGACAGGTTGATCCAGTCCTGGTTTTACTCCCCTGCATGCAGGTACTTATAGGCTTGCTTTTCTTAGGGAATGCAATAGGGAAATCATAATAAGTCTTAGCATGCAATGGAGTAAAACTAGGACTGGATCAACCTGTCCTGAAAATCTGGACCCAGTTGGCAGCCCTAGGAAGAAGATGGTTCAGAGAGAAGGAAGACTAGCATATATTATGGATGTTGTGTTGGTTCTCTTCCTTTCCTTCATGAGAGGATGGTGGAAAAGAAGAATAAATCCAGGAGAGAGGAAATACAAAAGTCGGGGATACATGCATTGTGTTCTAGCAGAGGGGTGCACAAATAGGTTGGGGGAAGGTAAGGTGGCCATCTTTTCCATGGAATCACAGATAAGGGAATTACAGTTTCAAAGCATATAACATTTGTATCCCCCAAACAATTATTCTATATAAAACTTTCTATACAAATTGTAATATATCTATTACAAACAATCATATGATATGTTTTATATACAAACAGTGTGGGTACAGTATATATAATGACTCCTATATCTATTCTCACACATACACTTATTAATCATACTGTTGCGCTCCGCGGCCAGTCCTGCTCACCTCTCCCGTCCATCTACAAGCTCCAGGCTTACCTCCTCTGCTGCCGCAGTGAGTTCGCAGCATCCCCGGCTCCCCCGCTCACCATCTCCGATGTCGGATTCACAGCGGAGCTCCCGCAGGGGCTCCGTGTCTTCCTGCTCCTCGGCACGCGCGTGGCCGACATTGCCCTATTTAAAGGGCCAAGCGTGGGAAACCCGAACCTGGTGCTCCCTGATGATACACTCAGGGCCCGTGCAAGGAGATTGGACGCCCTAGGCACCTTCAGCCTTGCGCCGCCCCCCCCCCCCCCCCCCCCGTCGTGCCGCCCCAGCCCCGCCCCCGGTCGCAGCCTTGACTCCAGGGGCAGGGACCACATGCCGCCACTTCCCCACTTTCCAACCTCCCCTTCCACCCCCCAAAAAAACCTCACAAAACACCTGGTCCAGCGGGGAGCCCGGGAGTGATCTGCCGCTCCCGGGTCGTCGGCTGCCACTATTCAAAATGGCGCCAGTGGCCTTCGGCCCCTACCATGTGACAGGGGCTACTGGTGCCATTGGTTGGCCCTTGTCACATGGTAGGGGCTAAAGGCCATCGGTGCCATTTTGGTTAGTGGCAGCCGAGGCCCCGGGAGTGGTAGATCGCTCTCGGGCCCTCTGCTGGACCACCAGGGGAGCATCGGGAGGATGGCACAACGGGGGGAGGGGGGGGGAAGCAGGGTGAGGTGGGGGCTAGGCAGAATTTTGAAGGAGCACTTTTTGCCCTTTTAAAATTCTGCTGCCTGAAGTGGCATGAGCAGCGGCGGTGCCCCCTAAATCTCGGCACCCTAGGCACAGGCCTAGCTCGCCTAGTGGTTCCTCCGACCGTGATCACTCTGTTCCACTATATAAGGCAAGGCCTGTTCCCCTGAACAGTGCCTTGGCAATCGGGTCGTACATGCTGGTGTGTCTAGTTTGCCTTCCAGTGTCTCTTGTTCCAGGTCTCTTGTTCCAGCGTTTCCTGTTCCAGCATCTCCTCTGTCTCCTGTTCCAGCGTCTTCTGTTCCTTCGTCTCTCCATCCCTGGTAGTACCCTTCAGACTGATCTCACGGTACTGAAAATTGCTTGCTCCTGACTATTCTTGTTTGCTGCCTGGAACTGACCTCTGCCTGAACATTGACTACTCCTGATCGCTGCCTGGAACGTGACCTCTGCCTGACCTGACTACAGGTACTGAGCCCTGCTTCGGCTGACCATTCTGAATTATTACTCTGGCCTTGATCCTCGCTATCCATTTGGACCCTCTGTTCTGGCCTCCTGTGACCTCTGGACATTCTGGTTTGGACATCGACCGCCCACCCTTGTCCGTGGTGGACACTCCTCTACACTTCCTCTCTAGGAGATCCTGTGAGGCCCACCTAAGACCAGGCGGCCCGGGTAACCAAGGGCTCAACCTGAGGAACCCCGGGTTGCTATTGGTGAAGCTCCAGCTAGCCTCTGTCTCCTGTGCTCCGCCTCCTGGTGGCAGGCGCTCTCCGGGTCCAACCGGAGGGCCGTACCAATCCTGCACCAGGTCAAGGGTCCACCTCCAGCGCAGCAGGTTGCCAAGGCCATGGACTCGGGGGGGGGGGGGGGGGGGGGGGGGGGTCTCCCACCTTGCAGGCCATCCTTGGCTTAGCCGCCCATGTCCGAGAACAATAGCGAACCATTGAAGCATTGACTTCATCCGTGAAGAGACTATGGCCACCCTCCAGGTCCGGGAGGTCCTGGACGTTCACCACCGAAGAGGTTGTTGGGAGTACCTCCTGTCATGGGAGGGCTTTGGACCAGAGGAAAACTCATGGGAGCCCTCCCACCACATCCTGGACAAAACTCTTCTCCAAGCCTTCCATCAACAACATCCTGAGAAGCCTAAGCCGGTAAGGAGGAGGCCGCGCTGGTGCCGCAACTGGGCCTGCTTACCTCGTGCTTCCCTCCACGAGCTCCGGGCACTCCTCTCTTGCCACTGCAGCCAGCTCATGGCATCCTCCGCGCCTTCCCCGCTCTCCTCCATCATCGCAGGCCTCACAGCGGAGCTCCTGTCGGGGTTCTGCGTCCTCGGCCCCGCCCCTAGGTGCGTGTGCAGCCGCGCTCCCTCCTTTAAAGGGCCCAGGGCGGGAACCTCGGGCCGGATGCCTCCCGATGACGTCACCTGAGCACCACTTAAGAGGTGAGGTCCTTCCCACAGTTCCTCTCCTTGGCAAACGGGTCGTTACGTATCATGAAGCTAGTTGCTGTCCTGCGTTCCTTGTTCCTGTGCTTGTTCCAATGTTCTTGCGTTCCTTGTTCCTGTGCTTGTTCCAGTGTCCTGCATTCCTGTGTTCCTGTGTCTTTCAGTGCTCTTGTGTTCCCGTGGTCCTTCCTGTGTTCCTGTTACGATCGTGGACCCTTCGGCCGGCTAGAAGATGGTGATGCAGCGCTGGAGGAAAACCCACAGCGGAGTCGTAGCCGGGAGGCGGACTTGAAGCAGAGATCCGAGAGAGTCTTCACCACTGGAGACTCGAGATCCCCCCGGGAGGAGCCCTTGGGGACCCGAGCCACTTGGACTTAGGCGCAAGGAAGAAGTCGGAGCCAGGAGACCAACAGGAACTTTACTACTGGAAGCCCGCGATCCCCCTAAGAGGAGCCTGTAGGACCCGAGCTGCTTGGACTTAGGAGCGGTCTCCGGAGGCCGAAAGTCGAGAAGAACTCCAAATCAAGGTGGGCAGCAGAGATGCAAGAAGTAGAATCAGGCCAAGGGTCAGGACAGGCGGCAGACAGCAGAAGCCAAGGACAAGCTGAAGTCAGGAGCCAGGAAACGATCCGAAGTCAAAGTCAGGAGATGAGCTGAGGTCAGGAGCCAGGAAGACGAGCCGAAGTCAAGTCAGGAGCGAGAAGCAGGAGCAATTAAGGAGAGGCAGAGCTGGAACCAGGAACACACAGGATCAAGGACGAAGACAGCAACTAGCCAATCTCAAAGAGGGAACCTTGTTTGCAAGGTTAAAGAAGGAACAGTGAGCACAGTTTTAAATACTTGCCAGCATCTGACATCAGGAGGAAGGGCGACTTGAATTTTCCCGCGCTGCCCCGTCAGGGCAGGACGTTCAGGAGCTCGGTGGCGTTTCCCTCATGGAGACGCCGCCGCGGAAAGGTCAGGCTGCGGCCCGGAGAGAGCGCCGGACCGCCGGGTGCTGCTTCGGGGCTGGCTGGAGGAGATGTAGAGGCCTGGTCGAGGCGTCCCACGACCGGGGATCATAACAGTACCCCCCCCCCCCTCTTATGCCCCCTCCTCGGGGGCCCCGGTGCATTTGGATGTTCCTGGTGGAAGCGATGGAGAAGCGATTTATCCAATATATTGGAGGCAGGCTCCCAAGTATTATCTTCAGGACCGCAGCCCTCCCAAGATAACAGATACTTCTACCGGCGGTGCTGGAAGCGAACATCAAGCACATCACGAACCTGATAAATGGAGTCATCCTCAGCAGGAATGTTAGAAGGATCAGGGGGTCTGCGGTCGAATCTGGACAGTACCAGGGGTTTAAGTAATGATAAGTGAAAAACGTAGATTTTCATTGAACTGGGAAGACAAAGGCGGTAGGAGATGGTGCCAACTCTCTCTGATACCCGGAATGGACCATTAAACTGGGGTGCCAGACGCATGGAAGGGAGGCGGAGGCGAACATGCTTCATGCTTAACCATACCTTATCGCCGGGATGGAACACCGGAGCGGGACGGTGATGTTTGTCCGCATTCCTCTTGGCAATGGCTACAGTGTGGTGCAGCTTGGTCTGAATAGATTCCCAAAGAGAGTGGAGCTGCTGTGCAGATAACTGGGCTGCGGGAGATGGTACAGACAAGGGTAGAGGTAATGGCAACCTGGGTTGACGACCATAGACTAGTTAAAAGGGGGACTCACCCGTATCTGAATGAACATGATTGTTTTATGAGAATTCAGTCCATGGAAGAAGAGAAACCCAGTTATTTTGTTGGTCTCCTAGATTGTTCGAAGGAAAGTCTTCAATGAGCGATTAGTACGTTCCACCTGTCCGTTGCTTTGGGGATGAAACGCAGAAGTGAAGTCAAGGCACACGCCAAATTTTTTACAAAGAGCCTTCCAGTATCTAGCCGTGGGGACCTCTGTCAGAAGTGATGTGAAGAGGGAGTCCATGGGTACAAAAGATGTGCTGTATGAAGAGTTGTGCTAACTGTGGCACAGATGGCAGTTTGGGCAGAGGCACAAAATGGGTCATTTTGGAAAAACGATCCACAGTGACCCAAATAACGGTCTTCCCCTCCGATGATGGTAAATCCACTACAAAATCTGTGGATAGATGTGTCCATGGCTCTGCAGGGATTGGCAGTGATTGTAGAAACCCCCAGGAGCGACCAGACAACGGCTTTGTCTGGCACAGATTGGACAGGAATCAATGTAAAGGTGAACATTGCGTCTCATGTGAGGCCACCAGTAGTATCGAGTAAGGAGTTCTAAGGTCCTCGCTCTACCAGAATGTCCAGTGGTGAGTGAGTCATGGGCCCAGGAGAGAGCCTTTTCTCTTAGACAAACAGGGACTACTGTCTTCCCGGGAGGAGGTAGATCAGTAGTAGCCACGAGCACACATGCAGGATCTAAAATGTACTGGGGAGGGTCTGGCAAGTCTTCAGATTCCGTATTCCGTGATAACGCATCAGCCCGTATATTCTTTGCTGCAGGCCTATAACGCAGGGAAAAGTGGAATCGACTAAAAAATAGAGACCAGCGAGCCTGTCTCAGATTCAGCTGCTGGGCACGACATAGGAACTCCAAATTCTTGTGATCTGTATATACCACAATGGGATGCTGCGCCCCCTCCAGCCACAGTCTCCATTCCTCAAAGGCGAGCTTACTTACAAGGAGCTCCTTATCGCCAATACCATATTTTTTTTATGCAGGGGAAAACTTCCTGGAGAAGTAGGAGCAAGGTAGTAATCTCCCACTCTCAGATACTTGACTAGAACTGCATCGACCGCAATGTTCGAGGCATCCACTTCCACTATAAAGGATCATAGAGGATCCAGATGGTGAAGGCAGACATCCTGCAAAAAGGCCTCCTTTAATTCTTCAAAAGCTATACAAGCCGATGGTGGCAAATCCTTAGGGTTGGCATCCTTCTTGGTGCCACCTTTTGGGAGTAATGAGGGATAAACTGTCAGTAGAAGTTCGCAAATCCAAGAAACTGTTGTAGGGCCTTGATCCCTACAGGCTGCGGCCAATCCTTAATAGCGGAAACCTTGTCTGGGTCCATTTGGAACCCCGTAGACGAGACAATGTAACCCAGGAAGGGTAGTGACTCCTGTTCAAACATACACTTTTCAAGTTTAGCGAATAGACGATTATCTCTAAGGCAGAGCTTTCCAAACTTTTCATGTTGGTGACACACTTTTTAGACAAACATAATTTCACGACACGGTAATTCAGTCTACTAGTAAACCAGAGGTTAAAGGTTAAACGAACGAAACATATTTCGACAATTTATGTATGTTTCCTTAAATATATACATAAATAAAATGTTTCACGACACAACCTATCTCATGAAAACCTTAAATTTATATTAAAAATATATATTCCAAGATTCATGTTATTGTTATAATTTATGAGAAACAATAATAAAACAAATTGTCTGTCCCCCACACACTCATCTCTCTCCTCCCCCCAGCACATGTCTAGCCCCCACACACTCATATCTCTCCCCCTCAAGCACATGTCTGTCCCCCCAGCACGTTTGCCCCCCACTCACTCATCTCTCTCCCCCCAGCACATGTCTGGCCCCCACACTCATGTACCTCGTCTTTTTGATTGTTGCCAGTTAAGTGCTTCACTCCCTTCCATGATCACCAGACACTGCTGCTTGCAGTCAGTACTCCTCATGGCCAGGCCTCATCGGCAGCAGCAGCCAATGCAAGGATGGCTGGGCTCGTTCCACCCACCAAGCCCCCCAAAAAAACGCGATTGACAGCAAAAATCACCCAATAATAAGCAACCCATAAACTGAAAAAAAAAAGTGAATCTCTAGGAAAAAAAAAGCCCAAACTCGCATCAGAGTTGACCGGGCTTGCGCGACACACCTGCACACTGCAGGTACACACTAACGTGTCCCGACACACAGTTTGGAAAGCTCTGCTCTAAGGTATTGTAATACTTGTCTCACATGGTGACGATGAGACTACAGAACCTTGGAATAAATTAAGACATCATCTAGATAGACTATCACGGACGAGTGAAGCATGTCTCTGAGTACCTCATTCATTAGTTTTTGGAAGACCGCTGGAGCATTACAAAGTCCAAAGGGCATAACAAAGTACTCGTAATGTCCATCGTGTGTGTTGAAGTCGGTCTTTCATTCATCTCCGGGGCGAATTCGCACCAAATTGTAAGCACCACGGAGGTCGAGTTTAGTGAAGATCTTAGCTCCCTGTAGCCAATCTAGGAGTTCCGGGATGAGTAGAAGAGCATACCTGACTCGACAAGTGATAGCGTTGAGACCTCTATAGTCTATGCAGGGTCGAAGTGACCCATCCTTTTTAGCAACAAAGAAGAACCCAGCCCCCGCTGGTGAAGTGGACAGGCGAATGAATCCATGCTCCAGACTGCAGGTAAGTATTAAAACAAAAAATTCTAGGGTAGTCAGCGGGGTTTTAGGGGTTAGGGCTGGTAGGGTAAAAGGGTGGCAGGTTAGTTAGGGGGTTTAGGAAGTTTGCTCCTTTACAGGGGCAAACTGGGAGGCAAGAGGGAATTGGGCTTATCATGTCACCATGCGTACTTACTAAAATCCCCACCTTACGGGATCGAGATGGGATTTGCGTGCACATATGCACGTCAATGTAAAATCGTGCATGCGGATAGGCGATTTTATAACATACATGCTTTTACAAACGCATGTTATAAAATTGGTGCGTCCATGCACTTGCCAGCAACCGCACGCAGATGGACACCCGCATGTGGGTCCTAAAATCTACTTTATAGTGTCACAGAAAAAGGATAGAGAAACAGACTTTTAAGGCTCATGCTAAGCTAGAGGTTAGTTTCTACTGTCTTACAGCATGCTGTACTTTGCTAGCCATAACTCAAAGTGATGGTGATGTGAATGATGCCCTTGTTCTGTCTTTGCCGCAGGAGATTCAGAATACGGTTGCAGGACCTGGCTTCTCACCCTCGTTGCTATTTCCAACACCGGCGGAAATGAGGTCTCATGTTCTACCCGCTGTGTCATAGAATGCACCTTTGGAGTTCTCAAAAACAGATTTTGCTGTTTGGACAAAATGGGTGTGGCTTTAATGTATGCCCCACCCAGAGTAGCAGATAGAGTGCTGCTCCACTGTGTATTTAATAATCTCACTCTACCCCATAGGATACCAATGGAGATACTGCTGGATCTATCCCCAGCTCTGCCATGTGTACCTGTACAAGCCAGGACACCAAGCTGAGTGGCATCCAGCTTCTGCAAAGCCTCATTGAACACTACTTTGCTTGTTAGGCCTCAACTACCCCTTCCCCTTCCATGGAAGGGAGGCCAGTAGAGTGTTTGCAGCTGCTCTCCTCTCTGTCATCTTTATTTGACTCACTGCTCCTCTGAGTCAGTGTGTAACAGAAACCACAAATGCCTAGTTATGCTTCATCTTAACAATGGAGCAGTAGACTGTACTGGAAAAATTGTAGTCAAAGTTAAAGATAACACCAAATATATGTGGCTGACCTAATGTTTTCTGACTGATAGTCTAAAAGAGGCATGTGTCACAATAGTAGTACTACCAACACAGTGTACATAGCTTGACCTAGCTTGCGGCATTTTGCTTGGTGAGCCTACCCCTAGGACCCTGTCCTACCTGTCACTTGTGGGTGAGATAGTGCCATAGGTGTGATGGAACACCAGCTGGGACTTGAACATGGAAAGCAACAGCTCTAGAAATCCTCTAAATCACAAGTAGCTCTGAAGCTTAAAGGCACAGCCTAAAGCTACAGGTTGACAATTTAAAGTATCAATCAGAGTTTCTATTTTACAGCTTCATTCCATAGCTGACAACTGTATGCATGTGAAGTAATGCACCTGTACATGGGATGCTTTGTGTCTCATGGGCCTGCAAAGACACTGCTGACAGCACTGCCTCAGCTGTTTCAGAGTCAATGCTGACTCCAGAGTGCTCACCTAGCAAGCCTTCAGTTACATGCTTTAGTAAAGCACCTGTCAAAGATTGTGGCATTCCCACAATGCTCATAGGTCATTACAAGCTAGCATACCTCTTTGGGCTTGCATGCATAAGAACATAAGAACATAAGAAATTGCCATGCTGGGTCAGACCAAGGGTCCATCAAGCCCAGCATCCTGTTTCCAACAGAGGCCAAACCAGGCACAAGAACCTGGCAATTACCCAAATTGATATATATATATATATAGATGCACCCTGCTACACCTACCTAGGCAAAATGTCAACTATCATGTACATGGTGAGGGCCTTTGACATTGGGCTGTCATATTGGTTATGTTGTCTTCTCGGGGAGGCTAGACAAGGATGTTGGTCAGACTGTATGAAGGCAGTGTTAGGAGCTATTTGCCTTGCCTGGTTGCATTTGTCAAATATGGAGATGTCACGGTGCTGCAGCTCAGGGCTACTCATGTGGTACTGCTGTATATATCTAGAAAATATGCAGAGTAGTTTGTTTGTTGTGATAGCTAGTATCAGTTACGCTCCTGATGCTATCTGTGGCTCCCCTTAAAGCACATAGGCTGAGGACTCATAAGATGAACAGCTTGTAGAAAGGTCAGTTTCCAACGAGAGTCACTACCTTTCTGGTGCTTTATGGTTGGAAGCCCTTGCTGGTCCACATGGCTGCCGTGACTTGTGGCCAAGATGGCAGAGTTACTGTCTTATAGCTCTGTCTCATGTGCTCTTTGTCAGTTTTACAGATTGTGGTCAGCGAGGCAGGTGTGCTAAGAGACTCTCAATCATCAGCTCTGTGTCTAGCATAAAGACTACAGAAGGTGTTGTCAGCTGATGACCTCAGGAATCTACATCCTCCCTCATGCTGAAACCTGCCATTGTGCTGACTGTATAGGCCAACTGCTCCCAGAGGTCTCATGTATTTGGCATGATGGCTTAGGCACTTTCTGTGTTGGTCTCTTGCAAAACAGCATTTAGTGCCACCAGAGGACTTCAGGGGCCCATGTCAGTACCTGTGACAAAGTGCTTATCATATAAGTTTCTCACAGATGCGTGTCATGCTGGCAGGTGTAGATAATCTTCTGTGCATAGTTAGGACTCTGACTCCCTCATTAGCAGCTATGGACCAAGCTGCCACAGACATCACACAGACCTGTGTGAATTAATAACCTGTCCTTTCTCTTCCTTCTCAGCCAAGTTCTTATCACCCTGTTATATGTAACTGCCTTTTCAGCACCATCGTTATAGTTATGTTTACTATGTTCACTATGTTTACTATGCACCCATGTTCTATGTGAACCAGCATGATGTGACTGCTATCTCGAATGCCGGTATATAAAAATCGGAAATAAATAAATAAATAAAATAAATCAATGATGGGTGATTAGCAACAGGGCAGGATTACGGATATGCCAGGAACATACTCATTGGCTATGTGTAGGAAGTAGTCTGTACCCAATTATGGGCCAACAGATATGTGTCAATATGTGTGCATCTGGGTGAGTGACGTGTTGTGTTAGCCTCTGTCTAGATCTGTGTCTGGAGGTGATGTTGGCCTCCTTGTTTCCTCCATTACTACACCTATGCATACCCCAGAGCATGCAGTGTATGTGCATCCATTTTGCACGTGTTGCGCTCGGGGGTAGTCCCTTGTCCTGGGGCAAGGATGGAATGGCTCCTGAAAGGGAACAGGAGGTAACTGGCCCCAGGGGTCGGAGCACTGAAGGAGACAGAGGCTAGGTAGAGCTTCACCACTGGAAGCCCAAGGTTCCCCCGAGAAGAGCCCATAGGGACCCGGGCCGCTTGGACTTAGGTGGACCTCGCAGGGTCTCCTGGGAGAATGGAAGTCCGGCGTACCCACAGACACAGAAGGAGCGTGGTCAGGTTCAAGCTGGAGCAGGGAGAACCAGAACAGAGTTGGTGATGACAAGGCGAGGAACAGAGCCATTAAAAGTTTGAAATATTTCAACATTAAAGTTGTCATTGGGACTCATTAAAAAATCACTGCACTTCCTTTCTTTGTTTAAGGCGAGGAACAGAGCCAGAATCTGGAGGCGAGGTCAGGCAGGCAAAAGATCAATGTCCAAAGGTCAGTCCGAGGAGTCACCGAAGCAAGGGTCAGTTACCGGAGATCAGATGTAGTCAGGGGCAAGCAGAGGTCTAGAGGCAGGCGGCAGACAGGCGAATAGGTCAGGAACAGGCTGAGGTCTTTGAGGCAGGCGGCAGAGAGACAGACGAGTCAGGAACAGGCTGAGGTCTTTGGGACAGGCGGCAGACAGATGGACGAATCAGGAACTAGCTGGGATCGTAGAGAGGCGGCAGGCAGGTCAGGAACAGGCCGAGGTCAGTACCAGTAAGATAGTCCGAGGGTACTACCTGGGAAAGCAGATAGACGAACACAGGAACAGGCAGGATTCAGGAATGAGGATGCAGGAATAAGTCAAGAATGGAACTGGAACAGAAGGATCCTGGAACGAGACTAGGAACAAACAGGAACAAACGCGGAGACAGTCTAGCATACAAGCCGACCCGATTGCCAAGGCAAGGAAGTGAAGTCAGGAATTTCTTTATAATGTAGATCAATCAGGGTGCGCCGCAGAACCCAGGCCTGCCCTCAGCCCTACAAATGTCGGGGCAGGCCGCGCTTGTGCGCATATGGGCGTGGCTAGCATGGAGGGAGACGCCAAACCTCGGCGTGAGGCCTGGCACGCAGTGGAAGGCCCGGCAACCGCCGCCGCAGGATGCCGGGGCCTAGCTGGGCTAGCAACTACCGTGCGGGACTGCTGCGGGCGGGGCGCGTAACAGCACGCACTGCCTTTGGACACCACCAACCCTGTGCGTCCACAGTTTATAAGGAGTGCCTCAGAGATATGATTGTTTCTGATGGGGAGAAAATGGCCTGATGCATAGTGAAATAACCTTCCACTTAGGGTTCACGCAGTTTATTCCTTGCATCGGGGGGGGGGGGGGGGGGGGGTGAAACTTGCCAGCATCAGACCTCAGATAGGGTGTGTCACATTTCTGGATGAGTAGATATTTGCCTGTAGTGTACACTTTCCACCCACACCCCTCCGGACCCTGAGGCTCTTCCATCTAGTACCTGGAGTGGGCCTAATTGTCCTGTTATGTGGGGTATGTATGGTTCCAAGAGCTGCATCTGCCAGGGAAGGTTAGCTGTTTTGGGATGTGTGGGGCCTGAGGCTGCCAGCAATTCTATTAGAGGTTCCTTTTTTGAGACAGTGGCCTACTTACCCTTCTCTCTGTAGAGCACATCCTACACAGGAGGAGCAGCAGGAGCCCATGCCACTGCAACTGACACTCCTCCCTGTCATCTCTAGTTCTGCGAGCATGTTCAGAACGCATGGGCTAGCAGTTTTTGTATGCTGATCGCACGATGCACAAGATCAGCATGCAGGAAAGGCTGGCAATGATGGAGGATGGTGATAGCAACTCTGTTGCTAACCAGTATTTTGCCTGGGGGAGAAGGCATGAGTAACAAGGAGGATGAGCAGATGCAGGGGGAGACAAGAGAGATGCTGGGGTGAGGGAAAGACAGGAGGCAGATGCTGGAGTTGGGGTGGTTAAAGGTCAAGGCAGTGGATGCTTGGGATGAAGGGTTAAGAGGCTGGAAGAGGGGGTAAAAGGCAGAGGAGAGAATGCTGAAGGAGGGTGGATCCCTGTTCCCACCACTCACTTGTAGAGAGAACTTATATGCATCTCATCCCTCATATCCACACCAAGGACAGGGGTTGCAGATCAATCGGAGGAGGGGGCCACCATCAACAATTTTACCTAGAGCCAGCCCTGCTAATAATGTTCTATGGGTTTTTCCTCCAGGAATTTGTTCAAACCTTTTTTAAACCTCACATGCTCTGGCAACAAATTCCACAGCTTGATTGTGCAATGAGTGAAAAAATATTTTCTACAATTTGTTTAAAATCTGCTGGTTGTTAGTTTCATAGAGTGTCCCCTTCTTTTAGTCCTATTTGTAAAGGTAAATAACTGCCCTTTATTTATCCATTCTACCCTTCATGATTTTATAAACTTCTATCATGTCCTCTTTTAGCCTTCACTTTTCCAAGCTTTAGAGCCCTAACCTGTGCAGCTACTTTTCCATCCCCTTTGCCATTTTTGTCACCCTCCTCTGCATCTTTTCTAGTTGTGCTATGTGTTTTTTTGAGATGGGGTGGCCAGAACTGCACACAATATTCAAGGTGCATTCACACCATCAAGGCCGGTGATAGCTTTTTTGCTGCCCTTTGTGAACAATTACCATACTGACCCCTGCCTGACCCCACTCTGCCTCGATTCATTCAGTCTCTGTTCCAGGCTAAAAAAAAAAGCCCAGATCCCTCCAGGAATCTATATTTTTTAAAAAAATGACACCTGTTCCCCCCACCACCCTGGAACCCATAAAATGGTAGCCTCCCAGAAACAGGTCCCACTACTTAAAGTAGAGCATGTTGCTACGGCATTTCGTCTTCAGCCCATGTTGTCTTCAGTGTCTTGTCTTCAGCCCAACTTCTCTCTGGCTCCTGTTGTCTTCATTTCTGTTCTGTCTTCTTTGTTTCTCCTCGCTTGACCTCTGTCCCTTCTTCCCTTCAAATGGATACCTGGATTGATCTCGGCCTGAGCTCAGACCCCTGCCTGTCATCAACCTTTGCCTGCTCCTCAACATGCTTGACCACTGCCTGCCACTGACCTCTGCCTGCTTCTTGTCATGCCCGCCTACGACCCTGCTGTCTAAGGACCTCCTCTCCTGTCAAAGCAGAAACCTCATCTAAGACCTGCCGGCCCCAGCACCCAAAGGCTCAACCCAAGGGGAACGAGGGCTGGTAAATCTCCAGCTGGGTCTCTGCTTCGTACGGGTCTGCCTGTTGATGGTGGGAACCTGCAGGCCCCAACCCTGCCTCAATCTAAGGGCCACGAATGCAACAGGGATGTAGGGCTGCACAAACTTTACCTTCTCTCTCTCACACACAAACACAATAACCCATTCATTCTTTTATACATTTCCTCTCTCAAATACAACCCTATGCTTTCACATACTCCCTCTCTCTCACATACACAGGCTATCTCTCTCCCTCACAAACATATAGGCTCTCACAGGCATACAGAATGCACACAGGCTCTCACACAGACAAACACACATTTATTTTAATTAATTAATTAATTAATTAATTTAGATGTTTATATTCCGATTTTCAACACTTCAAAGTGTACATCAAAGCGTATTACATTCAGATACTATAGGTATTTCCCTATCCCCACAAGGCTTACAATCTAATTTTGTACCTGAGGCAATGGAGGATAAAGTGACTTGCCCAAAGCCAAAGGAGCAACAGTGGGATTTGAACCCTGGTTTCCCTGGGTCGTAGCCCACACACACACCGTCTGGTGTGTCTGTGTGACAGTCTGGTGTGCATGGAACTGCCCTAACCATATCCTCTGGAATTTGTTGCCAGAGGATGTGGTTAGTGCAGTTAGTGTAGCTAAGTTTAAAAAAGGTTTGGATAAGTTCTTGAAGGAGAAGTCCATTAACTGCTATTAATCAAATTGACTTACGGAATAGCTACTGCTATTACTGGCATTAGTAGCATGGGATCTACTTAATGTTTGGGTACTTGCCAGGCATTTGTAACCTGGATTGGCCACTGTGGGAAACAGGATGCTGGGCGTGATGGACCCTTGGTCTAACCTAGTATGGCAACATCTTATGTTCTTAGACACACACACACATGCACACAGGCTCTCACACAGACACACGCACACATGATCTCACACATACGCATGCATACACAAGCCCTCATATTTACACTTGCACACAGAGACAGCCACTTCTCTTCAGGCCATGGTGGGATGAGCTCCACTGCAGCCCTTACTGGCCTCCACTTCAGGCCATGGTGGGATGAACTCTCCATGGGCCTCCTTCTCAATTAGATCCATGGCTAGTCTTCCTGCACTGGGGGAGAGGGGAGAAAGCTGTGCAAGGCCATGGGAGAAGTTGCGTGCAGGTGTGCAAGTTAAAAGGAACACTGCCTGCAGGCTCTCCTGATTTTTGGCCGATGGCAGGTTGGGCTCTGCCAGTGGCTCATGGCCTCTCCTGCTGCTGCTGCGGCCCCCCCCCCCGAGATTTGCCTGTGAAATGCATAGTCTACACACCCAGTCACATCAGGCCTGCACACCATAGACCAATTGATAAAGAGGCAATATCATATTTTTCATTTTATTCTATATTCCTTTTTGGATCTTTCTTAACATTCTATTTGCTTTTTTGACAATGCTGCACTCTGAATGGAGGATTTCAACATATTGTCTGAGTGATGACTCCTAATACAGAATTCAGCATTGTGTATCTGTAGTTGGAGTCATCACCAAAGAAAAGGACTTTGAAATCTTTGTAGACACTCCATTGAAATCCTCAGCTGAGTGTGTGGCAGTGGTCCAAAAAATAAATAGAATTTAGGACTGATCTGAAAAGAAATGCAAAATAAAATGGAAATTTTGACCTTATATCAATCCATATATTCTTTTGGGGGATTTATGAGTGAAGGGATTTCAAGTATCAGTACAGGGGAGGAAAAGGAGCAGTCTGGGGATGGTCAAGGAGAGAGAAGAAGAGGGAATCATAGGGATGGGGAAGGGAGGAGAGGGCATTGGGCAGAGAGGGAGGAGAAGAAGGCATGATTGTAATGGGGAAAGGAGAAAGAGGGGGATAAGAAATATTAGGGAGGGGAAAACAATGGAGAGAGGTTCTGGGATCTGAAGATGGAGAAAAGAGAGGTAGATTCTGGGATCAAGAGAGATAGCTCTCAGTTCCAGTTCTACTCCCCCTCTTATCTCCTCCTCATCCCCCTTTCTCATCCTATATTCCCTCTCTCATCTCTGCCTCCTCTTCCATTCTAGATACTCTTTTTCATCCCTACTCCCTGTCTATCCCAGGTGCCCACTTTTTCTCCACTGATCCCCATCTTTTGCAATCCTCCCTCCCCAGCTGATTCCTTCTCATCCTCATTTTCCCTTAAAGCCCCATCTCACTTCTCTTAACATCCTGATTGGACAGCAGCAGGAGAAACATGCTGGCACATTATGCCTCATTATTCTCCTCTGCTGCCTGGTACCCAACTTTTGTTTTGAACTGTGTGAGACACCATGCAGTCATGCAATTCAAATCCCAAGTTGGATCCCAGGTGGCAGAGGAAGAGATGGCCCAATGCACCGCCTTTTCCTCATTTTCCTAATTCCAGCTGTTCAAGACCTAGTTGGGGGGGAGGGAGGGCAAGATAGGGGGATCAGCAGGGAAAGGAAACTTTGTGGAAGATGCACACAGATAGCCACTATTTTCTTGCCTGACCCAGATAATCCTGGCCTCTGGTATCAGGATTCCTCAGAGATCAGTAAATTCTGTGGCAAGGGCTAAATTTGTTGGTCCTTGCTGTAGCCACAGATTTGTGGGAGACCAGGGACTCTGAATATTGTAGTGAATGAACAATTGACTAAATACTTACGTACAATGATTAACATATATTTAGGCAGGAATGCAATAGGTTCTTTGTTGCCTTCAGAGTAGACAGATCCTTAGTTTAAATTTAAAAAATGCTTTCAGCAAGTGGGAAAGAAAAGGGAAGCAGCCTAGCACAGGAAATATGATGTTTTCATCCATCCTTTATGCTCTTTATTTTGTCATAGTATATACACACATATTCTGTATTGCACAGGTGATGTATTTGCTTGAGTTCTAGTGAATCAAAATGTAATACTCTTTGGGGTACATATTTTAAAAGCTATTTAGACTTATAACGGGAAAGTTACCTGTCTAAATGGTTTAGCTGCATATTTAAAAGACTTATCTGGCTAAACTCTAGCTGGATACCAAATTATCTGGCTAGAATTTATCTGGTTAAGTTGGGGGCATTCCTGGGGCGGGAAGTAGGCACTCTGGGGAAGTGCCATAAGGCAGACCTAAAGTTAGCTGGATACCAGATGTCCAGCTAGCTCTAATGAACCCCCCCACTCCAAGGGGGGTTCTTGTGGCCTGGATTGGCCACTGTTGGAAACAGGATGCTGGGCTTGATGGACCCTTGGTCTGACCCAGTATGGCATTTTCTTATGTTCTTAAGGGAGAGAGGGGTTTGAGCTTACTACCATTTAAGTGAACTGCAGCAGAAATAAAAAAAGGAGGACAATGCAACTATGTAACTTGAGCTGCCAGCCCAGGAAATTGAAAAGTTTGTGAGACCCCCTTACTGGGAAGGTGCTTAAATGACCATTGAATAGATTAGTTTGAGATTCAGGTAGATGATTTGCATGTCACAGCCCCCTAGACTACTGCTGGTAATTTTGCAGTGAAATATCACTAAAAATCAAAGGATTCAGATTCCTAAATTATAGAACTATGACTGGGAAAGGGATTTATGAGAGAAATATACTGGAAAACAGTTCTAGGAAGCAAATTCTCACTGACCAACAAGGGTATTCAGACACTTGGGTACCCAGTTCCCAGACAACAGAAGGACATAGCCGGGTAGGAAGGTGGTGCATACACACAGTCTCTTTTTGTGGTTCTGCCTGGGTTTTGGCCTCTTGGCTGAGAGAAGGTGAATTATTCAGTCTGGGTGACAGCAAATGACTTGCCATGAGCTTAACAGAGCTAAAATCACTGAAAGCTGAGACTGCAGAGGGCCTGAATCACTGAACGCTAAACAGCCAAGAGCCTAGTTGAGCTGTAAAACCCACACTAGAGAAAACACTCCTGCCAAGGGAGAAGAACAGGACAGTGGCAGATCCAGAGATCAAGTGGTACCCAGGGAGCAGGGGTAACCTAGCGGCAGATCTGGAGGTGGAGTGGACCCCCTTGAGCAAGTGGTCCCCAGTGGAAGATCTGGAGGTGGAGTCCGGTTTCCCAGGAGGCCGTGGACCCCAGCAGCAGACCAGGAGGTGGAGTTGGGACCTCCAGGAGGGTGTAGACCCCAGCAACAGTCTGGAAGGCAGAATTGGGTCCCCCAGGAGGGCATAGACCCCAGCGGCAGACCAGGAGATGGAGTTGGGTTCCCAGGAGGGCGTGGACCCCAGCAGCAGACCAGGAGGTGGAGTTGGGTTCCCAGGAGGGTGTGGACCCCAGCGGCAGTCCAGGAGGTGGCATTGGGTCCCCCAGGAGGTTATGGACCCCAGTGTTTGCACTGACCTTTCTGCAGAGTGGACTTCTCAGTGGAGTGGGAGGAAATGGTTTAGATACAATGGACCCCCCAAGCCAACACTGCCCACCAGTCCAGTAGCATCTTTTCACATGGGTGAGACTTGGGAAAAAAAGGGAGAGGATAATAATAATACTTGTTTAAGCGAGAACGTAAGAGGCCCCTTCTATTCCATATGGTAATATACTGTGGGGGCAACAACCCCAAATTGCCAAATATTAAATGTTCTTGCTATCTTGTAGAAATGTATATAGTTGCATGACCTACTAAACATGAGTAGATTAGTGTGTTCTTTGACATCCTATTAGTAATGGACATATTCATGTAGAAATGCATGTGCTTCTATAGTCTAATAAACCTGTATATATTTGTACATATTGCCAGCCTTGTTCACAGACCCATTAGTTTCCTGGGGTGAAGGGAGGGAAATCCCACCCACTAACACCTTCTTTCCCAGGTGGAGGCACCAGGTGCCAAGAATGTGAGGACCGAAGGAGTCTGCCCTGGGGGGGGGGTCCCGCCAGGTTGATCAAGAGGGCGTTACACTAACTTATCCAGGTATATTCAGTTGCTGCACTGCTGAATATCCTGGTTAAGTTAGTCAAATATGTATATCCGGCTAATTTAACTAGCCGCTCAGCAGCTAAATATTTACCCCCATAATATTAGTGGGAAAATATTGACTTTCCCTTTGCCATAGAGATAGAACTAATATATTGGTTTGTGTATATGGTTTTTTCTGGAGATCATTGTCTACAGCTAAAATAAAGAAGTAGATAAACCAAATGGTGGAGAATTGTGTCAAAGTACAAAGCATAAATCAACTGAGAATTAATTTTGTGTGATTTGTAGTATACTGACAGTTTGTATCTGTATTACATAGCATTAGTATGATTTTCAGATTACATCATGCATTTTTTTCAGAGTAATTGCATTCAGCTGTTCATTTATCTTGTTCAAGACAAAACGCCAGACATTCTGCCCTTATCCAAACTAGTTAATGCAGACATTGCAGAGCATGTCAGATGGTGCAGAAGGGGGCTACAGTGTCAGGAGAGAGCTTTTGTAAGATTCTGTCTAATGGACTGATGGCTTTTCTTTTTATAATTATCCATGTATAATTATTTTTAACAAGGAGAAAACGATAAAACTTCATTCCATGTGCAGGAATATATGATCTGCAGTTCCCTTGAGGGTACAGCTGGTACCCATAGTTTTTTATGTATACATCAGACCAAAGTGAATCCTGGTGTTTACAGGAAACTGAAAAGATGGTTTATCACATAAACATAATGAAGACATTTGAAAGGCAAGAGCACTAAAGAAAACCCTAATCCCTTAAGGGAACTGGGAGATGAAACATCTTGTTTACTTGATGACTCTACGATCTTGGTGCCATCCAGAATGGAGGTCCTTTAGTACCATCAATCAATACTGCTAATAGCATTTCTAGTCCTGTGTACAAAACAATAAAGCTCTTCCTCTATGTGTAGTTATTTATTTCACTTTGTTACTCTGGTTCAGATGCACCTGTACTAATGGGATGGAGTTACATTAGAATTAATAAAAGATAAATGATAAAGATTTTAAAGGTGTTATGTTTAAATCTTTTTATTGATTTTCACAATTTAGTACACATACTATAGAAAAATGAAAATGTATGGTGATGTGTGGTTTCTGCATGCTACCACATAACACACTGTTAAATGAACTAATAAACACATTCCAACTGACCCTACCCCCCCCAACCCCCCCCCCCCCCCCCCCCCATTTTCAGTACCATGCATAAAAAGAGAGCGCCCATCTGATCTTCAGAACCTGTAGTCCAATATATTAAGAAATACAATAAAATTTATGCAAAATTATTCAAAATTTAACTACATGTTTTATGTAGCAAACTTTGTACAAAAAAAAATCCCAAGTCTTTAAAAAGACAGGTTTCTTCCTTGTCATGTGGATGATCTCTATGTATTTTCCATAAGACACACCTGATGTAGTGCGTTTCTCCACAGTGTGATCATGTTGGGCACCTTTGGAGACAACCAGTTCTGCAAGAAAGCTTTCTTTGCTAACACCACTGCCTTCCTACCCCACAATGTATTTTATGGATGTGTAAAGACCGCCCCTCCCCCCAAGTCATGGAAAAGAAAGAACAAGGCCTCCAGAGATCGTCTTGCCTTAGTAATCTGAAAGATGTACCCCTGAATCGTCTTCAAGAAAGATTGTAAAGCGGGACTTGTTCAAAACCAATGTCCCAATGCCCTCCGTCTGCCGACATTTGATGCATAGACTCGACTGTGTCAGTTTCATGTGGTAAGCTCTTTTTTTCTGGGAGTAAAAACAACACTTCAAAAACTTATATTGGGTTTCTGTCAAAGAGACATTCATGGTTAGAGAAAGAATTCTGAAGAAGGACTGTTTGTCTTTAGAAGGGGCCATACTTATACCCAGCTCATCCTGTCATTCCTCAATGAGTCTGGTAAAGTCCAAGGGCCTCTCTTTTTTCTGCATGCACTTATATAGGTAAGAAATGCTTCTTCTAGGTGGACCCTCACAATCAAAGAGTGCCAACAGAAATTCCCTTTTTTTTTTCATTCTGCAAAATGTAGTGCCTTAACTGTAAGAAGCAAAAACGTGTTGTTGGGAGATGGAAAACTGTTGTTGTACCTTTTCCAAAAACCTCAACCCTTCTCCCAGTACTATCATGTCAGAAATAGTTTGAACCCCTTAGACCTCCCACTTAGTGAAAAGAGACAATCTTAAACCCGGGAGGAAATCTCTATTCCCTGTCACTGGTAAAAAGTGGAATACTTTACTACTTATGTTTAATTTGGTGTATAGCTATTTCCTCACCTGTACTATGGGAAGAATTAATACACTTTTTTTTTGCTTGAGTTGGTCATCATAATCAATTGGCATGAAGGATATATCTCAATTCATAGAGGTGTAGCAGCTCCCTGTCCATGACCAAGGGGGTGTAAAAGTTCAAACCTATTATTCAGCCACTGGTATGATGAAGCAAACTGCCATATTATAAGCTTTTAGGTCTGGAAAACCTATACCTCTCCCCTTTCCCAGGACTTTGCCAAAATGTGCAACATGTGACTTATGCCGACACAAAAACTGGCAAATATGCCTCTCCAAATTTACCTACTCCACTTTCTTCAGGCATATGGGCAATGTCTGAAATAAATACAGCCAATTAGGAAAGAGTACCATTTGAAAAATGTTTATTTGTCCAGCAAGCAACAGGGGAAAGTCCATCCAGGTCTTAATATTGCCAGTTCTCTCAAAAAGTGATTGGAAATTCTCCACGTGAAACTGAGGTAGGTCCCTATGTAACTGAACCCCCAAATGCCAATAAGAACATATGATATGCTATACTAGGTCAGACCAAGGGTCCATCAAGCCCAGCATCCTGTTTCCAACAGTGGCCAATCCAAGTCACAAGTACCTGGCAAGTACCTAACATTAATTAGATCTCAAGCTACTATTCCTTATTAATTAATAGCAGCTTATGGATTTTTCCTCTAGGAACTTATCCAAACCTTTTTTAAACACTAACTGCCATAACCACATCCTTTGGCAATGAATTCTAGAGCTTAACTATGCGCTGAGTGAAAAAGAATTTTCTTTGATTTGTTTTAAATGATTTGCTTGCTAAATTCATGGCGTGCCCCCTAGTACCATGGGATCGGAAATCTGCCTCACACTCCCCAATTACAGAGTTCACAACCAGCAAAGACACTGATTTATCCAAATTTAGTCTTAATCTTGCGATCTGCCCATAAGCTTTAAATTCTTCTAACAAAGGTGGAAGTTAAGTTTGAGGATTCATTACATGCAAGTGATCTGCAAAGGCCACTCATTTGAGCTGCTTTGTTCCAGATCCATATTTTGGTATGCCCTGTATTTTATCACTTTCCTGAATTCTCTATTGCGAAGGCTCAAGAGAAAGAATAAAAAAGCAATGGTACAACCTTGGTGGGAACCCCTCTGCAATTCAAAAGGTAAAGACTGTACCCCATTAGCCACCACAGAGGCTGAAGGCTTACTATACAAAACTTTTACCGCTTCTAAAAGGAATCCCTCTATCCCCACAGTTTGAAGAGTGGCCTTCATAAAAGACCAATTGAAGGCCTATTCTGCATCAAAGCTCAATAACACTGAGGAAAGGCTCCACCCCCCCGCTGCTCTCAATGGACGCAATAATTCTACGCAGGCTATAGGCCACGCACTGCCCAGGTACAAACCCAACTTGATTTTGCCCTACCAGTAAGGTAACCACACGAGCCAAACAATTAGCCAGCACTTTTGCTAATAATTTTATAATCAAAGTTTAATAGGGATATAGGCCTATATGACCCTGGGAGAGTGGGATCCCACCCAGATTTGGATAAAATTGGCGTGGGAACCGTGCGCACATGGACGACCGTGCGCGGGTTTAAAATTCTGCCCTACAGTGGGTGTCCTTGCTCCAGTACTACCGCATCATTATGTAAAGTTTTTGCTTGCTGCCAGCTCTTCCCCAGCCTGCAGCAGTCTACTCCCTTTCTCATTCCTTCTTGACATCCCCACTCTCCAGGAAACTCACTAATTGCACAGTCAGCTGCCCCTTTCAGGTATGAGCCCAGCAGTTACAGGCCTCCCCAACACCGCACCTACTCTTGGCTCACCCCATCCCCTACTGTGACTGTGGCCTGCCTCCACTTCTCCATGCCCCTGCCACCACTTCATCGCATTCCCATTGACTGTGTGCTACAGAGTCTGTTGCATTTATAATAACAGATTTTACAACTAAAAGGACATTCAAAATACAGTCTTATAAGGTAAAAGTATCAATTACATGCACATTATATTGACATGCATTGCTGCAAAAATATAAAAAGACACATTGGCTGTGGGCTTGGCTCGTAAAAAGCCTTCAGTAAACTAAATTACAATTACAATATAGTCAACCTCCCATACCAAAACAGTACTAACTGCCAGTACTCAAACAATGAAAACCCTATCTATGTAAAGGCAACACTGCAAAAATTACACCAGGCCTTACAACACCAATACACCTCCTTTTAGGAAAACAGAACAAGCCAAGCTACTTTAGAAACTATACACAGAAACCACACGCTAGTAGAATACCTCACCTTGGTTATACATGCAGAACACAGATAGACCCTCACCAAATATAGAATAAAGATAATATAAATTATAAATAAAAATGTGCAGACAAAAACTGAACTGGAAACTGCAACAAGCCAGTCCCTGAGTGCAGTGCAACAATGGAAAAACAGAAACATCACTATTCTTCATAAAACATCAAACGATGAAAACAAGAAATATAAATAATCAATATTAAAACTATACTACAAAAAACATTTTTAAAAATGGCTGATGAATAGAATATCCAGAGTCTGATATTCAGCGCTACTTGAGTACGGAATTATCTGGTTAAGTGGCGGCGGCTATGAGTGCCATAAAAGGACATGAGTGAAGAGCTGAGTGAGCATTGCTGACAAGGTGGCAGCAGAAAGCGATTTTGCTACCACTTGCAATTTGCCTCCTGATTTGCAGTGGCCTTGAGAAGAAGCTCTTTAATGCAAATTCAGACAACCCATGTTTGGATTACGCACCAGGGAATGGGGTGAGGGAGCATGAAAAGGAGAGAAGTAAAAAAATACTATTATAACTCTCCTCACCAAAAATTAAAGGACATAGATGATAGGAGTTTGCCTGCTACATAGCCTTATTCTAGCTTCATGACACATCCCCTCCATCAGAGGCTCTCAGTGTGCATCACTAGTCTTGTCAAGGTCCTCCTCACTGCCCATGCCTCACCCAAGGCCCAGCCCTATGTAAACTCGTCTTGCCATAGTAGCCTTGTCTTCTCATGGTGTCACTTATAGCTGCATGACCTGACCATTGTTCTTGTCCTGCCTTGTGGCCTACGGGCTTTTTGCCTTGCCTTGTGGCATATGGGCCTTCTGTCTTGCCTTGAGGACCTCGGGCCTATCGCCTTGTTCCTGGTCTGGAGGCCTTTTGGCCTATTCTCTCTTGTATCCAACCTTGGGACCTTCGGGTTTTTTCTGTCTGTTCAAAGCCTTGCTGCCTTTAGGCTTCTGTGTTCTTTGTTCAGTGTTTCCTTTGTCTACATTGTCCATGTTCTGCCCTAGTCTGCCTTGTTGGACTTGTCCTGTCTGTTTCAGTCTCCAGTTGTTGCGTTCATGCCTGTTCTCGCCCTCGCTCCACCCTCTCTACCTTAGTGGCGACTCCCTTCAGGACTGACGGACAGATACTGCTGCGGCTTCTCCTCGCCGCTTTTCCCTGGAATCCCTGGGCTGGCTTGACACTGCGGATCCCCCATGTTCCTGATGACGTAAGGGCGCGTGCGCTTCAGAGTTTGTACCGGCAAGAGCGCGAACCTCAGGGGTGTCCCCCTGTAGTGACATCATCCGCTTCTAACTTAAAAGTTCTTTGCTTGCAACTACGAATCGAGTTAGCAAGGGGAATTCTTTCTCCGCTGCCCTGCCTCCACAAACTTACGTAGGGGTACCCACTCCTCGGGGGCCCCGCTTTCTCTTCTTGATTTCAGATTGCTAAGATGGGACCTGGTACTCGCTCCTCGAGGGCCTATGTCCCTGAATGCTCAGAAGACTCCTTACTACCTGGAAGCGATCGCAGACGTGAATACTGTGAGTTCTATTACAGACAGGAATTGGTACTCATTCCACGAGGGCCTATATTCCTAATCTCCGAAGACTCCCTTCTGTCTAAGACATTATCGCAGGTACGGAGATCGTGAGTCATTATTGCAGATTGCAGATAGGAACCGGTACTCGCTCCACAAGGGCCCATGTTCCTAAATCCCTTCTCAACTCTCTTCTATATCAGAAGCTATCATATACCTATATCTTGTGAATTACTATTATAGATTGCAGATAGGAACCGGTACTCGCTCCACAAGGGCCTATGTTCCTAAAACCCTCCAAAGACTCTCTTCTATTCCAGAAGCCATCTCATACACAGATATTGTGAGTTCTCATTCCAGACTGCATATAGGAACCAGTACTCGCCTACGGCTCCTGTTCCTGAAGACTCTCTGTTGCATAGAAGCCATTACAGATATCTACAATTGTGAGTGTATCATCTACTACTGGTTATGTATCCAGCATATCCTGGCTACTCACTACCTATAGTCTCTCTCTACAGCTCAGAAACCCAGAAACCGCAATTCCAGTATCATAAGGACTTCAGCCCTGCCGGGCACATCATCTCACTACTGCCACTTCTGGTGATTCTACTTCCTGTCTAATAAAGAACTATCTGTGTTTGTCTCCATACTCCAGCCTAGTCGGTGGTCCCTCTCAGGATATCCTCCTAGGGGCGCTGTCATCTGCCATCGGCCCAGGGTTTCACCAATTTACCTTAAGTGTTCATTCCTTACACTACTAGAGAGGTATTATATGACTGCCACTCTGTGGGAAGCCAACCCCCCACAGATCATTAACTCCGCCTACGGAATATTACAATTGTTAACTCTTCCCCTTGACAGGGTGATCCATAACAGATTGCTAACTCTCTGGCGGACTTCTAACAGATTGCCAACTCCTCCCCTTGGCGGGATGATTTATTACAGATTCTAACTCTGCCCCTGGGGAGCAGTTTCTACAGATTGCTACTCCTAGCAGCAGGGATTGATAACAGATTGTTAACTCCTCCCTCTCCAGGAGGAGATCCATAACAGATTGCTAACTCCCCCCCCTACAGGAGGAGCTCGATAACAGATTGCTAACTCCGAGCAGCAGATTTATAACAGATTGCTAACTCCAGTGAATCTGGCTAAAAGTATTGGAGAAGAATTGGAGAAACAGTAACTACAGTGAATTCAGCTTTCAAGAAAAGTATTTGGAGAAGCAGTACTCCTGGGTATTCAGCTAAAGGCTAAAGGCGCTTCTCAGGAGACAAGCGGCCATGATTAATCTGCATGGGTTCGTCAGGTGATGGAGGAGGCGCCAGCAAGGCCTTCAACTGAGGGCTTGTCGCACGAGATAGGCGAAGGCAGGAGGTTGGAGGACCCTTACCTCCTGGTGCTGTTGTCGTAGATGATGGTCAATCTTGCCGACCAGGGAGATCAGGTCTTCCAGAGATGCGGGGATCTCATGGGCAGCCAGTTCATCCTTAAGGGCCGGAGACAGTCCCTCTAGGTAGAGTGCCCGTAAGCAGTCCTCTTGCCACCCCAGTTCTGTGGCTAGTATTCTGAATTCTACAGTGAATTTGGCAAGCGAATGCGAGCCTTGACGGAGGTGGAGTAGATGGTGGCCCGTGACCGCCTGCCAGCCGGGATCTTTGAAGGTCCTTCAGAAGACGGAGATGAACTGGGGGAGTCAGCAGAGGATGGCATCAGAACCCTCCCAAAGTGGGGAAGCCCATGCCAGGGCTTTCCCTTCAAGGCGTGAGAGGATGAAGGTGATCTTGGTGGTTTCATCAGGATCAGCAAGGGTTGCAGTGCGAACTGCATATAGCATTGGTTGATGAAGCCTCGGTAGAGGCGCGGTTCCCCAGTGAAACGGCATGGAGCCGGGAGGGCCAATGGTGCCTGCGGAGGCAGGGTTTGAGCCAGACCCCCGGAATTGGCCATAACAGAATCCTCTAGCTGAGAATGTAGTTTCTTCACGGATGAAACTAATGCTTCCAGAACTTGTTGTTCTCGGACATGAGCACCTAGGTCAGGGATGGCCTGTAAGGCGAGAGATTCCACCAAGTCCATGGCCTTGGCAACCTGTTGTGCTGGAGGTGGACTCTTGTCCTGGTGCAGGATTGGTACGGCCCTCTGGTCAGACCCAGAGAGTGCCTGCCACCAGGAGGCGGAGCACAGGAGGAGACAGAGGCTAGCTGGAGCTTCGCCAATAGCAACCCGGGGTTTCCGCAGGTTGAGCCCTTGGGTACCCGGGCCGCCTGGTCTTAGGTGGGCCTCGCAGGGTCTCCTTGAGAGGTAGTGCAAGGGAGTGCCCACCACAAACAAGGGTGCACGGTCAATGTCCAAACAGGATGGTCCAGAGGTCACAGAAGGCCAGAAGAGAGTGTCCAAGTGGATAGAGAGGATCAAGGCCAGAGTATCAATCCAGAATGGTCAGCCAAAGCAAGGGTCAGTACCAGTGGTCAGTCCGGGCATAGTCAGGTCAGGCAAAGGTTAAGTTCCAGGCAGCAATCAGATGTGGTCAAAGGACAGGCAGAGGTCGGTTCCAGGCAGCGATCAGACGTAGTCAGTGGACAGGCAGAGGTCGGTTCTAGGCGGTGGTCAGACGTGGTCTAGAGCAAGCAAAGGTCAGTACCGTGAGATCAGTCCAAATGGTACTATCAGGAAACGGAGAGACTCTGGAACAGGAGATGCTGGAACAGGAGACACTGGAGAAGGCAAGCTCATACACAGGAGTGTCGACCCGACTGCCAAGGCACTGAGCTAAGGCCTGAGCCCTGCTTATATAGAGGGGTCAGGTGACGTCATCATCGGGTGCCATGTGCGAATTTCCCATGCTTGGTCCTTTAAAGCTGTGTGAGCTCTGCGCGCGCGCTAGGGGGCGAGGCTGATGCCATGGAGGATGCTGAGCCCCAGCATGAGGATCGTTGTGAGGTTGAAGGCCCCGATGGGCCTGGGGAGGCTCGGGGATGCCGCGGACGGGTGTGCCAGGTGATCAGGCCCGGTTGTGGCACCAACGCATCCAGGAAGCACAATAGATAGGTTACAAATTAACTCAAATGGGCTAAAATTTCATTTTTTAGTTCTTTCAGAACCCTGGGGTGTATACCATCCGGTCCAGGTGATTTACTACTCTACAGATTTTCAATCTGGAATACCACATCTTCCAGGTTCACCATGATTTGCTTCAGTTCATCTGAATCATCACCCTTGAAAACCTTGTCCGGAATGGGTATCTCCCAAACATCCTCTTCAGTAAACACTGAAACAAAGAAATCATTTAATCTTTCTGTGCTGGTGTTATCTCTCCTAATTGCCCCTTTAACCCCTCAATCATTGTTGCATCTGTCGCTGCACGACGCCCTCACTCCGCCCTCTTCACCTCTGTGGCGACTCCCTCCGGGTCTGATGGACGGCTGGCTACCACGGCGTCTCCATGCCGTCTCCTTCCGGCGTCCCCGGACTGGCTCGATGCTGCAACTCCGCCATCATGTCCTGATGCCTAGGGTGCGCGGGCGCGCGTCCTGACTCTTGTACCAGCAAGGGTACGAACCTCAGGGGGGTCCTGAGATGATGACATCTGCTTCCAATATTTAAAGGTCTTTGAAAACGCTAACAAATCGAGTTAGCAAGGAAAGGATAAGGTTACGGACAAGGTTTCCCTATCCAAGCTACTCTGCCTCCTCGGACTTGCCAGAGGTACCCGCTCCTCGGGGGCCCATGTTCCTGGACACTCTAAAGATTCTCTACTGCCTGGAAGCTATCACTGCTACAAACAAATGTGAGTTACCATCGCTCTCTCAGAGCTTTCTCTGGAACCAGGTACTCGCTCCTCAAGGGCCTAATCCTTCCCAGCTCCTGGGCTTACTTGAGACCTTATGTGAGTTTTTGTCCGTAATGGAGAAGGTTTTCATGGGTAATGATTCAGATGGACTGAATCAAATCACGGTGAACCTAGAAGATGTGGTAGGCCTGATTGACAAACTGAAGAGTAGTAAATCACCTGGACCGAATGGTATACCCCCCGAGTTCTGAAGGAACTAAAAAATGAAATTTCAGACCTATTAGTAAAAATTTGTAACTTATCATTAAAATCATCCATTGTACCTGAAGACTGGAGGATAGCAAATGTAACCCCAATATTTAAAAAAAGGCTCCAGGGGCGATCCAGGAAACTACTAACTGGTTAGCCTGACTTCAGTGCCAGGAAAAATAGTGGAAAGTGTTCTAAACATCAAAATCACAGAACATATAGAAAGACATGGTTTAATGGAACAAAGTCAGCATGGCTTTACCCAGGGCAAGTCTTGCCTCACAAATCTGCTTCCCTTTTTTGAAGGAGTTAATAAACATGTGGATAAAGGTGAACCGGTAGATATAGTATACTTGGATTTTCAGAAGGCATTTGACAAAGTTCCTCATGAGAGGCTTCTAGGAAAAGTAAAAAGTCATGGGATAGGTGGCGATGTCCTTTCGTGGATTGCAAACTGGCTAAAAGACAGGAAACAGAGAGTAGGATTAAATGGACAATTTTCTCAGTGGAAGGGAGTGGACAGTGGAGTGCCTCAGGGATCTGTATTGGGACCCTTACTTTTCAATATATTTATAAATGATCTGGAAAGAAATACGACGAGTGAGATAATCAAATTTGCAGATGACACAAAATTGTTCAGAGTAGTTAAATCACAAGCAGATTGTGATAAATTGCAGGAAGACCTTGTGAGACTGGAAAATTGGGCATCCAAATGGCAGATGAAATTTAATGTGGATAAGTGCAAGGTGATGCATATAGGGAAAAATAACCCATGCTATAATTACACAATGTTGGGTTCCATATTAGGTGCTACAACCCAAGAAAGAGATCTAGGTGTCATAGTGGATAACACAATGAAATCGTCGGTTCAGTGTGCTGCGGCAGTCAAAAAAGCAAACAGAATGTTGGGAATTATTAGAAAGGGAATGGTGAATAAAACGGAAAATGTCATAATGCCTCTGTATCACTCCATGGTGAGACCGCACCTTGAATACTGTGTACAATTCTGGTCGCCGCATCTCAAAAAAGATATAATTGCGATGGAGAAGGTACAGAGAAGGGCTACCAAAATGAAAAGGGGAATGGAACAACTCCCCTATGAGGAAAGACTAAAGAGGTTAGGACTTTTCAGCTTGGAGAAGAGACGACTGAGGAGGGATATGATAGAGGTGTTTAAAATCATGAGAGGTCTAGAACGGGTAGATGTGAATCGGTTATTTACTCTTTCGGATAGTAGAAAGACTAGGGGGCACTCCATGAAGTTAGCATGGGGCACATTTAAAACTAATCAGAGAAAGTTCTTTTTTACTCAACGCACAATTAAACTCTGGAATTTGTTGCCAGAGGATGTGGTTAGTGCAGTTAGTATAGCTGTGTTTAAAAAAGGATTGGATAAGTTCTTGGAGGAGAAGTCCATTACCTGCTATTAAGTTCACTTAGAGAATAGCCACTGCCATTAGCAATGGTAACATGGAATAGACTTAGTTTTTGGGTACTTGCCAGGTTCTTATGGCCTGGATTGGCCACTGTTGGAAACAGGATGCTGGGCTTGATGGACCCTTGGTCTGACCCAGTATGGCATTTTCTTATGTTCTTATGTTCTTATTCATGAACTCTGCCTACTCTGCCTACTCACTTTCTACAGTTTCTCAACAACTCAGCCATCTGGGATCGTTGTTCCAGTACCTGACGGACTACAGCCCTGCTGGGCATATCAGCTCATTACTGCCACCTCTGGTGGTTTTTAATAACCTGTTTAATAAAAGAACTAATGTGTGTCTGTCTTCATACTCCAGCCTAGCCGGTGGTCTCTCTTGAGGTATCCTCCCGAGAGCGTGGTCATCTGCCATCGGCCCAGGGATCCATCCACAACTATATCAGATTCATTACAGATTGCTACTCCTTAGCAAGACGATATCTGAGACACTACAGGATTGCTGACTCCTCCCTCTCCATGAGCCCGCTGCACAGAGCCTTCTCTATAGATTGCTCCTCCTATCTGATTGCTCCTCCCATCAAGCATCTTCTCCATAACAGATTGCTACTCGAGCAACAGATTTACATCAGATATACAACGGATTGCTAACTCCCTAGCAAATCTTTAACAGATCCACAGCAGATTGCTAACTCCAGTGGATCCGGCTTAAATATGGAAGATTTCTGTTAACTCCAGTGGATCTGGCTAATATGGTATGCTGTTATCTCCAGTGGATTCGACTTCAACTTTGGGATGTTGTTAACCTCATGGATCCGGCACATCTCTCTGCTTTGCAGGCTATACCGGGCCTGGCCCAACGCATCTCAGAGCTGCAAGAAACTTTGGAGAAACTTACTGCAGCATTTCATCAGCTACACACACAGAAGATACAAGGCACAGCTTCTATTCAAGAAGGTCAGTTACAGGAGGTAACTTTAAAGACTGCTGTACCACTGGCGGCTCCGATCCGCTTTTCCGGAGAAATCCAGAAGACCCAGGGCTTTCTGCACCAGTGCTGCATGCACTTTACCTTACAGCCAACTTTATTTCCCACGGTTCTTTCAAAGACCACTTACATCCTGTCATACTTGGATGGAAGAGCTCTGTCGTGGGCATCTACCTTGTGGGAATGCAAGGACCCTATCTTGCAGGACATAGAAGGATTTGTGGACTTGTTTAAATCCATCTTTGATGACCCTGCTCGTAATTCTGTTGCTGGTTTTGCTTTGGTGGACTTGAAGCAAGGCAACAGATCACTGGCTGAATTCGCCATAGAATTCAAGACTCTTGCAGCGGAACTACACTGGGACCCCAATTGTCTCAAGACTCTCTTCTGCAGAGGCCTGGATACCTGCTTGAAGGACGAGCTGGCCGCTCGCCAGACACCTGACTCGCTGGACGAATTAATAGCCTTGGCTACTCGGATTGATCACCGGCTCCGAGACAAGGTGAAGGAACTCCGGCCTAAGGTGTCACCTGGGTTGAAACAGGCTAGTACTACCACTGCACCTCAGAGGGTTCCAGTAACTGCTGCTGCTGATAAAGTTGAACCAATGCAACTTGGTCGTGGAAACTTGACCTCCAAGGAGAGAAGATTTCGGAAGAAACGCAGCCTGTGCATGTATTGTGGTCAGCCCGGCCATGAGGTCTCTACATGCCCCATTTTGTCTGGGAAATGGACGGACTTAAGTCCTGCTGGAGGACTGTTTTTGGGCCTTACTGCATCCTCTCCTCCACTCTCTCTCTCCCAGTCTCTTTGACCTACGGACCAGTCACAGTTCAGACTCCTGCCCTGGTGGATTCAGGGGCAGGAGGTAACTTCATTCTCAGAGGTTTACTGGAATACTTGAGGATCCCACTCATCAAATTAAAAGAACCACTACTCTTATCCTCGATTCACGGGGAGCCCTTACCGGGCAATGTAGCTTGTGAAACTGTACCAGTCACGCTTCGCACCGGAGCGCTCCATATGGAAACAATCTCTTTCTTTGTACTGGAAAAGGCTATGCACCCTATCGTCCTGGGGTTACTCTGGCTGCAAATACACCAACCCCAATCTGACTGGGCATCTCTGGATCTCTCACGATAAGGCCCGGATGTTATTGATCAAGCCGCCAGGGGGGCGGAGTTAGCAATCTGTTATTGATCACGGCGCCAGGGGGGCGGAGTTAACAATCTGTTGTGAATCTGCTAAGGAGTTAGCAATCTGTTATGGATCACCTCCTCCAGAGGGGAGGAGTGAGTAATCTGATCAAGGCTGCTCCCTCATGGGGAGGAGCTAGCAATCTGTAATACTCCATAGGCGGGGTCAATGATCTGTTGTGGGTTGGCTCCCACAGTGTGGCAGTCTGTATGATACTGCTCTAGTAGTGTAAGGAATAAACACTTAGTGGAAACTGGTGAATCCTTGGGCCGATGGCAGATGACAGTGCCCACAGGAGGATATCCTGAGAGGGACCACCGGCTAGGCTGGAGTATGGAGACAAACACAGATAGTTCTTTATTAGACAGGAAGTAGAATCACCAGAGGTGGCAGTAGTGAGTTGATATGCCCGGCAGGGCTGAAGTCCTTCAGATACTGGAACTGCAATCTCTGGGTTGCTGAGCTGTAGAGAGAGACTATAGGTAGTGAGTAGCCAGGGTATGCTGGATACATAACCAGTAGTAGATGATACACTCACAATTGCAGATATCTGTAATGGCTTCTATGCAACAGAGTGTCTTCAGCATATTCAGGAACAGGAGCCATAGGCGAGTACTGATTCCTATATGCAGTCTGGAATAAGAACTCACAATATCTGAGTATGAGCCACCTCTTACAATGTTATTATATATATATAATTATCTGATCTTCATTTTCCTTCTTACTCCAAGTTATTTATTTCCTTGTTACATGTAACTGCTTTTCTGCACGATTGTTCAAATTGTAAAGTTTATTATAATTGCACCCCTGTTTCTTGTGAACCAGCATGATGGGACTACCGTCTTGAATGTTGGTATATAAAAAAACTTAAATAAATAAATAAATAAATAGAAGAAAGTCTTTGGAGAGTTTTAGGAACATAGGCCCTCGTGGAGCGAGTATCGGTTCCTATCTGCAATCTGTAATAGTAATGTACCAGGTATAGGTATGCAATAGCTTTGGAGATAGAAGAGAGTCTGTGAAGGGTTTTAGGAACATGGGCCTTGTGGAGCGAGTACCGGTTCCTATCTGCAGTCTGCAATAGCAACTCACGATCTACGTACCTGCGATAACGTCTTAGACAGAAGGGATTCTTCAGAGATTAGGAACATAGGTCCTCGTGGAGTGAGTACCAATTCCTATCTGTAATAGAACGCACAGTGTTCACGTCTGCAATTGCTTCCAGGCAGTAAGGAGTCTTCTGAGCTTTCAGGGACGTAGGCCCTCAAGGAGCAAGTACCGGATCCCGTCTTAGCAGTCTGAAATCAAGAAGAGAGGCCCCCGAGGAGCGGGTACCCCTTGGTAAGTTTGTGGAGGCAGAGCAGCAGAGAAGTTTCCTTCTTGGTAACTCGATTCGAAGTAGCAAACGAAGACCTTTTAAGTTGGAAGCTGATGATGTCACTACAGGGGGACGCCCCCAAGGTTCGAGCCCTTGCCGGTACAAACTCTGGAGCGCGCGCGTGTGCGTGCCCTTACGTCATCAGGAACATGGCGGATCCACAGCGTCAGGCCAGCCCAGGGATTCCGGAGAGAAGTGGCGAGGAGAAGCCGTGGCAGCATCTGTTCGTCAGAGCTGAATGGGAATCGCCACAAAGGTAGAGAGGGTGGAGAGAGGGTGGAGCGAGGGCGAGAACAGGCATGAACGCAACACCAGAATGTCATGGGAGGTGCTTTAAGGAAATCTCGCCTATCATATGCATGCCTACGACTCCAGCGATGCCAGGACTGCCGCCCCAATACGCATTCTTCGGGGATGTATTCTCCAAAGAAGCAGCTGATATTCTTCCTCCACATAGGCCCTATTACTGTGCCATAAGACTGAAGCCCAACTCTGAGCCACCGAAGGGTAGGGTGTACCCTCTCTCAGCTCTTGAGAATAAGGCAATGTTGGAGTACATTGAAGAAAATCTTCAGAAGGGCTTTATCCGACCATCAAAGTCACCAGCCGATGCAGGCTTTTTCTTCATGGGGAAGAAGGACGGTACCCTACGTCCATGTATTGATTACCGATGTCTAAATGAAATAACGATCAAAGACCGTTATCCCTTGCCATTAATCTCGGAAATATTTGACCAGCTGCAAGGGGCCAAGATATTTTCAAAACTTGATCTGAAGGGGGCCTACAACCTTATTTGCATATGGAGTGGCGATGAGTGGTAAATGGCCTTCAGTACGCAAGATGGCCACTTCGAGTATCTTGTAATGCCGTTCGGGTTGTGCAACGCGCCCGCCATATTCCAAAATATGATGAATGACATCTTGCGGGACCTGCTGTACAAAAACATTGTGGTCTACCTGGATGACATATTAATCTTCTCCCATTATTTGGACACTCACATTGCAGATGTCAAGCAAGTACTCTACCGTCTCTGTGAACACCGGCTGTACCCCAAACTCTCCAAGTGTGAATTCCACAAGGACTCTGTGCCTTTCTTAGGCTACATAGTATCGAAAGAAGGTTTTCAAATGGACCCTCACAAACTTGAAAGTAACAAGAATTGGTTTCAACCTACCAGCCTGAAGGCCTTAAGGAGATTCCTGGGGTTTATCAATTATTATCGAAGCTTCATCAAGAACTATTCTTCGATAACTATACCCCTGACTGCTATGACTCGCAAGGGTGCCAACGCTTCTAAATGGTCAGCAGAGGCCCTTTCCGCGTTCGAGAAATTGAAGACTGCCTTCTCCACAGAACCATGTTTACGGCATCCAGACCCCAATAAGCCCTTCATAGTAGAAGTTGACGCTTCGGATGTGGGGGTAGGGGCTGTGTTAAGCCAAACTGGAGACTCGAAAGCCTTATGTCCCTGTTCATTCTTCTCACGAAGATTCTCTCCAGCCGAGAAGAACTACAGGATCAGCGACAAGGAGCTCCTGGTAATAAAGCTTGCATTCAAGGAATGGTGGCCTTGGCTTGAAGGCACTCAACATCAAATAACCGTCTTCACGGATCACAAGAACCTTGAGTATCTCCGCCACGCACAACGTTTGAATTACAGACAGGCCAGGTGGTCTTTATTCTTCAACTGTTTTGATTTTGTGCTTAAGTATCAACCTGGAGATCAAAACACCAGAGCAGATGCGCTGTCTCGCTCATTTCACTCAGAAGATTTGCCTGATGAACCACAGCACATTATAGATCCAAAGAAGATATCTCTAACAACCAGCCAGTCTGTTTCTGCTGGTGATGCCACCATCTCTCATCCAGCAAATTTTACTGGAGAGTCATCTATAGAAGTGGATTTTGGACGTACTCTATCATCACCACTTCCACTGAAACTTTCAGTGACATCCACAGCAGCTCCATCCATTGCTGCTGATATCATCAATAACACACTGCAAGATTCTTCCATATCTCAAGATCCATCTGTCATCGTTGCAGAAGACGAATTAGAAATCAAGATCAAAGAGATTCTGGATGTTCGTAACAGAGGCAAGACTTTTGAATACCTTCTGATTTGGGAAGGCTTCGGCCCCGATTTTATCACTTGGGAGCCTTGGACCAATATCTTGGACAAAGAGATGCTTCATCAGTTTCACCTCGCACATCCTTCCAAACCTAAGCCTAGTACCCGAAGAGGAGATTGCCCTTTGAAGGGGGGGTACTGTTGCGTCCGTCGCTGCTTGATGCCCTCACTCCACCCTCTTTACCTCTGTGGTGACTCCCTCCAGGTCTGATGGGCGGCTGGCTACCACGGCATCTCCATGCCGTTTCTTTCCGGCATCCCCGGACCGGCTCGACGCTGCAACTCCGCCATCTTGTCTTGATGCCTAGGGTGCGCGCGTGCGTCTCAAATCTTGTACTAGCAAGGGCGCAAACCTCAGGGGCGTCCCCCTGAGATGACGTCATCTGCTTCCAATATTTAAAGGTTTTGGAAAACGCTAACAAATCGAGTTAGCAAGGAAGGGATAAGGTTACGGACAAGGTTTCCCTATCCATGCTACTCTGCCTCCTTGGACTTGCCAGAGGTACCCTCTCCTCGGGGGCCTTGCTCTTTTCTTTATTTCAGATTACAGATAGGAACCGGTACTCGCTCCTCGAGGGCCCCTGTTCCTGGACACTCTGAAGATTCTCTACTGCCTGGAAGCTATCACTGCTACAAACAAATGTGAGTTACCATCGCTCAGAACTGTCCCTGGAACCAGGTACTCGCTCTTCGAGGGCCTAATCCTTCCCAGCTCCTGAGCTTACTTGAGACCTTACGTGAGTTTTGTCATCTAGTTCTATTCATGAACTCTGCCTACTCTGCCTACTCACTTTCTACAGTTTCTCAACAGCTCAGCCATCCTGGGATCGTTGTTCCAGTACCTGAGGGACTACAGCCCTGCCGGGCATATCAGCTCACTACTGCCACCTCTGGTGGTTTCTAATAACCTGTTTAATAAAAGAACTAATGTGTGTCTGTCTCCATACTCCAGCCTAGCCGGTGGTCCCTCTCGGGGTATCCTCCTGAGAGCGTGGTCATCTGCCATCGGCCCAGGGATCCTCCCACAACTATATCAGATTCATTGCAGATTGCTACTCCTTAGCAAGACGATATCTGAGACACTACAGGATTGCTGACTCCTCCTTCTCCATGAGCCCGCTACACAGAGCCTTCTCTATAGATTGCTCCTCCTATCTGATTGCTCCTCCCATCAAGCATCTTCTCCATAACAGATTGCTACTCGAGCAACAGATATACATCAGATATACAACAGATTGCTAACTCCCTAGCAAATCTGTAACAGATCCACAGCAATCATCTAACGGTCCAACTGACTCCCTCACAGGCTTTCTGCTTCAGATATAATTTTAAAAAGTTTTTATTGTGAGTTTTTGCCTCTATGGCCAACTTCTTTTCAAATCCTCTCTTAGCCTGTCTTATCAGTGTCTGATATTTAACTTGCCAATGCTTATTCTTTATCCTATTTTCTTCGGATGGATCCTTCTTCCAAATAGCCTCTTTCAACAAAGCTATTCTGGCAATCGTTTGACCTTCCTTTCATTTTCTTAATGCATGGAATACATCTGAACTGTGCTTCTAGGATAGTATTTTTTTAACAATGTCCATACCTGTTGCACACTTTTTACCTTTGTACCTATTTTTCTCATTTTATTAATGTTTCCCTTTTGAAACGTTAGTGCCAGAGCCATGGATTTACTTACTGTCCCTCTTCCAGTCCTTTATTCAAATTTGATCATATTATGAGTACTATTGCCAAGTGGCCCCACCACCATTACCTCTATTACCACATCCTGCGCTCTCCTGAAAATTAGGTCTAAAATTGCTCCCTCTCTCATTGGTTCCTGAACCAACTGCTCCATAAAACTGTCATTTATTATATCCAGGAACTTTATCTCTCTGGCTTGTCCTGATGTTTCACTTACCCAGTCAATATTGGGGTAATTGAAATCTCTCATTATTAATGCACTACAAATTTGGAGGTCTTTTTAGTGTGAAAGTGTCACCTGCCTATAACTTAAAGGATGATTCCGGGGTGGGTGGGAGAGGGGTGGGAGGGTTGGGAAATACAGAACACACAAACTTCTGTTTTTTGCCCATCTTTCTGACTATCTATTTAGTACAAAACACACAAACTCCTGGTTTTTCCTGCCCTCTGACTAGCTATTCAATACAGACACACAAACACACTAAATAATATACCCCAGTAGTTTACTTCTCCCCAATACTTTTAAGTTTTAAAAATGTCCCCAAGCAGTACTTGAAACATCGGTATATAAAAATTAATAAATACATAATCTATATAAATAAAAATGTAAAATAGTTTGGACATAATCGATAATCTCAGAAACTACTGCACCAATTGCTTTCAAATTTGGACACAACCTTTCTTTCACTTTCGGCAAGGTTCTTCTCTATCTATATTACATAGATGTCACACGGTTACAGAGAAAAATATGTTTTTACATGTGTGTGGGGAAAACAGCGACATCTGTTGGACAGACATGCAATACACGCTATCTACCTTGGGAAATGAAGCTGCTGTACTGCGCATGCACGGGCGGTAGCGCACGTCGGGCACAGTAGGACCAACATGGCGCTGGGAGGAGCAGCAGCGGCGGACTGGAGGCGATATCGGGCGTGGTGGTGTCGGCCGGCCGAACTTCGACACCTGGGAGGAGCTGTGGCGGCGATCTGGTACGGCTCACGTGCACGACAGCGAGGGATCCTCGCTGACTTCGCGTCTTCGGGAGCGGGCCGCGCAGAACCGCACAAGAGGGAGAGGAACGGGGAGGGGGGGGAATCAGCTGGGAGGGCATTGCGAGCGGGAGGGGATCTGAGTCAGGGAAGGAGATTCAGAGAGGGTGTGCTGTCACTGACGAAAGGGTAGGGAGTAGGTGGGGAGAGGTGACAGTGAGGGGAGGGAGAATGAAGGGGTCGGTGAGTGTCAGGGGAGAGGTGAGTGTGAGGGGTGAGAGTTGGAGTGGGGACAGGGGAGTGAAGGGGGGGTTAGTGACCAAAGGGGGAGCGGTGAGTGTGAGGGGAGAGAGTTGGAGTGGGGACAGGGGAGGGAAGGGGGGGGTGAGTGACCAAGGGGGAAGAGGATGAGTGACTGAGGTAAATGAGCAAGGGGAAGGGGGAGGGGGGGAAAAGAACCTGACTCTGCCACTGCAGCGCGTGGAGGGCCACCGCTAGTAAATAAAATAAAATACTGATTCTTTTCAGCCACCAAAGTGATCCTTTCCTCTCAGTGCTCCCAAAGGATTATGTTATCATGTTAGATATGATTGAGAAATGTTTGTTTTTTATTCTGTAGAACTGCTAAAGGCCAATGGATGGCATTTTAGATGTGTGAGCAGTGTGGTGTAATCTGCTAATGTGCTTTAAGGAAAATAGTATGTTTCCTTAAAGTTTTGGGCTTTTGTCATTGAGTGATAAATGTTAGTGTGATCTATAACGGTAGGAACGTTTGATAGATTTTTGCCCTTTTGATTCAAAGCTAGGGTAACAGGGACCTCCAGATATGTGATCTGCTAGAGTAGCCAACCTGAGGGCTCGTGGGCCCAGGAACCCTCCAAATGGGAATAGGGACCTGCAGGGCTTCTTCCCCTCAAGGGAAGTAGCCGATGACCATGGAGCAGCACGAGTAGGTTTTTTTTTCCTTATTCTGAGGACTGATAAGAGAGGCCATTCTTCCTTCTGAGGAAAGGGGCCAGGTGTTTCAGGATGGGGGATTCTAGAAGGGGTGTGCCCCAAAGTGTCACTTTGAGTATAGTAGTCCAAGAAACCTGCACCTGAGAAAGATGGTGTGGAGATCTTTATGGAAGGTTGAAGTCCATGGCAGTGTGAGTAACTCATGTAAACATGAATTGCATCAGCTCCCTTTTGGATATGAATTTTGGTATGGGTATGCTGGAGTGGTAACCCCATTCCTTATCAAACGTTTGGTTTGAAGTATGGTTGAAGGGTGTTTGGGAGTTTGGATTAACCATTATGTTGGCCAAAAGAAAAATAGTAATGATGTAAGTGGGGATGTAATTACTATATCCCCAGAAGGATTTGGCTAATATATGTAAGTTACTTGACTATGGAACCCATTAGATTCTGAAATATTCAGTGGTTAACAATATAACATTCTTTCAGACTCATGAATATAGTTGCTGGCTGACTCATCCAGAGTATAAAGTTACTCACATGACAGTCCTTATAGCAAAGGATTTTAGTAGACAGTACTGGGTTAGGAACTTAATGAGTGACAGGCAACAGAGGGTAGTGATAAATGGAGTTCTTTCCAAGGATAGGAGGTTTTCAGTGGTGTGCCTCAAGGATCAGTTCAGGTTTCAGTCATGTTAAATATTTTTGTAAGTGAAATTGCAGAAGGGTTGGCAGATGATATAAAAATCGACAATGGAGTGGGCACACAAGATGGAGTAGAATAAATGAAGAGGGATCTATGAAAGGTTGAGTAAGAACATAAGAAGTTGCAATACCAGGTCAGACCAAGGGTCTATCAAGCCCAGCATCCTGTTTCCAACAGTGGCCAATCCAGGTTACAATACCTGGCAAGTACCCAAACATTAAGTAGATCCCATGCTACTAATGCCAGTGATAGCTGTGACTATTCCCCAAGTCAACTTGATTAATAACAGTTAATGGACGTCTCCAGGAACTTATCCAAATCATTTTTAAACCCAGCTGCACTAACTGCCCTTCCCACATTTCTGGCAACAAATTCCAGAGCTTATTGTGCCAGAGCCTACTGTTATCCAATTGATTCTGGGTTTTTGAATTCTGGATGTCTGATAACTCTGTGGAAGAGGGGGTTGAGGTACAGGTTACTGTAAACTTGGGGAAGGTGGGTGCCTGATTGACACATGAGCCCACTGTAAAACATTTTTTCCTGGGATTCCGTAACCGCTGTGAGAGATGAGTGACAGATGGCTGTTTCAAGGAAGGGGAGGTTAATTGAATCCTGGCCAATTGCTCCCTTAGATAGATCAGGTCCATTTTAATTTTAGATAGCTGAAGGCAAAAGGGACAGCCTGTTGCGCTGAACGTGGACCCTTGGCCTGGCACAGGATTGATACGACCCTCTGAGGGATCCCAGAGGGCGCCTGCCGCCAGGAGGTGGAGCACACGAGGAGACAGAGGCAAGCTGAAGCTTCAACAATAATGGCCTGGGGTTGAGCCCTTGGATTCCAGGGCTGCCTGGGCTTAGGTGGGCCTCTGGGGGTCTCCCAGAGAGGTAGCGGAGATGTGTGCCCACCAAGAGTAGGGGTGCGTGGCTGGCGGTGAACAAATGAGCTAGACCGGAACAGAGAGTACCAGAGACCACGGATACGAGACAGGAACTGAAGGTCCTCCGAGCAGGGTAGGCAGCGCCTAGTAGTCTAGCTCAAGGAAGGCTGCAGGGAGCTTCAAGGCAGGTGGACCTGGTGGTTGCAGGAGGAGCAAAGAGAGTGTCTGAATGGAGCGCAAGGGTCAAAGCCAGGGTATCCGTCTGAAGGTGGTCAGCCAAAGCAAGGGTCAATTCCAGATATCAGTCCAAGCGTGGTCAGAGGCAAGCAGAGGTCAGTTCCAGGTATCGGTCCAAGGGTGGTCAGAGGCAAGCAGAGGTCAGTTCCAGGTATCGGTCCAAACATGGTCAAAGGCAAGCAGAGGTCAGTTCCGGGTATCAGTCCGAGGAGGTACAGGAACGCAGGAACACTGGAACAAGCACAGGAGCAAGGAATGCAGGAACACTGGAACAAGCACAGGAACAAGGACGGCAACTAGCTTCACTCGAGGTGACGAACCGTTTGCCAAGGTGAAGAGTGAGTGGCCGAGCTCTGCCTTGTATGCAGGGCTCAGGTGATGTCATTGCCGGGCGCCGCAGAGCAGTTTCCCGCAACGGCGCCTTTAAAGGTTATCGTGGTGCGCATGTGCACGCCTAGGGGTGAGGCCGAGGCCGCGGAGCCCTGACATGAACCACACCATGAAGCCTGATAGATGGAAGGAGCCGGAAACGCAGGCGCCGGGCGTCAGGGGCGCAGGTGACTCGCCACGGCAGCCGGCGAGGAGGGACCGGGACCCCCGGAGGAAGGAGAGAGGTGAGAAGGCCCGGCTGGGACGCGCAACACTACCCTCCCTCTAGGCCTCCCCCTTCTCGGTCGAGGTTTGTCAGGATGGGAGCGTTGGAATTCTTGTAAGAGAGCTTTGTCGAGGATGTTATGTGAGGGTTCCCAGGAATTTTCTTTGGGACCAAACCCCTCCCAAGATATGAGGTACTCCCAACGCCTTTTTCACCGTCTGACATCCAGGACCTCTTGTACTCGAAGATTGGTGTCAGGTTCAGCGGAAACGTGGGTTGGAGGTGGCGGACATCGAGAGGGCCATGACGGGACAAGAGGTTTGAGGAGGGACACGTGGAATGTGTTATGTATCCCCAAGCTTGGAGGAAGTCGGAGTTGGTAAGACATGGCTCTGACTCGTAGTACTGTGAAGGGTCCCACATATTTAGGTCCAAGTCTGAGTGAGGATAGACGGAGGCGAATGTGCTTGCTACTGAGCCATACTTTCTGGCCTGGAAGGAACATGGGGGCAGCGCGGTGTTGATCATCCGCAATTTTTCTTGCACGTTCGGCGGCTTGACCCAGTTTCTGGGTGACTTGCTCCCAGAGTTGCTGAATGGACTGGGCTATAGCTTGGGCTGCTGGAGATGGTACATTCAAGGGAACTGGAAGTGGCAGATTTGGCTGCCAGCCGTAAACAACGTGGAACGGGAGTTTCCTGTGGCGGCTGTGACGTGAGTATTATGGGCAAATTCTGTCCATAGAAGGAGATCGGCCCAATTGTCCTGCTGGTCTTTCATGTAGGAAAGAAAGGAAGGTCTTTAGGGACCGGTTTGTCCGTTCAGACTGGCTGTTCGCCTGAGGATTATAGGCAGAGGTTAGATTTAAAGTAATGTTGAATTTGCAACAAAGAGACCTCCAATACTTCACAGTGAATTGTGGGCCTCGGTCCAACACAATCTCCTTTGGGAGCCCATGAAGGCGGAAAACATGATTCAAGAAGAGGTGACCCAGTTCGGGAGCTGAAGGCAGGTAAGGCAGAGGTATGAAATAGGCCCTCTTGGAGAAATAGTCTATGATGACCCAAATCACAGTGTTCCCCTTGGAAGGAGGTAATTCCACAATGAAGTCAGTGGCGAGGTTTGTCATTGGTTCCGTAGGCACTGGAAGAGGCTGGAGAAGACCCCACAGGCGTCCAGTGGGCATCTTCTGCTGGGCGCAGACGTGTCAGGAATCCACGTAATCCCGAGAGTCCTTCACCATGCTGGGCCCCCAGTAATGCCTGCGGAGCTTCTCCAAGGTCCGGGCCCGACCTGGGTGACCAGCGAGTCGAGAGTCATGGGCCCAGCGAAGTACTTGCTCTCGGAGGCAACGTGGAACCACCATCTTACCAGGTAGTAATTGTGAGGGAGATGCACGCAGGATCTATAATGTGAGTTGGAGTTTCGGGGGTATCCTTTGGATCTACTGAGTGCGAGAGTGCATCAGCACGGAGATTCTTCACAGCCGAGAGGTAGCGCAACTCAAAATTGAATTGCGCAAAGAAGAGGGCCCAGCAGGCCTGGCGTGCAATCAGTAGCCTGGCTTCCTTCAGATGTTCTAGGTTTTTGTGGTCCATGTAGATGCTGAACTTATGTTGAGCCCCCTCAAGCCAGGGATGCCACTTCTGGAGGGCCATCTTCATGGCCAGGAGTTTGTAATCCCCAGTGGTATGATTGTCTTCAGCGGGTGAGAACTTGTGGGAGTAAAAGGAGCACGGAACTAGGGCTCCTTTCGTGGAGTACTGGCTGAGGACCACCCCTGCGCCAATAGCAGATGTGTCAACCTCTACAATGAAGGGGTGGTTCGGGTCCAGATGACAGATACAGGGACCAGTATGGAAGGCCTCCTTGAGGGCCTGGAATGCAGACTGGGCTTTGGGACTCCACTCCCGGAGGTTACATCCTTTCCTAGTCATGGCGGTGAGTGGAGCAGCTAGCGTGGAGTAGTCTGCGATAAAGTGACGGTAATAGTTCGTGAATCCCAAGAATATTTGCAGAGTCCGCAGACCAACAGGCTGGAGCCAATCACGAATACTTGGAGTTTGTCTAGGTCCATAGTAAATCCTTGGCTGGAGATGATGTAGCCCAGAAATGGGAGACTGGACTGTTCAAAGAGGCATTTCTCAAGTTTGGCGTAGAGCTGGTGGTCCCTAAGCCGCTGGAGGATGGTCTGGACATGAGAGTGATAGGATTCCATATCTTTAGAGAAGATCAAGATGTCATCCAAATAGACTACAGCGTAGGAGTATAGGAGGTCTCGGAAGATCTCATTCATCATTCTCTGGAAGATGGCCGGGGCGTTACATAGCCCAAAGGGAATCACTACGTATTCGTAGTGTCCATCTTGCATATTGAACACCGTCTTCCAAATGTCTTCGGGCTGAATGCAGACCAAATTATAGACCCCACGCAGGTCCAACTTGGTAAAAATCCGGGCCCCCTGGAGGCAGTCAAATAGCTCACTAATGAGCGGGAGTGGGTACTGGTCTTTGCAGGTGACAGTGTTCAGACTGTGGTAGTCAATACACGGCCTTAAGGTACTGTCTTTCTTCTTTACAAAAAAGAATCCAGCACCTGCGGGGGACATGGAAGGCCTGATGAAATCTTTGGCCAGGTTTTCCTTGGTGTAGGCCGACATGGCCTGAGTCTCAGGAAGTGAGAGTGGGTATGTTCTTCCTTTGGGAGGTGTGGTACCAGGTAATAAATCGACTGGGCAGTTAAACATCCGGAGAGGTGGCAAGATGTCGGCCTGTTGTTTTGAGAAGACATCCTGGTAGTCAGTGACAGCATAGGATGTCAGTAATCTAGGAAGGGTCATGGAAGTTAACACAGGTACAGATGGGGACACCCGTCATAAGCAATGGGCCTGGCACTGAGAACCCCTCTCAGTGAGCTGGAGCAGCTCCCAGTCAAAGTGTGGGGAGTGTAATTGTAGCCAGAGTAGACCAAGGACGATGGGGTGTATTGACCATTTCAGGACCAAGAGAGGAATCTCTTCATCGTGGAGATTCCCTACGGTCATCCGGATAGCTAGAGTACGATAGCCAATACAATCAGGTAAGGTTTCTCCATGAATGGAGGCTATTCGTAAAGGAACCTCCAAGGGTCAAGTAGGAATACGGAATAATGTGACCAAGAATGAAATTCCCACCAGCCCCCGTATCCACGAGGGCGGTGGTGGAGAATGAATGTGCCTCCCTGCCTAGGGAGATGGGAAGCAACAGTTGAGGGCCTGTAACTGTAGTGCCCAAGCTCGGGACACCCGCCGGGCTTAGGCTTTGGAGTTTCCCAGGCACACCGGACAGGTCTGCATAAGGTGGCCTGAACCCCCACAGTGTAAACAGAGGCCAGATTCTCATCTTCGGAGGTGTTCCTCGGGAGTAAGGCGACCATGGTTAATCTGCATCGGTTGTTCTTTTAGGTGGAGAAACCACTGGTGGTGCCCTTGATCTAGGGCTAGTAGACCGAGGTGGTTCTGGTACCATTCATCGAATGGCTTTTACTTCACAATGCCGTTCCTGGAGGCGATAGTCAATCCACCCGACCAAGGAGGAGTTCCTCCAACGACGCAGGAACCTCTCGGCTGACAGTTCATCTTTCAGAGCGGGGGACAGTCCATCAAGTTAAACTGCCCACAGGCAGTCCTCCTGCCATCCCAATTCCATTGCCAGGGTTCGGAATTCCACGGTGTACTCTGTGAGATAATGGGACCCCTGGCGGAGGTGGAGGAGATGGTGTCCGGCGATCGCCTGTCGGCCTGGGTCGTCAAAGGTGCATCGGAATGAAGAAATGAAGTGAGGGAGCTGCTGTAGTAGGAAATCAGAATGCTCCCAGAGCTAGGAGGCCCATGCCAGGGCCTTCCCCTCCAAATTTGAAAGAATAAAAGTGATCTTTGTCACTTTGTCTGGAAACAGAGAAGGTTGTAGCGCAAATTGCATGTAACACCGGTTAATGAAGCCTCGGCAGAGACGAGGGTCCCCATTGAATTGGGGTGGAGCTGGGAGGGCCAGCAGTACCCGTGAGGGCAATGAACCAGAGGAAGCGCTATTAGCAAGAGTCCCAGGGTTGGCCGTAGAGAAGACTCTGCGAGTTGTGATCATAGATCTTTGATCGAGGCGGCCAATGCCTCAAGGTATTGCTCCTGCTCCCGGACATGTGTAGACAGGCCCGAAATAGCCTGCAGGGCAGAGGACTCCGCCGAGTCCATGGCCTTGGCAACCTGTTGCGCTGGAGGTGGACCCTTGGCCTAGCACAGGATTGGTACGGCCCTCTGAGGGTCCTCTGAGGGATCCTCCTGGCGTGCCGCTAGGAGGCGAAGCACACAAGGAGACAGAGGCAAGCTGGAGCTTCACCAATAACGGACCAGGGGCTCCGCGGGTTGAGCCCTTGGATTCCAGGGCTGCCTGGACTTAGGTGGGCCTCTGGGAGTCTCCCAGAGAGGTAGCAGAGAGGTGTGCCCACCAAGAGTAGGGGTACGTGGCTGGCGGTGAACAAATGAGCTAGACCGGAACAGAGAGTACCGGAGACCACGGGTACAAGACAGGAACTGAAGGTTCTCCGGGCAGGGTAGGCAGTGCCTAGTGGTCTAGCTCGAGGAAGGCCATAGGTAGCTTCAAGGCAGGTAGACCTGGTGGTCGCAGGAAGAGCAAAGAGAGTGTCTGAATGGAGCGCAAGGGTCAAAGCCACGGTATCCGTCCGAGGGTGGTAAGCCAAAGCAAGGGTCAATTCCAGGTATCAGTCCAAGCATGGTCAGAAGCAAGCAGAGGTCAGTTCCAGGTATCAGTCCAAGTGTGGTCAAAGGCAAGCAGAGGTCAGTACCAGGTATTGGTCCAAGCGTGGTCAAAGGCAAGCAGAGGTCAGTTCCGGGAGTCAGTCCAAGCGAGGTCAGAGACAAGCCGGGATCAGTACCGGGTATCAGTCCGAGGAGATACTACCTGGGTAGCAGAACGTGGAACAAGATATAGGAACGAAGGAACTCAGGAACAGACGCTGGAACACTAGAACAGGCACAGGAACACAGGAACACAGGAACACTGGAACAAGCACAGGAACAAAGATGGCAACTAGCTTTACTCGAGGTGATGACCCATTTGCCAAGGCGAAGAGTGAGCGGCTGAGCCCTGCCTTTTATGCAGGGCTCAGGTGATGTCATTGACGGGTGCTGGGGATCGGTTTCCCGCTGTGGCACCTTTAAAGGCCGGCCTGGTGAATGTGCGTGCCTAGGGGCAGGGCCGAGGAGGCCGAGGCTGCGGAGCCCCGACGTGAACCACGCCGTGAGGCCTGAGAGCTGTAAGGAGCCGGAGATGCGGGTGCCATGCATCTGGGGCACAGGTGACTCGCCGCTGCAGCTGGCGAGGAAGGACCGGGACCCCCGGAGGAAGGAGAGAGGTGAGCAGGTCTGGCAGTGGCCTTAGCATGGCCAGGGTGCGCAACACAGCCCTTGGTATTCCAAATGATAGGCATTGGGACATAAGCATCACAATTGTTGCATTGAATTAAAGCCATTCTCTCTGATTAATTAAAATCCTAAAGATAAGTTAAGGTACGGTTAGTCCCCAGCAAAGATTTTTAATAAGTATTTGAACTAAGAACTAAAAGTATGTGTTATCCAGTAAAGATTAATAGGTAGAATATGCAAAGCAAATTTTACAAGCAATATGACAGTATAAGTTATATCTAGGCTGTAGGGAACTACTATGTAATTGGGGATGAGGTAATTGAAGCTAATTATCTAGGAGACCAGAGAAGAGTATATACGAAAGTAAAGCCAGGAGTGGATGGGTAGAGGGTCAGGGAGGGAAATAAACAATGGTTAGGAGGACGGACTATCCTTTTTTAATTCTTAGCCCTAGAAAGCAGTTAAAATAGCTCTCTTTCAGATATCAATTTCAAATCTGCCCCTTTCTAACAGACAAGACACAATGTTTTGCTAATATAAAGCCCTAAGCACAGGTAGATTACAAATACAATTACACTTAGCAGTTTCAGCAAGGCTTTGGCTCATGAATATCCCAGCTCCAAAAGATAATATATTGAAAAGTACTGGTGTAGGTTCAGATCCCTTAGGCACACCACTGTTTACCCCTTTCCACTGAGAAAACAGACCATTTTAATCCTACACTTTTGTAATTAAAATTAAATGCAAAAAAAAGTAGTCATGCATTTAGGATGGAACAAATCCAAAAAGCAGTTTCATGTTGAAGGGTGAGGAAAAGATGTGAATTAATCAGGAGAGAGATCTCAAGGTGGTAAAATAGTACAGTAGGACAGTGGTAAGAATCAGAGTAAGTGTGCATAAGGAGAGGCATAACCAGCAGAAAGAGCAGATAATGCTTCTTTACACATCGCTGGCGAGATCTCATATGGGGGCCAATGTAATAAGGTGTGTGGAAGCTGCCGCGGTTTTGTACGCACATATATGCAAATCATTTGCATATTTTATTTTTTTACATTCCGTGGAGGGGCCAGCTTCAATCATGCGCGGTGATCAAACCTACGCTTAGAACTAGAGCCTGTTGTGCCGTGGGTCTTATTACATTAGCCCCATGTAGCACTATGTCCAGATAATAGATACTAAAAAAAGTGCAGATTCTGCACCATTAGCTCTATTAAATGAGAAGGACCTAAATAGGTATGCCCAAAGGGTAGGAGAGATAGGGGAGCTATGATGGAGATATTCAGAAATCTCAATTGTATATATAATGCAAAAGAAGCAAGCATTCTCCTCTGGAAAGGAAGTTCTATAAGAAGAGATCATGATATGAACCTAAAAGAGGGCAGACTCTGAGCACATTGAATAGTCTCCCAGTGGAGATGGTGAAGGTCAAAACAGTAGCAGAATTCAGGAAAGCATGGGAGGATTACTGAATAGAAGAAATGAGGTAAAGGCTTGAATCAGGCAGGCTCTGCAGTATTGCATCAGGAATGGGTAGACTAGATGGACTCTATGGTACTTGTCAGCTATCATACTCTATAAGGACCATATTCAGCTGCCAGCCCTTACCTGTGCCCGAGACTTGACTTCATCAGACCATCAGACTTATGGGCCATTCGCCCAAGCCCTGCCAGCCCTGGAATCCATGGTTCAACCTGCGGGGAATGGGACTAGTATAGGTGAAGCTCCAGCTCCGATCCTAATAAGAGCGAGTCCACCCACTTTCAGCGAGGACTGCATCACCCACTCCACAGCCCAAAGATTCACATCCGTGACATGAATATGGACCTCTTTGTTTTTATTTAAGCTCATAGACTTTCCAAGGAGTAAAGATTGTATAGTCAGTTATGCATTTTACCACTAGGTGGTGTCACCATGCTATGCTATCCTGAAAATTTCTATAACCCTGGAAAAAGTAAAGAATATAGTGGTATTTGTCGACACAATAGCCTCAGTGTTACCCTGGAGGCACTGAAAGTTAAAAAGGATAACATTCAGCTATACTTTGTAACCTGAGATTTCAGTTCTGTTTCAGCTGTTAATCGCATACACATTACTGAAGATTAATTGCAAACATGTAGCTAGATTCATCATTCTGCTAGATTTATATTTTTAGCAGAATGATGAGCCACGCTTAAAAATGGGGCAGGGGTGAAATTGTGCAGCTGGCCGCATTGCAGCGGTGAGTTTTCGCCCGCCGTGGTTGTGGGTGGGCCACACGCTTTTCACCCACAGCGCCGCGGGAAAAGGTGTAGTTATTTCCCACTGTGCTGCCGGCGATAATGTGGAAAACATTACTGCTCACTGCGCTGCTGGGCCGTAAACATGCCCGAACCCCATTCCCCCTCCCCCCCTTCTCCTCATTTAAATAATACCGCCGCAATGCGGCTGTTATCGCGTGCAGTAGGGTGTTTTCGCACATCACACTTTGATAAATGACCCTAATGATGTTTTATAACAGAGTTACTACAGTAGAATGCAAGAATTTTTTAGCAAGGCATATTTGCTCAGTTTATAATGTAAATTGACTTAGATTTTCTGTGAAAATTAACTCAGGTTTATCCTCCCAGCTCACCAGGTTGAATAAGAGGAATTATTGTATTTTAAGCAGTTCTTGTACTCTACACAGCAGCCTATAAAGCTTATCAGTGTCTGAATTCAGTGCTGTGGCCAGTGGCAAGTGACCTGACTAATTTTGGCCAGGCCAGTATATTTAGCAGGAAACAGTGTCACTGAATATATCTGGTTAAGTTTAGCCAGATAACTTTATACCTGCTCTCCACCACAACCAGTCTTACCCGACTAAACTTAGCAGGGTAACGTTGAATATCATTGCTACTCTGCTCAGTTTAAGCCCCGCTGCTGGAAGGCCTCCACCGGGGGCAGTTCTGTAATGAGGAAGGGTGAGGTGCATAAAATCCCCCAAAATGCCAGGCAGCTGCCTTACCTTGCAGCTAAAAAAGGTTAAGGTGTGCGCCTCTTTTCAGTTATTTTGTCTAAACGGCTATTGAATAATCGACCCTTCCCTGAAAAAAATATCCTGGCTCTATGGCAAGTTCTTTTGTCTCACGGCCAAACACTGCAGGACAAAAGAACGTGACATGCAACCTTTTAATGTGATAGTGGCCCCAAACTCAAAGGACTGTCATTGCCTTAAAGTACCTGCAAAAAAAAACAACCCAAACCCGCTGATCAAGAAGAAGTTGAGCAAGGGTCAGGCTGACCACTGGCTCAAACTGGAGCTGCCACTTGAGGCATCCCTGACTTCCCAAAAGAAAACAAATAGCCAAATGTGATCATGCAGCGACGGTCCTGGCCCCCCCCACACACACCTCCAAATGGTTTTGTGGGGAACCTTTGGTTCCCCATTAGCTGACCCTAGATCCCTGCTGTTAGGAATTGTGGACCCTTGACCTGAGGTGGGGTTGGCGCTATTTTTAGGGGTTGAGCCCCGCAGGTCCCCACCGTCGGGAGGTGAGGCCGGCCGGGAAGCAGAGGCCAACAGGAACTTTGCCAGCACCAGCCCTCCTTCCCTGCAGGTTGAGCCCTTGAGTGCTGGGGCTGGCTGGTCTTAGGTGGGCCTCTGCGTGGCTGGGCCTGGAGAGGTGGCCAGATGAGACAGGGAGAACCAGGGAGGTCAGGTCCGATCCGAGGTTGAGGGCAGGTGGCAAGAAGTGAAGGTCAAGTCCAGTCCGAAGTCGTGGTGCCTTCGAGGAGAGAGAGGAGCAGGGACGCTGCAGCACTCCCCGGGGAGCTACAGTGCTGAAGCAGTCTCCGTGGAGCAGGAGCACTGTAGCAGGATATCGTGATGTAGAAGCGCTGAGGCAAGCCCCGTGGAGCAGGAGCGCAGTAGCAGGATCTCGTGATGTAGAAGCGCTGAGGCAAGCCCCATGGAGCAGGAGCGCAGGAGCAGGATCCCGTGATGTAGAAGCGTGATCCCGTGATGTAGAAGGCAGGCCCTGTGGAGCAGGAGTGCTGTGGCAGGATCCCGTAGAGTAGGAGCACGGAGGCAGGCTCCGTGGAGCAGGAGCGCAGTAGCAGAATCCCACGGAGTAGGAGTGCAGTAGCAGTATCCCACAGAGTAGGAGCGCAGTAAAAGGATTTTGTAGAGCAGGAAGCTGAAGCAGGAACCCATAGAGCAGGAACAGCAGGTCAGGAACGCTAAGGCAGAACCACCGAAGCTCGTTGCCAAGTCAGTTAGTGGGGGAGAGAGGCCATCCTTAAATATCCCGGGGGTCTGATGTCATCAACTGGGAACGGTACTAAGGTTCCCGCTGTTGGCCCTTTAAAAAGAGGGCTGGCAGTGCGCATGTGCGCCTATGGAGGGCCCAAGTCAGAACGTCAATCAGCGGCATCCTGGCCACCACGTGGATTCCCGGAGCCGTGGCAGTAGTGGCTGGCTGCAGCCGCGAGAGCACCAGGAGCAAGAAACAAAGCAAGGCACAGGGTGAGTTCTGCCAGCCACGGGTTGCTGCGGCCAGTGGGTGTAACACTGCCTGGTAGGTAAAAGCTAGGAAGGACAGATCATTCCTTGCAGCACCTTCCCCTGAGGATGCCTGCAATGGTTCAGTCCTTGCCCAGAAAGGGGTGGTCGGAGCCTTAGTGAATGTGGTCAGTTTAGTTTGGGTGTTGTTGAGATAGGAGTTAGTTTTTGTTCCTGTGCTATTTTGGTTGGGAGACTGCCCAGTTCCAGTGCATCCCTTTCCTGGTAGGGGCTATCCCTTCCTGAGAGTAAAAAGAACTTTATTAAGAAGTTTTTCTAAATTTGTTTGTGCCCAGTTGCAATCCCCTTCCTGCAGGTGAGGCAACCCCCGTAACTGAAGGACAGGAGTTAGAAGACCTGGTTATTCCTTTCCATCCAGTGAGAGGACTTCAGGGACTCCTCATCCGGTGGTGAAGTTTTGGAGTTTTGAGAGTTACGTTTTAGTGAGGAGGTTTTTGTGCCACCCCTCCTTACTGTGTGGCTCGACTGTAAAAGCTCTGCTGGTATCCAGAAAGAGACCTTTTCCTCTAAGAGGTCAAAGCAAAGGAGGAGTCCAGAAGAGAAGAGTTCAAGATCAAATTGGAGACCCCAACCAAATCTCTACCTCAGAGAACGCAGGACACAAGCTGGGAACATCTGGAGTCTGTTGGACTGCAGGTACAATACTTTTTTCAGGATTTAGGGGACTCCCCTCAATAGTTTTCCCTTCCCGGCTGGGACCCTTGCCCCATAGACAAGAAGGGGGGGTGAGCTGCTCCCAGAGAGTCGTACTAAGGACCCCTGCACAGAGTGAAGACGGGAGAGTTCCCTGTGTATGACCCAGATTGAACACAGATGTGAAGTAAGACATCAAATGGACATTTATTTAATTTCTGCAAATCACAGTAAAGTTTCTTTTGAACACCCACATTGTGTCCTGCCTATTTATACAGCACTAACATCACCAAAGGAGACAGTAACACACCTCAGAGAGGATTCCCATTCACCGCCTGGGCCTAAAAGATTAAGCCTTTCCTCCCTAGAAAGAATCCACTCCTAGGGACTTGTAAAAATTGGGGAAGTGGCAAAAGGAGAGAGCCCCAAGAGAAATTCTTTTGTGTGCCCTTGGACTACCGTAAAGTCCAAAAAAGGGTTACAGTATAATAAAAGACAACTCCCCTCCCCCTCCCCCCAAAGATAAAATAAAATCCAGAGCAGGACCTGGCTATGTGGGCTGGGTCCAATCCCCAGACCCTGCAGCAGTCACACGGCTGGGGCAAGGTCAGGTCAGCCCCATTTTTAAAAATGGCACTAATCGGGCTGGGTGCAAGGGGGCGCCCCTGCCCCACCACGGGACCTGTTCGTGATTTTAAATGTTGTAGATGCAGGAAGGGGGTCTGGGCTCCTGGAGGTGCGGGGTGTACGGGGTGCAAGGGGGGTTCAGATGATCTTTTAAAATTTTGATCACTTTGCAGGTGGGGCAGGAGGGGGGACGGGGGGGGGGGGGGGCCCAGGCCACCTTATATTTTATTTTAGACATTTTGGGGGGAGAGGTGGGGGCCCAGGGCTTGCGAAGGATTTTATTTTACCTTTTGGGGGGAGGAGGGTTTGAGGGGCCACTGAACCCCAACATCTAACCTTTGGAGGGGGAGGGAGTTTTGTCTTTTATGGTACCTTCGGGGAGGAGGAGCTGTCACCATGCAGGCACATTTGGCTTTTTTTTTTTTTCTTTTGGGCAGTCAGGGCCTCCTTGAATTGCAACCACATTAGGGTTTCAGTGCTCCCGCCTCACATTTACCACATTTCAAAGAGGTGTTGCTATTTTATTGCAGCTTACCACTTTCTTGGTCAACCAAGATAAAAGATTTGCATCAAATTTCGTAGTAATGACCTTATTTGCGTGCGTTTGCATTGTTCATGCATGCAAATTGCATGCAAAGAAGGTCATTATAATAGAATAGGGTACCAGGGCAGGGAAATGTTAAATACTGTGTATATTGCACAATATCATTGCGATAGTGCTCTATCATGCTATGTATGGTGTGTAATGCCTGTTAAGCACTACCACAGTTTGATGCATCTTCCAGTAAGCCAGCTAAGTTGAGTTGGGCCAAAGAGCTACCCTAAAGTTACACAAACAGCTCATCAAAAGAACTTCTTCTTCCTGTACATGATGTAGCCAATACATAAAACCGTCTGGATGGCTACAATATGAAGAAGTGTGTTGTAGACATACAAGATGGAAATGGTGGTAACTCTGGCAATTTTCTTTCTTTTTCTTTCGCTCTTGTTGTTCCTCTTGGTACTTATCTTGTTCCTCCTTGGGAATTTCAATATCTAGAGGCGGTAATGCTTTTCCAGGTTTGGTCAACTGAAAAGTCAGGAAAGACAGGACATCGTGGTCATCTGCAAGCCCTCCTGCCATTGTAGATATTCCAAAGTACCCATGTGTCAGGACTACCATGTTATCCACCTTCACACAAAATTCATAGTCTTCTTTATTGGGAGTAAATCTATTGTTGATCATCACAGTCAGCATCTTCTGGAAGCATGTGATCTAGGTTCGGACAGGATAAAGCTTATTACAAAAATCCCTCTAGCAGGATGCCAGTGCTTGTGTAATGTAATGTAGTGTAACGCAGAAGCCTACCGCTGAAGGATCTCCTCAACCATCACTGACTCTCACTCCCCCACCCCTCCCCAATCCCTACCCCCCCTCTTTTCCCTCTCACGTTCCCCCCCACCCAACCTCACCCTTTCCTTCTCCCTCTGGACATACCATGCTAATAACTGCCTAGGATAAACCTATGTTTATGTATCTTACAGTTTTTTGTTGATTTATATATTTATCTCTCTCTAATTGTTTCTTAGTTTAAACTCTGTACTGTCTTCCATTGCCCAGGTTTTACGCTCCCTGTTTAATGTAACTTTACTTTCTACCTTGATGTTAATTGGTTTCCCCTCAGTTACATTGTAAACCGGTACGATAAGACCTAGTCTTGAGCATCGGTATAGTAAAAGAAATTAAATAAATAAATAAATAAATAATGTTATCATTTTGGTGATCGTAAACAAGCTGGCCATTATTGCCACTATCGTTGGAATGTTATTTTTCCCATTCTTGTCGAAGGAGTCAAAGAAAATGCTGATACTGTTTCACAAATCAGCTGCCCCAAAAACAATGCCATCCAAGCCTTAGGCCTTTTGTATACCAGATTGTCAAACCATCCGCTCCAATTCTGCCTCTTCCTGTCACTTGAAACGTCACCACAATCTCCCAGTTCTCATAGATGGCAATGTTTTTTGACCAAACTGATCCTTTCTGGCTTTCCAAAGACGGGGTTATTCGAATCTGATCTGCACTAGGTATAGCAATACCCGTGTGCATCCAGAAGAGCATGGAGCCGTCACTCTGCGCCAGGTGAGGCCCCTTGAAACTGTGCGTGTACTCAAAGCAGCAGTGGGGTTGGGAAGTCTGCGAGCTGCCCTGGGCCCCAGCTCTGGCAGAGAGCAAGAGCAGCAGCAGCAGGCGATAGAAGGGCAGGAGCCGGCCAACACCAGCAACGAAGTGTAACCCGTGCACTGCCATCTTTATTCTGCTGACGCACGCGTGTACTTTTGTTCTCACACCAGGCGCAAACAAAAGTACACCGGATTTCAATAGATACGTGCGTAGCCACGCGTATCTATTGAAATCTGGGGTCGGCGCACGCAAAGCTGCCCAAAATCGGCACCTTCCCCCCCCCCCTGCACCTTCCCCTCCCTTCCCCTACCTAACCCCCCCCCCGGCACTATCTAAACCCCCCTACCTTTGTTGCACAAGTTACGCCCCCCGACACGCCCCCCCAGGAAAGCCCCATGACTTATATGCATCCTGGGGCTTTGCGCGCGCCGGCAGCCTATGCAAGATAGGCTCGATGCGTGCAGGGGGAGTTTTGGGTAGGTTTTCGGGGGTTACACGCGTAACTTATGCGCGTAACCCTTTGAAAATCTACCCCATGTGAATTATTTAAAGGTCAAGTGAAATTTCTTTGCCTTGTAAATCTAAATATGAATAAAGAAAGAGTTTTTTTTAAAATAAGAGTTCAATATTCAATAGATTTGTTTGGCTAAGTTCAAGACTTAGCTGTCAAACCAGAGATTTTGAATTTCCAATTCCTCATAGCAGATAGGTTTTAGAGGGTAAGTCATTAGTTGGCTAAAGGTTAGCCAGATAAAAAAAAAAAAATAGATGGTACAGAGGTGTTCAATGGTGGGCTTAAATTTAACTAATGTTTAGTGGTACCTGGCTAAGTTTAGCCCAGTAAGTCTGGTTGTGGTGGAGAGCATATAAAAAGTTATCCAGATAAACTTTAAACCTAACTGGATATATTCAGTGGGACTTGTTTCCCTCTGAATATCCTAGCTAACGTTACTCAGGTTAGATTACCCAGTTAACTAACTGCTGCCCGCACTACTGAATACAGATCTCAAACTGATCCAGAGATCCTTCAGATGCTCAATTGAAACCTACCTCAGCTGGAACTAAAGTACCACGACTGTGGTTCAGGCTGCCCAAAGTTTTGTTTTTAATCCATCTCACCCTTCTCTCTTGTTCAATCATTGCAGCAGAAGGCTTCTGACTGATAGATATGGACCACAGTGCCTTCCAGATCCTGCTGCAAGGGTATTCTTAAACAAATCAATAGGTGCCACTATTAAGCAACGAATGGGACTTCCTCCTTCTTGGGGGATGTGTGAATGATGTTTCTCCCTGAGTCATGAATTGAACTCAGGGCTCTCACATGTTGTTCAGCCACCAAGGTGGCATTATGCTACATATTTTAAAGCATGCAATAGTGGTAAATGTGGAAAGGGATTCTACAAAAATGCAGCAGATTATTTACTGGGCAATCTAAACCAGAGCACTATATAACAAATTACATACATGTGCAATGAAATCCTGCTTACAAGAGTTTACAATCGATGTAGGTACCTAAGAGGATAGGACTTACCTAATGTCACAGCAAGTGTCTGTGCTAGAAAAGGAGGCTGAAATCAGGTTTCCTGGTTTCCAGTCTGTTACACTAACCACTCCCTCTATTCTGTACTCTTAAATTCATTGATGTGCAAAAAGCTATTTAGAAGAGTAAATTCTCTGCAGAACAGAACTGAATAGCCCTCCAAGCCAGCCCAAATATCTTTTTTGCATCTTGAGAAAAAAATGCCATGGGTTGACTGTCTCAAGATATTCCGAAATTCATACATTGCACAGGAATTTTGCAAATTAGGAAGCTGAGATCCTCGAAGAATGCAGATAGTGGAGGTATGCATGCAAGTTAGTGTTCAAACCCATTGGTGGGTGGACAGCATGAGAACAGAGGACTGGACAGCAGAGATCAGGAGAATCTGTGAAATGAAAATTCAATTAAGAAATGCAAAAATGATTAAATATTTAGTAATAAAGGTAGCAATGTGATGAGAATTTTGAAAGGCTTTGTCTAATTAGTTTATGTGTAACATAAAACAAAATTCTAAGAGGCATTGCTAATTCTTGTCAGAAATCACAATCTCCCGGGGGTAAGGAAGAGTATTAAAATTAATGACCTCTTTTTCTTTCCCAGTGATTTCGTCTTCTGTCTTCTCTGGAAATGAGCTTCCTTTGGTACTGCACTAATGGAGCTATTAGTATCAATTGACAGAATGCCATATGCTATGAAATGTATCTGTGTTTGCAAATCATGAGAAGAAATAATGATTATCGCCCTGTAAGAAAGAGAGAGGAACCTGCATTGGAATCATTCATTCTCAGGGTATTCTACAAGACAGGACATTTGTTGGCTATTGTATGGCTGGCAAAGGAGACTATTTTCTTTCTTCTACCCTTCTCAACATATAAATGCAAATGTCTGTCATGTTCACATTTGTAGGCTTTCTTGGAGTGCGGTGGATCTCTCGTTTCCTCCTTCTGCACTGATGGGTGGCCCTTAAATGCCAGGCTTCTTTGTGTGTGTTATGGTTTTGAGGTGTTTGAGTGGTTTCTCGGGGTACTGTGGAGGTGACCATGTTATGTCTTTTATTAAACAGCTGTTGAGTTTCACCAGAGGTGGCAGTAGTGAGGCAATCCAGATATAGCAGTCCAGGGTAGAGATGTGAATCGGAACTGGAATTGGTTTGGATTCCGGTTCTGATTCACATGTGTTTTTTTTTTCATCAAGCCAGATCGCGGTTTTGTTTATTGGCTGCGCCCGAGCCGATAAACAAAAAACCCACCCCGACCCTTTAAAACTAATACCTTAGCTTCCCCCACCCTCCCGACCCCCCAAAAAACTTTTTACAGGTACCTGGTGGTCCAGTGGGGGTCCCTAGAGCAATCTCCAGCTCCCGGGCCGTTGGCTGCCACAAATCAAAATGGCGCCGATGGCCCTTTGCCCTTACCATGTGACAGGGTATCCGTGCCATTGGCCGGACCCTGTCACATGGTAGGAGCACTGGATGGCCCACGCCATCTTGTGCTCCTACCATGTGACAGGGGCACCGGTAGCCCCTGTGACATAGTAAGGGCAAAGGCTATCGGCGCCATTTTGATTTGTGGCAGCCGATTGCCCAGGAGCGGGAGATCACTCCCGGACCCCTGCTGGACCACCAGGGGCTTTTGACAAGTCTTGGGGGACCCTCCTGACCCCCACAAGACTTGCCAAAAGTCCAGCGGGAGTCCGGGAGCGACCTCCTGCACTCGGACCGTCGGCTGCCAGTATTCAAAATGGCGCCGATAGCCTTTGCCCTTACTATGTTACAGGGGCTACCAGTGCCATTGGTCAGCCCCTGTCACATGGTAGGAGCACAAGATGGCGCGGGCCATCCAGTGCTCCTACCATGTGACAGGGTCCGGCCAATGGCACGGATACCCTGTCACATGGTAAGGGTAAAGGGCCATCTGCGCCATTTTGATTAGTGGCAGCCGACAGCCCGGGAGCGGGAGATCGCTCCAGGGAACCCACTGGACCACCAGGTACCTGTAAAAAGTTTTTTGGGGGTCGGGAGGGTGGGGGAAGCTAAGGGATTAGTTTTAAAGGGTCAGGGTGGATTTAGGGGTTATTTTTGTTTGCCGTTTTTCCCACCCTCCCCCAAAATGATAAGAGAACCCCCATGATCAATTCATGGGGTTTTCCTATCGTTTTGGGGGAGCCCCCGATTTCTGATGATTTTGAAAATATCGTCCGATATTTTCAATGGTCCGAAACCCGATTCACATCCCTAGTCCAGGGATCCTCGACAGTGGAGACCCATCTCACAGAGATGGTTAGGGAAGTCCGGTGGCAGGTTCCCAGTGCAGCAGAGCTGTAGATGAATCAGACTGATAGATTACTCACAAAGTTTGTAGCTTATGGTAGCAATTCCAGTAGGCAGAAGTCAATGGTTACAGGCACCAAGACAGGGAGAGCAGGCCCTCGAGGAGCGAGTACCTGATCCCAGTAAGGCACCTGAAAGAAAGCAAAGGGCCCCCAAGGAGCGGGTACCCAGGTTAGAGAAATACCCCGAAGGGCAGAGAGGGCTTCCAGTGGCAGCAGGGAAGCGGCAGAGTAGCTTAGACCAGACGAGTCCAATCCTTGCTAACTCAATTAGCTAGCAAACAAGTGCAGGCTAAATACCCGGATGGCGTGACGTCACTCGAGGGGGATGCCCCTTAGGTTCCCGCCATGATGTGGATAAAGACGTGGGTGGCGCACGCGCGCGCACCCTAGGAGGCCCTTAGGAGAAACATGGCGTGAGGCTTTGCCATAGCCGTTCCGGGGACGCCGGAGAGAGCGGCTTGCAGACGCAGCGTAGCCATCCTCCCAAGGCTAGCGGGGAGAGCAGAGAAAAAGGTGAGGCACAGAGGTCGAGACCGACGGACACAACAGTGGGCCCTTTGAAAGCCAGTGGGATGCGACAGTGGGAGAGCTGAGCATGCTCAGTTTGGCGTGATCAAGCTGTTTTGCTTCTCCATGGTAGCGAGCAGGGTCACACTAAATTTAACACCATTCCAAGGTAGGCATTAGAGGTTTATATTCAGCTGCTGGCTGGCTGGCAAAGTTATCTGGATAAATTAGTTCTTTGGCTATCCTAAATAGGCCAGATGGGGCACATAAAATGTGAGAGTCTGTCACCTGAGTGAGTCGAGTGTCAGTCTGTTGGGAGGGGTTCAAGAAGGAATGTATGTCAAGCAGATGGTGTAGTAGACCCGGGCCCAGTGATATGGAGGGTAGAAGGCCTAAGCTGGACAGGGATCTCAAGGTTAAGAGAATCCCCTCTATAACCCCCTCTGACTGCCATCTCCCATGCTCAGATCTCACCAGATCAAAATGGGAACTTACTTTGCAAATCTGTTCCAACAACAAACTTATTTTCTGATTTTACTAGCAGTCAGAGTATGCAACAATAGAGTTAGAGAAATCACTGATTTTAAAAGGCTTGCACAACTAGGCTGTGGAAATTACAAGCAAGACAGAAATATCCATTACAAAATCCTTAGCAATTATATACATCTTCCCAATGGATTAGGAGAACTTCCTACAAATACCTTTCTCTACTTTTCTCTCTAAGATTTCAAAATACACTTAATGGAAACAATTCCCATACATTCCAACCACTGTTTCTCCTCTTCCTCAATAGACCATTCTTCTCACAGTCTTAACATCAATTTATCCCACCTTAAATGCTTCAGTAAAACATTGATAAGGCAGGTGAAGAGAGAATTTGAAATGAAGTTGGCCGTAGAGGCAAAAACTCATAATAAAATCTTTAAAAAACATATCCAAAGCAAGAAACCTGTGAGGGAGTTGGTTGGACTGTTAGATGACTGAATGGTTAAAGGGGCTCTTAAGGAAGATAAGCCATTGTAGAAAGACTAAATGAATTCTTTGCTTCTGTCTTTCCTAAGAGGATGTTGGAGAGATACCAGTTCTAGAGATATTTTTCAAGGGTGATAATTCAGATGAACTGAACCAAATCACTGTGAACCTGGAAGATGTAGTAGGCCAGATTGACAAACTAGAGTAACAAATCACCTGGACTGGATGGTATTTACCCCAAGGTTCTGAAGGAACTCAAAAATGAAATTTCAGATCTATTAGTTAGAATTTGTTACCTTACATTAAAATCATCCTGAAGACTGCAGGGTGGCCAATGTAATACCAATATTTAAAAAGGGTTCCAGGGACGATCTAGGAAATTATAGACCAGTGACCTCAGTGCTGGGAAAAATAGTGGAAACTATTCTAAAGATCAAAATCACAGAGCATATAGAAAGTCATGGCTTACTGGAACACAGTTGGCAAGGATTTACCCAAGGCAAGTCTTGCTTCAAAGATCTGCTTCATTTTTTTTGAAGGGATTAATAAACATGTGGATAAAGGTGAGCCAGTAGATGCTATGTATTTGAATTTTCAGAAGGCATTTGACAAAGTCCCTCATGAGAGGCTTCTAAGGAAACTAAAAAGTCATGGGATAGGAGGCAGTATCCTTTCATAGATTACAAATTATTTAAAAGACAGGAAACAAGAGAGTAGGATTAAATGGTTAATTTTCTCAGTGGAAAAGGGTAAACAGTGGAGTGCCTCAGGGATTTGTACTTGGACCGGTGCTTTTCAATATATTTATAAATGATCTGGAAAGGAATACGATGAGTGAGGTAATCAAATTTGCAGATGATACAAAATTATTCAGAGTAGTTAAATCACAATTGGATTGTGATAAATTGCAGGAGGACCTTGCAAGACTGAAAGATTGGGCATCCAAATGGCAGATGAAATTTAATGTGGACAAGTGCAAGGTGATGCATATAGGCAAAAATAATCCATGCTGTAGTTACACGATGTTAGGTTCCATATTAGGAGCTACCATCCAGGAAAAGATCTAGGCATCATAGTAGATAAAACATTGAAATTGTCGGCTCAGTGTGTTGCAGCAGTCAAAACAGCAAACAGAATGTTAGGAATTATTAGAAAGGGAATGGTGAATAAAAGGGAAAATATCATAATGCTTCTGTATCGCTGCATGGTGAGACCACACCTTGAGTACTGTGTTCAGTGCTGGTCACCACATCTCAAAAAAGATATAGTTGTGATGGAGAAGGTACAGAGAAGGGTGATCATATTGATAAAGAGAATGGAACAGCTCCCCTATGAGGAAAGGCTAAAGAGGTTAGGCCTGTTCAGCTTGGAGAAGAGACGGCTGAGGGGGGATATGATAGAGGTCTTTAAAATCATCTAGAATGGGTATATGTGAATCGGTTATTTAGTCTTTTGGATAATAGAAGGACTAGGGGGCACTCCATGAAGTTAGCAAGTAGCACATTTAAGACTAATCGAAGAAAATTCTTTTTCACTCAATGCACAATAAAGCTCTGGAATTTGTTGCCAGAGGATGTGGTTAGTGCAGTTAGTGTAGCTAGGTTAAAAAAGGTTTGGATAAGTTCTTGGAGAAGTCCATTAGCTGCTATTAATCAAGTTGTCTTAGAGAATAGCCACTACTATTACTGGCATTAGTAGCATGGGATCTACTTAGTGTTGTGGTACTTGCCAAGTACTTGTAGCCTGGATTGGTCACTGATGGAAACAGGATGCTGGGCTTGATGGACCCTTCGTCTGACCCAGTATGGCAATTTGTTATGTTTTTATGTTCTTACATTATATAAGACTCCAGAACCTGATGGGTTGCCAGAAAATTCTTAAATTTTGGGTGAAAAATTATATTTACCATTATGTGCAATATTTGAGGCACTCATCGAGAAAAAAGGATTTTCTGGCAATGACAACAAAGCTATAACTGTACTTCCAAAATTTTGTTAAAATTCTATGCTTCTTTAATCGTATCACCCTATTTTCTTATTAAATTTTGATATCAAACTACTGACGAAAATTGTAGCAGACTACCCAATTTGATAAGAGAGGAGGAAATAGGATTTTGCTGTGGTTAATGTGTGTAAAATTCTAGCCTCAATGGAATATTGCAATTGGCATAAAATTCAGTCCCTTATAATTAGCTTTGATGCTGATAAAGCTTTCTTCAGCATTGATTAGACCATTTTCTTTGAAACACTTATGCAATTCATTTTCTCAGTACGAGTGATACAAACTTTGTGCAATAATCCCATTGTATCAGTCTTTGTGAATGGCGTGTTTTCAGATGATTTAGTGCTTCAAAGAGGAACCAGACAAGAATGCCCTCTCTCACCTCTCTAGGAAGGTAATTTTCAAAGAGTTACATGCATAAACGTAACACAATATCGTAACAATTTTCATAAGCCATTTACTCAAATAAAGTGCACTTACGCAAGATAATCCTATGGGCAATCAATGGCATATATTGGAGCAATTTTCAAAAGCCCAATTACTCGAGTAAAACCTAGTTTTATGCTTTTTAAAATCAGGCCCTTAGTCTTGTTGACCTTGGAACCTTTTCTTAGATATGTCAGATTTCTGGAATAAGATTAGGAAGGAAGCATAGAATTTAAACTAGCAGCCTATGTGGATGGTATTTTGGTTCAAGCAATAACCCAATTTTTTCCTTTAAAACGGTTGCATGGGAATTCTCTAGGAAGAGGCAGCATTGAAACTAAATACAGATAAGTCTGAATCTATGCCAGTGATCAGCTCAGTTTGTTCACAAACTGATCCATTCGGATTCCCTGCCTTGGTTAAATGCACTATTACGACTGTACTATCCCACTCATGCCCTTAGTAATATTTGGCTGATTTCTGGAATGTCCCACTACCAGCTGCACTCACCCCAGTCACCACCCGATGCCAATGCTTCCCTCATGTGGCAGGAATGCCACCATTGCTTCCTCCCATCATGCTGTGCTGATTCCGAAAGTGTGCGCACGCCACTGTTCGGCCTTAGTAGGCCCTGCAGTGAGAAACCAGCTTTTTCACCAATGGATGACATCACCATGGGCTGGGGATTTAAACCCCAAAGGAGTCTTCACTCCTTGCCTCAGGAAAGGGTCTCCTGCCTTGTCATGCAGTGTGTGTTACCTCATCATGTTCCTGATTTCTGCCTTGCCTTGTCCTCATCTCATCCAGCCTGCCTTGCCTTGTCTCGTCCAGTCCAGCCCAGACTGCCTTGCCTTACCTCATCCTTGCCTTGTCCAGCCTGCCCTGCCTCATCCTGCCCTGACCACATAGCCTGCTCCAGCCCTCCCTACCTAGCCTTCGATGACTACCCGAACTGCCCCTTGCTTCAGACCTGGACCATTCTCTTGCTTGCCACCACCCACTGATCATTGCTTCGGACTTGGATTATGATCTTCTCGCTGCCTGCCCTGCCTGTACCCAGTGATTCTATGCTTGCTTTTTGCCCTAATTTCAGCTTAGCCCCAGACTTTCTCTTCATTTTTGCCTGGTGGGACCATTGCCTAAGTCTGCTGGTCCTGGAACCCAAGGGCTTGACTTGCAGAGAATGGGGCTGATACAGGTAAAGCACCAGTTCTGTCCCAGCCCAGGGTGCATCTGCCAACTATCAGTGTGGGCCTAGAGGTTTCACCTACTAAGCTGTACCAACCATGCCACAGCACAAGAGTCCACTTTCATTACACTTAGGTCATCTCAGAAAGGCCTCTTGGATGTACCATCTCCAAAACAAGCTCATCTCATTGAGACAAGGGAGTGCACTTTCTCTGTTGGTGCTCCTGTTATCCAGAATTGCCTCTCAGAAGTACTACACCTCATGGAATGTTTGAAGACTTTTAAATCTATGCTAAAAACATTATTTTTCAAGCAGGCCTATGAATATGTCACAGTCAGTGAGCCCTTAGCCTGTGGTGTGGTTGACGCAGCCTACTAGGCAAGCCTATTAGACCCACACCAACAGCTGGCAGACACACCCTTCCTGGGACAGGAGCTGGAGTTTCACTTGTATCAGCCCCATTCCCCTCAGGTTGAAACTTTGGGTTCCAGGGATGGCAGGGCTTAGATGAGAGTCCCTCAAGGAGTGGCTAGGGAGAGTCCAGTTACCGATAATGGTCAGGGCAGGCAGTATGCAGAGCATAGTAAAGTTTAATCCAAGAGTCAAAGCAGACAGCCGGTAGACGATGTCTGGGTTTGAGTCAAGGGTTAAGGCAGGTAGCGATAAAATGGGATCTGGGTCCAGACCAAGGGTCAGGAAAGGCAGTAAACCAAAGACAAGTCAGAATCCAAGGCATGGCTAAGAATTGGGAAGCCTACTGCCCAGGAGGGAAGGGTTAGGTCGGCCGTCATAGTTGGTGATTCGATTATTAGGAATGTAGATAGCTGGATGGCTGGTGGGCGTGAGGATCGCCTGATAACATGCCTACCTGGTGCGAAGGTGGCGGACCTCACGCGTAACCTAGATAGGATTTTAGATAGTGCTGGGGATGAGCCGGCTGTCGAGGAACATGTGGGCACCAACGACATAGGAAAATGTGGGAGGGAGGTTCTGGAAGCCAAATTTAGGCTCTTAGGTAGAAAGCTTAAATCCAGAACCTCCAGGGTAGCATTCTCTGAAATGCTCCCTGTTCCATGCGTAGGTCACCAGAGGCAGGCAGAGCTCCAGAGTCTCAATGCGTGGATGAGATGATGGTGCAAGGAAGAGGGATTCAGTTTTGTTAGGAACTGGGGAACCTTTTGGGGAAGGGGGATGGGCGCCACCTTAACCAGGGTTGAACCAGACTGCTGGCGTTAACCTTTAAAAAGGAGATAGAGCAGCTTTTAAACTAGAACAAAGGGGAAAGCCGACAGTCGCTCAGCAGCGCATGGTTCAGAGAGAGGTATCTTCAAAGGATACTAATGATGCATTAGAATTAGGGCATCCAGACAGTGAGGTTCCAATAACAAGAAAAATAGTCCAAGTGCCTGTAACTAAAAACTCACCTGAGCTAAAAAATTCTAGCTTATCCCTATCAATTAAAAAGCAGAATGAAAATACAAACAAAAAACAAACTTTGAAATGTTTGTATGCTAATGCCAGAAGTCTAAGAAGCAAGATGGGAGAATTAGAATGTATAGTAGTGAATGATGACATAGACTTAATTGGCATCTCAGAGACATGGTGGAAAGAGGATAACCAATGGGACAGTGCTATACCGGGGTACAAATTATATCGCAATGACAGAGAGGAGCACCCGGGAGGCGGTGTGGCGCTTTATGTCCGGGATGGCATAGAGTCCATCAGGATAAACATCCTGCATGAGACTAAATACAAAATTGAATCTTTATGGGTAGAAATCCCTTGTGTGTCGGGGAAGACTATAGTGATAGGAGTATACTACCGTCCACCTGGTCAAGATGGTGAGTCGGACAGTGAAATGCTAAGAAAAATTAGGGAAGCTAACCAAATTGGTAGTGCGGTAATAATGGGAGACTTCAATTACCCCAATATTGACTGGGTAAATGTATCATCGGGACACGCTAGAGCAGGGGTCAGGAACCTTTTTGGCTGAGAGAGCCATATTATCTGTTATCTTGTTATCTTGTTGCAATGTAAACTGCCCACTGAGGCGTCAGTTTGAGTTCCTTGTAAACCGGTGTGATATGTATATTATACAGGAACATCGGTATATAAAAACTAAAAATAAATAAATAAATAAACGCCACATATTTTAAAATTTAATTCCATGAGAGCCATACAATATGTTTAAAACTAAATACAAGTAAATGTGTGCATTTTATGTAAGATCACACTTTTAAAGTACAATAAGTCTCTGAAAATATTACACCAGGCCTTAAGACACCAATACATCTCCTATTAGGAAAACGGACCAAGTCAGGCTGCTATAGAGTCCTACACAGAAACTACACGCCAGCAGAAAACCTCACCTGAATCACGTGCTGTCCCTCACCTAACATAGAATAAAGAGACCAAAACTCATAACAAGAAGCATGCAGAAAAAACTGAATTGGAAACAGCAACAAGCCAGAGTCTCTGTATGAGGTGTAACAAAGGAAAAAAGAAACATCACCCATCCTTATAAAACAAATCAAGAAATATAAAATCATCAGCAGTAAAACTGTACTAACAAAAAGAACATATTTCGAAACAGCTGATGAGTGGAATATCCAATAATTAAAAACTCATATAAAACATTTCCAGATACCAACAAAATATTTCAAAATAGCAGACACAAAGACCCAGTAATGAAAAATAATAAGGATACAAAAATGTTTTTGCTCTGCATACCTGGGAACGTTTGATATCCAGGTGTCCTGAGATTGTTCTGAATTAGCAGGAGGAGGGGTGGTTTGCTTGGAACTTTCTCCTCTCTCAGTCACATACCAGCGCTCTCTCTCACACTGGCTCTCAATGACACACCTATACACACATGCTCTCAGTACTCACATATACACGTTTTTTCTCTCTCACTTATATAGGCTCTTAATTACACATTTACACACATGCTGTCTATCTTTTCACGCTTACACACACACACAGGCTTTCAATCACATAAATACATGCTGTCTTTTTCTCTCACACACAGACTCTCATTCACATGCTTACAAACATGTCCTCTCTTCTCTCATTTACACACAGGCTCTCAATCACATACTCACATGCTCCCTCACCTAAATCAGCTCTCAATCACACACAGACACACATGATCTCTCTCTTACTTATACACACAGGCTCTTAATCATACATACACATGATTTCTCTCACACACAAAGGATCTCAATCATACACACATACTCTTTCACACAAACAGGTTTTCAATCACAAACTTACACATACAGGTTCCCAATGGTAAACTTACATTCATGCTCTCTCTCTCACAGGCAGGCTCTCAATCACAGACATATTCTCTTTCACATGTACAGGCTCTCAATCATTCACATACATGCAATCTCTCACTCACACACACACACACACACACACAGCACCCCCCCCCCCCACGGCCCGGAAGAGGAAGTGGAGAGTATCATTTTCAGCCCTCGCGGAGGCGGAGTCCCATCGGCCGCGGTTGAAGCTCTTCATTTTCCTCCGAGCCGCGCTGCAGTCTTCTTTTCTTCGGGCCGATGCCGAGCGCACTAGCGTGGCCTCTTCTTGCCGCGCACGCACCCGATACTCTCCACTTCCTCTTCCGGGCTGCGGGGGGGGGGGGGGGGGGGCGGGAAGAAGAGACCATGCCGGTGCCGCTGACTCCAGCTGTCCTGCCGCGTTCCGCCCGGGCTGACAGCATTTTAAGCCCGGGAGGAGGAGGACCGGGGAGCAGCTGGGTCAGCGGAAAAGTGTGGCGACTGTCTGCGAGCCAGATGCAGCCCTCAAAAGAGCCATATCTGGCTCGCGAGCCATGGGTTCCCGACCCCTGCGCTAGAGAGATAACGTTCCTGGATAGAATAAATGATAGCTTTATGGAGCACTTGGTTCAGGAACCGATGAGAGAGGGAGCAATTTTAGATCTAATTCTCAGTGGAGCACAGGACTTGGTGAGATAGGTAACGGTGGTGGGGCCGCTTGGCAATAGTGATCATAATATGGGCAAATTTGAATTTTTGACTGGAAGAGGAACAGTATGCAAATCCACTGCTCTCGTGCTAAACTTTCAAAAGGGAAACTTTGATAAAATGAGAAAAATTGTTAGAAAAAAACTGAAAGGAGCAGCTACAAAAGTAAAAAATGTCCAAGAGGCGTGGTCATTGTTAAAAAATACCATTCTAGAAGCACAGTCCAGATGTATTCCACGCATTAAGAAAGGTGGAAAGAAGGCAAAACGATTACCGGCATGGTTAAAAGGGGAGGTGAAAGAAGTTATTTTAGCCAAAAGATCTTCATTCAAAAATTGGAAGAAGGATCCAACAGAAGAAAATAGGATGTAATACATAAACATTGGCAAGTTAAATGTAAGACATTGATAAGACAGGCTAAGAGAGAATTTGAAAAGAAGTTGGCTGTAGAGGCAAAAACTCACAGTAAAAACTTATTTAAATATATCCGAAGCAGAAAGCCTGTGAGGAAGTCAGTTGGACTGTTAGATGATTGAGGGGTTAAAGGGGCACTTAGAGAAGATAAGGCCATCGCGGAAAGATTAAATGATTTCTTTGCTTCGGTGTTTACTAAAGAGGATGTTGGGGAGGTACCTGTACTGGAGAAGGTTTTCATGGGCAATGATTCAGATGGACTGAGTCAAATCACGGTGAACATAGAAGATGTGGTAGACCTGATTGACAAACTGAAGAGTAGTAAATCACCTGGACTGGATGGTATACATTCCAGAGTTCTGAAGGAACTAAAAAATGAGATTTCAGACCTATTAGTAAAAATGTGTAACCTATCATTAAAATCATCCATTGTACCTGAAGACTGGAGGATAGCTAATGTAACCCCAATATTTAAAAAGGCCTCCAGGGGCGATCCGGGAAACTTCAGACCAGTTAGCCTGACTTCAGTGCCAGGAAAAATAGTGGAAAGTGTTCTAAACATCAAAATCACAGAACATATAGAGAGACATGGTTTAATGGAACAAAGTCAGCATCACTTTACCCAAGGCAAGTCTTGCCTCACAAATCTGCTTCACTTCTTTGAAAGAGTTAATAAACATGTGGATAAAGGTGAAGCGGTAGATGTAGTATACTTGGATTTTCAGAAGGCATTTGACAAAGTTCCTCATGAGAGGCTTCTAGGAAAAGTAAAAAGTCATGGGATAGGTGGCGATGTCCTTTCATGGATTGCAAACTGGCTAAAAGACAGGAAACAGAGAGTAGGATTAAATGGACAATTTTCTCAGTGGAAGGGAGTGGGCAGTGGAGAGCCTCAGGGATCTGTATTGGGACCCTTACTTTTCAATATATTTATAAATGATCTGGAAAGAAATACGACGAGTGAGATAATCAAATTTGCAGATGATACAAAATTGTTCAGAGTAGTTAAATCACAAGCAGATTGTGAAAAATTGCAGGAAGACCTTGTATGACTGGAAAATTGGGCATCAAAATGGCAGATGAAATTTAATGTGGATAAGTGCAAGGTGATGCATATAGGGAAAAATAACCCATGCTATAGTTACACAATGTTAGGTTCCATATTAGGTGCTACAACCCAAGAAAGAGATCTAGGCGTCATTGTTACGCTAGGGCTCCGGACAGGAGTCGTGCACACCACCCAGCAGGGTGGCTCCAGGTGGAGAGAGACAGGAAGCTCGAAACAAAGTCAGGAACCAGGCTGGGTCAGGGCAGGCAGCAATAATCAGAGTCTGGGTTCAGGCTGGGTCAGGGCAGGCGGCAAGTGGCAGTGTCTAGTACAGGCTGGGTCAGGGCAGGCGGCAAGTGGCAGTGTCACGTACAGGCTGGGTCAGGGCACAGTAAGCAGGACAAGGCAGGTCAGAAGGCCCGTAGGCCACACACACATACACGGAAGGCCCGTAGGCCACACACCAATAGCGGGGCAAGGCAAGTCAGAAGGCCCGTAGGCCACACACACACACACGGAAGGCCCGTAGGCCACACACCATAGACGGGGCAAGGCAGGTCAGAAGGCCCGTAGGCCACACACACACACACGGAAGGCCCGTAGGCCACACACCATAGACGGGGCAAGGCAGGTCAGAAGGCCCGTAGGCCACACACACATACACGGAAGGCCCGTAGGCCACACACCAATAGCGGGGCAAGGCAGGTCAGAAGGCCCGTAGGCCACACACACACACACTGAAGGCCCGTAGGCCACACACCAATAGCGGGGCAAGGCAGATCAGAAGGCCCGTAGACCACACACACACACACTGAAGGCCCGTAGGCCACACAAGGCAAGGCAAGGATAGGATAGGCCCGAAGGCCGCGCAAGGCAAGGCAAGGCAAGGATAGGCCCGAAGGCCACGCAAGGCAAGGCAAGGCAAGGATAGGCCCGAAGGCCACGCAAGGCAAGGCAAGGCAAGGATAGGCCCGAAGGCCACGCAAGGCAAGGCAAGGCAAGGATAGGCCCGAAGGCCACGCAAGGCAAGGCAAGGCAAGGATAGGCCCGAAGGCCGCGCAAGGCAGGCTAGAGCAGGGAGCCCAGGTGAGCTCGATGCCGAAGCACCGAGGCAACTGTCAGGCAGGGTTAAGAGGGCACACCCAGAGCATAGAGTGGACATAGGAGATGGACTGGGCCTGTCAGGAAAGCCAGCACTAGAGGGACCCCTGGTGGTGAGGCGGTAGCACAGCAGCCACAGCCGTAACAGTACCCCCCCCTCAAGGCCTCCCCCTCCTCCTGGATCCCATCTGTGCAGGAGGTAATCAAGAAGAACGGGAGACCACTCCGGGGGTGATGCGGCAGGGTCAACTCCTTCCCGAGGAAATAAGGCAGTCCAGAACCCCACCTGGGGTGATAAGGCAGACACAACCCCAACCTGGGGCAGAAAAATAGTCCATAACCCCTCCTGGGACAAGGCGGCAGGGTTAGACCCCTCCTGGGGTAGCAGAGGCGGTGCAGATTTCCATAACCCCTCCTGGGGTGACAAGGGGAACACAAACCCCACCTGGGGCAGAGAAATAGTCCGTAACCCTTCTTGAGGCGATAGTAGGACCGGTCCGGACCCTTCCAAGGTCGGCATTAAGACCGGTACAGGCCCCTCCAGGGGCGGCAGCTGGGCCAGTACAGCAGGCTCGGATCCTACTCGGGCAATTGTAGCAGGCTCGGACCCCTCTCGGGGCGGTGTAGCAGGCTCGGACCCCTCTCGGGGCGATGAAGCAGGCTCGGACCCCTCTCGGGGCGATGAAGCAGGCTCGGACCCCTCTCGGGGCATTGTAGCAGGCTCGGACCCCTCTCGGGGCATTGTAGCAGGTTCGGACCCCTCTCGGGGCGTTGTAACAGGCTCGGACCCCTCTCGGGGCGATGAAGCAGGCTCGGAACCCTCTCGGGGCATTGTAGCAGGCTCGGACCCCTCTCGGGGCGATGAAGCAGGCTCGGACCCCTCTCGGGGCATTGTAGCAGGCTCGGACCCCTCTCGGGGCGATGAAGCAGGCTCGGACCCCTCTCGGGGCGATGAAGCAGGCTCGAACCCCTCTCGGGGCGATGAAGCAGGCTCGGACCCCTCTCGGGGCGTCAGCAGGACCGGTATGGACCCCTCCAGGGGTGGCAGCAGGACCGGTATGGACCCCTCCCGGGGTGGCAGCAGGACCAGTTCAGCAGACTCCGATGGCTGACTCAGGAAGTCTGTCAGTAGGACTGGTTCGGACCCCTCTGAAGACGGCAGCAGGGCCGGTTCGGCAGGCTCAGATGGCAGAGTTAGAAAGTCTGTCAGCAGGGCTGGTGCGGACCCCTCCGAGGACGGCAGCAGGGCCGGTTCAGCAGACTCAGGCTCTTCTCGGGGTAGTGCAGCAGGTTCAGATGGCAGAGTAGCATGGTTAAAGGTAGTGTGCATGGAAGACACAGATTGTACTGCCGTGGGCTTGATACCTCGAGCCAAAGTCTGATGCTCCTGATTTTGTTTCTGGAGGAGCAGTTTAGAGAAGGCACAGGCAGTTCTAGGACGTCTAGGGAAGGTGCTCGTTAGTGTCCACTTGGCAGCTGTGGGAAGCTGAGCCCTGCTAGAGCTAATCAGCTCTCTCCGTTGTAGAGAAACCTGTTCCCGAGGCTCTAGCACTGGTCTCACAGAAGCCTTCTTGGCCAGGTAAGTCCTGGGTTTTTCTACCCTCAAACTGCCAGCAAAAATGTCTGTTTTAGTTGAGCCAGAAACAGAATACTGGTTAGGAGAGCTGATAGCCTTTTCTAATTGCACAGCTGGTCCTAGAGCAGAACAACAGGGGCAGGGTTTGCCTGGAGGTAACAAACATGGGAGACAGGAGCATTTCCACCACCCTGGTTTAGGAGCCAGACAGTTCAAACACTCCTGATAGACAGAGACATTTTTCTTGTTGCAGTTATTGCATGACCAGTGTTCCTGATCAACCAGTTCACAGGCTAGACAGTTCTGATAGCTTGGATAATTCAAAGTCTGACAGGAATGGCAGGTATAAAACTTTAAAGAAGGAGGCATCTTGAATTAGTGAAAAGTTGACTCACCGGCAGGACACAGACCTATCTCTTCCCCTGGAAAATGTGATGGCTTCGGCATACTGTTACGCTAGGGCTCCGGACAGGAGTCGTGCACACCACCCAGCAGGGTGGCTCCAGGTGGAGAGAGACAGGAAGCTCGAAACAAAGTCAGGAACCAGGCTGGGTCAGGGCAGGCAGCAATAATCAGAGTCTGGGTTCAGGCTGGGTCAGGGCAGGCGGCAAGTGGCAGTGTCTAGTACAGGCTGGGTCAGGGCAGGCGGCAAGTGGCAGTGTCACGTACAGGCTGGGTCAGGGCACAGTAAGCAGGACAAGGCAGGTCAGAAGGCCCGTAGGCCACACACACATACACGGAAGGCCCGTAGGCCACACACCAATAGCGGGGCAAGGCAAGTCAGAAGGCCCGTAGGCCACACACACACACACGGAAGGCCCGTAGGCCACACACCATAGACGGGGCAAGGCAGGTCAGAAGGCCCGTAGGCCACACACACACACACGGAAGGCCCGTAGGCCACACACCATAGACGGGGCAAGGCAGGTCAGAAGGCCCGTAGGCCACACACACATACACGGAAGGCCCGTAGGCCACACACCAATAGCGGGGCAAGGCAGGTCAGAAGGCCCGTAGGCCACACACACACACACTGAAGGCCCGTAGGCCACACACCAATAGCGGGGCAAGGCAGATCAGAAGGCCCGTAGACCACACACACACACACTGAAGGCCCGTAGGCCACACAAGGCAAGGCAAGGATAGGATAGGCCCGAAGGCCGCGCAAGGCAAGGATAGGCCCGAAGGCCACGCAAGGCAAGGCAAGGCAAGGATAGGCCCGAAGGCCACGCAAGGCAAGGCAAGGCAAGGATAGGCCCGAAGGCCACGCAAGGCAAGGCAAGGATAGGCCCGAAGGCCGCGCAAGGCAGGCTAGAGCAGGGAGCCCAGGTGAGCTCGATGCCGAAGCACCGAGGCAACTGTCAGGCAGGGTTAAGAGGGCACACCCAGAGCATAGAGTGGACATAGGAGATGGACTGGGCCTGTCAGGAAAGCCAGCACTAGAGGGACCCCTGGTGGTGAGGCGGTAGCACAGCAGCCACAGCCGTAACAGTCATAGTGGATAACACATTAAAATCGTCGGTTCAGTGTGCTGCGGCAGTCAAAAAAACAAACAGAATGTTGGGAATTATTAGAAAGGGAATGGTGAATAAAACCGAAAATGTCATAATGCCTCTGTATCGCTCCATGGTGAGACCGCACCTTGAATACTGTGTACAATGCTGGTTGCCGCATCTCAAAAAAGATATAATTGCGATGGAGAAAGTACAGAGAAGGGCAACCAAAATGATAAGGGGAATGGAACAGCTCCCCTATGAGGAAAGACTAAAGAGGTTAGGACTTTTCAGCTTGGAGAAGAGACGGCTGAGGAGGGATATGATAGAGGTGTTTAAAATCATGAGAGGTCTAGAAAGGGTAGATGTGAATCGGTTATTAACTCTTTCGGATAATAGAAAGACTAGGGGGCACTTCATGAAGTTAGCATGTGGCACATTTAAAACTAATCGGAGAAAGTTCTTTTTTACTCAACGCACAATTAAACTCTGGAATTTGTTGCCAGAGGATGTGGTTAGTGCAGTTAGCATAGCTGTGTTTAAAAAAAGATTAGATAAGTTCTTGGAGGAGAAGTCCATTACCTGCTATTAAATAAGTTCACTTAGAAAATAGCCACTGCTATTACTAGCAATAGACTTAGTTTTTGGGTACTTGCCAGGTTCTTATGGACTGGATTGGCCACTGTTGGAAACAGGATGCTGGGCTTGATGGACCCTTGGTCTGACCCAGTATGGCATGTTCTTATGTTCTTAAGTCAGACCAAGACAGACAAGTCACTGAGGACCGGGCAGGACAGAACAGACCAGACAAGAAAGGGAGACAGGTAAAGTACAGACAAGGCAAGGGTATGGACAAGACAAGGACCAGGACACATCAAGGCAAAGATAATGGCAAGGCGAAGACAAAGGAAGAGGCACGACAAGCAAAGGACAAAGCACTGCAGAGCAAGAGGACCTATTGCTGAGCCAACATTCAAGTACCCAGTGCTTGTGATGCCATCTAGAGGCACCTCACTGGCTTTCCCACCTTGGTCCCTTTAAGAGACTGTGGGTAGCGCATGCTTACATGCCTAAGGAGGCTGAGGCAGCAAGGGGGCCTAGACAGCAGCATCCTTCCTTGTGGCATCAAGGTTTTTCGGGTAGGGTGCTGATGGTATCTCAGCTGTTGAGAGTCTTGCTGCATTGGAGGTAAGTGAAGCCGGTCACAAGGGTGTCTTGCTGCAGGTGGAGATTTGCAGTATCCCTCCTTCTAAGCCCCCTCTTCAGGCCTCTTGGCTTCAGCATCTGGAGAAAGCACCAATGAAATTCTCTTATGAGTCGGGGGGCTTGCAGGTTGGACACAGGTTCCCACGTGTTTTCTTCAGGGCCAACGTCTTTCCATGCAGTGAGATATTGAAATTTGTTCCAGACCCTTCTGGGGGTCTAGGATCTCCTGGATATCGTACTCTGTATCTTGTTCTGCCATTACCTAAGCTGGTTGAAGAGGAAGTTGTGAGGGCCATAAGACAATGTGGAATGACCCAACAAACCTTGGTGCATATTTGGCTGAGGGCATCCTGAGATGCAGGTCCCGGATACTTAAGTACAACAGTTCTCCAGGCTTGAAATGTGGTATCAGGCAGTGAGTCTTGTCCACTTGTTTCTTGAATCTGTTGGCAGCCATGGTAAGTAGATGATGTGTCTTCTGCCAGAGGTCTTTGAGGTCCTGGCTCATAGTGTTGGCCACAGGACAAGAGACTGTAAAGGTGAGACTCCAGATGAACTCTCGACCTGATTATTGTGGCAGAACTCTGCCCAGGGGGCAATCTTTAAGATAGGTGCATAAGAACCCCTTAATGAACTGGTTGGTTCTCTCAGTCTGGCCATTGCTTTGGGGATGGTATGAGGAGGTAAAGTCCAATATGATCCCAAACCCTTTGCAGAGACTTTTCCAGAAACTGGCAGTAAACTGTACCCCCCATCAGAGAGGATATGATAGGTAGCCCATGTAAGCGAAAGATATGTTGAACAAAAAGGCATGTGAATTCCAATACGGATGGAAGTCCAAGGAGAGCATGAAGTGAACCATCTTGGAGAAGCAATCCACCACTACCCAGATGGTGGTGCAGCCATTAGAGAGGAAAAGGTCAATGACAAAGTCTGTGGCCAGGTGGGTCCAGTGTTCCTTCGGGATTGGCAAGGTCAATCATGGGAACTCTTATGGACAGCGCAAGTGGTACAAGACTACATAGTGTTGCTCATCCTACTTCATTTGTGGCCACCAGTAATGGTGAAGCAGTAATTCTTGCATCCAGGCGACTCCAGGGTGCCTGGCCAGATGGGAGTTGTGGGCCCATTTGAGCACCCTTTCTCGCAGTCTCTTAGGAACTACCATTTTCCCTGGAGGGATAGGTACTACTGCTGTGAACACAATCCTTGCTGGGTCAGTGATGTTTCGAGAAAGCTCCAAGAAGTCTTCAGTTTCAAAGGACCTAGAAAGGGCATCAGCCTGTTGACTGTCTTCCGCCAGGTGGTATTGGATTTTGAAATTGAAGTGATTGAAAAAACAATGACCATCTGACCTGATGAGGGTTCAATCACTGGCCCTGTGATAGGTATTCAGGATTTTGTGGTTTGTATAGATTGTGATCAGGTGTCTAGCCCCCTCCAACAAATGGCTCCATTCTTCCAGGGCTAATTTTACGGCTAGGAGCTCTAGGATCTGAATAGTATAGTTCTTTTTCACTGGACTGAATTTCTTGGAAAAGAAAAAGCATGACACCAGGTTTGTCTTTGAGGACTGGCGTAATGTGATCTCTTCTCCTCTTGTTTGTTAGGATTCTTGCTGCTGTGTTCTGAATCATTTGGAGAGGTTTAGTATGGGATGGAGGGAGGCCTAGTAGGATAGCGTTGCAGTAATCTATTTTAGCAAAGATTATTGCTTGGAGCACTGTTCTATAATCATGGAAATGAAATAGGGGTTTTATTCTTTTTAATATGTGTAGTTTGTGGAAGCAGTCTTTCGTTGTTTGGTTAATAAATGATTTTAGGTTAGCCGGTTGTCTATAGAAACTCCTAGATCTCTTACTTTTGAGATTTGCAGGTTGGCTGGCGGGTTCGTGGTGATTTTGCAGTTATCTGGAGAGATTAGCAGGAATTCACTTTTTGATTGATTTAGAATTAGGTTTAAGCTGGATAGGAGGTCATTAATTTCTTGAAAACAGTTTTCCCAAAGTTCTAGAGTTTTAGTGATGGATTCTTTGAGGGGGATCACAATCTGGACGTCGTCGTATCATTATGTTAAGAAGGACAGCCCCTAACCCAAGGACATAGGCATCTACCTCCATGATGAAAGGTTTTAATGGGTCCAGGTTGCGGAGGCAAGGGTCTCTGAGAAACTCCCTTTTGAGGCTATTGAAAGCCTAAATAGCTTCGTTGGTTCAGTCTGGTGTCTGCACCCTTTTTGGTGGTAAGGGGAACTGCCAAGGAGGAATACCAAGGAACAAACTGGCGGTAATAATTCCTAAAGCCTAGAAAGCATTGCAGAGCCCAAAGTTCCACAGTCTACAGGCAATCTGAAGGGCCTTAATCTTCTCCAGATCAATTCATAATCCATGCTGGGAGACAATGTAAACCCATGAATGGTAACTCTTCATGCTCGAATATACACTTTTCGAGTTTTGTGTATAAGTGGTGTTCCTGAATTCTTTGTACCACCCATTTTTCTCAGGGCTGTGCTAAGGAATGTGAGAAGAAAAGGATGTTATCCAAGTATACCACCACATGGGAGTACAAGAGGTCCCAGGTAATATTTACCATATGCTGAAAATGATGGAGGCGTTCCAGAGGCCAAAGGGCATGACCAAGAATTCATAGTGGCCATTTCGGCTGTTAAAGGCCATCTTCCACTCATCGCCCTTCCGGATATGAATTAAGTTATAGGCCCTTCTGAGATAGTTTTATGAAGATTTGCATCACCTCAGGTGATTAATAGCTCTGTGATAAGAGGTAAGGGATAGTGGTTCTTCCAAGTGATGGCGTTGAATCCCCAGTAGTCAATATGTGACCTTAGTGAGCCATCTTTATCTCCCACAAAGAAGAATCTTGCTCCAGCTGGTAAGGAAAATAGGCAGATAAAGCCCCATTCCAAGTTCTCTCGGATGACTTAGGTCTCAGGGACTGACAGAAGATAGATACACCCCCTAGGAAGCATCTTGCCCAGGAGCAAATCAATCGGACCATTGTATGGCCGATACAGTAGTAAGGTCCCTGTCTGTTGTTTGCTGAATACGTCAGCAAATGCCATATACTGAAGCAGAAGACCTGGCAGAGCTGAGGTAGTCGTCCGGGCGGCTATGACCGGTAGGAGAGGCAGCATTCCTGACAAGAGGGTAACCATCGGGCTATCTGTAGTGATCCCAGTGTATTGATAGGTTATGCAGCATGAGCCAGGGTATTCCGAGAATGATGAGGAAGATGGCCCTGGGTAGGCCATAGAAGGAGATAATATTCTGGCATAGGACCCCCATCTGGATGGTTAGCGGTAAGGTGATGAGAGCTAAATGTTTCGGCAGAGTTTGCCGTAAATGCAGTAGGCAGTGTGGTAGTGGGTAGATTGTATTGGTGAACCAAATCCTCCATGATGAAGTTACCATCTTCTCCAGACTCCAGAAAGACTTCAGTGTGGACCACGGTGTCTCCGGAGAGAAGACGAACTGGCACAAGTAGTTGGGGAGAGATAGCAGGTCAACCTAGGGTTGCCTCCCCAACCAACCCTAGTCTCGCTAGTTTCCTGTTTTTTTCTGGGCATCAGCTGGTGAAATGCCCCTGTCCTACACAGTAAAGGCGGAGATTAAGCCATCTATGTTTCTCTTCTTTAGTGAGATAGACCCTACCCAGCTACATGGGTTCCTACGGAAGCAAGGTGGCTGGGGCATCTAGTGTGGGACTTTGGAAGCCAGTCAGAGTGGATGATGGAAGATCCCTCTCTCAGGCTGCTTATTGGAACCAAAGATCTATCCTTAAGGCCAGGGAAATGAGGTCCTCAAGTGTGGTTGATATGTTCCGACCTGCCAGTTCATCCTTTATTTGGTCAGTCAATCCTTTCCAAGTCATGGCCATCTCACTGTCTTCGCCCCAATGAAGCTCAGAGGCCCATAGTGCAGTTGCCTTGTCTGATCCGAAGCAACTCAAAGGCAGCAGATGAGGCTTGGCCTGGCTCATTGAAGATTAGACAAAAGTGGTGGAGAAAGGTATCCAGATTCTCTATCATGGGATCCTTTCGCTCCCAGAGAGGTAATGCCCAGGCCAGGGCAGAACCACCCAGCAGGGACAGGATGAAAGTTACCTTGGTGTAATCAGAGGGAAAGCTGGCGGCCATATCTGGGAGGAGGTGCAGGTGTGGTATAGGTCTCAGGACATGAGTGGGCGTGGCTGGAGGAGATGCCACCAAGGCTTCTGCTAGTAGTCAGATCTGTATAATGTCCATGCTATGGCAAGGCCCTAGAGCAATCCAGTTATTTAGTTGAGCTATTCTTGTTGCTGCTGGACTCGATGAACCAAGTCAGGTATGACCTGATCTGAGGGCAGATCCACTGAGCTCATGATCTCAGCAATGGTCAAGGTTGGTGAGCCCTTAGCCTGTGGCATGGTTGATGCCCACTAGGCCCAAGCTGACAGCTGTCAAACACTTCCTTGCTGGGACAGGAGCTGGAGCTTCACTTGTACCAGCTCTGTTCTTCTAGTGTTGAGCCTTTGGGTTCCAGGGGCTGGCAGGACTTAGGCAAGAGTCCCTCAAGGGGTGGATAGGGAGAGTCCAGGGGTAGTGATAGTGGTCAGGGCAGGCAGTGTACAGATCAAAATCAAGTTTAGTCTATGGGTCGAGGCAGGCAGCGAGTAGATAATGTCTGAGTCCGGGTCAAGGGTCGAGGCAGGCAGCAAACCAGAGAGAAGTCAGAATCCAAGGCAGGGTTAAGAATCAGAAAGTTAGGCCAAGACAGACAAGATACCAGGGGACCAGGCAGGACAGAACAGACCAGACAAGAATGGGGCACATGCAAGGCATGGATAAGGCAAGGGTACAGACAAAACAAGGACAGGGCACAATAAGGCAAAGGGAAGGGCAAGGTGAAGACAAAGGCAGAGGCATGATTGGCACAAGGATGAAGCAACATGCGCTGCAGAGAGGAGGATCTGTTGCTAAGGCACTAGTTGAGTGTTGAGACAGCACTTAAGTACCCGGTGCCTGTTATGTCATCTGGAGGTACCTTGCTGGATTTCCTGCTTCGGTCCCTTTAAGAGACTGCGGGTAGCACACATGCATGCCTAAGGAGGCTGAGGCAGCAATGTGGCCTAGGCGATGGCATCCTTCCTTGTGGCATCGAGGTTCCCTGAAAAAGGAAGGGTACTGGCAGTTTCTCAGCCGCTGCGAGGCCTGCAAGGTCTGAGGTAAGCAAAGCCTGTTGAGGGACTGGCCTGCGGCCAGCGAAGTATTACACATGAGACTCAAATCTGTAGATTATTTGAAGCATTGACTACTTCTAACAAAAAAATTTCTATTAACCGAGGCTCAGAATGTGCATTTGTATGATGCATTATTTTACTTGGTGGCAAGATTTATGTGTTGTTATCCGATAATGTCTTATTGATTCTTGGTGTTATTTTATGGCTTTTTGTTTTTTGCTACAATGTGTATTCATTTGTATATCACTTAGTGCTTTGGTGTAGGCAATTCACAAATCCCAACAAAGGAATTCCCAATAAAGTAAGGTATTATGAGGACAGGATTTTCCCTTAAAGTGGGCAAGTGAATCTCTTAAATATTTAGGGATTATTTTCCTGCAGATTTAACAACTTTGCAGAAAAGGAATATTTCCCTTTTTTATTTCTTCCACTAGAAAATGGCAGTCCCTTGCTAAATGCCCTCTCTGACCACTGTTACAGCATGCGGAAGAGACTGAGGTCTGGGTTCTGGGGCCAGAAGACAGGTTTTCTGCTTCTGCAAGTCGCTGCTGGGAAGCTTCAACCTCTGTACTTCACCAGGAAGTTTGTGTGGGTTATCTTTCTGGCCTCCTTATGACATCAGGCATTAAGTGTGCTTGGTGGAAGACATCAGCCACTTCTAGAGCTCTTTCCAATGTGAGCCCAACAATTTTTCATAGGCCAGTGAAGCCCCTCTAAGAATTGTTCTAGGAGCACCTGTCAGACTATTTCGAGACCAGTCTTTGCCTCCGGCTGTAGCCACTTCCAGATGGCATCCTTCAGGTGATGAAACAGACCTCTGGGGCTCTCCCTGGGCTGCAGGAATGCCTGCCGGAACTGCTGCCGGTAGGTATCTGAGTTATACCCAGCTTTTTCTAGGATAGGGGCCTTAACTTCCACTAGGTAGTCATCCCATCCAGGTTGGTTGCTTGGAAGGCCGCTTGACTTCAGCCCATGAGTAAATTAGTTAAGTACATATTCCAATTGGCTTCAGGTCAAGCCGAAAGGTGGGCGGTCCTTTCAAACTTTCTCAGGAAGACCTCGGGTCCTCACCTGCTTTCATTGTAAACAGGATCTGAAGTGCAATGGATTTGTCTGTGTTAAACTGGCCACTGCGGTCTGCACAGCCTGTTCTACCTTCACTCAACATTCTTTTTCAGTCAATGCACAATTAAACTCTGGAATTTGTTGCCAGAGGATGTGGTTAGTGCAGTTAGTGTAGCTGGGTTTAAAAAAGGATTGGATAAGTTCTTGGAGAAGTCCATTACCTCCTATTAATTAAGTTGACTTAGAAAATAGCCACTGCTATTACTAGCAACAGTAACATGGGATAGACTTAGTTTTTGGGTACTTACCAGGTTCTTATGGCCTGGATTGGCTACTGTTGGAGACAGGATGCTGGGCTTGATGGACCCTTGGTCTGACCCAGTATGGCAATTTATTATGTTCTTATATTCTTACCTGAGTTAACACTGTGTTTTGCTGCACAAGTTGTTCTCGCAGTGACTGCTGCTCGCCAAGTTGCGGTTAATGCGACTCCAACATTGCTCTAAGACTCCAACATTGCTCTAAGCTTCAATGGCAAGAGGAAATGTGGAAAAAAGGATTTGCATTCACAAAAAAGTGGGGAGTAGCTTGCTTGTTACGGCGGTTACTACCCCAAACCAAATAAGCCTGATACTTCACTTTCAATGCATATCCAGCATAGCTCTCTGCTTCAATGGCAGGGGAGAAAGACTGATACTTCACACATTTCCAGCATAGCTCTCTGCTTCAACGGCAGGGGAGAAAGTCTGATACTTCACTTTTAATGCATATCCAGCATAACTCTCTGCTTCAATGGCAGGGGGAATGAAGAAAATTGGATCTATATACAGACAACAATCAACAAGGACTGAATTACATAGTCTGGGTAAACAAATAAGCATGGGTGTAGCTTGCGTATTGCGGTGGTTACTACCCCTAACTAATTAAGCTAGATATTTCACTTAGATGCTGTTCCAACACTGCTCTCTACATTAATGGTGGGGGTGGAAGGGAAATAGAACCAAAAGGTTACTAAGAGCCAAGAGTAACAGATAAGTATGAGAAAATAAAAAGTGCGAAACTTGCTGGGCAGACTGGATGGGCCGTTTGGTCTTCTTCTGCCGTCATTTCTATGTTTCTATATGTTTCTATGTTTCTATGTATGGCATTCTGCAATTGCTGCTGCTGCCCTGTAACAAGGATCTGTATCACATGTTCCATCTTCCTCATTTTCTGTGCCATTTCCCCACTGGGTATCTCTCCGGACAGGAGAGTGAAAAAACAAAAATACCTGCTGGCCTGTTTGGTCCTGACTCACTGCTTGACCCCTGACCATGCAGCAGGGCTATTCCCTTCAGCCTAATGTAGCTTCAGCTGGAAGAGTAAAACTGGGATGTCTCAGAAAAACCCAACAAAGAAACAAAAAGCTTGGCAGTGTTTGTTTTTTTCTATTGCAGTTATGAGCTTTGATGTCTGTGAGTCTGGCTTCAGCAAGTAATCCCACTGCTGCCACCATAGGTGATGCCAAGTGGGTGCACAGAAAAGCAGTAAAAACTGCTTTTCTGTGCACCCTCCGACTTAATATCATGGCGATATTAAGTCGGAGGCCCAAAAAGTTAAAAAAGGAAAAAAAAAAAAAAGGAAAATGGGCCCACGGCTCGCGGGTTGAAAACCGGACGCTTAATTTTGCCGGCGTCTGGTTTCCGAACCCGTGGCTGTCAGCGGGCTCGAGAACCAACACCGGCAAAATTGAGCGTCAACTGTCAAACCCGCTGACAGCCGCCACTCCTGTCCAAAAAGAGCTGCTAGGGACGCACTAGTGTCTCTAGCGCCTCTTTTTGCCGCGGACCCTAATTTAAATAAATTAATTTACTGTATCGCACGCACAGGAGAGTGTCCTATGCGCACGCCGGGAAAGCGGGCGCTCGCCCGCTCTCCCGCGATTTTTACTGTATCGGCCTGTTACAGTTTGTATTCTCGAGCATTCTGTCTCTCTTCCTGGACTTCGCTTACCCTTCTGGCCTTGGTCCCTTATCCCCGCTTGGGTTGAGTCTTAAGGAGGATCAGTACAGAAAGCTGTACTGTTATGATCCTGCTCGCGGACCCCATCCCGCAAGCATGTCTTCACTTACCGCCATTAACCGCTGCCACCGCCCCGTATCGTTGTTTTGAGGCCTAGTGCTGCCAGGATCCCTCCATCGCGGTAGGAGGCCACTTTTGAAGCTTTTAGCCCATGGCAGCAAGAGCCACGGCTGGTGCCGCCACTGGGACGTCCTCTTCTGCAGCCTGAAGCCACCGCTGTTGTTGCTGACGCCGCCATTCTTCACGGCCTAGTGCCGCTCCCAGGAGGCCTCCATCTTTGCGGCAAGGAGAGCCGCCGATGTTCTTCTGTGTGGCCCTGAAGCTGCTGTTGACTCCGCCTTCGCAACCCTGTGCTGCTACCAGGAAGCTTCCACCTTCTGCAGCAGGATGCCGCCGACTAGTTTTCCTTTGCGGCCTAGTGCCACCGCAGGGGCCTGCTCGTTCACCTCGCGGCAGGGATGCTGCTGTCCTCGCTCCTGTTCCTGGGCCCTTCCTAGCTGCTGGTGCGTGCCTCTTCAGTCTATTTAAAGGGCCAGCGGTGGGAAAAGCCCGCCGCCCCACCGGATGTCAGCCTCAGTCCACTTCCTGTTTCAGCCCTATGAAAGAACTCAGTTCTTGTTCCTCGAGGCCTTTGGATCTGGATTTCACAGTTGTCTGTGCTCCTCTTCGGATCCTGGTCCTTCGTGGTCTTCATGTGTCTAAAATGGCTCTTCGTTCCATGTCTTCAATATTCTTTGTCTCGTTCCTCGTCGGAGCTCCTTCGTAGCCTTTTCCTTGTTCCAGATGTCCTGATTTTCCAGATGTTCCTTGGTCCTGATGTTCCTGAATTCCTGATATTCCTGAATCCCTGATGTTCCAAATCCTGTTCCGAGTCTTCCAAGTTCTGAGTCTTCCAGCTCTTCGAGTCCTCCAGATGGCCACCCCGAGGTTAAATCCATATAGATCCAGTTCCTGTTTCCGGTCATTGGAGCCTCATTTGGTTGGACCCCCTTCTGGCGCTTGACTCGCTCCTGCGTGGTCCGTGACCAGCCTTCCCAGGTTGTGTAGGGCACGCAAGCGGATAGGGTGGTCCATGACCAGCCCATGGGGGCTGTGTAGGGCGCCTTGAGGGACAGTGCCCACCTGTACTTTCCAAGTTCCAAGTCCTCGTGTGAACCTTCCAAATTCCAAGTCCTCATTTGAGTCCTTCCATGTTTCAAGTCCTCGTCTTGTTCCTGCCCTCAGCCTCCGTCTGGCCTCACGCACTCGTCGTTCCCAAGCGGCGGGTCTGGAAGGGCTTCTGAGTGACTGAAAGGCTACTCCTGAGACCAGCATTGCGTTGCTGGGTCTCATTGGTACATGTAGGTCCAGCGGAGGGCTGACCCTGCCTAGTTCCTGTTCTGAGTTCCTTGCCTTAGTTCCAATCCTGCTTTCTTCCTGCTCTGCCCATGCTTGCATGCTCTCACCTCCCATGGGTGCCTTGGGGCTCCTCCCTGAGTCATGCCATGGTACAGGTGCTCACGCTTTCCCATGAACTAGCGACAGTGCCTCTATGCCCTCATCACCAGCCATGGGCCGTGCCTGCAACAGGATCCGAAGGCCATGAACTTGGTGAGCTTGTGTCTGCGACGGGCTCAAGTTCCAGAATATTTTTTGAATCTTGTTTCTTGCCTAGAAAATTTTTGCTCCTAGTTCCTGGACTCTTTTACCTGGTTAAAAAACGTTTTTGTTATTGGTCTCCCTTCTGAGAATGTCCGGATTTTTACAACCCGCAGGAGGTGCCTGCATCCAGATTTTCTTCAAGACCGTCCAGTCCTGGAACTCTTTTCGTCCAGCAGGAGGCACTTGCACTTGTTCCAGAGACCATCTCTGTTCAGTTCCACAGAGATGTGGGGTTCCATCCTGCGCCCAGATTTCCACGTCAACATTCCCAAGTTTTGCTTCTTTACCAAGCATCATCAAGCTTCAAGGATTGTATGCCTACCTGAATTAAATTACAGCAACTCCAGGTCCTTGGGACTGAATGACCTGAAGGAGGCACCTGCACCCTAGACCTGGCTTCATTCCACCAGTTCCAATTCATCCCATGCTTCCCTCAATTCTGTACTTGTCATGGGACTAATTATAGCTTCTAGAATCCGGATTGGGAAATCCTAACTTGTTCATCCGTCCATCTGATGCTGTCTCCGCTGTTAGATAAGGTCTGTGATTGCCACCTTCAGGCTTGTTTGGTAAAGCCCACCATCCTTCAGCTCTGTATCCATCAGGAGAGATCCTTTACTCTATCAAAGGATGGCTCTTCAAGGATAATCATATCTTGTCAGCCTCCAGCTGTTTTCGCTCTTATAGGCTGTCTTTGCAAGACTTCTATTACCAGCTGCCTTTACTATCCGCCTATCATGGAATGAGCGTTCAATAGACTCTGCTGGAATTCTTCACTGTCTCCAAGCCTTGTTGGCTGGAGCTTTACCACTCACCTTAAAGTAGCTTATTTGATCTGAGTCCAAGGGATGGCTTCTACCACTATTCTGGAGATCTTCTTCAAGAAATGGTCCCTTGTATAAAGCTGGGCATTTAATGCTGTTTACCTTCTAGCTCCTTATGGTACAATTCATCGCTGCAGGAGAGCCTGCATTATCATGTGGATTATCTGAGATGCAACTTCCTTCTTGACCTTATCAAAGGCACTTTCTCATCCATCTGGCCTTACAAGAGTTTGGGTTCAATAACCCTGTACATCTCCCCACTTGTCAACCGCAACTCCATGTGCCATCTGTCTTCAAGGAGTATAAAATTGCCCCAAGACCAGCTTCCCACCCTTTGAGCAATGTTTGGACTGTCTTGCTACACCTGGCACTCCTCATACCAATGTTTACCTAAACAATTGGTATCTGTAAGCTTGCATTCTCCTGATACACCATCTTGCACTCAAGATTCCAACAGTGATGCCTTAAACCTACTATCTGGCTAATGCTCTCAAGAAGAAGATGTTGTGGAGGTGTTCCTCACACACATCTTGATTTAACAATAACCTGAACTGGACTATTCTTTAAGATGCTATTACTACTTCTGTGCCTCCAATTCAACCTCGGTCATGTCTTCTTTTGAGTTTCATCGTGTGTCTACTTTGTCTTCAGTATATTGCTTTGTCTCATTGCTTCCAAGCTTTGAAGATTCTCGTGTTTGGACCCCCAAGTTCCCCAGCTGGTATAGAAGATATGCCTTCTTGCCTTCAGCTGTTGAGAAGAGGCTGAAGGGGGGGCTTTGAGGAGGGGGTCCTGTTACGATCCTGCTCGCGGACCCATCCCGCGAGCAGGTCTTCACTTACCGCCATTAGCTGCTGCCACCACCCGGATCGTTGTTCGCGGCCTAGCACCGCCAGGATCCCTCCATCGCAGTAGGAGGCTGCTTTTGAAGCTTTTAGCCTGCAGCAGCAGGAGCCGCCACCAGCACGCCTCTTCGCAGCCAGTGCCGCTGCTGGGATGTCCTCTTCTGCGGCCTGAAGCCGCCACTGTCATTGCCGACGCCATTCTTCGTGGCCTAATGCCGCTCCCAGGAGGCCTCCATCTTTGTGGCAAGGAGAGCCGCCGATGTTCTTCTGTGCGGCCCTGAAGCCACTGTTGACTCCGCCTTCGCGACCCTGTGCCTCTACCAGGAAGCTTCCACCACGGCGGCAAGATGCCGCTGCCCCAATTTCACATCATGCAGCAGGAAGCTGCTGACTAGTTTTCCTTCGTGGTCTAGTGCCACCACCGGGGCCTGCTCCTTCACCTCGCGGCAGGGGCGCTGCTGGCCTTGGGCCCTTCCTAGGTGCCGGCATGTGCCTCTTCAATCTATTTAAAGGGCCAGCAGGGGGAAAAACCCGTGGCCCCACCGGATGTCAGCCTCAGTCCACTTCCTGTTTCAGCCCTATAAAAGTGCTCAGTTCCTGTTCCTTGAAGCCTTCGGATCTGGATTTCACAGTTGTCTGTGCTCCTCTTTGGAACTAGGTGCTCCGTGGTCTTCATGTGTCTAAGATGGCTCTTCGTTCCATGTCTTCAATGTTCCTGGTCTTGTTTCTCTTCGGAACTCCTTCGTAGCCTTGTCCTTGTTCCAGATGTCCTGATGTTCCAGATGTTCCTAAAATCCTGAGGTTCCAAGTCTTATTCATGTTCCGAGTCTTCCAATTTCCGAGTCTTCCAGCTCTTCGAGTCTTCCAGATCGCCACCCCGAGGGCCTCACACACTCGTCATTCCCAAGCGGCAGGTCCGGAAGGGCTTGCGAGTGGATGGAGGGCTATTCCTGAGACCAGCATTGCGTTGCTAGGTCTCATTGGTGCGTGTAGGTCCAGCGGTGGGCTAGTTCCTGTTCCGAGTTCCTTGCCTTAGTTCCAGTCCTGTTTTGTTCCTGCTCCGCCTGTACTTGTATGCTCTCATCTCCCACAGGTGCCTTGGGACTCCTCCCTGAGTTGTGCCGTGGTTCAGCAGCTCATGCTCTCCCATGAGCTTGCGACCGCACCTCTGTGCCCCCATCATTAGCCGTAGGCCGTGCCAGCAACAGGACCCGAAGGCCGCGGTTGCAACATGTACCCAGTCTTTAAAGTGTTCTGAGGAAGTTCCTTACATGTTCCCTCACAGAAATACATTCAGTTTATCAGTTATTTGGCAAAGAAAGACAAATATAAAGTTTTTTGGGAATTCAAGGATAAATACAATATTGATTCTAAACATTTTTATGCATATCTTCAGGTTAGACATTATATTAATTCTCTAATGAACAATGATTGTTGGAAACATGAAACTAGGGTCATTAATGGTAAATATGGAAGATCAAGTCCCACACAGTATCAGTATTTTATTTAACTTTATTATAGTTAGGCAAACAATACCAAGTAGATGAAATAATATATTACAGAAATAGAAAAATGAACTGGGTGTGCACATTATAATAGAGGGATATCAAAATAGTTTTAAAAGAGCTAAGCAGATATCAGCTTACCATTTCCTAAACAGCATTTATGTCAAAAATTTCAGAGTCACATCACTGAATCATGTGTGGCAAAGAAATAGGCACCCTGGGTCATATTAAACATTTTTAGAGAAAAGTACTGGCTTATCTGGGAAATATGTTGAGGATCCATTTGCCTTTTCATGTGGAAATAATTATTTGTGATGATGCATTGATCCTGGAAAGAGGAAATAAACACCAGAAACGTTGGCTAAGGAAGGCCTGGTTACTTGCAAAGAGATCTGTTTTACAAAGGTGGAGATCTATAGACCCTCCTTCTCTGATACAATGGAGGAATGCATTGCACCAATTGATGGTCATGGAGAAATATGTTAGCAAGTCCGGAGACTTGTTCTCAATGATGTTCAGATAGATGGTTAGGCTTATTAGGTATGTCCTAGACATATTGTTTGTGTTTATTGATATTGCAATAACTGCCTAAGGTAAACAAATATTCTTTGGAAGCGGGGAAAGGAATGGGGTGGGAACTTTGGGTATGCTTTTGGGAGAAAACATTCACCTTATTTATCCTCTGTTTTGGTTTGATGCATGATAAAGGTCACTGTTGGCATATTTTTGAATAAACAAGTTTGAATATAAAAGTGCTATATACTTAGCTAATGATATATAGAACTTGGCTATGCTACACGGCTGATACTGAAGTGAGCAGGACCATTGTAGCATGGCCCATGCTCTACATTTCAGTAGCAAGCGCGGCCTCCCTGAGCATTCATGGCCACGGTCAAATCCCCCTCCTCCTGAAGTCCTTCTGTCTGAATTTCCCAGTGAAACTATAGCTGACCAGGATTCTCTGTTCATCCTTCCTCCCCTCCCCCAGAACCCACCCTCTGAGCCGTCTAACTGGAGATGAGTGGCTTACCTCTTGCCAGCTCACTTTCCTTCTTTGTAATGCTACTGCTGCTGACTGAGACATCATTCTTTGAACCGCACGTATAATTTTAATGCAGATTGATATATGGGCCCCAAAGAGCGGTATCACTAGTAGAAAAATGATAGTAATATTGCCTCTCCATGGTAAGATATACTAAGCTTTTTTTTCTTATAGATGCAAAATGGAAAAAAGCATTTAGTACATCAGGCTCAAAATGGAAAAACTGTTTCATAAATCTAGCACTATAGGTCTCTGGTGAGATCCCATCTTGAGTACTCTCTGCAATACTGGAGACCACATATACAAAAGGACTTTGATAAGGTGAAGGCAATTCAAAGGAAGGACACCAAAATGATGCATGGTCTGCATTATAAGTCATACATAGAAAAACTGAAAGAGCTAAAGCTCTATGCTCTAGATGAGAGAAAGGGAAGATATGATACAAACACTTAAATGTTTAGCAGGCATCAATAAGGTACTAAAAAGTAGCATTTTTGTAGAATAAAAAGCTCAAGGAAAAGGACTTATCATACAAAGCTGAAGGGAGAAAGACTCAAAAGTAATGCAAGAAATTATTTTCTCACTGAGAGAGTGCTAGACACAGACTTCCAGCGGAGGTGGAAGGAGCCAAAACAGAGGCAGAATTCAAGCATACATGGGGCAGTCACCAAGGGATCATAATGGCAGGAGGAAGGAGAAAGAAGAGGACCACAGTTCATGAAAGATCTGTGACTGTACAGTTGGAAGGTGCAAATGGTCCTTATCAGCTGTCCTTCTATGTTAGTAACTACTAGGACCCAGTCAGGTGTGAACAAGCTCTGCTGGGATCTTGTCTCATCATAGAGTCCTACCTGTGGTTTTGGAGAGAAGGAGCTATGCTGAGGTTGATATAAAAAAAAACGCTGAGCCTCTAAATGTTGATCTCTAAATTAGGTGCCTATTTTTAGTCAAACTTCAGTCCCTAAGTTTTCAGCTGAAAATTCACATAAATTAAGGACCCTAAAACTTCAGCCGCTAAATGTAAGGCTGCTGTTCATTTTCCTAGATTTAGGCTCCTAAGTTAGGTGCCTAGAGCCTGAAAATCAGTGCTAAGCACCTAACTTTGTTTCACTACCCTACCTCTGCCTCCGTAGCCACACACTTTTTAGGTTCCAACATTTAGGTGCCTAGTAAAATTAAAAGCCCAAATTTGGGCACTCAGCCCTAGTAAAAATTCAAAAGGGGCAACTTAAAAGCCTAACTCCAAAAGATAGGCACTTAAACCCTTTGAATATTGGCTTCTCTGTGTGTAGTAGTTTGGAGAATTACCATGTAGTACTGCTTGCATGCCTTGGACAGACACTCACGCCTGGGCTTCTTTTGGTTTGGGGCAAGGCAGAGGGAAGATGATGGGGATGGGGACAAAAGGTAGGGGCCAGATACAACAGAAGTGGGGAGAGGCAGATGACAGGTTCTAGGAGATAGGAAGCATAAGAGAAAGGGGGAAAGACAGGGAAAGATGCTGAGAAAGGAGGGAGAGGCATAGTTGCAGATGTTGGTGAAGAGGCAGGAGGTGGATGCTGGAGAAAGAGAAAAACAGAGGGTTAGTGACAGGAAGGGGTAAGAATAGGTAAGAAAGCATTATATGGACGAAGAACGATGTGGAGAAAGAGGAGGAAGGGATGGGAGACAAATTAAGATGGAAGGGGAGGAGAAGAGGCATGGAGGGGTAGGTGAGAGATGTGAGAAAAGCTAGGCAGGAGTGACAAGAGAAGACATAGTAATAAAGAGAAGAGATGGAAGCTGAGAAGAGTGATGGAGAGAACTAAGGAGAATGACAGAACTTGCATTCCTGATAGTGGTTGGGCTAAGTAGTGGTGCCATGGTAGAAACGGTTCACAGGTGGGGGTGTACAAATGGCACAAAATGGGGGACCCTCCCTCCCCTGCTCACTTCGAAAAGTTATGCCCTTGACAGTGGTGCTGAGCTGAGTACGGGGTTGGGGAACACAGAGAGAAAAAGCTGAGCAAGAGATGGGAGGGGCAGAGAAAGGTAGATAAAGAATAGGAAGAGAGTGAGAGGGGGAAAAGCTGTTCTGTAGCCACCACTATCAAAGGAGAGAGTGCTGTGCCCGAGCTGCTGGTTGCAGGGAGCGCTATGCTGGAGCCACTGCCAGTAAGCAAGTGGGGAGTATGGGGAGGCACAAGGCTGAAGGTTCACCGAAGGTGCCTAAGAGCCTTGCAGCTGTCCTGAGGAGAAGCATGCAGCATGACAGCAGAAGGCGCAATATGAGTGTGCACTTTGCTGTAATGAGCCACAGTTGCTTCTTTTAGATCAAAGGTGTACAGCTCTTGCCCTTGTGGGCCACAAGCAGACCTGCTACTCAGGTTACACCCAACAGAAAACATCTAGACTGAGAATCAACTCAATTTTCAAATCTTGGTGCATTGCGCCTCTGTGTTTCCAATCAGGGGTTGTTTAGGAAGGAGTCATGATTGCTCCAGAGCCTGAGGGAGGAAAGATTAGTTAGGAAAGGGACCCAGGTATAAAATTTGTTTTGGGGTCACCATTCTTTTAAATGTCAGAAGTACTTTATGTCTATATAGGGAACTTATGTTCAATCTCTTTCTCACAGATCTCCAAGTCTTATCTTAAATGGGTAGGAGTTCAATATCTTTGGGTTGACTTGATACAGTTGTGGCCTTGGCCTCTTGGGGTGGGGGTGGGGGGATGATGTAATGTTTTTTCTACGCTATTGCAATTGGAAAAAGTTAACATCCTTGGTATTGCTTGGTGTGCCTAAGAATCCCAGGTATGCCGAGTGTTATTTACTTGTTTCTTGTCAATGAAGTGTTAAACATAAAATTCGTTTTGGGGCCCATTCGAATCTGACCATCATTTCCGAGATGCTATCTTTCATGCTGGGGAAATACCAGCAGGTAGGCAAATATAAGTCTGTCTAATTAGAAAGACTTGCAGGAAAGTAGAAAGGGTGAGAAAGAAACCTTGGTCTGCATTAGTCAGGTTCCAGCTTCCAATTCTCAGATCCCATTCCGTCCAGAGGCTCAAGTGAAAGAATCTCTGCGGCCACTGGAGGATTGTGGTAGAATCAGTGGCCCAAGTAGAGGGGGAGGTCTAGGGGATCTCGTCCCATCTGGAGGAGAGGGAACGTGTGTGTGTGTGTGCGCTTGAGACAGTGGGAGCCAGCATACGTGTATGTGTGTGTGCACGCATGTGTGTGTGTATGCCTCAGAGAGAGGGATCCAGTGTATGTGTGTATACTAGAGAAAGAGGAGCCTGTGTGTGTATGTGTATATGCCTGAGAGTAAGCAAGCATGTATGTGTGTGCCAGAGCAAGAGGGAGGGAGCCAGTGTGGGTGTGTCTGCTAGAGAGAATGAGGGAGCCCCTATGTGTATGTGTGTGTGCCTAAATGAGAGAGAGCCAGCAAGTATGTGTGTGCCTGAGAAAGAGGGAGGGAGCCAGCGTGTTTGTAAGCCTGAGAGGGAGCCAGTGCATGTGTGTGCTTGAGAAAGAGGGAGTGTGAGTGTGTGTGTGTGTGTGTGTGTGCCTAAGTGAGAGTGAGCCAGCAAGTATGTGTGTGCCTGAGAAAGAGGGAGGGAGCCAGCGTGTTTGTAAGCCTGAGAGGGAGCCAGTGCATGTGTGTGCTTGAGAAAGAGGGAGTGTGAGTGTGTGTGTGTGTGTGTGTATGTGTGTGTGCCTAAGTGAGAGTGAGCTAGCAAGTATGTGTGTGCCTGAGAAAGAGGGAGGGAGCCAGCGTGTTTGTAAGCCTGAGAGGGAGCCAGTGCATGTGTGTGCTTGAGAAAGAGGGAGTGTGAGTGAGTGTGTGTGTGTGTGTGTGTATGGGTATGTGCCTAAGTGAGAGAGAGCCAGCATGAAAAAGACGGAGGGAGCCAGTATATGCTTATGTCTGCCAGACAGAGAGAGGGAGCCAGCATGTGTGTGTGTGTGTCTGAAAGAGAAAAAGCCAATGTGTGTGTATGCCTGAGAGAGAGAGGCAGGAAGCCAGCGTGTGTGTGTGTGTGTGTGTGTGAGTTTTGAAGGAGCTTTTGTGTAAGTCTGTGTAAGCATGAGAATGAACATATGTGTATATGAGAGAGGAGAAAGCTGTTGTACCTCCCTTCCCCTCCACAACAATCTAGATATGGAGAATGAGTGATTTTTTTTTAATCATATTGATTTTAAATAATTGAATGTTATTTGATCTGTGTGATGTTTTGAAATACTTTATTGGTGTTTGGGAAATTTAAAAAATATATATATGTGTTTTTAAATGTTGGATGTTCTTTTCATCAGCTGTTATGAAAATATGAATTATTTTTATTAGTATGGTTTTACTATTATGATTGATACTTTATATTTCTGTTTTTCCATAGGTGCACTACATACAGGGGCAGATTTTAAAACCTGCGCGCGGGCGCAGATTTGTTCGTGCAACCCGGCGTGAACAAATCTATGCCCGATTTTATAACATGCGCACGCTGCCGCACGCATGTTATAAAATCCAGGGTCGGCGCGCGCAAGGGGGGAGTGAAGAAGTGGGAGTAAGAAGGCGAGAGGGTAGAAGGGTTGTGTGTGTGCGCGTATGTGTGTGTGTGAGAGAGAGAGGAGAAGTTTATGTGTTCTCTGCACCCCTCAATCTCCTCTCCACTAATCCAGGACAATCTCAGGGTGACTGAAAATCAAAACTTCTCAGGTATGGAGAGGGGGACATTTTTTTTTTATCACTATTAGTTTTATGATATTGAAATACTTTATAGATTTTTTTGAAATGCTTACAGGTTTTTAAAAAATTCGTATTGTTCTCATTTATTAGATGCTCTGTTACCTGTTTTGAAATACTGATTTTTATTAGCATGGTTTACTATTATAATGGATTTATATTTTTTGATTTTGTTTTATGAGGAATGGTGATGTTTCTGTTTTTGCATTATTGCACTGCATATAAGTCTGGCTAGGAGAGGAGAGGGGCTAGGGAGCAAGACTGCTGGTGCCTGGGAGGATAGGAGAGTGGGGGAGATGGGAAGTGGGAAGAATTTAATTTTATCTGTCATTTTTGGGAAATGTGCCTCTGAATATTTCTGTTTTTTCAAGTATAGGGAAAGTGCAATTGTTTTTATTTCTCTGGTGTTATACTGCAGGCAGAATCTGGCTTTTGGGGTTTTCAGTTCAGATTTTGTCTCCATGTTTCTCTTTCTAATTTGGGGTCAGTTATTCTGTATTTGGTAAAGGGACAGGCAGGGTGCTGTAATCAGGCTGCAGTGATGTGTGCAGGGCTGGAAAAAGGACACATTTGGAATGGTTTTTCCAATTTTTTTCCTCTTGATGGTCAGAAGTAAAAAAATTGGACATTTTGGAAGAATTTAGATATTTTACATCACAGTCCTTGACTCTCAGTCTCATTTTTTTTTTCAGAGGCTATTTTTGTTGGTTTGCAGTACCACAGAGAGAAGGGGCATTGTCACACCTGTTGGCGGCCTGTCTGCAGGCAGGGCAGCTTTTGCCCCATAGGCAGCTCACAACGGTCTGTCAGTTCATTTCTTTTCTGGGGTTTGTATCAATGTGACTTTCTGTGACCGTAAGCATTTGTACAAGGAGGAGGATGGGTGGGGGGCGCAGGGGAGGCAGCACAAATGCATTGGCCCCTGGGTGCTGGATACCTCCAGTACGCCTCTGGCAGGTGCAAGGGTAGTAGGCACCCCAGTTGTACCTTCAGTCTTGCACACTCCTCCTTACACACCTGCCTATTATCAGCAGCTCTGGCACAGCTTTCACCCCGCTCAGCATCCAGCTCTCACCCTCTGCACCTCCCTCCCTTTGCCCCTGTCCACAGTGCCTGGCATCCCTTCTCTCGATCCTACTGTCCAGCATCTCTCCTCTCTTATTCTCTCCCCAGCAACCTCCTTTAACTGTCCCTATGCCGCACATCAGTGCCATCCTAATCTCTTTGTCCTCTTTTTTTGCAGTGCCCTGTTTCCTCTTTCACTCCCCCCCCCCCCCAACCTGCCCTGAATCCTCCATCTCTCTCCATAACCTCCCCGCTCACCCAGCCCACATCTATTCAGCACCCGTTCCCTTCTCTCATGTGGTGCTGGGCCTCATTTATTTATTTATTTAGAAAAATCACATTCCACTGAGATATATATTCCACTGATCCACAAATCTCAGCAGATTACAATCCAGATACATAATAAATCAGGCATCCCAGACGTCCCAGCATCTGGAGATTTCCAGGCTTTTTGCGTCCTCTCCCTCTCTCTCAAATTTTGGCATCCTGGGTGACTAATTTGTTTGCCTAATGGAAGAACTGGCTCTGCAATTCCTTCTTCTTTCTCTACCAGACCTAATGATGGGGAAGGGGCATTTAATTGTGTGCCCCTCTCCCTCCTCAATGCTTTTTCCCTTTCCCTCCCAGTCCTCATTCTGCTTTTCTACCCTCTGTCAGCAGGGCAACAGTAGCGTTTCATCTGGAGCAGTCTCCGCTGTCACATGGCTTCAGACCTGTGATACAAAGTGTGCACAGCCCCTGCCAGTGCCACGGGGTTCGAACGCCTGAGACTGGAGTCGTGCATCAGAAGAGGCTGCAAGGATAAGAAGCACCTCCTGGCACAGAGAAGGAGAAGGATAGGGAGAGAGGAACCAGGATTAGGCGTTGCAGCTTGTCCTGTCCTCTATTACTGCTGGGCCAGCATTGCACAATATTTTCTTCTTAATAAAACATTTCTAAAATTTACAAGAATTGTAAAAATGACTATAATTTAGCTAAATTAAAAGAGACATACCAGCATGCGCAAATAAATCCAGAGAAGAAATCTCCTGTTCAAACCAAACAAAAGCTTTTTCAACTGATCCTGCTACTTTTTAATATTTACTTTTAATATTATACAAGAATCAACTTGAATAAGTAAACCAGGATAAAAACAGCAATAAGGTGGTTTAAAATAAATTCAAACAACAAAGAAAAAGGCATTAATTCAGAGAGACCCAGATCATGTGTCATTTTTAATGTTGTTTCTGTGAAGTGTTGTTCCAGTGTGATTGTTGCACTCTGGGTTTGTACTGACTCTTCTCTGCAGTGCAAATCTTCTGAACAGTCAACATAAATAAGGTGCTGCCCTCCTAGGTTAGTTCATGTCCCTGGAAGTCTGATCTGGAGCTTGGGCAGCAAGTGCTGCGCACAGCAATGCAGAAGGGCCCTGATTTGATCCCCAAATTGGACCTTGTGCTCCCATTGGGGTGACTGAGGGGGGGGGGGGGGGGCAGTCATGACACCTAGTGACCTGATGATATAGGGTCCTGGAAAGAGCCCAGGATTGTCGCTGTAATGACCAGACTAGGTATGGAGGGAAGGGATATGAAATGGGGGAGGGGGGGGGGGGGAAATCCCTGGATAGTTGTAAATGAAGGCTCCTGGTGCCAGATCTCTCCTCTGAGCTGGAAATACATAATAGCAGGAGGAAACTGCTGGCTCAGAGCTAGGCACATGCAGTTATACTAGGCACTGCCCTAAGCGTCACGCCCAGGGGATTTAAAAAGTAGTGTAGATTCATTTGTTTCTTTTCCCTTGCCATTTCGCCCCCTTGAATGTAATGATTGTCATATTTTCTCTGCTTCTGCTCTATTTTGAGTATGGAAGGGAGCTTACAACACATGATCTGGTGAGTTTCCAGGACTGTTGGGCATTGCTAAGCGGACGAAGATACAGAGTAGCAGTACAGTACAGAGAGAAAGAGGGAGCGGGAGGTTTATAAATGCAGGGGGTGGAGAACAGAAGACCTTCTCTCCTCCCTCCTCCCTCTTTCCTTCTAAGTAACAGCTCGGATCCTCCTCATTTGACGATTGCTCTTGACTTCACCCCTGCCGGCTCTGCTTGTCATTAGCAGTTTCTCCTCACATGCCCTACAGGATGGACGCTCGCTCTCTGAATCTTCCAAGGCACAGAGTTTGTCTTTGACAGGAGGCACAAAGAGCGAAAGAGAGAGAGAGAGAGAGAGAGAGAGATGCACACATCGGCAAAGAAACGGAAATGTTTGTCTCTCTCTGCTCCATCTCTTTCTAGTTGGCCTCATCTACACTCCTGCCTCTGAGTTACTTTTCAACACATTCTGTTAACAAAAGATTTGGAGCAAGTGAAGAGTTCATGGACTGACTTGTATACATTTGGGCCAAGTAGTCCGCCCTCTCTCACCACTGCCGACTTTCCTCCGGGAGAGATCCCAGCATGTTTTGGAGCAGATTGTGGAGTCGGTCGCAGTTCACATGAAAGGTAAATGTTTCATTTTGGCGCTTTCTTTTCTGCTGTTTACATGTAAGAGGCCACGTGTGCTGCCTTGTTTTTCTTGGGTCAGCGAGCCTTGGCGAGGCTGGGGCACGTTTGCAGCTGGCAGGATGGTAAATGTGAGACTGTACAGCCCTGGCTGTGACATGCATTCACCCATGGGAGTAGATCTTGCATGGCTCAGGAAATAATTAGCTGGAGACATTCCCCAATGTTTGCATTTCTGTACGTTTTTGCATGCATTGTTTATGAAAAAAAAATGCATACTTTGGTTTACTCGTTGAAGAAGCAGTGCATCTGCAAGTTTTATTTACAGCTGAACGCTATTCCTAAATAAATTAAAGGCTCAAAAATATCTGCTAGTGCTGTTATATAGGTGTGCCTTCCATGTTAGTGATTTTTCCTAACATTTTAATAACTATTCCCCTGTACATGTGTTTGCATGTTATGTACAACATTCAGCATCTAATATCAGGAAAAAAGTATAGTACAAAAAGTTTGATCATTTATGAGATAGAAAAGATATAAGATGATGTGCATGTTGGGATTAATCTCCTGTAATGTTTCTTATACTTTGCAACTTCTTTGCCTAGAGTTTTAAAAAAATTGATTTGTGTAGCTTCTCCGTAAGAGTACAGTGCACATGGTATACAAAATATTAAGTGTTACTGGTGACTGAACTGAAGATTATCCATCTTTTTTTTTCCAATTCCTTTTGTCCTTAACACTGCAAGGTGGATCTCTGTTGTTAAAGGTTAGCACAATATTGAATGACACAAAAGACAAGCAGCATACCCAGAAATAGCCAAAGAAATGCAAGCCTGCATTTGAAGTACAGTGTATTATGAGCATGATTTATTATCTTATAAAATATTCAGGCAATGACCTCTGCCAGCAGTCAGATATTGTATGTATTTTAGCTGCTGGGTACAGTTGCATAATGTTTGCGCCACTCAATACATCATTTCTTTTACAGTTACATTAATCTATCACTACATGTGATATGAACTGCAGTTTTAGAAGGCTCTGATACATTTTAAAAGACCAACAAAAAATAATGTTGTAGTATAGCTTTCCAGACCTCACAGCTTTCTTTTTCATGTGACTGTAGAGCTGGAGAGTTTGCATTTAGAAAATGTAGTAGAATGGGAATTTCTACAATAGGGGTCATCAGAGGGTAGGGAAGCCAACTCCTTCCACGTCATAAGGAACAGGCTAATCCAGTCCTGGTTTTACCCTATTGCATGCATAAAACATAAAAAAAAAGCAGAACTACAAATACTATGCATGCAGAAGAGTAATATAGAATCATGACAACAGGAAAAAAATCCATACTGCCTACCTAGCCAGCCCTTCCACACCAACTGCTCAGCTCTACAATCCCTACCACACCCTCAGAGATCCCCTGTGTTTGTCCCCTTCTTTCTTGAATTCAGATTCTGTCCTTGTCTCCACTACCTCATCAGGAGGCTTTTCCATGCATTCATTACCCTCTCTGTAAAGAAATATTTCATTAGATTACTCCTTTCCAATCTCTTCCACCTTTATCCCCTCATTCCAGAGCATCCTTTCAGCTGAAAAATATTTGGAGGTATTTATTTTAAAAGGCTATATCTTATCTCCCCTATCTCGCCTTTCCTCTAGGATATACATGTTTAGATATGTTTCAGTATGCTTTACAACAAAGACCACTGATCATTGTAGTAGCCACCCTATGGACAACTCCTTTTGAAGATGCGGTCTCCACGATTGTACCCAGTATTCCAAATGAGGTCTCCCCAGGGACCTATACGGGAGTAATAGCACCTCCTTTTTTCTGCTAACCATGCCTCTCACTATGCAGCCAAGCATCTTCCTGACTTTTGCCATCACCTTATCCAACCATTTGGTCACCTTAAGATCACCTGCAGATCCTGCTTTTGTTTCATAAAAGCAGGATTGGATTAAGCTGTTTCTTTATGACATGGAACCAATTGGTAAAGCTGTCAGAAGGTGTCCAGAGGAAACTGGTTTAGCACCAGTTAGAGCCAATGAGCAGAATCCTAGTCAGTGGAGATGTTAGAATTCTTGTGAACAGGGTATTAGGGTAACTTATGAAGATACTGTACTCCCTGTACTATTTTGCTTTGTTTAACTCCCAGTTTTATGTTCTTATGTCCCCATCCCAAGATATGTGTACTCCAGTTCAAACTTTTCTTTGTAATCCACCTTGCACCTTTCCAAGGAAAAGCAGAATATCAATTGGAAATAAATAAATAGACAAATTCCAGTTTGTCCAGGATAGCTGCTAGTGTTATAAACATGTATTATGATTTTTTTTTAACAAAGGCCATAAACTACATAACCAGGGACCTTCGTTTTTAATTTTAATTTTATTTTTTCCCAAGAATTAATCAGGTTTTATTACAACAAAAATAAAAATGGGAAAAAACGACATGTTGTTTCATTTTTTGTTCTTGTTGTAATAAACCCTGATAAATTCCCAGGAAAAATAAAATTAAAAACTGAAAATGAAGGTCCCTATTTATAACTTAAACTTGAATATTTAAGAAACTTTTCTAGCTGTATATTTTTTTCCTGATGATAATGTAGGGCTTGATATACCCAATTTCTTTTTGGCCTCTGGAGAGAGAATAATGGAAAACCCCCCAAATATCAGCTGTCATAAAAACATATAATCAGTACACTTGTGGGAATTCTGCGCATAAAATTTCAAAATTCTGCATACTTTATGTTGGTTAGAATAACACAATATACATCACAGTCTTTGAGTAAATAATTTATAATGTAATACAGAAAAGTTATTACACAAAGATACAAGTTTTAAATATTTTCAACAGAATTTCGCTAGAAGTTCACTGTAAGAGTCTCTCTTCCATCTCTCTCCCTAGTCCCCTGGCAAGACCCCTTTTCAGTGACAGATTTAGGATTTTGGTGCCGTCGCCCCTTTTCACCCAACCCCTCCATCCTCCATCGTGGTTGGTCAACAGGAAGCAGAAGGTCCAAGGCCCTAGAGGTAGATTCTGTTGTGGCAAAAAATTAAAAATTCAGAAGCAAATTGGCAAACATCTTTTATATTACATTCTAAAAGCAGGATAGTTGTACTCTGTGATTAGAATAATTTTATATTATTTTTATTGGGTGAAGAAAAGTGATCTCAAGTATCAGTAAAGGGAGGAGACAGGGCTGGGGAGCGAAAGGGATCAGGAGTGGGGTGAGGACAAACTGGGAGGACAGTGAAAGGGGAAGATGGGAGATGTGGAAGATTAGGAATCTGTGATGGGTACGAGGAGAGAACGAGAGGAAGGATCTTGGATTGAGGAACGGGAGGATGGAGTAGGAAGGGTCAGGAATGGGTTTCAGGATCTGGAGAGAAGGCAGAGGTAGGAAGGGAGGAAGGGAGGTTCCAGCATCTGGGAGAGAGGATCCAAGATCAAGGGAGGGAGGACTTTAATTGCAGTGGGTAGAGAGGAGAGGAGAAAGGTGACCCTCCCTACCATGCGGCAGTCCTGTTCTTCCTTGCATCCCCTTTCTAACATCCCACCCAATATGACATACACACACACACACACAGTCCTTTCTTCCTCATACACAGACCTACACCTCCTAGCCAACCCCCCCCCCCCCCCAGCTTCTTTTTCTACCCTCCAATGATCTATATTCAGCAACTCTTAGTCTCCCCAAAATGATCCTCCTTTGATCTGTCTGCTGCAGGTTCTCTTGTTCCTTGCTGCCTGGAAGTAAGGCCCTGGATCAGGAAAGAGAGGGCTCTTCTCTGCTGAGTGAGATTCAGCACAAATGAAAAGCAGCAAATCTTCAGCCAGCCTGCTGCCCTGCCCCCCAGGTTTCTGCTGCCCTAGCCACAGGCTTAGTGTGCCTATTGGCAAATCCAGGCTTGCCCCTTTCACTCTGCCCTCTCAAGCTCTAACTCCTCCGCTCTCCACTATCTCTCCCCCTCCCCCCTCCAGGCTCAACCCCTTCCACTATCTTCACCCCTAGCCCTCTACTCCCAGAGTTTGACCACTCTCTCATACTGCTCTTCACACAAGCTCCCTTTGTCCTACTCTCTCATACACCTTCAAACAGGTTCCCTCTGTTCCCCTCTCTCTCTCACACACATACAAGCTCCCTTTCTTTTTCACACTTATACACCCCCTCACATAGGCTCCCTCTGTCCTTCTCTCACACACTCCTTCAAAGGCTCCCTCTCTTTCTTCAACATGCATGCACACACACACACACCCATCACACAGGCTCCCTCTCTCTCACAAATACACGCCCTCGCACAGGCTCCCTGTCTCTCTTGCACACACACACACACACACCCTCACATAGGCTCCCTCTCTTTCTTGCACACACACACACACACCCTCACATAGGCTCCCTCTATCTCTCTCACACACACACACAGATATATACACATACACACCCTCTCACACATTCTCTCTCTCTCACACATTCACACCCACATACTCTCACAGGCTTCTTCGTTGTCTTGCACAATCACACACTCCTGCACATAGACTCTTTCTCTCACACACACATCCCTTCACATGAGCTCCCTCTCCTAACACACACACTCTCTCACTCAGGCACATAGGCTACAAATCACAGACACATAGGGCCTCCATAAGCTTAAGCTGCATGTGGGATGGGCTCTGCTTGTGGCCATCAGGACTTCCTTGACTTCCTTGACTTCCTTGACAGGTCCCATTGGGTCTGCTCGCAACCCAATGGGACCTCTAGCATCTTTAACTGCAAGTGGGATGGGCTCTGCTCATGGCTGCCAGGCCTTCCTCGACTTGGCCACAAGCGATATGGGCTATGCTCATGGCCCACTAAGAATCTCCAAATTCTGCAGGAAAAAAGACAATTCTGCGCAGGAGGGGAATTCTAAGCAAATTCTGCATTCCGCAATAGTGCAGAATTCCCCCAGGAGTAGGTCAGGAGATGTTCTGCAGAAAGAAAATAGATATTCAGATCTTCCAGAAGGAAGTGCCGTTATAAATGCTCCATTAGTATCTCCCACTCCTTCCAACAGGCACCCTGTGATGAGGTGTTCGCCTACACCTACTATGAGAGAGCCTCCAGGAGTCCCAGGCATCTGGATTTTCCAGATTCTTAAGCCTAGTTTAGAACCCATTATCCTTGTTCCTCCTCCTACTCCTGCTAGCTCTCCACTTCCTGTAGTTTTCTCTAGAGCTTGTGTAGTTCACCGGTGTGGCTCCCTCTGTTTTCTGCATGGACCTAACATTCTGGTTGCTCATCATTGGTCAACTCTTTGGGCTCTGTAATTTCCTGCATTTTCTGGGCCCCAAGGTATGACCAGTTTTGGTGGAGCTTTGTCTCTTCTTCTCCCGAGGCTCCACCTAGGAACAATGTTTTCTTTCTAATTTTAATTCTTGTTCAACTTTATTCCTGCATATTTGTCTTGGGCCCTGGACTATTGTGCACAATATCTGTTTCCCTTGGTGTTCTTTCCTCTGGTCATAGTATTTACATACTCCATAAGAACTAGGGATGTGAATCGTTTTTTGACGATTTAAAATATCGTCCAATACTCGGGCTGTATTGCAAAATGGCGCCGGCCATATGGCCGGCGCCATTTTGCAATACAGCAACACGATTCAAGTGCAGTAGGTCGTTCCCGGACCCCGCTGGACTTTTGGCAAGTCTTGTGGGGGTCAGGAGGCCCCCCCAAGCTGGCCAAAAGTCCCTGGGGGTCCAGCGGGGGTCGGGGAGCGATCTCCTACGCTCGTGACGTCGGGGGACAGGAACCAAAATGGCGCCGGCGCTACCTTTGCCCTGTGGCAAAGGTAGCGCCGGCGCCATTTCTATCAACGCACCCGTGGCCCGAGAGTGGAAGATCACACCGGGACCCCCCACTGGACCCCAGGTAATTTAAGACATTTTGGGGGGGTTCGGGAGGGTGGGGGATTTATTTTAAAGGGTCGGGGTGGGTTTTAGGGTTGTTTTAGTGTGCCGGTTTTCCCGCCCTCCCCCGATTTACGATTTACACGATATTTAAAAAAACAAAACCGCGACGATCCGATTCCCTCCCCCCCCAGCCAAAATCGATCTTTAAGACGATCGATCACACGATTCACAACTCTAATAAGAACAAAAGACATTGCCATACTGAGTCAGACCAAGGGTCCATCAAGCCCAGCATCCTGTTTCCAACAAAGGCCAAACCAGGCCACAAGAACCTGGAAAGTACCCAAACACTAAGTAGATCCCATGCTACTGATGCCAGTAATAGCAGTGGCTATTCTCTAAGACAACTTGATTAATAGCAGTTAATGGATTTCTCCTCCAAGAACTTATCCAAAACGTTTTTGAATCCAGCTACACTAACTGCACTAAGCACATCCTCTGGCAACAAATTCCAGAGCTTAATTGTGCGTTGAGTGAAAAAGAATTTTCTTTGATTAGTTTTAAATGTGCTACTTGCTAACTTCATGGAGTGCCCCCCTAGTTCTTCTATTATCTGAAAAAGTAAATAACCGATTCACATTTACTCAATCTAGCTTAATAATATTCATAATAATTTATACTCAGTACCATTGTGAAGCGAGCTTTTTCAAAGCTGGATCTCTGAGATGAAGCACCCATCTGTGCCCTCCTCTTGGTATTGGGGCACATTCTGGTTGGGGTTATTATCCTTCCAGTAATCCTCAATAAGGGTGCCTTAACACTGACCAGGATGAGTGGCAGGATGTTGCCTGCTCCCTCTTATTTCTGCAAAACGCAAAAATGGAACCACATGTAATTTAGCATACAAGTACTACTTATGCATGATTGCCATACATTTCCCCATAACTCTGTTTCCATACTAAAAATAAGTTGTATAAGAAGGAATCATAAAATATACATCCAGCTCCTATTCTTTCCAGATTTCGAAGACTGATGGCTGTATGACAGAAAATGTACCTTACCTGGCAGGAGGAGAGGACCTCGTAGAGGACATCTTGGTGTCCCAATATTGTCCTAGAAGGAACAACTGCAGGAAGGTGGCAGGTGTCCTCGGTAGTCATGGAAAGCTGAAGGTTTTACTGCTTCCTCACTCAGATTCAGTCAGGCAGTGGGCACCATCAGAAAACTGTTGCAAGTAGGGTCTGAATAGCTCAGGGTTTTATTTTGTTAGAGCTCTAGCTCTTGACATAAGACCACAGGCGGTTGTTTAAACCCAAGGAATTACTCTGGTTAGTGTTGCCTGTGTGCGGGGTGGTGCTGTAATTAGGGTGAGGCAGCCACCTCAGGTGACAACGTTTGGGGGCAACAGCAAGTACTCTTCAAAATACCCCCACAGTTGCCACCTCACTGTCTTTTGGACCTGCATCCAAATACCAGTAGTGGGAATTAGATAAAAAGCTGGTAAGGTTCCCACATCCTGCCAGCAGAAAGACCTGTGCCATGTTGCCAGTTGAATATATACTACTGGAGTTCCCACACCCCACCAGGGAGAAGAGGCCCTGCGCGGTGGTGCCCTTTGGTGATCTGCTGGTGGGGTTCTCACATCATGCCAGCGAGAAGAGGCCTGCACAGCCATGTCATTTGGTGATGCATTGGCAGGCTTCCCACACCTTGCCAGCGAGAAGAGGACCTGCATGGCAGTGCATTTAATGACATGCTGACAGGGTTCCCACACCCTGCCAGTGAGACGAGCACCCTTGCAGTGGCACTCAGTGGCGAGATACCGAGGACCGGTGGTAGACCTGATGGTGACCTGCCGGTAGGCTTCCTGCACTGGGCCAGCAGGAAGAAGAAGAAGATGATGACCTGGGGCAAGGGGTGAGTCAGATGGTGGATTGTGACTGAGAGGGAAGGGGAGGGGTATGAGTGAGGGAAAATTAGGGAAGAAAAGGGGTGTGCGAGAGAAATGGGAGGTAAGTGGGAAAGGGGGCATGTGTGTGAATGGTGGTGTGTGTATGTGTGTGTTAATAAACATGTATGTGTATATGAGAGAGGAGTAAGATTGTAGGTTCCTACCTCCACCCCCCACCCCATTAATCCACAACAATAAGAACATAAGAACATGCCATGCTGGGTCAGACCAAGGGTCCATCAAGCCCAGCATCCTGTTTCCAACAGTGGCCAATCCAAGAAATAAGAACCTGGCAAGTACCCAAACACTAAGAAGGTAATTAGAAATCAGAAGTTCTCAGGTGTGGAGCATGGGAAAAAATTTTGTTATCCCTATTAGTTTTAATTATTGGTGTTTTTTGATATGTCTGCTGTTTTGAAATATTTAAGTGACTTTGGGAAATGTTTAAAGTAATTTTTATCCTTATTTTTATTTATTAGTTCTATTCATAAGCTGTTTTAAATATTCTTTTTATTAGTATAGGATTGATGATTTATATTTCTTGATTTTGTTTTATAAGGAATGGTGATGTTTCTCTTTTGGCCTTATTGCACTGTATATGAGTCTGGCTTGTAGTGGTTTCTGTCTGCACATTTCTATGTTGGGTTTGAGGCATAGTGTGGACTCTTAGTCGCAGTGGCGATGACTCCTCCCACGGGGAGGGGCTCCATGGGGAACCAAAGCAATAGGCTAGACTCAGAGAGCAGACACTGGAGTTGAAAAGCTTTATTGTACTGCTGTAGATAGATGGTAATTGTGCAGGAAGAGATGGCACTGAAGTCCAGCAAGGTGCCAATATGTTCAGACAGTCTCAGATGTAGAACTCTCATCCAGATGTACAAGGTTGGTAGTGTTCTGCAGAGTGGGATAAGCCGAACCTGGTGGGTGGAAATGGAGAGCTGGATCATAGAGGTACTCACTGAAGAGTAGTGCTGGAATCCTCCTGGTAGATGATGAAGGTGGGACCCGAGGTCTGTGGTGCAGGATATACTGAGCTGGATAGGCCCTCGAGGAGCGAGTACCTGGAAGCACAGATAATCCTGAAAAGAGAAGAGAGACCCCTGAGGAGTGGTTGTCTAAATTAATAGAAACCCCAAAGGGTAGTTGGAAGCGAGAGGCCCCCAAGGAGCTGGAGCCCAGAGTTTCTTCAGGAGCGAGATACCCCGGATGGTAGCGAGGAATCTAAGCGAGCAGCTTAGAGTGGTCAGAGTAGCTAAACTGAAGTCCTTGCTAACTCGTTCATTAGGAGCGGAGCAGAGGCTAAAATACCTGGCGGTATTAATGTCATTCAGTGGGGATGCCCCCGAGGTTCCCGCCATGAAGTGTAGATAAGCGTAGGCAGCGTGCGCACGCGTGCCCTAGGAGGCCACGGGAAGGAGCATGGCGGACGGGGACACCCATGCTGAGTTGGAGACACCGAGGATTTCGGTACTCAGCACCGGAGGCAGCCATCTTACCCATGGAGGAGGAGAAAGGCAAAAAAGAGGCGAGGCAGAGCGGCCGTAGCCATCTGCGACCGATGGATGCAACATTCTATTTATACTTTATAGTATTTTTATTCTGTATTTGGTGAGGGCCTATCTGTGTTCTGCATTTGTGACTGAAGTGAGGTATCCTGCCAGTGCGTAGTTTCTGCATAAGGATCTAGAGCAGCCTAACTTGTTCTGTTTTCCTAATAGGAAGTGTATTGGTGGTTTAGGACCTGGTGAAATATTTACAGGGTTGCCTTTTCATAGGTAGGGTTATTACTGTTTGAGTTCTGGCAGTTAGTGTTGTTTTGGTATAGGAAGTTTACTATATTGTAATTCTGTTTACTCATGACTTTCTGAGGGCCAAACCTATATCCAACATGCTTTACAATATGGTTTCCAAGTGTCTTTGTTGCAGGGATTTCTGGCTGGCACCACTGCTGTGTGCACAAATATAATATATATTTGTAAGTGTGACCCCTGTGAGTCAGAGAGTGCATGCAAAGGTTAATGTAAAGAGGATTTGTTGTATTAAAGGAGTGACTTTCCCTCTTAGGGAAGTTCTGTAAGGATTTGTCATTCTGGTGGTGGGAAGGTTCCAGTGAAAGAGGTTCATTCTGAGGGCAGAGAGGGTGTCTATCTGAGTGAAAGCCTATTACAACCTTTTGGGCAAGGTTTAGAATAGAATATATAGCCTTGGTTCACATTAGAGCTGGAGCTTCTCTAGAGTCACAGATCAACAAGGTGGATATAGTTGTAACCCCCTCCAGAGATTACAAGGTGGGAGAAGCAGGAGTCTTTTCCGTCAGAAAGCCTGAGGGAGACAAACTGTGTCTAGCTGCAATTTGCCATAGGACTTGGAGGATTTCATTGCTAAGATACAACGTGATTAATCTTCCTTGAGCTGTTCAGGATATTTGTGAATATCCAACAGTGAATAGGCAGAAGTGTGGATACATGCCCACACAGACACACACACAACACACACACATGCCCACACAGACACATACACATGCCCACTCCCACACATATATACCTCCTGATACTCCTACCCACACACCTACATACATGCCCACTCACACATACCCCATTCACACATGCTCACTCATTTTATCTCTCCAGTTCTGAACCCACCAGTTGCAGCAGCTTCTTCCTTCCATCCATGTGGCAGGTAGACCTCCTTCTTCTTCAGCTGCTGGGGCTGATGCTGTGTCTTCAACTGGCTGCATGGGCTGACGAGATTCCCTAATGCCTGCTGCTGACACTTCCTCTCCACCTTCTTCTGGCCACACAGGCTCACTCACATACTCTCACAAATACACTCACACACACACACATAGACAGAAAGCTGTTCTTGCTTCATAGCCGAGCTACATGTAAAATCACAACAAGGGACAGAGACTGAGAGACTTCCTTTCCAGAGGTATCCAGGCCCAGGAGCACATGGTTGGATCATCCTCCTAAGAGACTGAGTTAAGTAATCTCAGCTATGCACAGAAAGTATCTTAGCAGAGGAGGGAGAATGTTTATTTTCTTGCCTTTTGACACAAATACAGTATCTAATCTTAATTGATTCTGCTTTTTAGCCAAAGTCAAGCATAAAACCCTTGCTGGGACAGAAAAACTGTGTGGACCATAGTCTTTCTATAAGAGACTAAAAGCAGGTCCGCTTTCTGTTTAATACCAAGTAAACTATTTGGGGAAGCTCTGCAGGAGAGAGAGACCTTTCACACACTGCAGTGCTCATCTATTTGGTTTGTCATCTAGCCAGCTCCACCATCAAGAGGAACTTCTTCATTTTCTTAATTGTTTTCTTTTCCAAACAATTTTGTGTTTGGGACAGGGTGTAACCCCCCCCCCCCCCCCCAACCCCCATTTTTGAGTTCTCAGGGGTAAAGACAATTTTTGAAAGCTGTGTACATCACTGCTTCCCCCCAAACTTTCTCTATTAGCGTTTCTTATTTATTTATTTATTTATTTATTTATCTATATTTATTTATATTTATTTATTTATTTTACTATCCATGTGAGTATTTTGGTTGCTCCAGCTAACAGGCCATACCCAGTGTTAATTTTGTATTTGTTGCACTGGAGGTGGACCCTTGGCCTGGCGGAGGATTGGTATGACCCTCTGAGGGATCCCAGAGGGCGCCTGCCACTAGGAGGCAGAGCACACAAGGAGACAGAGGCTGACAGGAACTTCACCAATAACAGTCCAGGAGCTCTGTGGGTTGAACCCTTGGTTTCCCGGACTGCCTGGGCTTAGGTGGGCCTCTGGGGGTCTCCTGGAGAGATGACGGAGAGGTGTGCCCACCAGGAGAAGAGTGCACGGCTGTCAGCGAAAAGGTGAGCTAGACCAGAACCGAGAGTACCAGAGACCACTGGAACAAGACAGGAACTGAAGGTCCTCCGGGTAGGATAAGCAGCACCTAGTGGTCCAGCTCGAAGAAGGCCGTGGGTGGTGTTGAAGCAGGCAGGCCTGGTGATCACAGGAGGAGAAGAGAGTGTCTGAATGGAGCGCAAGAGTCAGAGCCAGGTTATCCGTCCGAGAATGGTCAGCCAAAGCAAGGGTCAGTTCCAGGGATCAGTCCAAGTGTAGTCAAAGGCAAGCAGAGGTCAGTTCCAAGGATCAGTCTGAGCGTGGTTGACAAGCCGAGGCCAGTACCGGGTATCAGTCCAAGAAGGTACTACCTGGGTAGCAAGACGAGGAACAGGACTCAGGACGCAGGAACTCAGCAACAGACACTGGAACACAGGAAGGACCACAGAACACAGGAGCAAGGCAGGAACACTAGAACAAGCACAGGAATGAGGACGGCAAACTAGCTCACACAGAAGTGTTGACCCGATTGCCAAGGCAAGGGACTGAGGAGCGGGCCCTCACTTAAATACTAGGGCTTTGTGATGTCATCTCTGTGCACCGCGGAGCAGTTTCCCGCCCTGGGCCTTTAAAGGGCTTGTCAGTCCACGCGTGTGCGTCTAGGGGCGGGCCCGATGCTGAGGAGGACGCTGAACCACGCTGGGAAGAGTGCTGGGAGGTTGAAGCCCAGGAAGGGCTTGGGGATGCCACCATGAGGCGCTGCGGGTGCAGGGAACTGGCTGCGGCAGCGTGAGAGGTCGGACTGGGACCCGCTGGAGCACGAGCGAGGTAAGCAGGCCCGGGCGCAGGCCTAGTGCGTCCAGGACGCACAACAGTATTGCTTGATTTAAAATTAGAAAATTGCAAGTTTATATTATACTTCACTCCTGTACTTTTCCCATTTAATGTTCTGGTTGGATTTAATGTCTACTTACACAATACTAGTAAAAGTGTTCATTACTGTTTTATTCTGGTGTGATGTTTTTAACTGGTCCTTGATGCCACAAGTGAGAGGTGTTTGGGAAGGGCACAGAATTGTGGTATTGGGGTGATTGGGACCCTGACTCATCCTCTACTCTGAAAGTAAATCATATTGGTGAATATAATTTCTCATGTAGTGCTCCCCACCCCAAGCATAGGGGTAATTCATAGTCCAGGCCAAGGGAAGGCCACACATAGATAATGCCCATTCACACACTCTCACACACACCCCATTCACACATGCTCACTAATTCTTTCTCTCCTGTCCTGATACCACCAGCTGCAGTATCTTCCTCCTTCCATCCGCGCGGCAGATCGACCTCCTTCTCCTTCTTCAGCTAATGGGGCCAATGCTGAGTCTTCAACTGGCAGCATGGGCTGGCGAGACTGTCGTCTGCCTGCTGCTAACACTTTCTTTCTCTCCACATTCTTCTGGCTGCAGCGGCCAATGGGACCCTTCTTCCTTCTCACGCAATAGATGCTCCTCCTTCTTTCTCTCTACACAGGCCTAAATGATTTCCTCTTCCAGGGCCCGCAGAAGCAGTTCATTGCTGTACCTGGAGCTTTGAGGCTTTGGCCCGGAGACCCACAATTCCTTCACAGTTCCAGAGTCTCTGGGCCCTATGCGGAGAGTTTCCAGGAATGCACATAAGTGATATTTTTAGCTCAGAAGACTGCACTTTGAATGCCCTTTTTCATGAAAAATCTTTTTTTGGGTTGGGGAAGTGGTTAAGAAATAAATGCCTAATTTTTAATTATATATGAGGAGTGCCCGGGAGTGGGGAGTGGCACAAGGTTGTAAGCGTCGCCTAGGGTGCCTGATACCCTTGCACTAACACTGAGAGAGTGTGCCATCACACAGACTCCCATCGTTCCCCCATCTTTCAAATTGCCAGAGGACAAATGCTAGGGAAGGGTAGGAGGCAAGTGATAGGATTCCCAGTGTGTGGCAGGGTTGTCAGCTCCATAGGAATATTATCCCTTATACTCTGCCACTCTTCTGGGAACCTTGACCCCCTTCCTTCCCCCCCCCCCCCCCCCCCTTCCCCAGCATTTCAATTCACTGAAAGGGCAGCTCCAAGGGGGAACCCTCCCCTGGCCCCCTCAGTGCCGCATCTTTTGTGTAGGAGGGGGCACCATCTAATCCCTTGCCTCAGGCAGCAGATTGTCTTGAGCTGCCCCTACCTGTGTGGTGCTGCATTTTAAGGATTATCCAAACAAACGTTTCAACACAGAACACTTCATATCCACAATGTGAAGTGTTCAGTGACATTCTCAATTTCACTTAAGTTTATTTTGCTGGATCATTCCAAAATAACAGAATTATTTTGTTAAAAGTGCTAGTTCAACCTTTTCATAGTGATAGTACTCAAGAGGGTACTGCAGCTTAACCATGTAAACTTTTCATCATTGATGATCATTGTTCTGGTATAGGGGTAGTCCCACTTCCACATAATTTATTTATTTAAACATTTATTACCCACAGCCTCCAGAGTTTGGGGCAGGGTACAATAAAATAATAAGTTTAATTGACAAACTTGAAGAGAGTAGGTAATTAATAGACAAACCTGAAGAGAGTAGGTAAATGACGTAATTATTAAGTGGTGAAGTCAAGAGAGGGGCTGTAGCCCTGTAAGGGCAAGAGCTCATGAGACTGCGAACACACTGACATCTTTCTGATACCACTCTCTCTGGTAAGTCTTGTTAATTACATATTAAAAGTAAAAGTACAACACATCTGCTTTTTTGCAGTACCTCAAGTTGCAACGTTCTGTTTTTGTTTAGTATTTACAATAAAATAATGACAGAAGAGCAGGGTACTGAATCAGATGCTATTTCAGGATTCCTGGAATAGCTATCCTTCTATGTATCAAAAGGAATACCATAGATGTTATCACATTGGGGTTTCATGCTCCTCCCAGGCTGGCTGGTAATAGTCTTCTATTCCTCTGGGAATCATCCCTAGGTAAAGCCTATAGAGTTTGTTTTTCACAGATGCCTGGTTATCTCTTGCATCCAACCAGCAGAGGGTCTATCCTTAGGAGTTTCAGGGTTGTACCAACAACATAGGAGATACACATATAACAGGTGAGTCTTGAGAAGTCTGTGCATGACCAAAAGATTGGTGATATGGAGGATTTTTTTAAAGGATAATTATAAACAGTTGATATAGATGAAGGAATAATCTATTGAAATATAGGACAGCCTAAATAAAAGAAGACCATAATGTGGAATCTGATTTCCTTCTGACTTGGCCTAACCAGGACTTGCCATCTGAACCAGGTCAACCTTGACAGGCAGATCTAATTCTGCTTTTGTCTCATTGCATCTATGGAATTGTAGTCCTGCCTCTCTTACACAAATTTGAACTACAAGTCCTTAGATACAATGGACAAAAGCAAAACTGGATCAAACTGTTGGGGCTGAACTGGGTTAAATGGCAAACCCATGCCTAGCAAAAATAAAAAAAAAGGGGGGGCGGTTATCTTTGATATAGATATTACATATATGGGAAACTGTGATGAACCTCCTCTTTTATGAACATTGTAGTGGACATTAAGCCTCTTGTAAGAGAATCCAATCTTTTGCCCCATTACTGACAGAGAGTGAGTATCTGACTAGCAGGCCGATACAGTACAGTGCGCTCCGACGGAGCGCACTGTTAGCCTGCTATTGGACGCGCGTTTTCCCTTACCCCTTATTCAGTTAGGGGAAGAAAACGCGCGTCCAACCCGCGGCACCTAATAGCGCCCTCAACATGCAAATGCATGTTGATGGCCCTATTAGGTATTCGCGCGCGGGATACAGAAAGTAAAATGTGCAGCCAACAGACAGGAGGATGCACAGAAAAGCAGTAAAACTGCTTTTCTGTGCATCCTCCGACTTAATATCATGGCGATATTAAGTCAGAGGTCCCGAAAAGTAAAAAAAAAAATAAAAATAAATTTGAATTCGGCCCAAGGGAAAAAGGAGGAAAAGATGGAGTTTAGGTTGCTGGCAATAGTGCTATGGTAGAAACAGCAGATGATGAGGGATTCCTTCCCATCTCATACTTGCAAAGTTATGTGCATAATAGTAGTGCATACCTGCACATCCCCAGTAAAAATTAGATTAAACATTGGCTGCAACCCAATTGACTTGAAAAATAAATGATTGCAAGAGGGTGACAGCATGTAAATATTTACTCTCTCTCTCTCTCTCTCTATATATATATAAATAAAAATGTTAGTTTGTACGTCGTTGCTAATCTCGCCAACCACTTAACCGAATGCGTTCAAATTTGCACACAACATTCACTTCCCATACGGGAAGGATCTTATACACTTACATTACATATAGGTCACACCTGTGACAGGTAATACACGTTTAAAAATTGCTTACACAAAACAGCGACATCTGGTGGCCGTCGGCGCAAGCGCAACCTCTTACACCTTTCACACACACTCACTCACCACACCCCACCCCCACACAGGGCTATTGTCTTTCATTCACACTCCCTCATAACATACAGAAATCCACACTCATCACACCACACACCCCCACCCACACGCCTGCCAATGTCACTTACTTCACCCACCCTCCCAAAACACACCAAAACACGAATTCCTAGCTGCTACATTGGGAAGCCACGCATTTCACACACCCTCCAATTTTAAATTAAAGTACCCTCTTCCACCCACCCATGCACTGCACTCCGATCACACACTACACCTGATACAAGTCCATGCTTCTCCGCCGGCACCACAGGGACGGTACGGGACACATCACATTCAGTAGGGCCGGCGGATGCCAGCAACAAAAATGGCGCCAGCGGACCTTGACCTTACTATGCTATACGGAGACAACATTGACGTCGGTACACCATGTGACATAGTAAGGGCAACAGCCCGTCAGCGCCATATCCTCAGCGGACATTTGCCCTTACTAGGTCAGGAATCCTGACGCATCCCTTTCACCGGTGAAGTTCTGCGACATGGCAGCCGTCGGAACAAACCCTAGCACACATCCTCGCCACCGGCTGGCAGTTTACACAGGTAGCCGGGGAGGAGCACGGTGGGGGACCGTTCTTATTTTCCGCCGCGCGTTTTTCACGGGGGGGGCACTCATTCTCCACGTCTCCCGAGAGGGGGGCTGTAGCGTAGGTTGCTCTATTTCGCCGGGTTGGGGGGGGGGGGGGGGCCAGGAAGGTGTACTTGCATATTTAAACTATTCTTTGCTGGTGCTGTTCATTTGGGGTAAAAAGAAAAAACAACACACAAACTGTAACCTTTACTGCTCTGTTCTGTTTTTTTCAACTTAACCAGGCTCAGCCACAGCAACGCGTGAACCGATTGCTTTCAAATTTGGACACAAGCTTCACCTCACATACGGCAAGGTTCTTCTGCACTTACGTTACATATATGTCACACCGGGGGCTGGTAAAAAAAGTTTTAAAATTTGGTTTCACAAAACAGCGACATCTGCTGGATGTAAGCGCAAGGTCATACACCTTGCACAAACGCTCACACCCCACACACACGTGACCAATGTTTGGGATTCACACACCCTCCGACCAGACACAAATCCACCCTCCTCACACCCCCCCCCCCCCCCCCCGCACACATGCCAATTGTACTTACTTCACACACCCTCCCAAAACACACAAAAACCCATAAAATTCCAGCAAGCTACACCGGGAGGCCACTAACATGCCACATGTTTGCTATTCCCACACCCTACGAACTCACACAAAAACACCCTCCTCACACCCCCCACACCCATGACTTTTCCACTTACTGCCCACACCCTCAGAACGCACACAAAACAGCAGAATAGTTTGGGCTGCTCCAGCGGGGGGGGGGGGGGGGGGGAACACCGCTCTGTGACACATCGCATACACTACGGCCGTCGGCTGCCAGCAATCAAAATGGTGCTGACGGCTCTGTCCCTTACTAGGACACTCGGGAACGCCAATGGCGGCAGTAGCCCATGTGACACAGTAAGGGCGAGGGCCCGTCGATGCCATTTTCTGGACTGGCAACCGGTGCACCTTCGCCCTTACTATCTGAGCGAGACGACCGCTCCCATTGCTCCACCCCACTGACAGAGTAAGTTCTAACAGCCGTCGAAGACAGTTTCAGTGCTGGCTGCCGAGGGCCAGGCGCCAATACTTCCATGCCGGAACGAACGCACGCTCCACTGACTACCATTTTTGACAGGTATCGGCGGGCCTGCAGGGGGGTGGGGTGGGGATGTTCTTTCGTCTATGTTGGGGGGGGGGGCAGGGGGCGGTTATCCCCATTCTCTTTTCTTTCTTTCCACTTAACCTGGCTCTGCCACTGCAACGCGTGGCCGGGTACAGCTAGTATATATATATTTATCTAATGACACTAGCACACTAGTGGTCTCAGGGCCCTTAAAGTAAATATCTGAAATAAAATCTTGGCAATTTTCATAATAAAGTTGTATTCACTTTATGCTCATGGCAAGTAGTAATATTTCTACTATACCAATTTACATTTCGCTTTTAAGTTTTAGTTTTGGATAAAGTAGTGTGGTTGCCATGTTTGTCACCAGGATACATAGAAATAAAGGTAAAGAAACAGATTGTTGATCTAAGTTTTATTTTTGAAATTGTTTAGGCAATCAGAGGCTGCCATGTTAACGAGTTTCAGGACGGAGACATTTTGGCCAGTCCTGGCTTTGAACGGACACCCCAAAGCATGGTGGTATTTTTTAAATCAGTGCTGCAGATCCCATCAGTCATCAGAATGGAGTTGTCAGAAATCCAGGACTGGCCTAAAATCTCCCTCCTGCAACTGGGTAGCTTGGCAGCTCTGTAAATATATTTTTTCCCCTTCTTTACTGATTTCCCTTCTGCTCATCTATAATTGATTTCAATTGATTGTGCATCACTTTCTGAAGAATGGAAAAACTGCATTGATTTTAATCTTGCATGTGTTGGTCTCCTCCTAGAAACAAAGAATATTATGGCAGATAAAGACCACTTAGTCTGCCTAATTTGCTTCCTGTTGCAAAGCCACAGAACCCAGTTGATCTCTGGCCTTCCCCTCATGTTTTAGTAACTAAGGATCCTCTCTTATTACCTCTTTGAATTCAGTTGCCAACACCATGTAACTCCTCCAATTTAATATAATGATGGCTTGTCACTGTCAAATTATCTGCTTAGCAATTAGTGTTGAATATATATCAGGAGATAATTGCAATTGAGCTGAAGACATGTTTTAATTCCATCAAAATCTTTGAGAATTGAGTGAATGTATAGAGAATTCCACAAATACTAAAACTGCTTAGGATTGGAAACAATTATTTTTTCTGTGTGCTTTTAGATCCACAAGGATTGCATCCCATGTGCTTCTTTCCAGCACACTCATTATTTATTTATTTATTTTATTTGTTTTTTATATACTGACATTCAACACTATGTTATTATTATTATGTTATTAGTGTAGCCCTCTCATGCCCTGACCACAGAAGAGGGCCTTACCTGGGTGTTAGCGAGCAGGAAGGAAGATATACTTCTAGGGGTTAAATCACTAGCCTAGAGCAAACCCCTCCTCTGAATAGTTTGCTGTTCCAACATTAAATATTTATTTAATAATCAATTTTTTTTCAGTAGTGGTAATTTGACACAAAGTGTATGTGTATGGGGATGAATCCATTTTCTCTATTTAGGATCACATGCTTTCAGGGCCTCTTCTCACTTGCAGGATCTCTAGGGACCTTCTTTTTCGGTTTCTGTTCTTTATTTTTCCTGAGAATTTATCAGGGTTAATTATAAGAACAAAAACAGAAGAAAATCAGTTGAAAAAAAATGACTCATTATTTTTCTGGCTAAATATCGGAGTTTATTTTGGTGGACAGAACCCAGGATAACAAAACATCAGATTCTCCCACCCACCTACTCAGCAGTATCCCTGTCTCTACCTCCATCCCCTAACTAACATGCCCTGCTCTATCTCCTCCCACCCACCGAGAATCTCCCTCCCTCAGCCCCATTCCACTCCCCACCCCTGTCTTCCTTGCCCCTTTCAGAAGCGTGTTACTGGCTTCTCCTCCTCCCACAGTGCTGGTGCCTTACTGCTTCCTTCACACAGGGGCAGTTCAACGACAAGAAGTTTGAACCACTGGGCTCTGTGTGCCTGTGGAGTCCTGAGCAATTCAAACTCCTTGTCATTGAACCACGCTTGTGCGAAGGAAACAGCAAGGCACCAGCATCACAGGAGGAGGAGAAGCCAGCTACAAGCTTCTGAAAGGGGCCAGGAGGAGGGAGATGAGGGGGGGGGGGATAAAAAGAGAGGGGCAGCCATGTTGAAAAGTTTAAACGTGGTTCCAGGGGATTTGGGAGAGTGCGGACACCCAGATTGGGGGGTGGGAAGTGTGGAGACTCAGGTATGAGAGATGTGGGGGATCCCCGGATTCGTTGAGTGGGGAGGGAGAGTAGAGACACCCAGATTGGGAAGTGAGGGAAAGATTGGAGACTTGGGGATGGGAAGAAGGGGAGAGTGGATTAGAATTTCAGGGATGAGGGAAAGAAACAGCAGGGACTACTGGATTGGGAGGACAGAGGAGGGAAAGGTTGTGGGGAAGATAGTGAAGACTCAAATGTATGGGGATTGAGTGGGAGGAAAACAGGGACTTTGAGGATGGGTGGACAGAATAGTGACTTGGCGATTGGGTGGGGGGCATGCGTGAGAGGGTATTAGATGGGTTGGGAACTATGAGATGAGGCTGTGGGATAGGAGGAGGGGTCTGAAGGGTGGAGAAAGGTTGTGATATGGAATGAAGGACCTGGAGGGCTGGGGAGGGACTGAGAGGCCATGGAAAGGGATGGGTCTGTGAAGCAGGCGACAGAGGGTGACTAGGGAGGGAGTGAGAGCACATGGGGATGGGCTGGAAAGGGGATGAGAGCAGAAGTTGGAAAGGATAGATGAAAGGTGAAAAGAGGGAAATTGGGGACTGATGAACGATAGGAGGAGAGAGGATGAATAAAATCTAACAAGGATAAAGAGGCAGAAAGAGAAACAGAAAAGAGATAAAAGGGAAAGATCAGTGTCAGACAGATGGGACAGAGAAACTGAAGAGTACAGGAGAGAGAAGAAACACAAATGGACATGAGACACTGAAAAAGGAGTTAGAAGACAATTGGAGGGAAGAGTAAACAAGTCTGGGACCAACACGGTTAGAAAATTAAAATGTCCAGACAACAAGGAGAGAAAAAAGCATTTTATTCACAGTTTAAGAATTGGCATGTTCATCTTGATACATTTGTACATTTCTAATTTGTGGTCACTTGTTCTGTGTTTGGTTAGGAATCTACCTATGACACTGTCAAAGTATTCTGTTACTGTGTAGTTTCCATGTCAAATTAGCAATGCAGCTTATAATGTTTTCCTAGTATGAAGTGTATTATTTATTTAGATTTATATTCCACTTTTTTTTTTCAGTGCTTCAAAGTGGATTACATTCAGGTGCTGGAGGTATTTCCCTATCCCCAGAAGGTTTATAATCTAAATTTGTACCTGAGGCACTAAAGGGTAAAGTGGCTTACCCAAGGTCACAAGGAGCAACAGTGGGACTTGAATGCTGGTCTCCTGGTTCATAGCCACTGCTCTAACCACTAGGCTACTCCTCCACTCCAATTGCTGGAGAAGGGCCTGTTTTAATATTTGCAGTGCTATCTTTTCATGGGTAGGGTTGATTAACTCTGGCAGTTGGTGGCAGGTTTGCTCTATATTCTTTGCAAGGTTTTGTACTACCGTACTTCACAATGTTCTTGGCAGAAGATGGTGCTGCAGTTATTGTGATGACACCAGAATATTTTGTATGGTGAGTAGTAAGGGGAAATGTCCCAGTTCTGCCCTGCACCCATAGTTGGAGTTGTGGTGGATGCAGGGTATGTTTACAGAACTTGAGGTGCACGGTGTAGATATGGGTTCTCTCTCATCTGTATATACCCCACATGTCACTCCCATGTAGAACAATTGGTTGAATGATGCTATCAAATCATCTTCATGGTAGTTATACTGCATGGTTGAAACTGGCTTGGGTATGTTGGATAGAAGACTCTTCAGGTTAAAACCACCACTGACGTGCACACCCAGCAGCTTGCAACAATGGTACAAAACATTTGCTGCAGTGCCTCCTGCTTTATGAATGAGGGTGTCTGATTCTGCATGGACAGAGCTTGTTAAGAGGAAGTCATGGGAACCCTGCTAGGCCCAAACTAACAGAGTGGTTCCCCTATCACAGGTCATGAACGATTACTCCCTGATGACAGCTGCATTGGAATTTAAGACAGAGAGCAATTAAAGTTTAGTATTTAAAACTGAGATGTCCAACAATGTGTTTTTACAGGATTGTTCTTAGAGGAAGGGGAAGCTGCTGATTGTGATTGTTGAGTTTAATTATCACGATCTTTGGAGTAGGTGCTTATGAGCAAGTGTCCCAGATCAGGGGCGGACTGCAGAAAAATATCAGCCTGGGGGATTTTTTTCAAAACCAGCCCACAGATATCTGTCTGATTCCTTGTGCATGTTCCTTGCAGCAAGTGTTTCAACAGTTCCCAAAAGCACACCAAACTGACCCTTCATAGGTACTTGTGACCTGGAGCCTGGCAGAACTGAGCCAAAAAATCACCACATTTTTCTTAAATAACTGCGTAGTAAAGCATAACATACCCTAGATCAGGGGTGAGCAAACAGAGCTCCAGGCCTTCTTCCATCCATGCAGTCGGTTGCCATTCACCCTCAAGTCTGGTTACATCTCTCATAATTATAGTTTGGAATCCTGGTCTGGTATTAAAGTCTCTTGCCAACTAGTTACTTAGTAATATGACAACCACACTGCCAGCCAGTATCAGATACACACAGAATCTCTCAGACACAAACACCCACATACACTATTTCAGAAACACACTTTAGGGCGAATTTTTAAAGGGCCGCACGCATAAAAATTAGGACTTATTGTGCATTTTCAAGAGGGCCCAGCCACTCGTGTAAGCCCCGATAATCACACACAAGTGCTGGGCCCTGAAAAAGGGAGCATGATTGGGGCAGGATGGAGGCCGGCCGGGACAGCGGTCATTAGCCCCCGCTCCAGTACTGTTTCATCATTATCTAAAAGTTTTTTGCTTTGCTTTGTGTAAGCCCTTTTCCAGCCTCTCCATCTCCATCTCCATCTCCCTTTTCCCACCCCCACCCTTCTTGGCACGCCCACTCCAGGAGACTCACTGGTTCCACAGCCAGCTGACTATTTCAAGAGAAAAACCCAGCTTATGGAAGCCTCACCAACACACTGCACAGGTACTTCCTCTTGGCTCACCCCATCCCTTTTTGTGACTGCAGTTTGCCTCCACTTCTCCATACCTGCCCCCACCCCCGCCACCATTTCAGTGCATTCCCATTGGCCACAAGCAGCACACACTGCTCACAGCCCTGAGAAGCATGTAGTGCCTACAAAGTAGGAGGAGTTGGACCCAAGACTGGTGGGGGTAGGCAGAAGTTGCCTAGGGTACCCACTATCCTTGCAGCAGTCCAATAAATGTAATATGCATTGTAGTAAAATAGCTATGCAGTATCAGGAAAATTACCCTAACCATGCCCCTTTTTTTTTATCACAAGCACTATTTTTCACAATTTTATAGCAAAATTATAAATCTAGGGGTTAGCTTGCACTGATTTTAGTGCAGCTAAGCTCATGGCCAATCATATGCAGTTACCCAGCCTGGAGAGATTACCTCCTCTCAGCCAAAAAGCCTAATTTTTTTCTTTTCTCTGAGAACTAAGTACCCAAGGGTTCTGACTCCCCTTGTCATTCAAGGTGATAATCTATTTTGGTTGATAGAATGCGTTTTCAGTACTTTTGTCTTATGAATCCCTCTCTCAGTCAGAATTCTGCAACTTAAGACTTTTTTAGTCAAAGTTCTATAATTTAGGATTTTGCAATCCTTTGTTTTTAAAGTGAAGTTTCACTGTAAGTTAACAGCAGTAGTAAAGGGGGCAGTGACATGCAAATCATCTATCTGAATCTCTGATTCATCTATTCAATAGTCACTTAAGCACCTTCACATAGCGCGGCTGTAGTTACCCCATTTCTAACCCGCTGCGTACTCACAATTTGGCCGCGTAAGTCTAACCCACGATTCATCTGTTTTTACCTATCCTTACCGCTTCTTTTACTCGACGCGTATCCATTTCCACCCGCGGCATGTATATGTATGTAAACGATCCGATTAGCTATTCCCTCCCATACAGTAACGTGTGCCCTGACTATCTCCTTTTTAACCTGCTATCTTGCCGTGTCTTTTACCTGCTAATTTACCGCCTACCCTGACCCTGGCGTTAGTGTGGTTAACGCCAGGGTCAGGGTAGGCGGTAAATTACGAAATTTCACACGAAAATTCACAGTCCCAAACCAAACCAAACCAATCCAAGCGTCAGGCAAGCCCCAGCAGAGAGAGACGAAATTTCACAGTCCCGGGCAAACTTTCCCCCAGCCCCCGCTCACTTGCCCTGGCCGCGGCCACGCAAGCCCCCAGCAGCAGCAGTAGAAGGGCGGCGAGAGAGAGCGGCTTCAGCGGATCGGGCTCTCCCCATGCGAGGCGGCTTCCAGCAGCCCCGCCAGCGAAGGTGAATACGCGCATGCTGTGACCTCCGACGTCCAGCCGGATCCTCAGGTCACGGCGTGCGTTCAAGCACCTGCTGCCTTGAGCGCCCATATGGACGTACAGGCGTGCACGTATTCACCTTCGCTGGCGGGGCTGCTGGAAGCCGCCTCGCATGGGGAGCGCCCGATCCGCCCCGGGCTGCTGAAGCCGCTCTCTCTCGCTGCCCTTCTACTGCTGCTGCTGGGGGCTTGCGTGGCCGCGGCCAGGGCAGGTGAGCGGGGGCTGGGGGAAAGTTTGCCTGGGACTGTGAAATTTCGTCTCTCTCTGCTGGGGCTTGGATTGGGTTGGTTTGGTTTGGTTTGGGACTGTGAAATTTTGTCTCTCTCTGCTGGGGCTTGGATTGGGTTGGTTTGGCTTGGGACTGTGAAATTTCGTCTCTCTTGCCCATCTGAAGGAGGGTGCTTTGTTGCGCTCCCTGCCTCCGATCGCCGGCTGCTGGGGCTTGCTGGCGCCGGGCGCTCAAGGCAGTGGGGTCTGTAGGAGAATCATCCACTTCCTGGTACCTGTCATTTCAAACGTCATTTGAAATGAAGTTTGAAATGACAGGTTCCAGCGCACCCAGGATACTGTATAGGCGCTGTATAGCACCTATACAGTATCCTGGGTGCGCCTGGCACTGCCGCACTTTTTCTTACGCGCCCTTACTGTATCGGCCTGCCAGTAAGGGATCTTGCAATCTTTTCTGTCTGCTCTGGCTTTCCCAGGCTGGTGGCTCATGTAACATTGCTGCATTGCCTTTTTATTCTCTGCTGCAGTTTGCTTAAGAAGTGGCATGCTCTTTCTCTTTCTGCCCCAGTGAGGAGGGGGGGGGGGGGTGTTTCACGTGTATGCTTATAGAATAGGTAGAGAAAGTGTGCGCTTTCATTTGCACTGGAAATATTCACGCATACTGAAATATACATGTGTACTTTTGGAACAGAAATATGTGGTATTTTATAAATTGTGCATCTCCAAGTTGATAAGAACATAAGAACATGCCATACTGGGTCAGACCAAGGGTCCATCAAGCCCAGCATCCTGTTTCCAACAGTGGCCAATCCAGGCCATAAGAACCTGGCAAGAACCCAAAAACTAAATCTATTCCATGTAACCATTGCTAATGGCAGTGGCTATTCTCTAAGTGAACTTAATAGCGGGTAATGGATTCTCCAAGAACTTATCCAATCCTCCAAGAACTTATCCAATCCTCCAAGAACTTATCCAATCCTTTTTTAAACACAGCTACACTAACTGCACTAACCACATCCTCTGGCAACAAATTCCAGAGTTTAATTGTGCGTTGAGTGAAAAAGAACTTTCTCCGATTAGTTTTAAATGTGCCCCATGCTAACTTCATGGAGTGCCCCCTAGCCTTTCTACTATCTGAAAGAGTAAATAACCGATTCACATCTACCCGTTCTAGACCTCTCATGATTTTAAACACCTCTATCATATCCCCCCTCAGCCGTCTCCTGCTTTGTAGTTTATAAAATACTAGGATAGATCTCTGCTGACCACTTAACGTGTGCAAATGCAGTACCACAAATAAGGGGCAACAGGGCTGGCTCAAGGCAATCTGCTGCCCGAGGCAAGAGGCAGGAGATTGTGCTTTCCCCCACCCCAAGGCACAACACAAGTCATATCAACAAGAGAGGCAAGTGTTGGGAGGGGGGAGGGGGGGGGGGGAGGGAGGTCTCTTTGTAGACTGGAAGGGGAAAGGCAGGGGTCAGAGTTCCCAGAGGAGCGTCAGAGTCAGTGATAATGTTTCTAGGAAGCTGGCAATCCTGTCACACTTCCAGGAACCCTAAGACCTGGCTCCCGCCTTTTCCCCAACATTTTCCCTTGGAGAAGTGGGAGATGGGTGAATGGGGTGTGACACACTCTCTCTGGGCCGGTGCAAGGGCATTAGGCATCCTAGGTGAACTTTACAGCCTTGTACCCGCGCCCCCGCCCCCCCCCCCCCCTGCACTCACCACACACAGTTTATAATAACCAATTTTACATGGAAAAGGACATTGAAAGTATAGTATTCTGAGATAAAAAATATCACAAAATAACACAACTGTGCAAAAAAGCAAATATCTCACTTGGAATGTCTATGGTATTAGGCTTACTGTACTGCATGTTGGATGTAGGCTTTGACCTCAGAAAGCCCCGAATTACAATTACAAATCTCCCATACTTAAAGAGCATTAAAGTGCCAGCACTCAAACAATAAAAACCCTAACTGTGAAAAGGCAATACTGCAAATATTTAACCAGGCCCTAAACACCAATACATCTCCTATTAGGAAAACAGAACAAGCCAAGCTGCTATGGGATTCTAACCCTCTCTTTTTCACCGCTGGTGTGTTGTGGCCAATGTCCTCTTCTCTTCAGCTGCCATGAATTGAGCTCTGCTGGTGGCCCATGGGGCCTCCTTCTCATCTTTGCCACCAGTGGCTTGGGCTCTGCCTGTGGCTGCTGCGCCTCCAGTTATTCTGTTGTGCGCTGCCAGTGGCTCCTCTTCTGGCCTGCAAGGGGTAGGAACCCCACAGGCATATCATCTCTTTCGGCCATAGGGCTCTTTTTTTGGCATGATGTTAAATGCTGAAGTGACCACCAGAGGAACGTTTTAGGGGGTAGATTTTGCTGCTCCAAAATTTTGCTGCCTGAGGCCTCATTATAAATTTGTCCCTGTTGGGTAATTCTCAAAAGGATTCACACGTTTACAACTGCATGTAAATATACTTTACCCATGTAAGTGGGCTTTTGAAAATTGCTACAATAGATGCCATTGAATTATCAATATGTTATGTTTTACACTTGTAAGTTCATTTTAAGCACATAAATGGGCTTTTGAGAATTGCTATGGTAGTATGTTACATTTACAAACATAACTCTTTTGAAAATTATGTCCATAGATTTGAAAGTTAAGTTCATTATTTTTTTAATTATTTAAGTTGTTCCACTAGAATTCCTCTGAGCATCTGGGAGCAGCCATTTTTAGAACAGTCACAAATTAGAATCCAGTCACAGGGATCTGATTGACTCATATTGACTATCATGTACTAATGAGATCACACACTGCATTAACAAGATCCCATGCCACGTGAGCTAATTTGTGACCTTTTCAGACATGTCTGCTCCCAGCAGGTCAATAATAGTGAAGCTACTTAAAGAATTGCATACCTAGTAACACAGCAGTACAACTTATAGATGATGGGTATTAGTACTTACTATGTGCACTTTTGAAATATAGAAGGTAAAGCTTTTACAAAATGCTTTCATGTGTTTCTCTTCTAATGGTTATCCTGGCATTTAATGTGCTTTGATTTTTTGGCTTTTGTATACTGACCCCTCCCCACCCCACCCCCCATTAACCACATTAACTTGGATTCCTCTCCTCAGCTATTATGTTTTTCTCTTTTACAAGAAAGCTTGAACATTCTGCATCAGCTCTTCTGAGTATTAAATTGTATTCCTTCCTATTCAGCTGAATAGCAGAATTCAGAATGCCAACTTTGAAGAACTCCAAGTAGGAAGATTTCCTTATCAGATTTAATTCCATCCTCCCTTTTATCCATCACAAAGAATATTTCACATTTATGGTATTTATTTTGCTAAAAAATATATTTTTTAAATTATGTTAGAGAATCTCTGCATCTTGATTTGGGTGAAGTCTTCCTTTTCATCCACCTATGTTCTTTTTCTCAGTCTGTTGCTTCTTTATCTTTGTCTTTTCTTCTTTAATATCTAAGAAGGTAATTTTGAGACATTGTGCACAAGTTAGCTGGCAAACATACACATAAGTCACACCAATTTTCAAAGCAGACTTATATGCATAAATTAGCTTTGAAAATTATCCTGGAAAAATTACACACGCACAGAATTACATCTGCTATTTGGTGCACATGGTTTTGCCAAGAGAATTTACGCATATACCTTTTTAAAAAAATACTTTTTAATTTGCAAGTTCACATGACATATTACAATGAAATATTACAAATTTAGGGGAACGGTTTACAAAAGGTAAATAATATAGTATTAGCCTACAAACAAGATAACATTCAGTATAAATCACAGTGAGATGCAAAACTGCAGTTTTCAACATATAACAGAAAGAAACCAAACCAACAGAACCAATCAATCCACGCATCCAATGCACCGTACGCCCACTCATCCCATAGTTACTGACCTTTACCCATCCATCCAACACCATGTATGCATGCACCCATATTGCACAATGCGCTTCCCTACTCACCCATACATAACCTCATTCACACTGTCCATGAAGGAGACACCAAGAATTTCTAAAAAGAAGAAAACCAGGTATTCAGTGTTTTACAAATATTAGCAGAAGATGAGATGTTCCAAACTACTCAGTATCCCCAAATCAGTCAAACTTTGTGTCAGATCCAGTGGCAAGAGCTCAAAAAAATTTCCCATGCACTTACATAGAACTCAGTTACCCTACTTTAGATACTTTCACATCCAATCTTTTCAGTTGTATGAACTTTGCCATTCTACTTTGCCACAAATTTATAGTTGGTGATTTATCCTCGATCCATTTCATTAAAAGACATTTGCAGGCCACTTGAAAGGCCAAATAAATGATTGACACTCTTGAGGATCCCAGAGAAACCAGAAAGGTTTCCTAGTATTATTATTTTGCCACTCAAAGGTAGCATAATCATTGTGCATTTCTGTAAATTGAATAATACCCCATTCCAAAATGACAACATTATGTGTTAATGAAAAAAATCAGTGTATCAAACTACCATCCTCCAAATGACATCTAGAGCACAATGGTGTATCCACAAATTTCATATGACATTGCATAACATCATCAAAATACGAATGATGTATCAATTTACATTTTATTTTTCTTAGATTCATTTCAGTATTTACCTGTGTATACTTAGTAAAATTGTCAGTTACAACAAAGATGTTCCTTGTGTCTTTAGAATCAGGTTTTAGTGTCAGAAAATCTATACAGACTAGTTCCATAGGAGCGTAAACGTTTATGTTTTTTAAAAGAGCAGCATTCTCAGATTTGGTCTTTCTTCTGCAATTTCAGTTAACATCTCAGGATATCCCTGGCCAATAGAACCATACTATTGGTTCTATTAGCTGTGGCTAAATCTAAGGTTCTCTTATAACCCGGATGGCACACAAAAGCCTGACGCTCACCTCAGGCAAGCCTCTTCATCCTGCCTCGCAGCCAGGGCCCGCCAACCGCTCCATATGACCGGCGTAGACCCATCGGGGTCAGGAGCCGACTCGACCGCCCTGCTTCATCCTCCCTGCGATTGGAATCGAGGCCCGCCCACCCCATGATGTCATCGCCTGCACCCGGACGGCACACAAAAGCCCGATGCTCACCTCAGGCGTTGTGCACCGGGTGTCGCGCGCAAAGATGCGCGACCAAGGAGCCAGCCCCTTGTCGTGTCCCTTAGTACTGACCCTTAGCACTACACCGAATCCAGCCTACCTACCCCAATACCCCCACTCTGCCTCAAATACCTCCCCCTTCTAATAATAACTGCTCTAACCATTCTCCTTGAAATAATGGCATTGTCACCCTCAGAGCCTAACTTCCATCCCACCACCCCATCCACAATTACAGGCATCTCATCCCCCCCCACCCACCCACCTCTGCCACCCTGCCACCCCCACCACCCACTAGCAACCCTACTGCATCACCTACTGCACCACCACTGCCATCAACTACACAGCAACACTCCCCTTCAGCCAAACATGCTGACACACCCCATTCCTATCCTGAAATACCACTCCTCCAAATTCAGGAAACCTCTCCTAACCCCGTCCACCCCTCGCCCAAGATCCCTACTGCCTATCATGCTATCCCCCTTCACACAGCTTCTTGGTCTCACAGCCTTCTCACTCTTACTCTTTAACTCCCAATCCATTGTTAAAAAGATGCCCATATTCAATGACCTGCTACTGGACTGTAATCCTGACATCTGCGCTGTAACAGAAACCTGGCTCAAAGAAACAGACGCTGTCCTCCTAAACCAACTCCCCAAGCACAGATATGATATCTTCTCTATCCCGAGGCCTAAAAAAAGAGGAGGAGGTCTCCTACTTACAGCCAAGAAAGAGCTTCATCTAACATCTCACCCTGTCATTACTGCACCTAAACTTGAAATTGGCCTCTTCAAATCACCTCAACTACAAATATGCCTAGTCTACGCCTGGTAGACTACGCCTACTTGAAAACAATCCTCCCCCTCATTGAATTTATAACCGAGAACATAGAAATGGATACCCCAGCCATTATTCTCAGAGACTTTAACCTCCATGTAGACGCCATCCCACTCTCCCCCACATGCAATGCCTTCCTAGCCTCCTTCAATGCTATGGGATTCAAGCAAATCATAAACGGCCCCACTCACAAAGCAGGTAACTCCCTAGATTTAATATTCATAAACTCTCACATCCTCTACACAGACGCTCCCTCCTGCTCCCCCGTCCCTTGGTCTGACCACTCACTCATAAAAACCAACCTATCAATAAAGAAAAACCCACCCTTTTTCACACAAACAAAAAACCATGCAATTCAGAAAACCCTGCAGTAGAGATGATCTAATCACTTTCCTCACCAACACCCTTGATAAACTTGATCCAACTGACACAGAATCTGCCCTCACCTCCTGGAATGCCCTTACCATCAACATTGCTGACACAATCTGCCCCTATCCACTAAAGTACTAAACCCCTCTCACAACACAAAAAAACCATGGTACTCACCTGAACTAAAAAAACTTAAACATGACCTAGGAGGCAACGAAAAGAATTGGCGCAAAGATCCCTCCCCTACACAACTCGCAATATACAAATCCTCCATGCACATCTACCAAACGACTATCCTTAAAACAAAACGAGACTTCTACGCCCTTAGAATCCACAACTTACAATACAATGTAAAAGCCCTATTCGCATATGTCTCCTATCTCACAAAAACTTCCACCCCTTCCATACCTGATGATGACTCCAAAACAAAATGTGATGACCTCGCTCATTTCTTCAACGACAAAATCTCCAAACCTATGCTTCATTTTCCACCAGCCACCTCGCCAACCAAGCCCCTCCCCAAAAACCTCCACGCTTCCATGAACTCTTTCGAACCCACCTCATCCTCCAAGATAGAATCGCACCTAAAGAAAATGAAAACCGCATTGCACCCTTCTGACACCATCCCAACCAAATTGCTCTTGTCCATCCCAAATATAATATCCCAACCTCTAGCAGGTATAGTCAATTGTTCTCTCTCCTTCGGAAATGTTCCGACCCCACTAAAACAAGCCATAATCAAACCCATTCTTAAGAAATCCAGGGGGTCATTTTTCAAAATGCGATAAGGCATTTTCGCATGCGTTAAGGGCTTATCGCATGCAAAAAGCCCTGTTAACGCATGCGATAGGCCCTTACCACATGCGATCGCACCATATCGTATGGTGCGATGCAAATTCTGAAAATAGGAGGAGTTAGGGGCAGAGAGTGGGCTGGGTTAGCCTGTCTGTGAAGAGCTATTGCACAGCTGTAACACTGACTTTAACTACACCTCTTTTGATTGTGTTAGGCTGTGTGATAGCAGCCATGACTGTGCAGTAATGTTTCATTGCCATTTGTGATGTCTCCTGTAAGTCCAATTTCAGCTGAATTGAGAGAGAGCCTGGCTGTAATATCATGGCCCATAGGTAGGTATTTGTATCCCTATGGTAGGCCCACCTAGTAACTCGAGGTGGGGATTAGGTAAGAGTGTAGGGGGTTAGGGCCCACTTTGACATTCTAAGTGATACCTACGAACAGAACAGTGGTCTCTTGTGAAGATTTGCTGGCCTTCAGAGTGAGGAAACTCACTCCAAGATGAGATTTGGGCAGTGTTCTCTCAACCTAGCTTGATGTTACCCAGGTAGAACGTCCATCAATACCTACGAACTTTTCTGTTCGTAGGTATCACTTAGAATGTCAAAGTGGCCCCTAACCCCCTACACTCTTACCTAATCCCCACCTCGAGTTACTAGGTGGGCCTACCATAGGGATTCAAATACCTACCTATGGGCCATGATATTATGGCCAGGCTTGCTCGCTCACTCTCTCGCTCTCTCACTCTCTCTCTCTCTCTCATCTGGGATCCTTAAAAATGGTCCCCCAGTGGTTGAATGCAGGAAGTACAACAGGTCTGGCACTTATTGCAGAATCTGAAATGGTATCACAATTTGCACTAATTTAGCTCTTCACACAGGTAATTAGCACTAAATGCTATATTAGCATAAAACACACCCCTTTTGCTATCGCATGCGGTACTTACCGCATTTTGATAAATCCACCCCCTTCCTAGCAAAAATTCTAGGAAAAGTAGTAAACCTCCAACTCTCTGACTACCTAGAAAACCATAATATCCTATTCCCATCCCAGATTGGCTTCCGCAAATTCATCAGTACTGCAACCCTCCTATTATCTCTCACAGATTCCATCCTAAAAGGCTTAGACAAGGGCCAATCTTACATACTCACCTTGCTGGATATATCATCCGCCTTTGACACCATAAGCCATAACATCCTACTAAACCGTCTCAAAGAAATTGGCATCTCAGGAACCCCCCTTCGCTGGTTCAAATCATACCTAGACAACAGAAATTACAAGGTCAAAATAGGTAACAATGAATCCAAATCCATCAACCTAACCAGAGGAGTTCCCCAAGGCTCCTCGCTATCTTCTACACTTTTCAACATTTACCTTCTTCCCCTCTGCCAACTCCTCTCTGACCTAGGTCTCACTCATTTCATTTATGCAGACGATGTCCAAATCCTTATCCCCATCACAGACTCATTTCCCAATTCCCTCAAAACCTGGGAAAACGCTCTCTCTGCGATCAACAACCTCCTCACTAACTTTAGCCTCGCACTTAACACATCCAAAACTGAACTCCTCATCATCTCGCCCCACCACAACACCATGACCGCACCAGACACAAACTCCACTCCCCCCCTCAACTTCCATCTCGCAACATGTACGAGACCTAGGCATCACCATTGACAACCACCTAAACCTAAAAAAATTAATCAGTACTACTATGAGGGAATGCTACTACAAGCTAAACACTAGGGGTGTGAATCGTGTTATCGATCGTCTTAACGATCGATTTTGGCTGGGAGGGGAGGGAAATCTTATCGTCGTGTTTTTTTTTTGTTAAAAATCGTTAAAAATCGTAAATCAGGGGAGGGCGGGAAAACCGGCACACCAAAAAAAACCCTAAAACCCACCCCGAACCTTTAAAACAAATCCCCCACCCTCCCGAACCCCCCAAAAATGTTTTAAATTACCTGGGGTCCAGTGGGGGGGTCCCGACGCGATCTCACTCTCTCTGGCCACGACTGCGTTGAGAGAAATGGCACCGGTGGCCCTTTGCCCTTATCATGTGACAGGGCAAAGATAGCGCCGGCGCCATTTTGGTTCCTGGTTCCCGACGTCACGCGTGCAGGAGATCGCCCCCGGACCCCCGCTGGACCCCCAGGGACTTTTGGCCAGCTTGGGGGGGCCTCCTGACCCCCACAAGACTTGCCAAAAGTCCAGCGGGGGTCCGGGAGCGACCTCCTGCACGCGGGCCGTATTGCCAATCTTCAAAATGGCGCCGGCGCTACCTTTGCCCTCACTATGTCATACGGTTTAGGCTAATCTGCACTTGCTGAAACCTTTTCTGGATCAGGACATACCCCCTTGTTCTGAAATGACATATCCCAAATACTTGACAGATGTCTGGAAAAATTTACATTTAGATGGAGAAAGTTTCAATCTATATTTAGAAACATGTGTCAAGATCTTCAATAGTCATGTTGTTCCAAGGTCTCTGAGATGATGAGATCATCAAGAAAAGCTGTTACCTCCATCACCTGCCATCACCCTTTCAACAATCAGGGGCAGCAGAACTCCTGTTTGGTTGGGTGGGGGGAGGAGCAACCAAGCTCTGCCCTAGCTCTGCACCAAGCTTTGCCCATGTTCCCATTGCCAATGTATTAGTTTACATTTACAGTAAATTTTATTTATTTACTTTATTTATTTAAAATTGTTTGTATATTGACCTTACCATACAAACTGGTGAAAACGGTTTACAGATAAAAACGTCATTCTATCTTATATACATTCTTTGCATAAATCATAGAGCATAACTATTCATTCCCAGACTAATTAAATGCTTCATGCTAGAAGACCAGACATAGTGGTAAAGGAGAAAATTACTAAAACCGTTTTAATAATACAAATGTGAGTACTAAGTAACTATTCTGTACTATGTATGGAGAAATAGAAGAATAAATGCCAAGAAATGCAATGAAAGAACAAAAAAATGTGGCCTAAAGATACAGAGCAGTCTTATTTGCTTGAGCACCACTCATCTGATTAAAAAGAACTTCCAAGCTCACCTGAGTATGTTCCCTGTACATATAACACCTTAACAAGCTTCAGAAATAGATTGTTTGGTACAGTGTAAGTATTAATAAGAGCACTAACAGTAAATCCGAGAGCTGAGCTCATACTCCACATACTGTAGCCTGGGTTAAGAGAGGGTCATTCTTGTCACACAAACCCAATATAAATCCTGTACCTCTAGTTCTGTAAATAAATATTTTGTGATCACAGACCCCTCCCCTGCCCCGAAACACACACACACACACATACACACACACACACATACAAAATAATTCTGATATCAGATCGTTTTCATCTGAGGATAGTTCTGTGTATGAATTAATGTTAATGGAGGAGGTAGCTAAATCAGACTCAGCACTAATATGATTTGTTTTAACCTCAAAGGCTTAAGCAAAATTGTCGGCCATAAGGGTGGTTTCAATAGAATTTGCAACTGAAAAAAGAACCTGAAAAATTGAATACCAGTTAAAGAGATACTGTGAGTGATTTTTAGCCTTATTAAGGGCCTCCTTAAAATAAGCCTTTTTTAACACATTTAATTTTAACAGGATAGAGGAGGATGCTATTTTTAAGTAAACATTCATTTTCTAGGATTTTGTTTGTTTGCTGCTTTCATTCTAGATGTCTGTTTTTTTTATTTTTTAAGTTCTCAGTTCAGAATGGAACCAGGCCATGCAGATTTTAGGTTTCAGCGAATGATATGTGAAAGGGGCAACTTGGAAACTTGGTCATAGGCTACTTTCAATGTTTGGTTCCACTATAAAATGTTTTCATCAAGGATTAATTCTTTGAAATTTTGTGGGAAGACCAATTTTTGCACAAGCTCATTCAAACCAAGATTTCTTGTTATCTAAATGGAATCTAAGTCCTGGAATTTCTGGGGCCAGAAACATTTGCACTATATTGAAAACTTATTCATGCAATGGTCTGTCCATGCAAAAGAAATCAAATTTAAGGAAGTCTCAAGACTTCCTTAAATAATACAATTTTAAATAATATAATTATAATTCCTTAGATAATATAATTTTATAATATAATATTATTTAAGGAAAAAACTAAGGCTAAAATGTGGCCCTCTTTGTGTGTGTAGGGTGACAAGAAAAACTCTTCTTCTATAGGTCTGTGGGGCTCATCAGCATGGAGGCTAAAAAGGGGCATTTTTAATAGAACAGTCATTGATGAGCGCAATGCAGTTGTTACGCTGGAGGTGAAGCGTTGGCCTGGCGCAGGATTGGTACGGCCCTCAGGGAGGTCCCAGAGGGCGCCTGCCGCCTGGAGGCGGAGCACATGAAGAGACAGAAAAAAGCTAGAGCTTCACCAATAACAGTCCGGGGGTTTCGCAAGTTGAGCCCTTGGATTCCTGGACCGCCTGGGCTTAGGTGAGCCTCAGAGGGTCTCCCAGAGAGGTAGCGGAGAGGTGTGCCCACCAAGAGCAAGGGTGCACAGTTAGTGGAGAACAACTGAGCTAGACCAGAACAGAGTGTACCGGAGACCACTAGAAGGAAACAGGAACTGAAGGTCCTCCGGACAGGATAGGCAGCGCCTAGTGGTCTAGCTTATAGAAGGCCACGGGCAGTGTCAGAGCAGGCAGACCTGGTGGTCACAGGAGGAGCGAAGAGAGTGTCCGAGTGAAGTGCAAGGGTCAAAGCCAGGGTATCCTTCCAAGGGTGGTCAGCCAAAGCAAGGGTCAGTTCCAGGTATCAGTCCGAGCATGGTCAAGCGAGCAGAGGTCAGTTCCAGGTATCAGTCTGAGCGTGGTCAATGGCGAGTAGAGGTCAGTTCCAGGCAGCGGTCCAAACGTGGTTAGTGGCGAGCAAAGGTCAATACCGGGTATCAGTCCAGACGTGGTCAGAGGCAGGCCAAGGTCAGTACCGTGAATCAGTCTGAGAAGGTACAACCTGGGAAGCGGAGCAGGAATCAGGAAGAGATGCTGGCACACAGGAGGGGCCACGGGAACACAGACGCAGGACACTGGAACACAGGAACACAGGAATACTGGAACAAGGAATGGAACGCAGGAATGCTGGAGCAAGGACTGGAACACAGAAACACTGGATCAAGCACAGGATTAAGGAAGCAGGAACATAGGACGGCAACTAGCTTCTCATGAATGAGACGACCCATTTGCCAAGGCGAGGAACTGTGGGAAGAGCCTCACCTTTTAAGTACTGCTCAAGTGATGTCATCGGAAGGCATCTGGCCCAAGTTTCACGCCCTTGGTCCTTTAAAGGAGGGAGCGTGGGCCGTGCGCACGCCTAGGGGCAGGGACGAGGACGCGGAGCCCCCGACGGGAGCTCTGCCGTGAAGCCTGCGAAGACGGAGGTGAGCGGGGACGGTGCAGAGGATGCCGTGAGCTGGCTGCAGCAGCATGAGAGGAGTGCCCGGAGCTCGTGGAAGGCAGCGCGAGGTGAGCAGGCCCGGTCGCGGCACCAGCACGGCCGGGATGCGCAACAGCAGTCAAGAGGCGGTCGATATAAAAGCACAAAATTAAGTTTCAGGCAATTATTAAATTGCAGAATTACAGTATTCTTTAGTTGAACTCGTGGATACTAGCAATTTTTTCAACTTGAGTGAACTTTGGTAAATAATTGCTTTGGTCTGACTTTCTGAAAGAAGGTGAAGCCAGAAGGGTATGCTTGTTGAAGACATGCTATATCGCCTGGTCTTAACCATGTTTCCATAGCGAAAAGAATATGCAGCTTAAGGATAGTGATTATGTCAAGTATGAGTGAGAGGAATCTATTGTTAATTAAACGAGCATTTAGCAAAGCACAAGATAATAGGGTGGAAAGTGAAGCAGAAAAGTTTGGGTCATCATCATAAATGAAAGAAGGGTTTATTTTACAAAAATATCTTGGCCTTTGGCCTTGACCATCCAGGGACATAAATACCTCTTCTTGAACAGATGGGAATAGACTGAGACTGGGACTGGGACATGGACTCAAGATTAGTAAGAAAGGATGATTCAAATAGAAAGCTAGTAACCAATAACTTTACAAGAAGTAAAAATGGGTGGCAGATTTCTAAAGGCTGACCGAAGAGCACACAAAGTAGCATGCTCCTTCAGTGCGCTGTGCCTCCGACGTTGGCATGGCTCTTTTAAGGGTGAAAGAGGACCCTTACCATGGGGAGGGGGACATGGCTAAGACAACAAGGCAATCACTGGAGATAACAGTGCAGAGAAACTACAGAAACATTTGAGATGCAAAAAAAGAAATCCAGCCCAAAGGTTGGCAGGCAAGTAGGAATGGCTGGTACAGCAAGTAACAACTTCAGAGTAGCACCAGATAAATTCAAGGTGGGGATTGGCATGCTATTTTAAGGATGAGAGAGGACCCTCAGTATCATCAAGAGGGCATGGCTAAGAAAACAAGGCAATTGCAGCAGACAACAGTGCAATGAAACTACAGAAATAGATTTCACATCCCTCAATCACAACCCCCATGATCCCCTCACCTCCTTCATTCCACCTCTCACTCCTTGATTCTGACCCCCTCACTCACCTCCTTCATGCTCACCCCCACAATTTCCTCACTCCTTCACTCTGACTCCTCACAGTCCTTTCACTCACCTCCTTCACTCCTACCCCTCATAATCCACTCCCTTCCCCCATAATCTGACGCTGTCAAGTTTCACATCCCTCCTCTCAACACAAGGAATAAGCAGTGTGAGCTGTAGGTGGAATAGTATTTGAGTAAGCGTGAGTTCATTTTCTCACTCAACAATACAATCATATCTCTTAGGTACCCATTGTAAACAGTGGAAACACAGGATCACTTGTGTCAAAAGTCAGTCTGTACAAAATGGATGCACATACTGCCGGTTCTGGGGTATGCATAGGTATGGTAATGAAGGGAACAATGACGCAGACATCACTCGCAGACACTTATGTAGACCAAGGCTAACACAGCATGTCACTCACCAGGATGCATAAGTGATAAGGTGATGGCTAAATCCAGAAGAATGCTGGGCTGCATAGAGAAAGGAATAACCAGTTAGAAAAAGGAAGTGATAGTTTCATTGGTGAGGCCTTACCTGGAGTATTGTGTTCAGTTCTGGAGACTGTATCTCAAAAGGGACAGGGACAGGATGGAGGCGGTCCAGAGAAGGGTGACAAAAATGATGTGGAGTCTCCATCAAATGACTTATGAGAAGAGGTTGAAGGACCTACATATGTACACCCTGGAGGAGAGGAGGTGCAAGGGAGATATGATACAGACCTTCAGATACCTGAAAGCTTTTAATGATACACAATCGACAAACCTTTTCCGTTGAAAAGGAATCAGTAGAAATAGGGGTCACGTAATGAAAATCCAGGGAGGACAACTCAGAACCAATGTCAGGAAATATTTCTTCATGGAGAAGGTGGTGGATGCCTGGAATGCCCTTCTGGAGGAGGTGGTGTAGACAAAAACAGTGAAAGATTTCAAAGAGGCATGGGATAAACACTGTGGATCCCTAAAGGCTAGAGGATGGGAATGAAGAAAAGCGTGCATGGGGGAAACTTGCTGTTGTGGTGATTACTACCCTTAACCAATAAGCCTTCATACTGTTGATACAGCTCCATTATTGCTCTCTGCTTTTACGGCAGGGGGAAAAGAGGAAAAGAGGAATTACATTCAGGCAGCAACTAACAAGGACATTGGATTTTACGGTCTGGGAAAACAAATAAACATGGGAGTAACCTGCTGGTGTGGCGAGTACTACCCTTAACCAACATGCCTGATACTTTGGATACAACTTCAACATTGCTCTCTGCTTCAACGGCAAGAGGTAACAGGGAATTGGACTCAGACAGCAACCAACAAGGGCCCTGATTTTGGCGTTTTGGGAAACTAAGTAAGGTGGTAACTTGTATGGCGCAGCATATGCTTCCATAAGCTTTCTAGGGAGACTGGATGGACTGTTTGGCCCTTTTCTGCCGTCATTTTTTATGCTTCTATGTCTTGGCCATTGTTTGGGGACAGACTACCTCCAGCAGTTTGTGCACCTACACTACACATGGCCAATGAGTATGTTCCTGGCATGTCCATAATCCAACATCAGTGATGTCTCTTGCTGCCTAGTCGTGATAAAGAGGGAGTCTGAGTGCAAAGTATGCACAGGAGATTAGGTACACCTGCCAGCATGACAGACATCTGTGAGAAGCATATATGATAAGCACTTTGTCACAGGAACTGACATGGACCCCTCAAGCCTCAGAGGGCAGGAAATGCTTGTCTTGAAAGCCATCATGCCAACCACATGATACCTCTGGAAGCAGTTGCCTTAGACATTTAGCACAGTGACAGTTTTCCCAAAGAGGCAGATTGTAGGCCCCTGAGGTCATCAACTGACAACAGCTTCTCTAGCTTTTATGCTATACACAGAGCTGATGAGTGAGAATGTATCAGCACACCTTTAAAATGGCACATCTTTAAAAAAAATGGCGTGGGCCATCCAGTGCACCTACCATGTGACAGGGGCCGACCAATGGCACCGATAGCCCCTGTCACATGGTAAGAGCAAAGGGCCATCGGCGCCATTTTGATTAGTGGCAGCCGACAGCCCGAGTGCGGGAGAATGCTCCCGGGACCCCCGCTGGACCACCAGGTATTTAAAAAAAAAATATTTGGGGGGGGGGGGTCCGGAGGGTGGGGGGATACTAACAAACTCATTTTAAAGGGTCAGGTTGTGTTTTTAGGTTGTGTCCTTTCTTCCCGCCCCCCCCCCATAATGATAAGAAAACCCACTAAATTAATAGTGGGGTTTCCTATCGCTATCAGGGACCCCCCGATATCTGACGATATTGAAAATATCGGACGATATTTTCAATCATCAGATAAACGATTTACATCCCTATTAGCGATGGCATAAAAGCCTCTCTTCAATTCCATCAAATCCTACCTGTCCTGAGGAAATGCTATGTAGTGATTAATGCAGTCAGATACAGCTGTTATGACCTGGCCCACAGAGTGGGAAACAGTGGTTTGGGACATTCATTTGGAAGGAGCTGCTTGCCGTGAATGCAGGGTGGCCAATAGTTTGGTGAGGCCCAGCACAGTGTGGGACCTTTTCGTGACTGGATCCAGATCCCCTCTGATTTCCTCATATAATTCCAGGATAGCCTGAGAACTGAGAGAACACCTGCTAACCAAATAATCCTCTGCATGCCCAGCAATGAGACTCATAGAGGAAAGATGCACACCCTGTATCTCCTCTGCTGTGCCTGCCGGTGTGCCAGGTGCTGCCATGGCCCATGACCCTCTCCCTGCAGGGCCAGTAGCATGGGCTCTGGTGCAGGGACTTCCCTAGGAGGGGTTGGAGCCTCCCTTGCCTGTTCTTATGGTTGTTGTTCCTCTTGTTATTGTCTGCAGCGAGCCTTCTGAAGCATCCAGTAACCCCTAACCAGTAAACTTGCCACGAACATTATGGGTTTAGGAAGACAGGCTAGGTAAGAACAGGTGTTTTTATTGGACCGGTAGGTGTGTCTGATAAAATACCTCTTTTTATCGCACATGATAATCGCCGCGATAATAGCTGTGATCTGTGATAATGGCCATGGACACGTGCTAAAAAGTTTTTCCTCTGGTACTGCAAAAAAAAAAAAGGTGTAGTTATTTCTGATGTTAAAACCACGATAGTGACAATAGTGTGCGTTATTCTATCACAGAATGCAGTGGGACACCTGAATTTGCATTAATTCCTCCCACTTGCATACTAAAATTAAAATTTTCAAGCTAGCTTGCATTGTGCTATTTATTGCATGTGCAAGGTGCGTTAGACTCCATTTAACACACATTCAAGCTCTAACACAATTTGATGAATAACCCGGTAAAATAGGGATGCAGTATTCATTTCCACATCCACAGTCCTCCTCTGGGAACGCCACATGGACTTCAGTATACCCTAAGTAGGGATCATGTTGGCCTCCAGCACTAGTAATGTTCAGTACTTTCTGTAAGGGGTGCAATTCACAATATGCCAGATGCTCCTTTTAAAAGGTCTCTGAAATACAGGTTACTTGGGATCCAGTGCCAAATAGAGATGGACACTGTATTTTGTGAACATAAAGCCGAGGCATGACATGCCTCATCTACCAAATAATCTGGAACTCTTCTTGAATGGAATATGGATCCTTTTGGATGCCTCTGCTGCTCTGGATTGGTACATGGAGAATGGGGCTTGTCATTTAAAGAAGGCTGTTCAGTATTGCCATACAACTGTTTATTTCGAGAATTTGATATTTGAATTTGTTTTTTGCACCAGGGTAGTGTTAATTGAGTTGGTACATCTGTCCATAGTGTGTCCATCTTCCACACATTTATAAGAGAATTGAGGAAAGTTAAACATCTGATTTCATTCTGAAGCGCTAGTGGTTTGCTGAGAAACCTGTGGCCTTACAGCAATCTTTTTATTCTGAGAATCTGTTCTCAACTCTACAGCCTCACAATTTACAGAAGGAGTGGTTTGCACTGCTGTCAGCTGCTGCTCTGACTGTGTGATTCTCTTTTCCAGAGCACTTTTACTCTTTCTTATTTCAAATAACACTCAAGAAACTGCAGTGACATCATTGCAGTTAGATCCCACCTGAATTGCTGGAGTGTTTGATAGCAAGCCAAGATGGTATGCTCTTCTAGACTCCTTAGCTTCTTTCTCATTCTCATAAGATCTCAACTTAAAAAGCAGCTAGGAGTAAGGCATACTGTTTCTTTCTCCCTTGTCTAAATCCTGTTTAAGGTTTGAGCAAGGATTCTTCCCAATATCCACAAACAAACTGCTTAAGTAAATAACGATTGGCTTGAGCTTCTGAGAGGCCTTGTCTCTCCACTGCTTTCTGCAGCAGGGCAAGGAGCCTAAGCAGATACACTGAGGGATTTTCCTTTGCATCTTGATGGGTTTCTAGGAGCTATATAAATAATTCTTCCCCATTTACCACACTGCTATATGCTTTTCCATCTCTTCCACATGCTGTTCCACTTTAGCCTCCTCTCCAATGTATAAGGCTACATTAAGGGCAGGGGGAAGTAGACTCTCAAAATGTTTCTGCCTTTTTGCATTAGCATTTAAATCTGGATCTTTCATAACTTGGCAAAATTGCAGGCGCTGTCTTATAGTCCCCTTCGTTTGGCCTAGGCCACTGCCCTGAAATGTTCTTAAGTCTGTATGTAGTGTGACTCAGTTTACCTGCTGCTGGGGGGGTTTTGGCTACATATTCCCCTAGCGTTTTCTGCACACCTGCTGGGACAGTGACACTTGGAGACGAATACTGGTACCCGCACAGCAGATCCTGATGGAAGAGGTGATTCTTGGTCTTACTTCATCTTCAGTGTTCTTTCGGTTTTGGGAGAGAGATTGCCTGGATCTAGGTTCAGATCGTAAATAAGCCATCTCCTGTGTTATTATGTCAGTCACTTTCTGGCCCAGTGTGGCTATATCAATATGATGTGTTTATGCCTGTCCTTTTAGCTGTGTCTGTATCTGTCCTGCCAAGAATCATATCCTCTAGTGTTAGAGTCTTGTTTAATAGCTGCACTCAGTACATGATCAGTGTCATGCTTCCCACCTGTAGGCATGATAGGGCTCACTGTCCATATGACAGCTACTTCCTCACATAAATTCTGCCCCTCTAAAAGCATAGTAGACATAGAGTCTTTAAATTCACATAAAATTTTATCTGACATCACACCACCCAAACACTTCAACTTAGTGACTCATCCTGCAGTATGTAAAACCTGCTGAATGCTATGTTTTGCAATTGTTGGAGCCACAGAGCCTATAAGTATAGAGCGGTCTGGGCAGAAATCATACCTTTTGCAAAGATCCATTGGTCTATTTTAAATAAACTGATTTAATGATACACAGAACAATTGCTGCTATTAAGCAAGGCTTTACTGCTACTGAATATCCCTATGCAATTTGTTATATTTTTGCACAAAAATGAAAAACTGCAATCCCACCTTGGGTACTCACTCACTTCTCAATTGAATCTCTCCAGGTGGAAAGAGGTAGTTACAGGGAGGAGGGGAAAAAATAACATCCAACAGCAACCTCCTTACTTTTACCAGGGCTCTTCAAGATGGAATTTGGTTGCACATTTCTGCACTCTGAAGAGGAGAACAAATCTAGTCTGTCGCCTGTGTGCTTGTTACTTCTGAGTATGCAGTGATTAGGGACTAGGTAACAATAAACAATTCAGCACAGTAAAGTAATTGTAACAGAGGAGTTTTTACTGAAGCAATTAGATAAGAAAAAGTAACGTTCACATTAGTATGAACCTGTATGAGTTAACAATCTGTTGTCACAAAATATTATGTAGAACACTCTTCTAGCATTAAATTATTTAAACTTGCAATCCTGTAATAGTGCTGAGCTCATTTCCTTGGCTCTGTAGGTGAATAACAGTTCAGTTTGGTTTTTATATGTGCACAAGTTTTTGCAAATGTTTCCTGCAGAGCTGGAACTCCAGAACAGCAGGGCGATGGACAGTTGCTCCTCTTATAGCTTGCTCGCTCCTCAATGGGATACTCCTTTTTTCAACCAAATAATAAAATTAGGATTCTTCCACAGTCCTTTATTCAGAGCTTTGTTAGCTCTGGAAATGACTTCCACTGCAATCTTTTTGCTTGTCTGCCATGCAACTAAAACTAGAAATGCATGTTAAACTTGCCTACATTGCAATGTAATATTATGCATTTCAATCCTTATTTTTCTTACAAAGACCAAGGTAAGGCAATATCAATAAAATATTGACTTAACGTGTCAAACTACAGTTTAACAATAGATTAATATTATTTCAATGAAAACAGCAATGGAAAGAAACTTTTTACCACCGAAATCTTGTCACAATAAATACACTTGAACTCAGTCTAAAGCAGTGATTCCCAGACATGTCCTGAAGACCACACAGCCAGTTGGGTTTTCAGGATATCTGCAATGAATATGCATGAGATAAATTTGCATATACTGAATCTCCAGGATGTGCCCATTTATCTCATGCATATTCATTGTGGATATTCTGAAAACCCGTCTGGCTGTGGGGTCCCCAGGACAGGTTTGGAAAGCTCTGATATAAACTGCTCACTTTTTTCAAGCAAGTAATACAATTAGAGTCCTTCCGTAGTCTTTTATTCAGAGCTTAGTTAGCTCTGAAAATGACTTTCACTGCAGTCCTTTTGCTTGTCTGCTATGTAACTAACTCACACGCAGCAAGATACCCTTAATGATAATCTGCAAGATTTGTGGAAGGGACCTGTTTTTATTAGTATGTCTGAGTGTGGAATTCACAGTAAGAGCTACCCTTGCACATAAGTCTCAAACATGCCCAGACCCCACCCTCTGGAATGTTTCACCCCTATGCACATAAAAGTACCTGCATACTTTTACGCACTTATCAGTTGCCCAATTTTCTAGAGTGCCATTTCTTCAGGAAAAGCACTGTATTAACTGAAGAAGTCCCTTTGAAAATTACCCTCTTAATTTTTATCCTTGTGCCTTATTATGTTTCTTACCTGTACTATTATGCACAGTCACATGTAATCATACCAGTGTTCCCATGCAACCTCTCTCAGACTGGCAGGCAAGGCACTTAGTCACTCAGATAGTCTTTTAACCACATGTATTCTCACCTGGGAATTTGGATTCACATTCAGACATCATTCAGTCTAGCATTTGTCTTTGGCAGCACTCGCTATGACATTGATTACGCTCTTTCTCCCTCCATCACCTGCCCAGACAGCAGCAGCAAATCTTTACCCAAGCTAGGTTGGGGATCGGTTCATGTGCAGAAGCAGCAGGCAGAATCTCTTAAACTATGTCCAGAATTGCCATTGTAGAGAGGACCCTTCCAAAACTACATCCCTTTAGTGCTTGAGCAGGTTGGGTGTTCTATGTAGACCTGGCTCTGGCAGCAGTCGGTACATTGGCTTAGGAGCCAGAGCTAATGACTGAGACTAGAGAGAAATTCCATAGCAGAGAGCAGTGAGATCCAGGCTGGGAGAAAAGAGAAGGGAGTGATGTTGAGAGGCCCAGCAACCCTGTATCAGTATGAAAGGTGTGAGGCATTACTATTGAGGAGAGAGTGAGCCAGCAGGCACACTGTAGCATGAGTAAGTTGATTTGATCGAAAAAGGACCAAGCATATCAGAAAGCAACTGGAGGGCATTTACAAATGTAAATATTGATTTGAATTGGTTTCAGAGTATTTTTCTGTAAATCAAAGTACAGTTTGCAAGATGTGTCTACCTATTAAAACTCTGCTTTCCAGGGCTTTCAGTCAATTAGAAGACAGGCTGTCCACCCCAGCATTCTTAGCTGCTTAAGCGCACTGCTTACCATATTTAGCTGTTGCCTATTTTGGATTCAGTAGGTACGTAAACCCCCTTTTTCTTGGGGTCACCTTTGGAGGATGCAGAAGTTGTGAGTGATGCTACTGCAGCTCCGGGATCGCCAGTGGGGACCAGATCAGTCTCTGGGCCCCCAAGGGAACACTTACCAAACTATTACAAAGACCAATGGCCAGGTCCTAAATAAAGAAAATGTATTAAAAGTTAAACAATTCTTCACAGGAGAAATCATCAGTGAAACACAGGATACAGTCCAAAAAACTCAAACAAGATCATCATAATTCTTCTTCTTCTTCAAGTACCTTTCTTTGAGGAAAAAAATCCCACAAAAATCCCACTTAGCTCCAAGGTCTTTTGGGCAGCATGGCCTGCAGTGACCCCGGAGGCGCCATGCGCCGAAGGAGCGTGACAAAGGGGCTTGCCACTTCGTGAGACATGTCTCTTGCCTGCCTTCCTGTTGCCTACCTCTCGCCTGCTTTCAAAATGCACATCCCAACTATCACAGGTAACAGTAGATATGGTCCGCTCCCTCCGCATCCCCATATACCCCGTCCCCAGTACCTCTTCTTGATCGCCCCGCATACAATAACTGCTGAAACCTCAGTACTTCTGTTTACAACTATTTCAATTCTGTTATTTAAGGGTAGATTTTTTAAAAACACGCGCGCATACATGGACAGGGAACTTTATAAAATCCGGGCTGGCGCACACACACGGGGGGGTGGGGTGGGGGGGAGATTTGGCCAGATTACACATGGCGATGAGATCGGGCCTCCGCCAGTTCCCTCCCAGTTCGCTCTAATTAAGGAGTGAACTGGGAGGGAACTTTCCTCCCCCACCCCCCTCTTCCCCTTTTCTCCCCGACCCCTTTGAAAGCCCTAACTTTAAGAGATATCTTTATTTCTGAACTTATACCAGCTCCTTAATAGAGGCCTGGATCTTGTGCTCGTAATGAGGGTTACCCGCGCAGCTGGGCCTCTTCTAAAAGGCCCGGCCACACGTTTAATCCCCGTTTTTTATACACGGGGTGGGGGGTTAAAAATCAGGCCTTTAATGTTCAATCCATCAGAAAGAAAACCCCAATAATCTATGATTTGCTATCTACCCATAAGCCAGATATTATGCTTATAACTGAGACCTGGTTATAAGAACATGACACTGTAATCTTAAACAATATTTGTCCCCATGGCTACACCTACTTCTCTCAACCACGTCAGAATCGAAGAGGAGGAGGCCTGCTTCTAATTACCAAATCTGCTTTATTACCTAGCAAAAAAGACATTCAGTTATATGATGATTATATAGAAATGATGTTAATTACTACATCCATTGTAAACATTTGCTTAGTCTATTGTCCCCCTGGTTCCTTGATTCATAACCTATTCCCTTTTCTTGAAACATTAGTTACATTACCAATTGATCTCTCCAAAACTATAATCGCAGGTGAATTTATTCTTCATTTTAATAGTCAATTTTCTCACTGCTCAGTTATCAACATAACTGATACTCTCCATGGCTTAGGCCTCATCAAATTAATTAAAGACTCCACTCATAAACATGGCAATACATTAGATCAAGTCTTTTACAACCTTACATGGTACAATTTATCTGTTTCAACTATATCTGTACCGTGGAATGATCATTTCCTGATTCATATAACTGGAAATACCAACCAGTACCTCCAAAACGTCTGTAATTCAAACCATAATAAAAAAGTATCACTAAGTTGCAAAAGAGTTGATCCGGAATCATTTACTGACTCCTTACTGCCACATATTAATTCCAACCTGCATGCAGATCCTGATTCTATGACACATTACTGGAACTCCACAATTGAAAATAGTTTAAATACTTTAGCTCTGTTAACATCTCATAGTATGCCTGCAAAGCCAAAGTCACCCTGGTATACCGATAGCTTACTTGAGATGAAACGTAAATTAAGAAAATTAAAACGCCAATGGCGTAAGAATCCTCTTCCGATGCACAAACAGGCCTATTATACATTCTTACATATCAAAAAGAAATTGATCATGCTAAAAAAAGATTTTATGCCTCAAAAATACAGTTAGCAAATGGCAATCTATATACGCTGTTCAGTATTGTAAAAACTCTTACATTAGTAAGAGTTTTTACAATACCAACGATTTTTGCAATAATATTGCACAATATTTCAAAGAAAAAATAGAGAAAATTTGTTCAGATTTCACATTACTACCAATTCTGATCCACAATCTTCCACAAGCCATTAGCTCTTTTTCCGAATTTGATCCTATTAATTCTGATACAATAATTCACATATTAACTAAATATAAAGTTTGTAATAGCTCTTTCAACCCCTGCCCTCGTCAATCACTTGAAGCTATAAAAGAACACATATCACCATCAATAACGAATATATTCAACACCTCACTCTCCTCAGGATTATTTCCATCAATCCTGAAACAAACATCAATTTTCCCAATTCCCAAAAAGAAAAATACAGATCCATTTGATATTTCCACTTATCGTCCCATAGCCTCCCTTCCGCCTTTAGCCAAGATTATTGAATCTGTTGTACTCAGGCAACACTCAGATTATATATATGACAACAACTTGTTACACCCAAACCAACATGGATTTAGAAAGGAATATAGTACTGAATCCCTCCTCATATCATCATTTGACACAATACTCAGAGAATTTGATTCAATTCAAATACTGATTTCATACTAGTACTTTTAGACATTTCTGCAGCATGAAACCATGAAATCCTTCTATCAAACCTCAAATACACTGGTATTACAGGTCTTGTTCATGAATGGTTCAAATCATTCCTTGCAAATCGACCACAAAGAATCAATCTTGGTGAATCAAAATCAAATTGGTACTTTACCAATTCAGGCATGCCACAAGGTTCAGCATTATCTGCCACTTTCTTCAATATTTATCTTGTTCCTCATTGACATCTCCTTTCAGGACTTGACCTGAACTTCAAAATCTACACTGATGACATTCAGTTCATTATTCCTTTTTCAATCTCCTGGTCTAAAACCTTATCATTTCTTCATCTTTATCTAAAAACAATAAACAGCTGGCTTTCACATAAACCACTTCTTGGTGACCCTAGCCAGGGTTATAGGTAGTTAAGACAGACAACTTCTTCAGCAGTGACTCAGGCCAGCCAACCAGGGCTGTCTGACACCAGAGCAACAAGGTTTTCTCGGGATCCCATCCCCACATTGGAGAAGAGGAGGGCTGGAGCTGCAAGGCCATTGTGGGATTTCATCCCCTTGACAGTGAAGAGGAGGGCTGGAACAGCAAGGCCTTCATGGGATCCCATCCCTGTGACAGCAGGACTTTGGCTGTGCCTAATGAAAAGGCCCCATGTGTGTGTGGATGAGAATGGGAGCTTACATGTGTGTATGTGGGTGAGAATGGGAGCCTGGGTGTGTTTGTGTGTGTGACAATGGGAGTTGGGGAGTGAGAGTGAGAGCTTGTGTTTGTGGTAGAGCATGTGAGAATGAAAGTTTGTGTGTGTGTATGGTAGAGCATGTTAGAGTGAGCTTGTGTGTGTGTGGTAAAGCATGTGAGAGTGAGAGCTTGTGTGTGTGTGTGGGGAGAGAATATGAGAGTGAGAGCTTGTGTTTGTGGTAGAGCATGTGAGAATGAAAGTTTGTGTGTGTGTGTGTGTGTATGGTAGAGCATGTTAGAGTGAGCTTGTGTGTGTGTGTGGTAAAGCATGTGAGAGTGAGAGCTTGTGTGTGTGTGTGTGTGTGGGGAGAGTATATGAGAGTGAGAGCTTGTGGTAGAGCTTGTGTTTGTGGTAGAGCATGTGAGAATGAAAGTTTGTGTGTGTGTGTGTGTGTGTGTATGGTAGAGCATGTTAGAGTGAGCTTGTGTGTGTGTGTGGTAAAGCATGTGAGAGTGAGAGCTTGTGTGTGTGTGTGTGTGGGGAGAGTATATGAGAGTGAGAGCTTGTGGTAGAGCTTGTGGTAGAGCATGTGAGAGAGAGAGCTTGTATGTGTATGGTAGAGCATATTAGATTGAGAGCTTGTGTGTGTATATGTGTGTAGAGAATGTGAGTGAAAGTTTTTTGGGGGGAGAGCATATGAGAGTGAGAGCTTGTGTGCATGAGGGAGTCTGTGAGAGAAAGCATGAATCTCTGTGTGTGTGAGGAAGGAAAGAAAGAAGACAGTAGGAGAAGAAACAAAATGAGAAGAGGCCCCTAAAAATGAATTAGGAAATGACTGACAAGAGAAAAGTGGTAAAAAAGAGACTGGGACCAACTGATTTGAAAAATACAAAGATCAGACAGCAAAGATAAAAAAAAAATTATTTTGAGATTTTAGCAATTGGAATATGGAATATTGGGAATGTGCATTTCTTATATTTTTGTATTTTGCTCTTTCTTTAGTATTCCACTGTTCAGAGTCTAGTTCAGGCTTTCTATTTTGGTTTTGTTTGCATGTTTCTGTTTCTAACATGTAGCTTCTTATTTCTATATTAGGTAAGGGTCAATCTCTGTTTTGCCTGTGTGTGTGTGACTGAAAGGCAGTATTGCTGCCAGCATGTAGTTTCTCTGTAGCTTGTTCTGTTATTTCAGTCGGTGATGAATTAATGTTCTAGGGCCTGATGTAGTATTTGTATAACTGCTTTTTCATCAGGTTACTGTTATTGGAGTCCTGAGCATCAGTGCTGTTACTGTATGGTATGGCAAGGTTCTAGATGTCTCTTCTTTTGCAGGAGTTAGTGTTACTTCACAAAAGGGTAGATTTTAAAACATTGTGTGCGCGCGTCCATATGTGTGCACCACCCGATGCGCACACATGGACGCACAATTTTATAACATGCACGCGCTGGTGTATGCATGTTATAAAATGCTGGGTCAGCGCGTGCTAGGGGGGAAGACTTTTGCATTAACGTGCGTCAACGCATCGGGGCCTTCCCCAGTTTCCTCCCAGTCCGCTCCCTAGACTGACCTCCCTTCCCCTTCCCCGATCCTGCCCTCCGCTATCCCTATCCTAAATCCCCCCAAAATCATTAACTCACCTTTTGTGCCTGCTTCTGAGCAGGAGCAAGTTGCGCGCGCCGGCATCCTGCCGGCATGAGATCCCCCGCATAGCGGCAAATGGCTGCTGTGCCAGGCGCCTCTAGCCCCACCCTGCCCTCGGACCACCCCACCACGCCCCCCCCCCCAGACCACCCCTTTCACTAACCCCGGGACTTACACGCGTCCCGGGGGTTTATGTTCATGGCCGGGCCTTTGAAAATTGGCCCGGTGTGCGTAAGGCCCGGGTTTTACGCATAGGTGAATTAAAATCTGGCCCAAAATGTTTAGCAATGGAGGGATATTTTTTGCTGAGGTAACACTAGAATTTGAATATCTTTTTTTTTTCATGTTAGTTGTAATGTGAATTGTCCTAGGTCTGCTCTGCACCTGTTCTGATGATTAATTTTATTTATGTATTTATTTATTGTAGTTATGATGATTTCTGGCTTTCTACAAAAAGTATTCATGAAAGAAAACATTTTGTTTTATAACATGATTGGTGGGATCTGTTTGTTTGTTGTCTTTGCTTTTTACATGATATACTTGTGCATTTATAATATAAACTACAATAAATGTAAAATAAATTAAAACAGATTCATAAGGAATTTTTAATGCTGGTGCTTGAAATAATTGAGGTAAAATGTTTTAAAGTTTCACACATAGGGGCGGATTTTCAGAGCCCTGCGCGCCGGTGAGCCTATTTTACATAGGCCTACCGGCGCGCGCAGAGCCCCGGGACTCGCGTAAGTCCCGGGGTTCTCCGAGGGGGGGGGGCGTGTCGGGGGCGTGTCGGGGGCGTGTCGGGGGTGGGCCCGGGCGTCGCGGCGTTTCGGGGGCGTGTCGGCAGCGTTTTGGGGGTGGGTACGGGGGCGTGGCTACGGCCCGGGGCGGTCCGGGGGCGTGGCCGCGCCCTCCGTACCCGCCCCCAGGTCGCGGCCCGGCGCGCAGGAGGCCCGCTCGCGCGCGGGGATTTACTTCTCCCTCCGGGAGGCGTAAATCCCCGGAGAAAGGTAAGGGGGGGTGGTAGACAGGGCCGTGCGGGTGGGTTAGGTAGAGGAAGGGAGGGGAAGGTGAGGGGAGGGCGTTAGAGGATTCCCTCCAAGGCCGCTCCGATTTCGGAGCGGCCTTGGAGGGAACAGGGGTAGGCTGCGCGGCTCGGCGTGCGCCGGCTATACAAAATCGATAGCCTTGCGCGCGCCGATCCAGGTTTTTAGCAGATACGCGCGGCTCCGCACGTATCTACTAAAATCCAGCGTACTTTTGTTTGCGCCTGGAGCGCAAACAAAAGTAGGCCTATTCGCGGAGTATGAAAATCTGCCCCATAATGCATAATGGCTGTTGCAAACTACTTAGAAAGCCATTGTAGTGTGCAGTATATAGCATTATTTATCAATAAAAATACAACCTTGCATCTACCCAAAAAATTAGTTATGGCTACCCCACTGGTTCTTGGTGTTGTGATGTTCTCACCCAAAGTGAACAAGGAAAGAAAAAAGTATAGTAGTATAATAACAGGTTGTTGTGGCATTCAAAGAGTCCATGTCACTTACACAGACGGAATGGGACAGAGAACTGCTGCAGCTGCTATATTTACAATGTGCTCTCAACCAGGATGTGACTGATTGCTTCCTAGTGAGTTGAGCTAATATCTGCACGCCAGACTAAATCCATAACACTTGGATCATGTCCATTTCATGTATGATAGGATGATCACAGACAGATGCCTAGAATATGGAATATCACTTTGGTAAAAGTCATACCATACCAAATATTACCAGTTTAAAAGGCCCTTCGTCTTCCCTCATCTCTGGTAGTCAGGTCAGCAGATGTCAGCCTGTGGACACAGAAAGCACACGTTCCCAGTCTCTGTGGCAACTCCTCCTAACTCGGCTATACTCCTGATTACAAAGACAGTATGCACCATGGAAAAAGAGTAGCTGAGGGGGCTGGGAGCACATATTCCTTATATCCCTACTCTGCCAGTGTCACTATGCTGTACCAGAAACTGAAGGAAGGGAGGGGGAGATGGAAAGGAACCTGGGAAGGGTGTGATAGAGGAATCTGAGGAGAATGAGGAATAGGAAACTGAAGAGATGGAGAAAGGGAGAGATATGAAATCCCATGAACTACAAACTTTTGATTGGTCCCATAAAAGGTATCACAGCCTATTAAAACTAATTTTTTCTGCTACAATTATGGTAACTTATTTCATACAACTAAAATATTTATTTATTTATTTATTTATGTTATTTATTAACTTTTTTATACCGACATTCATGGACAACATCACGCCGGTTTACATCATAACTGAAAAAGGCGGAAAAGTACAAAAAACAGGGAAGGGGGAGCAGCGAGGAAGATAAGAGAGGGAGAGACAGCAGCGAAAGAGGCAGAAGGAGGCAAAAGGAACAGTACCGAAGGGAGGTACAGGCCGGTATGTAGTAAAATTCGGAGGGCAATATATAGCCAACTTATATGTACAATAGGAAAAAAACCAATTTTTACATGAGAAAAACTCTGCAAGGGAATAGATAGCGATCAATGAGTTATTAAAAGGAATAATGCAAAATTGTAAGAGTAGGGGGGAAACCAATTTTACAGAGCGTTTACTCGGGGGGAATGAAGTCGCAAACAATTTTTACATGAAAAAACTCTGAGGGGATTAGTGGATAGCAAGCATTAAAATTATTATAAGTGCAATGTATAACAAACTTGTATAATAAAATTATACATTTTGGAGCAAACTTGTAAGTAGGGAGGAAAAACCAATTTTACAAGTGTTAACTCAAGAGATTAAATGTCGCATACAATAAAATTATACATTTTAGACATGGAGACGAGGGGGGGGGGGGGGGGGGGGGAGAGGAGGGTGAAGGAAGGGAATGGAGGGCCGGAAGAGGAAAAATAGAAGGGATAAGTAATAAATAACATGAGGACATGAGGCAGAGGGGTACAGAAGAGGGGCACAGGTTAGGTTTGGTCTGCGTCAGGGTAGGCTAATTTGAAAAGCCAGGTCTTAATTCTTTTTTTAAATTTGCGCAGACACGGTTCAAGACGGAGTTCAGTGGGCAAGGTGTTCCAGAGGGAGGGGCCAGCTATGGAAATGGCTCTTTCTCTGGTGAAGGCGTGTTGTGCGACTTTGAGGGTGGGTGTATCAAGGGTTCCTGCGAGGGTGGATCTGGAGGGGCGAATGGATGACCGGAAGCGTGGCGCATCATCGAGCCATGAATGATTATGACTGTACAGGGAGTTGTGAAGGATGGTGAGGGGTTTGTATCTTTTATACGGGAGGAGATGGATAACCATTGAAGGTCCTTTAGAATGGGGGTGATGTGGTCACTTTTGCGGGTGTTTGTAATGATCCTAGCCATAGCGTTCTGTAACAGTTGCGGGGGTTTGATAGAAGAGTAGGGGAGGCCGAGCAATAGGGAATTGCAATAGTCCAGTTTAGATAGTATGGTAGTCTGGAGTACTGTGCAGAAGTCTTGGGTGTGGAGGAATGGTTTAAGTTTTTTAAGGATGTGGAGTTTGAAGAAACCCCCTTTTATCATTGAGTTGATGTGATGTTTGAAATTTAGCTGTTGGTCTAGGGATACAACTGGGTCTCTCACGGAGTGGGGGTGGACGATTGCAGGGGGGATATTGTCAGGAACGGAGTGGGGTATATGGTTAGGGTGATTGGAGATGATGAGGAGTTCTGTTTTAGAAGCATTTAAGGCAAGGTGTAGGTTGGAGAGTAGGGTGTTGATAGTTGCAAGGCATGATTCCCAGAAATGGAGAGTTTTGGTGAGTGATTCCTGAATGGGGATGAGGATTTGTACGTCATCTGCATATAAGAAAACTTTTAGACCAAGGTCAGAGAGGAGGTGGCATAGGGGCAGTAGGTAAATGTTGAAGAGTGTAGAGGAGAGGGAGGATCCCTGGGGAACGCCTTGTGTGAGCGGAATATTAGAGGATTCAGAGTTAGCGATTCTTACCGTGTAGTCTCTATCACTGAGATAGGATGAGAACCAGAGGAGGGCTGTGCCTGAGATACCTATCTTTTTTAGGCAAGATAGGAGGATTTTATGGCAGACGGTGTTGAAGGCTACCGAGATGTCAAGAAGGGCAAGAATGTATGATTGCCCATGGTCCATGACCTTGAGAATGGTGTCTGTGAGTGAGAGTAGGAGGCTCTCGGTGTTGTGAGCTTTGCTGGGAGGAGGATATTATGGTCTTCCAGGAAATCAGATAGCTGGGCGTTAACTACCTTTTCCATAATTTTTGAGATGAGGGGCAGTTTGGAAATGGGATGGTAGTTAGCAGGGTTTCCAGGATCGAGGGTAGGTTTTTTGAGAAGGAGCTTAACAAGTGTGTGTTTGAGGGGAGCTGGGACCTGTACCATGCAAGAGAGAGCAATTGATTATGTCGGCTAGTGATTTTGCAATGGCTGAAGGGATGGAGAGGAGTGCTTTAGTAGGGATGGTGTCGGATATATGGGTGGCAGGTCTGATCTTTTTTAAGATGGATTCAATTTCTTTGGCTGATGTTAACTCCAGGGACCCAAGGGTGACATTGGTGAGATTAGGGAGAGGATTGACAGGAGCGGGGTTGGTGGGGAGGCGTAGGAGGATGTTTACAATTTTGTTTTTGAAGTACATTTCAAATTCTTCGCATTTGCTACTGGCATTTTCGTCAGTGTTTGTGGGAGGGGTGGGGTTCGTTAGTTCTGCAACGAACGAGAAAAGAGCATTTGCGTTGAACTGATAGTCATGGATTTTTGAGGAGTAGTAGTCACGTTTGGCTTGGAGGGTAGATTGTCTATATGCATGAAGAGTGGATTTATAGGCGGTTGTGTATTTAGGGGTGGGTGTTTGCGCTAAGTGCGTTCTTTGTTTCTAAGGTCTTTTTTTAACTTCTTCAGTTCCATGGTGTACCAGGGTTTTTTTGATGTTTGCGTGTGGGTAATTTCTTTGTGGACATTAGGGCAAGTTTCATTGGCTATAGTGGAGGTAATATTGTTCCAGGATAGTATGGCGGATTCAGGGTTGCTCAAGTCAAGGTTGTTAGCAATTTTGTCAACAGCTGAGATGAGGTCTTCTGTGGCGCATAGTTTGCGGAAGGAGATTGTCTTGCTATGGGTGGAGGGGGTAGAGAATGAGGTATTTATAATTAGGAGGACATTAATGAGGGAGTGGTCAGACCATGGAACCGGGATGGTAGTGGGTGTGTTGGGGGATTGTATAGTGGTGTTAACGAAGTTGAGGTCGAGAGTGTGACCTGTCTTGTGTGTTGGGGCGGTAATCAGTTGTCTGAAATCCAGGGCCAGGAGAGTGCTAAGGAGAATCTCACAGGAGGAGGTGGGTGGGAGAGCGTCAACATGGAGTTTGAAATCTCCTAGTATTACAGCAGGGGTGTCTATGTTGATATTGTCAGATATATATTCAATGAGGGAAGAAAGGTCCTGTTCCAGTCGGCCAGGGGGGGCATAGATGAGGCAGACTTGTAGCTCTTTAGATTTGAATAGTCCGATTTCTAATTTGAATGGAATATGAATGGGCTTTGAAGACTGTTCTGCACAGCTACTATCTGGTATTTAAAAAGCTAGAGTAGATGAAAGATTTACAATCAAATACATTATATGTCACATGAGATTGTAGAATCAGAAGCACACTATGCTATTAGTGAAAGACCTTTTTCCAGTTTTTGCTTGACCATAGACCATTTTTTAATGGTCTGCTATGTAAACCATATAGAGTTTTGACTTTGTGCTTTTGCTCTTCGCTGCTTTGATGGGAATATATTAAATATGTTACATAAGGTAGCTCAGTAGCTGCTTTTTGAGCTCTGTTTCTTTGTGTAGAGTTAACTTCCTGTCTTACCTCTTTCGTTTCCTTTTTAATGAAAGAGCCACTTCAGAAGACCTGCGACTATTAACAAGTCAGAAGTGCAATTGTCACTGTGGCTAGCATGCCAATAAAACAAGGAGAGAGCATTGTTCTACTGGATCTCATCCAAGTAATTGAAAATGAGGCCATCTGCAGTGATCCACATTAGCAGCTGACGTAATATCGGGGACGTTAAACCATGCCTAACAAGACTCTAATGCTATTAAGGAGATTAGGAAATGTTATGCCACATGTTCCTTGGGATTGTTTTTCACAGGGGTTTGACTGCATTGCCTCTTTAGAAAGCTGAATTGTGTGCCTCATACTAGAAGAGGCTATCAAGCCTTGTGAAGCTTCTCATCGTTGTTGAACACAAGGATTTATAGTTCTCTGCTTTTTTTTTTATGCTGAGTTTGAGTATGTGTATCCAATACAATACTAGAAAATATTTGGGGTAGTATTAACTGCCTTTTTTTCATTCAGTAAACTATATCACAAGAAAGCTTAGCCATAAAAGGCTACATTATTTTATTCTATTTAACCCATGGCGTTCTAAGGGGTGGGGGGTGGCGATGGGGTGGTCTACCCTGGGTGACAACAGGGGGAGGAGTGCAATTGCTGCCAGCATATAGGAGGGTTCAGGTTGAACTGTAGAACTAATGTCCTAAAAATCCTCTGCTAAGGGAGGGTCACACTGAGGACCATGAAGACATTTAGAGCCCGATATTAAAAAAAAAACAAAAAACCCCAAAACTTAGCTGGATGAATCTAAGTGGTGCCACTGAATATCTGTCTATGATCAGTGGGTGCCACTCAGCCAGATAAGTGACTTATCCAGCTAAGTTCTGAGCTGTATAACTCAGGGGCGAGGAATGGGTGAATCGGGGAGGAGCCAAGTGAGCCAGAAAATGTATCCAGCTAACTCCAATATTCAGAGTTAGCCAGATACCAATTACACGTTAACTCTGGTTGGGCCACAGGGCTATCCTAAAGTTAGCTAGATAAACTTACCTAGCTAAGTTTAAGATAGCCAGGTATATTCAGAGGTGCTGAATATCAAGGCTAAGTTAGCCAGATAAGTTTATCCGGCTACCTTGCTGAGTTGCAGAGTGACTGAGTGTGGACTCCTAAATTTCTCAGACATAGGTAGAGCACTACTGATTTGGGGAATAACAGTAGCATAATGTAATGGGATAGCATGAGTGAGTGTGTGGGTATCACAAGTTCTGTATGCTTTTATCATTCCAAAGCACACAAAGATGGTATCTTTAAAACGAGTGCGCTTGCACTCACATAGACAGGAATTTTAAATCGTTCATACAAGTGCAAGCGTGTGATTTAAAATACACCTAGTACTCATATGTGTGCTTCTAATTTTAAGCAGTTACATAAGCAAACGTTATTCGTGGATCTTTCTTAGGAAATTGCCAGCTTTAATGCACCCAACCAAGCTGATTTTAAAACATGCGCTTGTGAAGGAAACAGCCACTTTGACCAATTAGTTCCCCAGTTTGCCCAGTCTATCTCTTGGTCTTCGATACTCTCCTGGCTCTTCAACTTGCAGTCCCCCCAGTATTCCCAGATGCCTCATCCAGTCATTTTAGGCCTAAAACAAGATTTTTTTTCAGACTTAAGACCTCATCAAGAGAAGAAGTAAATAAGCACAGGTAAGAGCCCGACATGCATAAATGTTTATGTGCATAAATGTTGGCCCCATTCTAGAGCGCCCCTGACATGCTCTAATTCCACCCCTTTTTTCCACACATTGGGTTGCTCACACATATATGCATGCAATTGGGCCGATTTAAAATATGACTTGCCCGCACTTGACCCAGATGCCCTACATATATTGGCCTTTTAACATGAGCAGCTCTTTTAAAATTCAACCCAAAATGTAGTTGCATTTTGGTGGCGGATGTAGCATCAGAATGAGTAAAAGAGGGCTGACCTAGGCCAGCAGAGGCAGATGAAAGAAAAACAAAAAAACAATTCTACAACCAAATCCCAATTTGGAAAACAGAAATTACAATCCTAAAATGTATCGTCCACTTCTGCAAGCCTGAATAAAGCTGCTACTGGAGCTGTTATCTTGCTGATACTGCAGCTGCATCAGCAACACCCTGACTGCTTGTCTTGTTCCTGCTGCTGTAACACCTGCTGTCTCCCAGTTTTCAGTGTATTCCTGCTGCTGACGCTAGCACCAGAGTGGAAGCAGCATTCCAGGTGTGGCAGTGGATACTGCTGGGCCCCAGGATACTTTTTATGATGCCACAGCCTGTGCTTCTGAGCCCCAAAAGACCACTGCTACTATAGCCAACAACTGACAGTGGCTGCCAGAAGTGTTCTGCTGATTCAGAAATGGTCAGCCAGCATTGTAGCACACAGCAACACATAAAGAAACCCTGAGAGTGAACACCAGACCAAAATTAAACCTAATAAACCAAAGAAAGAAAAATGAAAGTAAGCAAGATCTCAAGGGGGCAATTTTTAAATAGTATGCATAGTTGCAAAGAATGCATGCACTTTTAGCTTGCATACTTTGTACTAATTTTGAAAATTAGCTTACAGTACATGAGCTAAAAGCACACGCATGCTTTGCACTTGCTAGTTTGTGCAGGCAGCTTAGGAGGGTAAAATAGCACATGTGCTTTTGAAAATTTTCAGGCAGGGTGATCAAATTATTCTAACATGGCTAGAAAACTGTGCACATTGCACTCCCAAAGAAACAGAAACTAAAGCAAATAGGACAGTTAAACTGAAAAGCTATATAGAGATTACACCAGGGAAAAAATGTAATAATTTACAGTAGGACAAAATCAACAATCATAAAGGCAAACCAGAAACCTATACTTAATCTTTATGTTTATTAAAATTTGTGAATCACTTATACACCATGGACTAAATAATATACAATGTTAATAATCATAAAAATAATATCAAATAAGACAAATACATCATATACATTATTTCTAGCAACATAAAACTCAAATTAAACAAAAGCAATATACAACGTTAACAATCATAAAAATATCAAATAAGACAAATACATTATATAAAATATTAGCAGAGGTATAAAACTCAAATTAAAACAAAAGACAGATATAACAAAGAGTATGCCTGCTTAAAAAAGCAAGTTTTTAACATACAGTTATAAGTTTTTTCACAGTCAGCCTGCCGCACTGTTTCGGGAAGGATATGCCAGAATGTTGGTGCTGCCACTGAGAATGCACATTCTCTTGTCTCAGCTAGCCTTGTTTGTCTAGCCAACACACTAAGGGGGTCATTTTCAAAGGAGTTACGCATGTAAATGTGACATACTATCGTAGCAATTTTCAAAAGCTATTTACTCGAGTAAAGTGCACTTACTTGAGTAAATCCTACGGACAATTCAATAAGATAGATTGTAGCAATTTTGAAAAGCCCACTTACTTGAGTAAAGTGTATTTACTCGAGCAAAAACCAGTTTTGCTCGAGTAAATGCTTTTTAAAATCTACCCCTAAATGCACACATTTTCTTCCTTCATAAATAACTAAAAATGCTAATTTTAATTAAATTTATATAAAGCAAGCAAAACTGAAAAATAGCCTAGCATACTAGCATAATCCAATCTTAAAATAAGAAAAAGAGTCATAAAGCAAGCACACATGAGACAACTGATCTGAAATAGCTAAAGCAATTACTTTCATTTGGCAAAATAGTAAAATTTGCCTGGCAGTGTTTAAATCTTGGCGTATCTAGTTAGATTTTAAAATCATCTGTTGAATGTATTTCAGCAACCAGAAAGTATATGGAAATCTTTTAACAAGGAGCAAGGGATATATTATGCTCCCAGTTTGAAATAATCCTTTATTTAAACTACTGGGTAAAGGTCATGATTTTCAGTTAATCTGTAGGATGGGGATTAAATGGAACAATTTGTTAATCTAGTAATGTCTGCCACTCTGTCACTTGAATTGCTGTGAAGCTTGAGAAAACTTTGATGTTATCAAGTGCATGTGTTTCTGCATGGTATGTGTGTCCGTGAGTGTGTGAATATGTTTTTATGTGTGTGTCTCTGCGAGTGTACATGATATGTGTATGTGTGCACATGTGTCTATGTGTGTGTGTGAAACCAGGGTGATTAGTTCTAAATGGGGCAATTTTCAAATAGCCCAAATTGTTGCAAACTACATGGATGCTTTTAGCATGTGCACACTATGCTCATTTTTTCAAAGAGGAACAACCTGGGTATTTGAAGAAGGAGCATAAAGTGTGCTCGTTTATTTTGCAGCCGTTATGTTGTGCGGGAGCAGCTGAGGAGGGTAACATAGTGCACATATCTTTTTGAAAATGCCAAATATGCATGGCTGGGTTACTTCTCTGACCTAAATGTGCTCAGAGGATTGTCTCTTTTTCCTGTGGCTAAATATGCACACGCTGAGGAAGTCCATGTGTACTTTAACACAGCAGAGAAGGGCAGTTTTCAGTTGCTATGCCCCTAAACTATACACAAATTACAGCTACTCCTTACCTTACCTTCAGAAAGCAAGTCGAGGCTTGGCTATTCACCCAGACCTTCCCATTGGCCTAAACCACAGTCGCTCCTCCTAGGCCACATGGCAGCGACTCTCCTCCTACCAAAAACTACTAATCTACCTTATAAATGGCCTGTGACCGACGGCCCGCAAATGCGCAGTAGAGCGCAGCTCTACTGCGCATGTGCGGGCAAGGATGTCGATCAGAAAAAAAAAATGGCGGTGGGGCCGCAGGAGCGGGAGGAGAAGCAGCGGCGCCGCGCGCGCGCGCGGTGCCGCTGCTTCTCCTCCCCAGATCTGCCGGCAGATCTCGGGGGGGGGGGGTGTCACTCCCGCGCCCCCCCCCACCGAGATCTGCCGGCAGATCTCGGGGGGGGGGGTGTCACTCCCGCGCCCCCCCCCCCGAGATCTGCCGGGAGGAGAAGTAGCGGCACCGCGCTGCGCGCGGTGCCGCTACTTCTCCTCCCCAGATCTGCCGGCAGATCTCGGGGGGGGTCACTGCCGCGCGCGCGGGAGTGACCCCCCCGAGATCTGCCGGCAGGAGCGGGAGGAGTTAGTGGAGCCGGGTGAGGGTTTGCGGGAAGTCGCGCTTACGGCGCCGGGAGGAAATGGAGGTGGGTGAAGGGAGGGAGGGAGGGAGAGGGGGACTGAGTGAGTGGAAGGGAGGGAGGGAGAGGGGGACTGAGTGAGTGGGAGGGAGGGAGAGGGGGGACTGAGTGGGAGGGAGTGAGGGAGAGGGGGGACTGAGTGAGAGGAGAGGGAGGGTGGAGAGGAGTGGGGAGGGGGGTGGTGAAGAGTGAGGGGAGAGAGAATGAGGGGGAGGTGAGAGACAGAGGGATGTAGCCCGTTTTAACGGGCTTTACGGCTTGTACTCTTATAATTAGATCATCTCATCACTCCAAGGAGTTTTTATTAAAGTCTCTTCTCCTTCGACCCTGTTGCATATGTGATGTGAGCATCTGTGCCCATACCTCTTCTGTCCTAGCGCATGTATGCTGAATTCCACACGACCACGATAATCTGCTTCCTATCCTTGTCGGCCCATGTGATCACCACTCCCATGACTGTTAATTATGATACAGCTGAATGATGATTGTACTATGATGCTGCTACTGTAATTTACCTTGATTGTAATTCATCTGGTGACCATTTTTGGAATAAGGCAGAATACCAAATATCTATAAATAAATAAATAAATAAATAAATATGAATGATGGCCAATCTCAATTTAAAAATCATATTCAAGGCTCAATATCTTCCAATTTATCCTCAACAGTTTCCCCATTAAATACTGTAAATAATGTTTCATATTATTTTGGGGATGCAATGAGGTCTATTTTACAGCATCTAATGTAAAGTCTCACATCTCTTGTAACTTGTATCTTTTTATTGTTTTTCAGTATAATTCTGTTGAACTTTTTCAAACAATGATAGATTGAGACATTTCAGAGTCCTATCACATTATACACTGAATCAGAGGTCTTGCAGCAATTCACAAGAAGAAAACACAACAAATACATTTTCCACACTAATAGGAACAGACATGCACGTTGCGCACTGTCACTAATACCACTTTCCAAAATGACTCTGACTGCTGAATGATATTAAAAGGCAGTGACTCAATCCCAGTATCAATTCCCACTTGTTCATTATTTGATACTTTTAGGAACAGATACGAGATGGCAACAAATTGTGACCCATGTTTTGCCTGACCATTCTATTTTTGTCCATTTAGACAACTTCCCAAACTCTACAAGGCCAATCATTTGAGACAGGAGCTGATGAGAGTGGTGATGTTCTGCCAGGTCATGTCACGTCACTGACCTGGTAACCTTTTGTTGCTGATCTGGAACCTTTTTGAGTTTGCTTCCTTTTTCCCATTGCAGCAGAAGAGAAGATGAAGGTTGCCAGCTGCTCTGACCTGCTACTTTTGTTTTTTCAGAATTATCACTGCCTCAGAGGTTTCTCCTTCAGCTTGCATCTTAACTCTTAAGCACTTGGGTAGTTTCAGATTCACACACTGTATCACTTCATATAAGTAATTATTCATATAAATAATTTTTATATCAGTGAGTTTATTTTTTTATTTATTGTTCTACAGATTGCAATTTTCTTATGTTTATTTTTATCCTTGTAAACCGTTGTGAAGGCAAGTACCAAACAACAGTATATAAAAGTCTACAAGTAAATAAATTCATAAATGAGTGAGGAGAAGCTGAAAATGTGATCTTTTCATTTTGCATAGGTAGCAACACATTTTGAAAAGCCACAGTGGAAAGGGCTGGATGTACTAAAAGCCACTACATTTTTAGAAATCACAAAATTTGAGATAAGAATTCTAGTATTAAAGCAGCCACTAAGAAATGTACCTAAAAAACTCCTGATATTGGTTTTGTATGTCCTCAGTGGTAGTCTGGCCTATGAATATTTTAATGAGTTATGCCATTTGCTTCCAGTATATAGAGGTTCCAAAATATGAGAACTTCATGGAAGGATTTAGAGTCACAAAATGGTGAACATAAGAACATAAGATATCCTGTACGGGAAGACCAATGGTCCATGACGCCCAGCATCCTGTTTCCAACAATGGCCAAGCCAAGGGACAAGTACCTGGCAAGTACCCAAACATTAAATAGATCTCAAGCTACTATTGCTTATTAATTAATAGCAGTTTATGAAATTTTCCTCCAAGAACTTATCCAAACCTTTTTTAAACCCAGCTACACTAACTGTACTAACCACATCCCCTGGCAACAAATTCCAGAGTTTAATTGTGCGTTGAGTGAAAAAGAATTTTCTCTGATTATTTTTTAATGTGCTGCATGCTAACTTCATGGACTGCCCCCTACTCCTTCTATTGTCCAAAAGAGTACATAACCGATTCACAATTACCCGTTCTAGACCTCTCATGATTTTAAAGACCTCTATCATATCCCTCCTCAGCCGTCTCTTCTCCAAGCTGAACAGCCCTAATCTCTAGTCTTTCCTCATAGGGGAGCAGTTCCACCCCCTTTATCATTTTGGTCACCTTCTCTGTACCTTCTCCATTGCAACTATATCTTTCTTGAGCTGTGGGGACCAGAATTGTACATAGTACTCAAGGTGCAGTCTCACCATGGAGCGATACAGAGGCATTATGACATCCTCCGTTTTAATATTCACCATTCCCTTCCTAATAATTCCTAACATTCTGTTTGCTTTTTTGACTTCCACAGCAAACTGAGCCAACTATTTCAAAGTATTATCCACTATAACGCCTAGATCTCTTTCCTGGGTGGCAGCTCCTAATGTGGAACCTAACATCATGTAACTACAGCATGGGTTATTTTTCCCTATATGCATCACCTTGTACGTATCCACATTAAATTTCATCTTCCATTTGGATGCCAAATTTTCCAGTCTCACAAGGTCCTCATGCAATTTATCACAATCAGCTTGTGATTTAATTACTCTGAATCATTTTGTATCATCTGCAAATTTGATTACCTCACTCGTTGTATTCCTTTCCAGATCATTTATAAATATATTGAAAAGCACGGGTCCCAATACAGATCCCTGAGGCACTCAACTATATACCCTTTCCCACTGAGAAAATTGTCCATTTAATCCTACTCTCTTCCTGTCTTATAGCCAGTTTGTAATCCACGAAAGGACATTGCCATCTATCCCATGACTTTTTACTTTTCTTAGAAGCCTCTCATGAGGAACTTTGTCAAATGCCTTCTGAAAATCCAAATACAAATTTATTGGGAAAAAGCCCTTTAATGGAAATCCAAAAGGATCTCTGTAAGAACGCAGTATTTGTTTTTCCCAATTTCCCACAGATATATGTTTTTTAAGAATAGCATGGGACAAAAGCCATAAGATTTGCCATACTGGGTCAGATCAAATGTCTATCAAGCCCAGTGTCCTGTTTCCAACCGTGGCCAATCCAGGGTTCAACTACTTGGCAGGATCCCAACAGATTCCATGTTCCCTAAGTTCACCTTATGTTATGCGTGCCGCTCGTGGCAGACCCGTGACATGGCCCCCTCACCTTTCTACAGTGACTCCAGCTCCTGGTTCCTCCTCGCTTGCGGCGGTGGGCCATCAGCTCCGTCCTCAGGCCTCCCCCGGTGCCTCCGGCCCTGCTGCAGGCCCTGGCATTCCTGGTCCAGCCACCACGTCCATTGCTTCTTGTCAAGCCTCTCTGCATGGCCCGCGTAGAGAGACACTGCTACTTTGCACTGCACCCCTCCCTAGGCACGCGCGCATCACTGATGTTTAAGTAGGGACCGCAGCGGGAACCTAGCCATGGCCCCGGATGATGACGTCAGTGGAGCTTCTGTATATAAGCGCAGGCTCCACTCCCTAGCTTTGCCTTTGCAACAGGTCTCCTCGCTGGTCGAGTACTCATTGCCTCCTAGAGATTTATCTCACTTCTGTGATCCTGTTCCTTATTTGTTCCTGGTTCCTATCTCCTTGTTCCTGTCCAGCTTCATACCTTGGATTGCCTACACGGACTTTGACTCTGCTTCACCTGACCACGCCATTGACTCTCTCCAAGCCCGGACCTTTGCTTCGCCTGACTACGCTATTGCCTATCTCCAGATCCAGACCTCTGCTTCGCCTGACTATGCTGTTGCCTATCTCCAGACCCAGACCTCCGCATCGTTTGACTATGCTTGACTATCTCCATGATCAGACCACAGCTTTGCTTGCCACTGCCTCCGGATTGCCGCCAGCCCCAACTCAAGCCTGTTCTTCGACGCCTCTCCAGCTTACTTCCTGGACTTGGTCTACTCCGGCTTCGGCCTGCTCTTGCTCGGGCGCCCCCTGTCTGCCTTTGTTCCTTTGGCGCCCGAGTCTCCAGGACACTACCTTGTCCAGTGTAAGACTGTACCATCTCTCACCTGCTGTCTCTGGGCTGAACCCGATCTCTACATCGACTACATATAGAGGCTCACCTAAGTCCAGCCGGCCCAGGCACCCAAAGGCTCAACCCACAGGGAATGAGGGCTGGTATTGGTGAAGCTCCAGCTGGCCTCTGTCCATCAGCCCACTCCGCTTGCTGACGGTAGGGACCAGTAGGTCCCTACCTACGGGTTGCGTCAACCCCACCTCGGCCCACGGGTCCACCTCCAGCGCAACACCTTAATAATGGTTTAAGGACTTTTCTTTCAGGAACATGCCTAAACCTTTTGTAAACTCAGCAAAACTTTCACCACATCCTCTGACAACTAATTCCAGAATTTAATAATGAACGGAGTAAAAAAATATTTTCTCTAATTTGTCTGAAATGTATCACTTAGTAACTTCATGGAATGTTCCCTAGTCTTTGTACTTTTTGAAAGAGTAAACAACCGGTTCATGTTTACCCATTCCACAGACACAACACTTGTTCTTTTAATATAGTCTTGCTGGGGTACATACAGTAATTACAGTAATTGGTAACAAGATAATTTGCTTATTCTTTATCAGATCAAAAGAGTTTTCTATCAAATCAAATTAACAAATTGACTATTATTCAATGTAACAACTGTGGTGCCTTTCTCTTGAGGCAAACCATCTGGAAGCTTGAGGCCGGATTTTCAAAAGGCCACACACATGCCGAGCCTGTTTTCTAAAAGACTTGGCCACGCTCGTAAAGACCGGTATGCGCATAAGCGCAGGCCTTCCTGAAAGGGGCAGGCTGGGGGCATTTTCTGGGCAGGGCTAGAGGTGCCCGGTACAGAAGCCATTTGCTGCTGTGCCGGGGGATCTCGCACAGCAGGGTGCCTGCGCGCACAACTTGCTCCTGCTCCTTTGCAGGAGCAAAAGGTTAGTTAAAGAAATTAGGGATAGCTAGGATAGGGATGGGGGAGGGTAGGATAGGGGAAGGGGAAGGGAGGATAGGGTAGGGGTTTGGGAAGTTCCCTCCCAGTCCGCTCCTTAATACCCCAACTCCCTCGCTCCTTAATACACCAAGCAGACTGTGATACATTACAGGAGGACCTTGCAAAACTTGAAGATTGGGCATCCAAATGGCAGATGAAATTTAATGTGGACAAATGCAAGGTGTTGCATATAGGGAAAAATAACCCTCGCTGTAGTTACACGATGTTAGGTTCCATATTAGGAGCTACCACCCAGGAAAAAGATCTAGGTATCATAGTGGATAATACTTTAAAATCGTCAGCTCAGTGTGCTGCAGCAGTCAAAAAAGCAAATAGAATGTTAGGAATTATTAAGAAGGGAATGGTTAATAGAACAGAAAATGTCATAATGCCTCTATATCGCTCCATGGTGAGACCACACCTTGAATACTGTGTACAATTCTGGTTGCCGCATCTCAAAAAAGATATAGTTGCGATGGAGAAGGTACAAAGAAGGGCAACCAAAATGATAAAGGGGATGGAACAGCTTCCCTATGAGGAAAGGCTGAAGAGGTTAGGGCTGTTCAGCTTGGAGAAGAGACGGCTGAGGGGGGATATGATAGAGGTCTTTAAGATCATGAGAGGACTTGAACGAGTAGATGTGACTCGGTTATTTTCACTTTCGAATAATAGAAGGACTAGGGGGCATTCCATGAAATTAGCAAGTAGCGCGTTTAAGACTAATCAGAGAAAATTCTTTTTCACTCAACGCACAATAAAGCTCTGGAATTTGTTACCAGAGCATGTGGTTAGTGCAGTTAGTGTAGCTGGGTTCAAAAAAGGTTTGGATAAGTTCTTGGAGGAGAAGTCCATTAATGGCTATTAATCAATTTTACTTAGGGAATAGCCACTGGTATTAATTGCATCAGTAGCATGGGATCTTCTTAGTGATTGGGTAGTTGCCAGGTTCTTGTGGCCTGGTTTTGGCCTCTGTTGGAAACAGGATGCTGGTCTTGATGGACCCTTGGTCTGACCCAGCATGGTAATTTCTTATGTTCTTATGTTCTTAACAGTGGGCCAAATTAAAAGGAGCTATTACAAAAGCAACAAATCTATATGTTAGAAAATAACAAAAGTAAGAGGAAAAATAAAATGATGTGGATCTCAAAATGAAATTTCTGATCTATTAGTTAAAATTTGGAGAAGTCCATTACCTGCTATTAAGTTCACTTAGAGAATAGCCACTGCCATTAGCAATGGTAACATGGAATAGACTTAGTATTTGGGTAATTGCCAGGTTCTTATGGCCTGGATTGGCCACTGTTGGAGACAGGATGCTGGGCTCGATGGACCCTTGGTCTGACCCAGTATGACATTTTCTTATGTTCTTATGTTCTTATTAAAATCATCCATTGTACCTGAAGACTGGATGGTGGCCAATGTAACCCCAATATTTAAAAAAGGCTCCAGGGGCGATCCGGGTAACTATAGACCAGTGAGCCTGACTTCAGTGCCGGGGAAAAATAGTGGAAACTATTCTCAAGATCAAAATCGTAGAGCATATGGAAAGACATGATTTAATGGGACACAGTCAACATGGATTTACCCAAGGGAAGTCTTGCCTAACAAATCTGCTTCATTTTTTTGAAGGTGTTAATAAACATGTGGATAAAGGTGAACCGGCAGATGTAGCGTATTTGGATTTTCAGAAGGTGTTTGACAAAGTCCCTCAGGAGAGGCTTCTACAAAAACTAAAAAGTCATGGGATAGGAGGCGATGTCCTTTCGTTGATTACAAACTGGTTAAAAGACAGGAAACAGAGAGTAGGATTAAATGGTCAATTTTCTCAGTGGAAAAGGGTAAACAGTGGAGTGCCTCAGGGATCTGTTCTTGGACCGGTGCTTTTCAATATATATATAAATGATCTGGAAAGGAATACGACGACTGAGGTTATCAAATTTGCGGATGATACAAAATTATTCAGAGTAGTTAAATCACAAGCAGACTGTGATACATTACAGGAGGACCTTGCAAGACTGGAAGATTGGGCATCCAAATGGCAGATGAAATTTAATGTGGACAAGTGCAAGGTGTTGCATATAGGGAAAAATAACCCTTGCTGTAGTTACACGATGTTAGATTCCATATTAGGAGCTACCACCCAGGAAAAAGATCTAGGCATCATAGTGGATAATACTTTAAAATCGTCGGCTCAGTGTGCTGCAGCAGTCAAAAAAGCAAATAGAATGTTAGGAATTATTAGGAAGGGAATGGTTAATAGAACGGAAAATGTCATAATGCCTCTGTATCGCTCCATGGTGAGACCGCACCTTGAATACTGTGTACAATTCTGGTTGCTGCATCTCAAAAAAGATATAGTTGCGATGGAGAAAGTACAGAGAAGGGCAACCAAAATGATAAAGGGGATGGAACAGCTCCCCTATGAGGAAAGACTGAAGAGGTTAGGGCTATTCAGCTTGGAGAAGAGATGGCTGAGGGGGGATATGATAGAGGTCTTTAAGATCATGAGAGGTCTTGAATGAGTAGATGTGACTCGGTTATTTACACTTTCAAATAATAGAAGGACTAGGGGGCATTCCATGAAGTTAGCATGTGGCACATTTAAAACTAATCAGAGAAAATTCTTTTTCACTCAACGCACAATAAAGCTCTGGAATTTGTTGCCAGAGGAGGTGGTTAGTGCAGTTAGTGTAGCTGGGTTCAAAAAAGGTTTGGATAAGTTCTTGGAGGAGAAGTCCATTAATGGCTATTAATCAATTATACTTAGGGAATATCCACTGCTATTAATTGCATCCGTAGCATGGGATCTTCTTAGTGTTTGGGTGATTGCCAGGTTCTTATGGCCTGGATTGGCCACTGTTGGAAACAGGATGCTGGGCTTGATGGACCCTTGGTCTGACCCAGCATGGCAATTTCTTATGTTCTTATGTTCTTATGAGGTGGCTTAAATAATGAAGGCAAAAATAACAACATTCAGGCAATATAAAGGATCCCAAAAAGAGGAGCACAGGGAAGAATTCCTGGTAAAACTGAGGGAGATGAAGAAAAAAATCAGGAAAGCAAAAGGTCAAAAGGAGGAAAGGATTTCCAAAGAGATAAAGTGAGGAGACAAAACATTTTTCATATATTTCAGAGAAAGAAGGGAGGCCCAAAGTGGTATAGTGAAATTATAAGGTGACAAGGAGCAATGTGTGGAGAAAGACAAAGAAATAATACCCCCCCCCCTTGCACTCGCCGACATGGAATTTTATAACATGCGCGTGTCCATGTGTGCGCACGCCAACCCGGAATTTTATAACATGCGCGTGTCCATGTGTGCGCACGCCAGCCCGGAATTTTATAACATGCGCGTGTCCATGTGTGCGCACGTGCATATTTTTAAAAAATCTACCCCTTAGGGCTTGCCCCATTGGTTCAAAACTCCCTTCAATGAAAAGAGACTCACTTTAAAACTGAATTAGCTACAATAAAAAAGGAATTAGCAACCACCAAGGAAGTTTTCAGTCACTTTACAGCATTCAGGAATCTTTCCCCCACTACCACAAAAGATTCAGAAACTCAGAAACAAGTGGTTTAAAGTGAGCTCAGGTAGGATAAGACTTGTGACCTAAAGACACCCATTTTTCACAGTTATGCAGCCCACATGTCCGTCCCCACTTGCACAGAGCATCCAGAAATCCAAAAATAAATGGATTACAGTGGGCTCTGATAGGATGTGACCTGTGATGCAGGCACTCACACTCTTAAGTAACACAGGTATGAAATGCCTTCTCTGTATTGAAAAATGAAGAAGCTCTAGCAATAGAGACTCACATAGTATCTGAAAGGAAAAAAGAAACCCAATGTGCACAGAAATTTATTTATTTATTTATTTATTTATTTATTTGTTTGTTTGTTTGTTTGTTTGTTTAAAGCTTTTTTATACCGGCATTCATGATAGAATCACATCATGCTGGTTTACAAGTAACAAGGGGGGTGATAACCTAGAACATTTAACAGGTGATTAGAAGCAAGAAAGTTACAATAAAACAGGGGAAGCAGGAACTGGGAGAAGAAAAGAGGCCTGAATAGTTTTTAGGAATAAGAACAAAAAGGACAACTATTTACATAGTACTGGAATGTAACTTGGTGGTTGTTGAAATTCCATAATATAACCAAAAATCATAAGAAAAAACTTATCTTGCTGGGAGACTCAGTCATCAGAGGCACTAATTTGGGAATTCTTTTCAAGGAGAACACTATAGTTAAATGCTTTCCAGGATCCTCAGCTGGTAGAAATGCAAATCAGATAGACAATGCAATCAAAGAAGAAAGTAAGGACTCTGAAGTTGACATTATCATTCATCTAGGAGCCAACAGCCTTGCTAGAAACTGCATCCAAGCAGCGCAGAGAGTTTTCTAGACTCTGGGGAAGCAAATAAGGCACATGGATGAAGATTATTGCCTTTTCAGAAGTGTTACCTGGAAAGGGGAAGGAGAGAGACTAAGCCATATAGATAACTTCAATGCATGGCTCACAATCTGGTGTAAGGAAGAAAGTTTTGAATATATTGGGGGCTGGAACTGTATGGAACAGTAAAAGGTCTTATGTCAAAAATGGCTCAATTCTGGTTGTGGCAGGATCCTAAGTGAAAAATTAAAATTATATGCCATAAGAAATTTAAGCTAGAGGATGGGGTGGCAGAAGGAAATTGGAATGTCACCCCTGACATCTCCAAGGTGTGGTGAAGAAATTAACAAAACTCAGCTGCGAGGGGCTGAAAAGATGTCTATGAAGACCAGCATGCTGAGGGGGAGAAGCTGGAAAGCTATGAGCACAAATGCTCGTAGTTTGGGCAATAAAATCCCAGACATGCAGGCTCTAATGGTGGAAGCAGACTTGGATATTATTGCTGTACAGAGACATGGTTCACGGAGTCTCATGATTGGGATATCGCCATCCTGGGCTATAGCTTATTAAGGAAGGACAGAGAGGGCAGGAAAGGGGAGGAGGAGTAGCACTTTATGTCAAAAACAATATCCAAGCAACTAAAATGCAAGGGACGTGGGGTAGAGAAGAAGCATTACGGGCTGTCCTAAAAAAAGAAGATAGTGTTTCCATTTACATCGGTGTGGTCTATAGGCCTCTGATTCAGACAAAAGAGCTGGACAGAGATCTGATCAAAAATATCCAAAAGATGGGGAAGAGGGGAGAAGTATTGTTCCTTGGAGATTTTAATTTACTGAATATAAACTGGCGTATCCCTTCTGTGGAATCTACAAGAAGTAAGAAATAGTGGATGCCCTTCAAAGGGTAATTGAACCTATGAGGGAGAGTGTGGGGATAATGAGGATAATGTCTCTAATGTCCAGGTGGGTGCCAACCTGGGCACCAGTGATCATCAAATGGTATGGTTTGATACCACAAATAGGATACAAAGAAGTCGCATGAAGACCCGAGTTTTGAATTTCAGAAATATGGACTTTGTCGAAATGGGGATGTTCCTGGAGGAAGAACTAGAAGCCTGGGAGAAAATGGTGAGGTGGAACGACAGTGGGCCAAATTAAAAGGAGCTATTACAAAAGCAACAAATCTATATGTTAGAAAATAACAAAAGTAAGAGGAAAAATAAAATGATGTGGATCTCAAAGGAGGTGGCTGAAATAATAAAGGCAAAAATAACAACATTCAGGCAGTATAAAGGATCCCAAAAAGAGGAGCACAGGGAAGAATTCCTGGTAAAACTGAGGGAGATGAAGAAAAAAATCAGAAAAGCAAAAGGTCAAAAGGAGGAAAAGATTTCCAAAGAGATAAAGTGAGGAGACAAAACATTTTTCAGATATATCAGAGAAAGAAGGGAGGCCCAAAGTGGTAAAGTGAAATTATAAGGTGACAAGGAGCAATGTGTGGAGAAAGACAAAGAAATAGCTGAAATATTAAACAAATACATCAGTTCAGTGTTCAATAAAGAAGACCCTGGAGAAGGATCATTGTTATTTAACAAGACTGTGGATGGAAGAGGAGTAGTTGCAACCTCGTTTACAGAAGAGAATGTATGGGAAGAGCTAGGAAACCTGAAAGTTTAATTAACGGTTAAATATCATACACTATTTGCTTACTTCAATTAATTTATGCAATGTAAAAACTTGCTTACTTAGATTTGTTCTATGTAAAAACTTCTTTTTTTATGTTCTATGTTCTATGTAAACCGCTATATTTTAGCGATAGTTACTGTTCTTTGTAAACCGGGGTGATATGTATACTATACAGGAACCTCCGGTATATAAATTATTTAAATAAATAAATAAATAAAGTGGACAAGGCCATGGGGCCGGATGAGGTTCATCCCAGGATACAGAGGGAGCTCAGAGATGTGCTGGTGAATCCATTGAAAGACCTGTTCCATAAATCCCTAGAAACAGGAGCGATGCTGCGTTACTGGAGAAGAGTGGTGGTGGTCCTGCTTCACAACAGTGGTAGCAGAGAGAAGGCTGGAAACAAGAGGCCGGTTAGCCTCATCTCGGTGGTGGGAAAATTATTGGAACTCTGCTGAAAGGAAGGATAGTGAACTATTTATAATCTGGTAGGTTGCAGCATAGATTCACTAGGGCAAGGTCCAGCCAGACAAATCTGATTTACTGTTTTTGATTGGGTGACAAGAAAACTGGATCAAAGAAGAACACTTGATGTGATTTACTTGGATTTCAGCAAAGCTTTTGATACAGTCCTGCATAAGAGGCTCGTAAATAAAATGAAGTTTGAGTGTGGGCGCCAAGGTGGATTACAAACTGGTTAGCTGACAGGAAACAATGGGGTAGATTTTATAACATGTGCGAGCAGCCTACATGTGCGCGCCTTACCTGGCGCGTGCACATGTACGTTTGATTTTATAACATGCGTGCGCATGCTATAAAATCCGGGGTCAGCGCGCGCAAGGGGGTGCACAATTATGCACCTTGCGTGGCCTAAGCCCGCTCCAAGCCTCGCTGCCTTCCCCTGTTCCCTCCTAGGCCGCTCTGAAATTGAAGGGAACTTCCTTACCCCCCACCCCACCTTCCCTTCCTTTCCCCTACCTCCCCCGCCCTTTCCCCCCTACCTTTGATGATTTCTTTTTTTTATTTAAAAACTTACTTCAGCCCTGGGGCAGTTGGCCGGCGCGCAATCCCCAGCCTAGCAGCCATGCAGAGGCCTCTGGCCCCGCCCGCCCCTTTTGTAAAGCCCCAGGACTTACACACGTCCTGGGGCTTTACGCGCGCCACCGGGCCTTTTGAAAATAGGCCCGGTGAGCGTAACCTTTTGAAAATCTGGCCCAATGTGTAATAGTAAATGGAACCCACTCTGGAGAGAACAGGGTTAAGCGGAGTGCCACAAGGATTGGTTTTGGGACCGGTTCTGTTCAATATCTGTTGCAATATCTTTGTGAGCAACATTGCAGAGGGTTAGAAGAAAATGTTTTTACGGATGGTATTAAGATTTGCAACAGAGTGGACACGCCTGAAGGAGTAGAGAGAATGAAATGTGATTTAAGACAACTTGAAGGGTGGTTGAAGATTTGGCAGCTGGGATTCAATACCAAGATGTGTAGAGTCATGAACCTGAAATGTGTTAATCCAAAAGCGTTGTATGTGATGGGGGGAAAAGACTATCATGCATGGACCAGGAGAGGGATCTTGGGGTGATTGTGTTTGGCAATCTGAAGGTAGTAACGCAATGTGACAAGGCGGCTGCTAAAGCCAGAAAGATACTGGGCTGCATAGAGAGAGGTATAACTAGCAAGAAAAGGGAAGTGATAATCCCCTTGTACACGTCCTTGGTGAGGCCTCACCTGGAGTATTGTGTTCAGTTCTGGAGATTGTATCTCAAAAAGGATAGAGACAGCATGGAAACGGTCCAGAGGAAGGTGACCAGAATGGTGTGGGGTCTGTTTCAGAAGAAGACTTATGAGGAGAGGCTGAAGGATCTAAATATGTCTATCCTGGAAGAGAGGAGGTGCAAGGGAGATATGTTACAGACCTTCAGATATCTGAAGATATTAACAATGCACAAACTTCAAACTTTTTCCGCTAGAAAGGAAACAGTAGAAGTAGGGGTCACGATATGAAATTCCAGGGGGGACGACAGAACCAAAATCAGGAAATATTGCTCCATGGAGGGGGTGATGGATGCCTTAACAGAACGCATGGAGATGACCTGCACGGAGCGGCAGTTACTACCATAAGCATATTGCTGGGCAGACTAGATGGACCATTTAGTCTTTATCTGCCGTTGTTACTATGTCACTATCTATATTTTCAGGAATTCTATTCTTTACAATACTTTTAACCATTTTCCCCAGCACTGATGTCAGGCTTACCGGTCTGTAGTTTCCCGGATCACTCCTGTAACCCTTTAAAAAAAAAAAAACGGCGTTATGTTGGCCATGTATCTCATACTTCTTTGTACACAGCACTGGTGTCTTGTTTCCAGAAAAATGGATATTGTGCTATTTGCTGTTTTAACCTGCACTCCCTCTGTTGTCTATAGAGCTTGCAGTTAGAAAGGTGGACCCTAGGTATTCTCTCTTCCTCTAGCAACGGTGCAGTTCTCATGTGTGTGCATTTCATTAAATACAAAGAACACTAGTTTGAGTCCATTCATCTTGTTTATTTTCCAAATACAACAGGGAGACTTGATGACACTTAGCAGTTAACTAATTCTGTACTATTGATACACTGGATAGGTGGTACTTAACCAAAGCCAGGCATTCTGTTCTGATTGCTAAGGTTCACCCTTCAACAGTGCATTACTCAGCCATGTTCTTCACTGCAGATGCTTTGAGTGTGGACCTCCAATCATGAGGATTCCTGTTTGTGCTGCTCCGAGCACTGGATCTGTATGGCCCTCATGATGTTCCAAGACCTCAGCCAGGCAGCACAACCTTTTCCTCTTACTCCAACAGAATAACTCTTCCTGGAGAGAAAGACTCCATATGCAGAAGCATGCTCAAACTGCATAAGCTGAACCATTATTAATTTCAGCATAGGGGTGCTGGAACATACCAATGTAGTAAGTAACCATAGGTTACCCTATGATAACTTTTGTATTTTTTTGAGGGCTTTCCAGGTGCAAAGCCACTGGTCTGCAGGGTTAAAACACATGTGTGCCTTAGCTCGTGCGCATTCAGTACATGCCTTTCTCAACCAAAATTCCTTCCTACAGAGGAGTTAAAGCAAATTGAGCCCTGTCTCCACAGCCGGATAATCTTGTCTCAGTATTTGGATTGGTAGGAATGTTCTGTTTTTCCAACCAGAAGGCTCCCATCAGTCACCATTTGCTTCTTTTCACCTAGTCCAGTGACTTTAGAAAGATATCCTATCGTTCTTAGTTGAAGTACAGAAGAGACATGCAGTACACAGGAAAAATAGAGCAGAAACACCAGAGTATTAAAAGCAGACACAGTATAGATGGAAGTAGCATCAGTACTGCAGACTATCACAGTCCTTTGGTAATGCATATCAGGGAATCATGTTGTTTTTTTTTAACTTTTAATTATAAATTATTGTCAAGTTACAACAATGCATTAAAATGATATATTTCAGGTCATGTACATACCCAGTATGTATATTTTCCAGTTTACATTCATTTCTACCTTTTTCAAAACCTCCTACAAAACTTTTTCAGGGGTATGCGAACATCCAGAACATGTGAGTCAAAATGAGTACTGCATTTGCAGAATATATTAGAAAAGACTCACTTTGTATATTCTTCCAGGATTCCAAAATTTTCTTAAATTATTTATTTTCCTGTACAAAGCATAATCTTATTTTAGAAACTGGTTGTAGTCCTGGCAGCTAATTAGGTATGGATTCCTATGGATGATCCATGGGTCCAGCACAGCAGAAAAGTCACAGAAGATTCAATGCTTTAAACAGTCATATATTGATCTCCAATTTCTGCTTGACTTGTGTTAGTGGACAGTAGAGTAGGTATATAGCCAGGGCTTGCCCCTCAATTTCCTTTTCTGTCTTTGAAGAAGACATATAGTAATATTTTCTCTTTTTGTAAATCTTTGTAAATTGAGTGATGGTTTTATCTTTCTGAGCTGGTGACATTCTCCAGACAAGTTTCTTGATAAATTAAAAAGTTGTAGGCTTAGCATTCAGAAAAGGCTGTTGCATCACCAGTCATCATTTGAACCTGATTGAGCCTAGCCTCTGAGATCATTTTAATTACTTGGTGCAAACCACAAAATTGTAGCGCGACTCTTGCAAATTTTGCCAACAAAATGAGAAATCTAAAACCTTCAGCTTTAAATCACTCAACCATGATAAAATACATGATAGGATGGGTTTGATAATAACTGTGGGCTTTTAGCTTAACATGACCATCTGCCCTATGACTCACACCCAATGCAGTAAGTGAAAAACACATAATTTGCTTTCACTCTTATAATGGTACTTTAATGCTTTTTCCCTTCAGTATTTGCATTCCTAATGATTTATAGATTGCATTCTCCAGCCCCAAGAATGGTAGCTTTTTGGGGGGTTTAAGACCAGTTTTACAGTGCAAAAGAAAGACATCTGCACCCAAAGGATAGCGGAAGAGACTAATATTCATTTGGCTAGTAATCTGTGCTGAAAGAGAATCTCTAGAGGGCTTAAAAAGCTTTTAAGCACACCACATGAGCAGCAGTGAGAAATGAGCATAACTGCAGATGTTTGCTATTCTCTGTTAGAGTGTGTTGTCTCAGTTTTAATGATTATTTGGTGTTGATGGGAAAGTACATGCAGTGGAAGGGAAGAAAAGGTCTTTTTTTACAAAAGCACTCTCATCCGCTTATATCTAGAAAAATGCTTACACACCTAAGCTCACGCTGGTATAATTTTTTTTTCTACTCTGCAACCCATGTTTAGTGATACTGAGCGTCACTCTGACCTACAGTGAGTTTGAGAGCCTTGTTTATTAGAGACTGAACTTTCAGGAAGAGAAACAATAATCATAAAAAGAGTCAAGAGATTGAACCTTCCCAGAAAATTAAATGGAAATACATACAGATACTAACCTTCAGCATAGGTCCACTCGTCCTTTCTGTATTCTAAACTCATTATGGTCAATAGTCAGCGGGTTTGTTCAGCTCTATTTGGGACTTAGGCAGACAAACTTTGAAGTTTATTTTATTTATTTATTTTAGATGTTTATATTCCGCTTTTCGGCACTTCAAAGTGTACATCAAAGCGGATTACATTCGGTACTATAGCAAGAGGAGCAGCTCCTAACTCCTTCCCCTTTTAGCTGACAGTGAAGGATCAATCAGGAGAGAAGTGACATGAATAAATTCTTGCATGAGTGGCAAGAGCTATCAGAGCCTTAAGTAAATCCATCGTTAAATGTGGTTCTGCTGTGGTTGGTAACATATGTACATTGCTGTCTGCAGAAACGCACAGCTGATTCCCTTCCCTCTTATCATGACTAACTTGTACAAGGGCTTTAACTCAGGGATGGGATAGTAGCCCCCTGTTTTCTTTGGTACCAGAAAATACTTGGAATAGAATAGTAGAAGAAGCTTAAAGCTTTGATCTGCAAGATCTCCTTTTCTAGCAATTGCAGGTGAAAAAAGGAATGAACTAACTCCTTCAGAAGGTAATTTGGTGGGATTCTCAATAAGCATAATCTGTAACCTGGAAAAGTCAGCTATCTGATGACATTAGGGGGCCAATGGTTTAGCTTTCTCCTGACAGGCAAATTCACTGGCATAGAGACTAGAATGCTACCTATGCGTTCCAGGAACTGCCAAAAACCTAACCTTGATTTTGACTGGGTTGGTATTTGGGGCTTAGAGTTTCTGTGGCTGTGTGGGCAAGGTCTCAGGCTCTGTTGATGGGGGCAAGCATACAGAGGATAATTTCTATTTGGGGGAAATCTATCTCCTTGGCTACCTCCTTATGGTGAAGTGTGGACCGGAGGTGGCAGCAAAGACTGTCTAAAGCAGTGGTTCTCAACCAGTGTGTCGCCAAGCACACACAGGTGTGCCGCCACACTTCCCGGTCCCCCGCTGGCCCAGCTGCTCCCCCTGCCCGGGCTTGAAATGCTGATAGCCAAGGGCAGAACATGGCAGAAGAGCTGGAGTCAATGGCACTTGCAGTATGGTCTCTTCTTCCTGCCCCCTGCTGCCTGGAAGAGGAAGTGGTGAGCAGCAGCCATGCACACAGAAAGAAGAGATTATACGAGGTACAAGTGCTGTAGCATCAGCCCGAAGCAGAAGAGCAGTGGGGCCCAGAGCAATGTCAGGCCCCGCGGCCTATGGGACTCCTTTCTCGAGACCATAAGGGCTGGAAGAAGAGGAGGGTATTGCTGCCGCTAGTTGCTCAGTGGGGGGGGGGGGGAGAGAGAGTGAGTAAGTGAGCATATGTGTTTGAGATCCTGTGGTGTGTGTGAGACACAGCATGTATGTGAGTAAACCTGTAGGTGTGTGTGATTGAGAACCTGCTTGTGTGAAAGAGAGCATGTGTGTGTGATTGAGATCCTTTGTATGTGAGAGACAGCATGTACGTGTGATTGAGAACCTGTATTTTAAGTGAGAGAGAGCATGTGTATGTATGATTAAGAGCCTGTGGGGTAGATTTTAAAAGAAGCGCGCGCTACCCAGTGCGCGCACATGTACGCCTGATTTTATAACATGCGCGCGCTGGGTTATCTAGCTAACTCTGAATATCAGACTTAGTTGGATTAATTGGCTAAACTAACTCCTTTCAGAAATTCCCCTGGAACACCCCTATGTTATCTGCATAGATTTTATCCAGATAATGAGATATCCAGCTAAAGTTTGGCCAGGCAAGTGCCCAAAATATTTAAAAGTTGGCATTTAGCTGGATAACTTGTGAGTTATCGGGCTAATTTACTCTGACTATGGACCTCTTAGGATCCTCAGGCTGAAAAGGGGCGCCTAATTTAGGTACTTTAGGAGCTTAACTTTAGGAGCTAAGCTTTTTTTTCTTTTTTATAGGTTATACTTTATTACTTTTTATATACCGACGAATCAGAAATCCATCTCATCGGTTTACAGTAGGAATTGTCAGCAGACCCTTATTTGCTGATCTAAGGTTCCTTTCAGGCACATGTAATCGGATGGTACTATTTAGCCATTCTTTTTGATCGCCATAGAGTATTTTATGCAGAATGCATGCTGTCTTATATTGGGAGTGATATGTAATCGGCAACCAATGCAACAAAATCAATGTTGGTGTTTTGTGATCAAGTTTTTTGTAACCTGTCAGAATTATAGCAGCTGCGTTTTGTAATACCTGTAACGGCCGGGTTGTGGATACTGGAAGTCCTAAGAGTAGTGCATTACAGTAGTCTACGTTGGATAGAATTAGTGATTGTAGGACGGTTCTGAAGTCATTTTTTTCAAGTAAGGGTTTTAGTTTGCGTAATATAATGAGTTTGTGGTACCCTTCTTTTAGTTCAGCGGAGATATGATTTTTGAAGCTGAGTTCTGTTTCTAATGTGATACCAAGGTCCCGAACAAATATGGATGGTTTAATCTTTACATTATTTTCAAGAATTAGAGGGGGGAATTTTGTCATATTTTAATTTCCATTCTAATAACATTATTTCAGTTTTTTTCCATGTTTAAAACTAGCTTTAAATGTGACAGTAATTGTTTTAGAGCATTAAGATAAATGGTAGTAATATTAAGTGCTTTTTCTATTGTGTCATCAATAGGTACCAGGAACTGAATGTCATCAGTGTAAATATAAAAGTTTAATCCTAATCCTGCCAGTAGGTAACATACAGGTAGTAGGTACCGTATATATTAAACAATGTTGCTGAAAGGGCGGATCCCTGAGGGACCCCTGTTTCGAGTGAGACCTTATCTGAGGCTGTGTTTTTAATTTTAACTTGAAAAGGTCATTCCTGAAGAAATGATAAAAACCAGTTTAAAACGAGGCCTTTAATCCCTATTTCGGTCAATCTCGCACAAAGGATACTATGATCCACTGCGTCAAAGGCCGCCGATAAGTCTTAAAGCACTAAAAAATACCTTTGCCCACTGTCAAAACCTCTAAGAACTGTATCTACTAATGAAATCAGCAATGTTTCAGTATTAAAGTGCTTCCTAAAGCCGAATTAGTTAGGAAAGAGAATGTTATTAGAATCGAGATAGACAGACAATTGGGAAAGAATGTTCTAGAGCTTTCTAGAACACACAGGAATGCATCACTGTGACACCTTCCACGGGGGGGGGGGGGGGGGGGGGACGACCTAGCCTAAGCAAAATAGTTCAGTTTATGTACCTATTCCGACTACCACTCATGTCCTTTCTACATGAACCATATGCTCCTCATCTTTACAGATATATAAAAAGAAACATCTGTAGAAACTGATATCTCTTTGTATGTTTCCAAGCAATTTTTATTTTTTTGTGTGATGCTAAAAATAGTTGTACAGCATGGTAAATATTCCTCAGATACTGAAAAGATGCTAAAGCATAGGACATGAATTTCAAAATGGAATAGTGAAAGCAAAAATGGAAAAGCAATTTACAGTCTAGGAAAGGGGAGTTGAAGGAACATATGAATCAGATAAAGAATTAGGCCTTTTGATGGGCAGTACACTAAGAATTACTTCATGGAATTAATCGATTGTTGGAAAGGTATTAGAAGTCCTTATGAAGGGGTACGAGTAATTGCTAGCCCCTTTGGTCTTGCATTGGTAAAGCCTCATTTGGAATCAGTGGCGTACCTAAAATATTTGACACCCGAGGCGGATACTTCTTTGGCAACCCCCCTCCCCCCCCCAATATATAATTATTAAATTTCCTAAACATTGATAAAATATTTCAAAACAGCAGACACACCAAACAACACCCAATAATTAAAACTAATAAGGATTTTAAACATATCCTGCTCTCCATATCTGTCATCCTAAGATTTTGTAGACTGGAGGCACACATGTATACACACACAATATGCTTCCTCTCTCTCATACACACACATACATGCTTGGTGAGAGAGAGAGGGAGCATGTGTGTGTGTGAGACACATGCACACTTTCTCTGTACCTCTCTCACACATGCACTTCCTCTGTGTCTCTCTCATACACCTAGACATGTTTCCTCCATCTCTCTCTCTCACACACACACACTTCCTCTGTCTTACACACACACCCACATACAGACAAAACTTAAATGGAAACCACAAGCAGTCAGATTCAGTATGCAGTACAACAATGGAAAAGCAGAAAATCATTATGCCTCAAAACAATACAATCAAGAAATATAAATCAATCAGAATAGCAAAACCATACTAAAAAATGTACATTTCAAAACAGCTGATGAACAGAATAATATTCAATAATTAGAAGCTCCTGTACACATTTTTAAAAATTTCCTAAACATCGATAAAATATTTCAAAGCAGCAGACATCAAATAGCACCCAGTAATTAAAACTAATAAGGACTTTAAAAAGCCCCTGCTCTCCATACCTGTCACCCTGAGATTGTCATGACCTGGGGTACACACACCCACATGGTACACACACTCACACACACAGAGAGACACAAACAAAAGATGCTCCCTCTGTCTCACACACACATACACGCCTGGTGAGAGACAGAGGGAGCTTGAGTGTGTATGTGTGTGAGACAGACACACACGTTTCCTCCATCTTTCTCTCTCACACACACGATTCCTGTCTCACACACGCTTCCTCTCTCTCATCCCCACTCCCACCCCTGCACGCACTCAAGCACCTTCTTATGCACCCTCTCACACATATGCAGCCACAGGCACCTTCTTACATATATACACAGGCACATACACACTCACTCTTATATACACTCAATGTCTCATACACATACAGGCATCCTCTCATACATACACCACACACACACCCTCATACACACCCCCTGTCATACGACAAGTGAAGTGATCAAATTTGTGGATGACACTAAATTATGCAGAGTAGTTAAATCTCAAGCGGATTGTGATGAATTGCAGGAGGACCTTGCAAGACTGGAAGATTGGGCTTCCAAATGGCAGATGAAATTTAACGTGGACAAGTGCAAAGTGTTATATATAGAGAAAAATAACCCTTGCTGTAGTTACACCAATGTTAGGTTCTATCTTAGGAGTTACCACCCAGGAAAGAGATCTAGGCATCATAGTGGAAAATACATTGCAATCATTGGCTCACTGTGCTGTGGCGATCAAAAAAGCAAACAGAATGTTAGGAATTATTAGGAAGGGAATGGCAAATAAATCAAGGATGTCATAATGCCTCTGTATCGCTCCATGGTGAGACCGCATCTTGAATACTGTGTGTATTTCTGGTCACCGCATCTCAAAAAGGATATAACTGCACTGGAGAAAGTGCAGAGAAGGGCAACCTAAATTATAAGGGGCATGGAACGGCTGCCCTATGAAGAAAGGCTAAATAAATTAGGGCTGTTCAGTTTGGAGAAGAGACAACTGAGGGGGGATATGATAGAAGTCTACAAAAATCATGAAAGGATTTGAACAAGCTAATGTAAATTGGTTATTTACTGCTGTAACCACATCCTCTGGCAATGAATTCCAGAGATTAACTATGCGCTGAGTGAAAACGTATTTTCAAGTATTTATTTATTTATTTATTTATTTATTTATTTAACGTCTCTTCTATACCGATAGCCGTTCACACATCGTATCGGTTTACATCGAACAAATTACTTTTGGGCAGGGCCCTTACAAGTAACAGTTGAAGATAATTAGTAAGTACCTGGCAAGTACCTAAACATTTTGTGTCATCTGCAAATTTGATCACCTCACTCGTCGTACCCCTTTCCAGATCATTTATAAATACATTAAAAAACACTGGTCCAAGTACAGATGCATGAGGCACTCCACTGTTTACCTTTTTCACTGTGAAAACTGACCATTTAATCCTGCTCTCTGTTTCCTGTCTTTTAACCAGCTTGCAATCCACAAAAAGACCGCTTCCTATCCCATGGCTTTTTAGTTTTCTTAGAAACCTCTCATGTGGGACTTTACATCTACTGGTGTTGCACATACTGCACTGGGCTCTGCACACTCCGGTGAATATTTGAAATGTGAATAATCCACTTTGAAAATTTGGGTTGAAGTCTGCAAGTAAAAAGCATCTGCAGACTTTAGCCCCATGTGAGCATTTGAAAATTACCCTCCCTATGGAAATGACCTTAATCTCTACCAGACCCAACCTCTAGCCATAGAGAACATTAGTCTCCACTTTTCATGCAACAGGAGATACATAGGGAGGATTGTGCTTTTAAACCTTGATGATGTCACTGGCGATAGCTAGATGGTATAAAGGATGAGACTCACAGGGGTAGATTTTCAGACGAGCGCGAACAGCCTACTTTTGTTTGCGCTCCAGGCGCAAACAAAAGTACGCTGGATTTTAGTAGATACGCGCGGAGCCGCGCGTATCCACTAAAATCCTGGATCGGCGCGCGCAAGGCTATCGATTTTGTATAGCCTGCGCGCGCCGAGCCGCGCTGCCTCCCCCCGTTCCCTCCAAGGCCGCTCCGAAATCGGAACGGCCTCGGAGGGAACTTTCCTTTGCCCTCCCCCTCACCTTACCCTCCCTTCCCCTACCTAACCCACCCCCCCAGCCCTGTCTACACCCCCCCCTTACCGTTGTCGGGGGATTTACGCCTCCCGGAGGGAGACGTAAATCCCCGCGCGCCAGCGGGCCTGCTGCGCGCCGGGCCGCGACCTGGGGGCGGGTACGGAGGGCGCGGCCACGCCCCCGGGCCGTAGCCACGCCCCGTACCCGCCCCCAAAACGCTGCCGACACGCCCCCGGAACGCCGTGACGACCGGGCCCGCCCCCCGACACGCCCCCGACACGCCCCCCTCCGAGAACCCCGGGACTTACGCGAGTCCCGGGGCTCTGCGCGCGCCGGGAGGCCTATGTAAAATAGGCTTCCCGGCGCGCAGGGCCCTGCTCGCCTAAATCCGCCCGGTTTTGGGCGGATTTAGGCGAGCAGGGCTCTGAAAATCTACCCCACAGTGAATGAGGGCTCCTTTTTCCTTTGGGTTGTAGCTATTGGTTATTATCTTGCCTGCTGGTGCAGAAGCCAGTGGCAGCACATGTCCCATGGAGGGAATAAACCATCTACTGTACTCCTAGGCCTAAAGCCTGTCCTTTTTCTGAAGAGCCCATGGGAGGTCATGGGGACTCATGGGGAGTGAGCGCCAAGGTGGTGGAGTGGATTGCAAACTGGTTGATAGATAGCAGTCAGCGTCTACTAGTAAATGGAATCTACTCTGAAGAGAGAGCCGTGTTAAATGGAGTGCCACAGGGATTGGTATTGAGACCGGTTCTGTTCAATATCTTTGGGAGAGACACTGCGGAAGGAATAGAAGGTAAATGTTTGCCTATTTGTGGATGATACCAAGATATGCTCTGAGTGGACACGCCTGAAAGAGTAGAGAGAATGAAAAGTGATTTTCAAAGGCTTGAAGAGTGGTTGAAGATTTGGGAGCTGGGATTCAATGCCAAGACGTGCAGAGTCATGCATCTGGGGTACGGTAATCCAAAAGAGCTGTACGAAATGGGGATGGGGGTGGGGGGGGGCCTTCCGCTCAAAGGATGACGTGCATGGACTAAGAGCAAAATCCCGGGGTGATAATTTCTTGCGATCTGAAGATGGTGATGCAATGTGACAAGGCGATAGCTAAAGCCAGAAGAATGCTGGGCTGTATAGGGAGAGGAATAACCAGTAAGAAACTGAAGGTGGTGATGCCCTTGTACAGGTCCTTGGTGAGGCCTCACCTTGAATATTGTGTTCAGTTCTGGTGCCCTTATCTCAAAAGGGACAGAGACAGGATGGAGGCAGTTCAGAGAAGGGCGACAAAAATGGTATGAGATCAGTATCAGAAAACCTATGAGGAGAGACTAAAGTTTATGAATATGTGTACTCTGGAAGAGAGGAGGTGCAGGGGTGATATGACACAGAACGTTAGATACTGTGATGCAGTACGACCTGGCCCGGGGCAGAAACAGCTGAGACACAGCCGAGCAGAAGCTACGGGTACCAAACTTAGCCACCGGAGGGCGCTGAGGAAGGTAGCAAAGACTACACTTCCCAGGTTCCCCGAACCAACACCTGACCCCTGGCTGGAGCCTGAGCAGGAACAGGTGGAGGAAATTGGGACTGATCCCTATGACTCAGCAGAATCTATGGAGGCTGAGGAAGAGGGCGTGCTCCCGTGGTGGACCTGGCCACAAAAGCCCGGCTCCTCAGAGTCTCTAGAGGAGGAGATGGAGGTAAGCTGGGGAGAGGAAAGCTCCAGCTGTTCCTCTATGGAGGTGGAATAACCAGGAGGTTGGGGGATGGTAAATCCTGTATTGCTGTATGGATGTATGAGACAGGCGGGAAGGGAATTGTGTTTTAAATGCTGTGTACCCTGGGGCTTGTAAGGACAACCCCGCATTAATATAAGGCTGCAGCCGCTGAGCTACAGCACCACATTAAACTCCTTATTGATTAAGATCCGTTTTCTGTGTACTGCTTGGGAGTGCCAGGACTGGGCCTGGCACTCTGACTAGAGGCTGTGAGGAGTCCATAGCAGCGCTATGCTTGAGCTGTGCAAGGGGACAAGACGTGTCATAGGAGCGAAGCCAGAGGCCTGAAGCCCAGCAAAGCCCCACAGCATGCTGAGCGGAGGGACCTGATCGTGACAATACCTAAAAGGTTTTAATGATATGCAAACATCAAACATTTTCCGTTGGAAAGAAATCAATAGAACTAGGGGTCACGAAATGAAACTTCAAGGACGATGATTCAGAACCATCATCAGAATATATTTCTTCATAGAGAAGGTAGTGGATGCCTAGAATGCCCTTCTGGAGGAAGTGGTGAAAACCAAAACAGTGAAAGAATTCAAAAGGGCATGGGATAAATACTGTGGATTCCTAAAGGCTAAAGGATGGAAATGAAGAAAAGAGTGCATGGAGTAACTTGATGGTGCAGCGGTTATTACCCTTAACCAATAAGCCTTGATACTTTTGATGCAACTCTATCATTGCTCTCTGCTTCAATGGCAGGTGGAAAAGGGGAATTGGATTTGTTTAGCTACTGAAGGCCCCAACTTTTATGGTCTGGGGAAACAAATATGGGGGTAACTTGCTGATGCGGCAGTTACTACCCTTAACCAATAAGAGTGATACTTTTATGCAACTCAAACATTGCTCTCTGCATTAACAGCAAGGCATAATGAGGAATTGGATTCAACAGCAATAAACAATAGGGATGTGAATCGTTTTTTTGACGATTTAAAATATCGTCCGATATATTTTAAATCATCAAAAATCGTTAGAGGCGATATACAATAGGAATTCCCCCGGCGCCATTTTGCAATACGGCAATACGATTCGAGTGCAGGAGGTCGCTCCCGGACCCCCACTGGACTTTTGGCAAGTCTTGTGGGGGTCAGGAGGCCCCCCAAGCTGGCCAAAAGTCCCTGGGGGTCCAGCGGGGGTCCGGGAGCGATCTCCTGTGCTCGTGACGTCGGGGGACAGGAACCAAAATGGCGCCGGCGCTACCTTTGCAAAGGTGCAAAATGGTGCCGGCGCCATTTCTATTAACGCACCCGTGGCCCGAGAGTGGAAGATCACACTGGGGACCCCCCCACTGGACCCCAGGTAATTTAAGACATTTTGGGGGGGTTCGGGAGGGTGGGGGATTTATTTTAAAGGGTCGGGGTGGGTTTTAGGGTTGTTTTAGTGTGCCGGTTTTCCCGCCCTCCCCCGATTTACACGATTTAAAAAAAAACAAAACCACGACGATCCGATTCCCTCCCCCCCCAGCCAAAATCGATCGTTAAGACGATCGATCACACGATTCACATCTCTAATAAACAAGGGCTAGTGTGGGAAACTGATAAGCACAGGGGTAACAGGGAATTGGATTCAAACAGCAACCAACTAGGGCTGTGACTTTTATGGTCTAGGAAACAGATAAGCATGGGGTAATCTACACGGCACAGAAGATACTACCATAAGCTTACTGGGCAGACTGGATAGTCCATTTGGTCCTTTTCTGTCATGATTTCCATGTTTCTATAATTCAGAAATATTGGATGATTCATCATTTATTTCAACTTTTGAAAGTAATAAGTGAATAGTTTGCTAATACAAATTACTTGCACTACAGTTTTGCAGAATATGAACTGTTAGGTCACAGGAAATTTAATTGCTGCTATATAGTGCTACCTATCTGTGAACTTTGCTGTTGAACTTCTGGTTTGATTGTTGTAATGAAACCCCATTTTTTGCTGTAAATAAATTTTGGAAAGTTGGAACCACCAAGCCAGTTGGACTAAGCTGTTTTCCAGGAATTGGGTTTGCCTGAGGTAAAGGTTGTCAAACAGCTGATGCTCATGAGAAGAAGCCAAGATTAGGATGTTCACTGTTCAGCTGCAGAAGGGAACGTCTTGCTTTCCAATAGAGCAGTCACCTTGGGAGCATGATCCACTTCTCCAACTGCGAGACCATACTTTTCAAGGACCCAGTAGCAAGAGAATCTTTTTTGGACTTTTCCTTCATCAGTAGTTGTTAACATTTTAGGTACCTCAAGTTGGGATTACAGCTACTTCAAAGTTGGCCATAAGGTAGAAAACATTATATTGTAGTTAAATGGTCATCTGTAAGATCAAGCAAATTATTTTTACAGTTCAGGCTTTGGAGCAGTTTACCTTTCTTCAGAGTCTGTCCTTAACTTTTGACTGTTCTAAGTGAAGTTGAACATGTTATCCCTTCCATACCTATGGTTACCCAGATAGCTCCATGTCATAAAGAGACATACTGAGCTAATCCAGGTTTTATTCTCATTGTTACTAGGGATGTGCATTCATTAAAAACAAATGCACATTCCTAGTAGCAATGAGAATGAGGCCATTTATAGTTTGTTCCAAATGGAACAAACAGAAAATAGACTCCTATGAAAATACCCAAAATGTTTCAGGCATTTTCATATTTGTTGCATGTTTTTTAAAAATGGGCCTCTGGCAGGACCAGGCCTGGTCTTAGCACCTAGGCCTAGGCCAGGCCTAGCCTGGTTCTGTGGCCTGAATCAGAGGCATGGTTCTGATACCAGAGTCTGGTCTTGAGGCCAGGTCCAAGTACCAATGCCTGGTTCCACCACCAAGCCCTAGGCTGGCTGAGGCCTAGTGCCACCACTGGGGACTGGACCTGAGGCCATGTCCCAGTGATGAGGCCTAAGTCCATTGCCAAGGCCTGTCCTGATACCTGATCCTGGCAATGAAGCTAGGCCCGATTCTGGTGCCAAGACCTAGGACCAGTGCCATGGCTCAGCCCTTATGTTTGGCCCTGGTGCTAAGGACTAGGCTCGAATTTCCCAGCATCTTCTCCATGTTCTGGTGCTTGAAAAATGACGCCATTTGTCTGGATGTTGGCGCCTAAGTGACGGAATTTCAGCATCTTCTTCCTGTGTGGCTGGTGTCATTTTGATGTACAGCTGGGACCAGGCTTCCAGGCAGATGGAACATGGAGCAAATGCCTGGAGCAGTGCTGGGACTTTGCTTCAGGGCTAGACCCCAGTGCCAGACCTAGGTCTTGATACCTGGACCAGGCCATATGGCCTGGACCCAGTGCCAGGCCTATAGCCACCAGAAGCCCAGGTGTTTTTTTTAGCAATACAAGGTTTTTTTTTGTTCCATGTCTTTTTTTTTTTTTTTTTTGGTTTGACAAATTAACTGAACAAAAAAAAATAAAAATTGAACAAACCAAATTCAAACAAACAAAAAACCCCTCTGAAATGAAAAAACTAATTGAACCGAAAATTGTGGGGCTGCACATCCATAATTGCTACTATGGATTTGTAATTCCAGTTTCTCAAGAAAAACTCAATAGATGCAGTGGGGAAAAAAAATCAAGTTTGGTTTTAGTAACAGTTCAATCTGGAGAGCGGCAACAGCAGCCACAGCACAAGTGTAACCCCCTGTATTCCAGGGGTCACCTTCCCAGTCTCGGGAGCATTGTGGTTTCTGTCCCAAGCTGTGGAAATAAATCTCAGGGGCCATGAGCTGGGGGCAGGATAACCTGCAGGGCCAGTACCAGGCTGAGAACACTCCACATAAACAAACCACTCTCCAGACTCAAGTTGTGATCCAAATAATAAATAGTATACTGTAGAATATTCAGGATCAAATATAATGACAGTAACAGTTCAGGTAGATGCTGAAATCAAACAGAATCACAGTTCCAGAAATCTGAACTCCTCTCTTTCTTCTTACACAGTAGTTCTGGTTACTTTGTTTCTCCTCTTTCCTCAGATTTGGCAGCCCCTACCCTGGTCCTCTCTTTAGTTTCCTCAGATAGCAAAACTGTTACAAGAGTGTCCTGCTCAGCTCAAGGAAACATCCTGGTGCAGCATCAGGATCCTCCGAGCCCCAAAACAATTTTCCTCTGGCAGAGTTTAGCTTCTTGGTCCAGAAACGTTCCTGCCTCAGTTAAGCGCATATTTTGTCTTTTAAATTCCAAATTCCAGGCTGTATTGCATGTTCTACTTCTTTGCCTCTGCTTTCAAGCCTCTGGTGATTTTTAAGGGAAAATCCCTGCACTCCTACTGCTCCCTTCTGAGATGCTGGGTGAGGATCACAGCTCCATCCCACTCTCTTTCCTTGCAATCTGGAACAGGCCCAGACTCAGGAGAGTCAGGGTCTTTTATCACCTCTGCCTTATTGACCGAGCCCGTAAAGAATGTACTCCCCTTATCTGTCAAGAAGGCAGGTTACACCTCCTGACACATAACTGACCCAGGGCTCTGGAATATTCCTATGCTGCTTCCAGGTTAACCTTTTGCCTCATGCATATCCTGTGCACGTATAACCGATCTTGACACACTGCTTACAATCCCTCAAGGCTCCCATAAAGAGGAAATCTGCATTGCTACCATTAAACCTTCCAGCACCTTTAACCTCTATGCACTTTCTATGGCACAGGTGCCACACAACAGCAGGTCCTGACAGCTATACAAACTCATTGCTTTAAGGGGACCTATATATCAAATTGCATTAATGTTTTTAAGTTATCTGTAAACCAATACGATGTGCATATATAAAAGTTTCTAAATAAATAAATAAATAAATAAATTGTTAGTAAATAAGCTCCATTGACATTAAGTTGATAAATAGGCCCTTTAATCACTTCATTTGAACATCCAGCATATGTACAAGGACTGTTTGTCATCATGGTGGGTTTATTTTTCTGTTTAAGGATTTATCTTTCTTTAAGATATGTAACTGCCTTTGTATCTCCACATCTGACAGGACCTTGAGCTGGTAACTTTCAGCTCTGCACAGTTTCCAGGGCTTAAAAAGCCAGGCTAAGTTAACCCTGGAAGGGAAACCTATAGAAAAGTTATAGCTGTTCTGGCTTGCCTTCCTCTCCTGCTGACAGCTGTGGTCACTGGAGTTAGAGGCATTTAGCAAACTGTAGCACTTCTCGCAAGTAAAGTCTCTCCTTGCTGCTCTAACATTCCTGTAACCTTTTCATTGCTGAGGACTCCCTAACTGTGCACACCTCATAAGCTTCCCAGGAGAACTGATACATTAATTTATCGTTCTTGTATTTACATCAAAGTCAATATTCAGAGAGCCAGCAAACAGGTAAGTTATGTAACTTTTCCTGGGTATTCAGCAGGAGTTACCTAGATCCGTCTGCCACTGAATTATGTGCATAACTTTGCCTGCCTAACTTTCAGGGAGCTATTTTTCTAGCCGGATTTTAGTTAGCTATTTTTCCAGTATAACTATATAGCCAGAGTGCTCAAAATGTGCACTCACCAGCTAAAGTTAGCCCCTCTCCAGAATGCCTCCAGCGCCACCTCTCTTTATCCAGATCAATTTTCTGCACACGGTGAGTTGTGCGGATAAAGTCTGTGGTCTGCTGGAGTTGATATTCAAGGCTTGGTTTTTGTGCACACACCTACTAAAAGTTAGCTGTGCAAAGCCTTTGAAGGCAGAGCTCATCATGTATATAACCCACTTTACCAAAAGATTTTCAAATTGACAAATGTAAATCAATGGAAGCCAACAATAGCAGTGTTTAAAGAGTGCCACCCTCCTGCTCTTTGGTAATTATGTTAGCCTTCCAAAAGGAAATGTAGGAAAATGATAAAGGAGAAGGTGCTTTTTCTCTGCATCCACTGGTTGCTACAAGTTCTGTGGTCAATTTGATTGACAGCTGCTTTGATAAATAGGATTTTGTTTCATTCCTGGTTGTAGGGCATCGGAGACATGGTTAGGAGTGAAATCTGCAAATGTGCCACATAAGCATTTGTATGCTTGGTCAGGAAGTGTCCTCCGACCAAGCTCCCAGTCCTGCCTGCTTTAAAAGGAAATATATTTCTGTCACTATCAAATACACAGCTACAGAGCCTGGTGGCTGGTTAAGGATACATTTTTTACTTTAAGCAAGTACCTCCTATCTTATTTTTTCATAGTTTTTGCCATTATGATTATTCTGCTTTTATTTTCTGTAGTCCATGAGGTTGTGCTCTCATCAATAATATATTTGGTAATAAGCATGCAACAGTACTGCTATCAATCTTTTATGTGCCCATTTCCTTGATTATTGACCCCTTCCTTGTGTCTCCCAAGATAGCTCATGCTTCAGATTCTGACTGATTGGCTGCATTGCTAAAACTAGATGTTATCTAAGAAAATCTATTTATACATTCAGTGATGTGCCTTCAGGGAGAGAGAGAGCAAAGTTCATTTCAATACAGTTCTACCCAATCATTTGTACGATGAGAAAATAATCCCAGGTCAGTTGGAATTTTATATGCATTAAAAGAAATAAGGAATTTCATTTCAAAAATACAGAAACAAAATCATTAACCTCATTTTATAAATCAGGAGGATTGTGATCCAAGGAAATGGACAAGGTCCAGGTAGTTCTGAGTGTATTTTGTCTTTTGGATCACATCTTTTTTTTTTTAAATCCAAAACCTGATTTAAATAAACATGCAAATAAGGTCCTTGGTCCAAGAGGGAGCTTTCAAGCTGGCCCTGTGGCTCCTGGATCAGGCCTTCCGCACCCTGCGTCAGCCAGGGGGAGGAAGTTGTGGTCAGATTTAGTTTAGTTAAAGGAAAATTAGTTCTTACCTGATAATTTTCGTTCCTGTAGTACCACGGATCAGTCCAGACCATGGGTTAAGCCCCCGTTCCAGCAGTTGGAGACAGACCAGACTTCTGAGGCTAGCCCATATAAGGACGGAACCCACCCAGGAACCCTCAGTATAACTATTGTCAAAGCAGAAAAGGTATAAGATCAAGCAAGTACCAGGATAATTAGCAAATATAATTGAAAACAAAATAACAATTGAATGAACTGTGTGACTAAACGCTCTTGTATAACTACCCCTGATCATTGCAAAGATGCTTCCGGTGCCTAACAGTAAATCCCAGAAAGATGATGCAGGAGACAAAAATAGAGAAAAAAACCTGTAAGAAGGAAAAAAGCAATATTAACAAGAACAAATTCGAGCGGACAGAATAAGAACGGGCGGGTGTCTGGACTGATCCATGGTACTACAGGAACGAAAATTATCAGGTAAGAACTAATTTTCCTTTCCCTGTACGTACCCGGATCAGTCCAGACCATGGGATGTCCCAAAGCTTCCCTATAGAGGGTGGGACCCAGACAGTCCCGCTCGAAGCACCTGCCGACCAAAGAAACCAAAGGCTGGAGCCTGAACATCGAGTCGGTAGTGACGAGCAAAAGTATGAAGAGATTTCCATGTAGCCGCCCTACATATTTCTTGCAGCAACACCGATTGAGACTACGTCCAAGAAGTCGCTTGAGAACGTAAAGAATGAGCTTTAAGGCCTTCAGGAACTGGTCGGCCCTTGCAAATGTAGGCTGAAGAAATCGCCTCCTTCAACCAATGAGCAATCGTAGCCTTAGAAGCTTGCTTCCCCCTATTGGGACCACAGATGATCGGAAACCCGAAAATCATTAGTGACCTCAAGATAATGCAATAAGACTCGTTTGACGTCAAGACAACGGAGATCACTATTACCAGATGCCGCGAGATCCTCTGGTGAAAAGGCGGGGAGTTCAACGGACTGGTTAATATGAAAAGACGAAACAACCTTAGGCAAAAAAGAAGGTACGGTCTTTAGAGAAACGCCCCGAGTCAGAAAAACGCAAAGAAAGGGTCTCTACAAGATAGAGCTTGAAGCTCAGACACTCTCCTGGCTGAACAGATAGCAACCAGTAAAACTGTCTTGAGAGTGGCATGATGAAGAGGCTCAAATGGAGCCATACAAAGAGCTCGAAGCACCAAATTCAAATTCCACGAAGGACAAATAGACCGGACAGGCGGCCTTAAATGCTTAGCGCCTCTGAGAAAACGAACGACATCTAGATGAGAGGCAACCGGCCAACCCTTAATGGTTCCCAGGAGAGAACCAAGAGCTGAAACCTGAACACGCAGAGAGCTGACCAAAAGACCCTTGGAGAGACCACGCTGAAGAAAAGAAAGTAAAACCGCAACAGAAGGCGAGCGAGCTGAAACACCCAACTCTTCACAGACATTTTCAAAAACCTTCCAAACCCTCACATAAGTAAGGGAAGTTGATTGTTTGCGGGCCCTGAGAAGGGTGGCAATAACTTCATCTTTATAACCTCTGTGTCTTAAACGTCTCCATTTAAAAGCCATGCTGCTAGATAGAAGCGATCCGCCTGGTCGGAAAATACGGGACCCTGCCGCAGAAGATGGGGCAGATGACCGAGACGAAGAGGTCCGTCCACCGAGAGATTCACCAGGTCCGCGAACTACGGCCGACAGGGCCACTCGGGAGCCACGAGAATGACCGGACCACGATGGAGTTCTATTCTCCGAAGGACCTTCCCTACTAATGGCCACGGTGGGAACACATAGAGAAGAACATTGGAGGGCCAGGGGAGAACCAACGCGTCCACCCCTTCTGAACAATGCTCCCTCCACCGGCTGAAGAACCGAGGAGACTTGGTGTTGGCTAGCGTCGCCATGAGGTCTAGGTGAGGAGGGCCCCACCTGCACACAATTAGATCCATCGCTACGTTTGATAACTCCCACTCGCCGGGATCGAGATGTTGACAACTGAGGAAGTCGGCTTGAACGTTCTCTTTTCCCGCTATGTGGGAAGCTGCCAGGCGATCCAAGTGCCTTTCTGCCCAGAGAAAAAGTTTGCTGGCTTCTAACGTCTCGGAAACCTCGACGGCCACAAAAGGAATGGGACCAAGACTGTGACCTGGATACCCCTCCCCTGGGAAAGGATCCATGGGCCCTGTTAACATAACAGCGATTCCCCCTGAATCGAGTACGAGTCGGGAAGAATGACTTGGACTGTTTGGGATGGTCCTCTGGCAACTTATGGACCTTGTTTTCCCCCAAGGACTTAATAAGCTGCTCCAGGTCCTCATCAAAAAGCAATTTGCCCTTAAAAGGAAGAGTGCCCAGCTGAGCCTTAGAATAAGCTTCAGCGGACCAATTGTGTTACCAGAGAAGACGTCTGGCAGATACCGCTGAAACCATAGCTTTAGCTTGAACCCGAAGCAAATCATATAGTGCATCCGCACCATAGGCAATAGCACCCTCCAAACGTTCAGCCTGCTCAGCCTCTGCAGACGGGAGGTCCTGGGTGCTGAGTAACTGCTGCATCCACCTAAGGCTTGCCCGCTGCATGAGACTGCTGCAAATTGTCGCCCGGACACCAAGAGCTAAGACTTCAAAAATGCATTTTAAATAAAATTCAAGTTTACGGTCCTGTACATCCCGTAATGCTGTAGTGCCCACTACCGGGATGGTAGTGTGCTTTGTCACAGCGGTGACAGAAGAATCCACCTTAGGAATTTTTAACATGTCCAGGCAGTCCTCAGGGAGCGGGTACAATTTATCCATAGCCCTTCCAACACAAAGACCAGTCTCTGGGGACTCCCATTCCCTGAGGAGGAGCAGGCGGTGCATAGGATGAAAAGGGTAAAGCCCTGAGTCCCGCCAGGACCGGGTCCGCGTTTGGAGTCATCGCCGCCGCCACAGAGTCATCTGGGGGGGGCATCAATTCCCAATTTCTGCAGAACGAAGGGAATAAGAGGCTCCAGCTCCTCCCTTCTGAAATAAACGCAGGACCCGGGGATCGTCGCCCTCTAAGGGGGGGCAGTAGAATCATCATCATCCCCTGCAACAAAAGGGTCCAAGGGAGGCTGAGGAGGGGGGTCTACCGGGGGAGGGGGGTCCACAGGGGGAGGGGGAGCTCCCGGGACTACACGAATCCTAATAGAGTCCTGAGGGTCCGGGAGAATGTCAGGGGAAGGCACTGGAAAATTAGGAGGGTTAAGAAGGGGGGAAACAACAGGAGGGGGGGCTACCTCCCTCTGTAAACTGGCCAGGTAAGAATCATGCATTAATAACACGAATTCAGAGGAAAAACGAGGCCGGACCGGATTACTAACGGGGGGGGGGGAGTGAGGTGAGGGGGGGTCCGAGCCACTCCCCGAGAGCGAACCGGGCTCAAATCGGGGGGAAAAATAGGATCCCCAGCCCCCGGAGAAGCAGGAAGAGTTTCTTCTGAAATCCCCAAAATGGCCGCCAGAGCCGTGCGTTCCCGGGACGGGAACAGCTTTAAAATTCATCGGGGAGCCCTTCCCCGAGGTCGAAAAGGTGGCGATTCGATGGAGGAGCCCTCACCCCCTGAAATGCACCGAGAACAGACCCCTTCTCGGGAGAGCCGGGAGGCCGACTCTCCGCAGGCTAAACAACAAGATGGCCACAGCATCAAGCAGGAAAAACAGCTGCTAAGGTGATTAAGAACAGCTGAGCAGGGAGCCCCTGAGGAGCTGGGCGGGAGACTGAACCCCGCTTCCTCCACTCAAAAATGAACTGCTGCCTCTTATGTTTATCCATAGCCCTTCCAACACAAAGACCAGTCTCTGGGGACTCCCATTCCCTGAGGAGGAGCAGGCGGTGCATAGGATGAAAAGTTATTTTCATCCTATGCACCGCCTGCTCCTCCTTGGAGGCAGTCTATGCCTCCAAGTTTAATTTCCCTGTTAAATGTAACTTTGCTTTTTCATGTTCAACCTTTTGTTTTTGGTTACTGTTCTTGGTTCAGTTCCCCTATTCGATGTGAACCGACCTGATATGGTCTCTACCATGAAGGTCGGTATAGAAAAGTGTTAAATAAATAAATAAATGTATTTTAATAAAATAAAATATATATACTGTGAAGTGAGTTAAAATTTTTTTTTTAAATAAAAAAATTCACAGAAGCAGGGGCATGAGAGTCATCCCTGAAGGCTCAACCGAGGTATGTGCATCTCGGGACATGGCAGCAGTAAAGTGGGGAGAGGGACTGGCACCACCAGTATCACCCACACTAGGTCACCGAGAAGGGAACCTAGGCTGACAGAAAATCAAGGGGCACAGCCCCCCTAGGAACCCCAAGAGCGAGGGAGACAAAAACTGTCTGCCCTGACACAGTTAGTCAGAGAAAACTGACAAAAGGAAAACTTTTCTCTTTTCTCTTTATTATTTTATTTATTTATTTTTTAAAAACAATTAAGAAGTAAAGTAAAAATGTACTTGCGTGAGCTTGCCCCAGAGAAAGAAGAAGAAAGACTAGAGAGGGCAAGCTAAACAGGGAACCAAAGGGTGAGCTGTTCCACCTGCTGGAGACAGACGAATACTGAGGGTTCCTGGGTGGGTTCCGTCCTTATATGGGCTAGCCTCAGAACTCTGCTCTGTCTCCACCTGCTGGAACGGGGGCTTAACCCATGGTCTGGACTGATCCGGGTACGTACAGGGAATTGACTTTATAGTCCATGATATAGAGTACTGGAAGGAGACCCTGGTGCCTGTCTCCTGCTCTCAGGGCTGTTGCTGCAATAACCTGCCTAGAAGTGGTGAAAAGGAGAGGATGTTAAAAATAAGGGAAAAAATCCCCAGACAGTTGCGAAGGAAGTCTCATGGTGCCAGAATCCCAGTACAGGATCTGACTGAGCTAGAAGAAAAAGGAGAAATGAAGAACTACCAGACCAAACCCCGCTCCCCTCACAATTGGGGGCTCTCATTTTGTACTTTTACTTCTGTGTTATTGGTGGTCATATATCACGTCTATCTGGTTTTAGCCTATGGCTTCTGAGGACTGCAGCTCTTAGAAGTTTCATATCCTTCTTTCTTTCACTTTCTTCAGTTATGGCCATCCCATCTCTTTTCCCAAAGCACCATCCACAGGTTGATGAGCTAAACTTGTCCACCTTTTGTGTCTGCCTCCAGGCAGGCGCACGTTGCATGCGCCGGCAGACAGCTGGCATGCAATCCTCCGACACAGCGACAATGGCCGCTCTGTCGGAGGCCTCTGGCCCCGCCCCACCCCCGGGCCGCCCTTTTTGTAAAGCCCCCGGACTTACACGTGTATCGGGGCTTTATGCACATCACCAGGCCTTTTTAAAACAGGCCCAGTGCGTGTAACCTTTTTAAAATCCGGACCATAATGTTTACCCTCCCTGCAGTTTGTATTATGTTGGTACAAATTAGCCTTCACTAAAACCTCGTGAGAACAGGTTAATTTTTCCACACCTTCCTAAAGGAATTTGCACAAGCCAGTGATCACAGATTTCCAAAATATTGGACCAACTACAGAAAACACTCTTTCTGTGGTGAAACCAATATGTCCTAGTTTAGCAGATGACACCTCCAGCAGATTCTTATTAGCAGACTGTAAAGTGCATGTAGGTTTATAGACACATAGGATTGCATTCACTCAAAGAGGTGAATCACTCTACAGTAATTTATGAAAGAGGATTGTTAGCTTATGACCACACCCGGCACTTGATTGAGAGCCAGTGCAACAAAGCTAGAACCGGAGTAATGTGATTGCACCATCTGTGTGCCTGTCAGGATGCTGCATGCGGCGATCTGGACTCCTTGTAATGCTAGAATAGCATTAGCTGGCAACTGTGAACATTACAATAAGAACACTGGGTCTTATTGTAATGGGTCAGACCAAGGGTCCATCAAGCCCAGCATCCTGTTTCCAACAGTGACCAATCCAGGTTACAAGTACCTGGCAAGTACCCAAACACTAAGAAGATCCCATGCTACTGATGCCAATAGTGGCAGTAGCTATTCCCTATCTCAACTTAATTATTAGCAGTTAATGGACTTTTCCTCCAAGAACTTATCCAAACCTTCTTTGAACCCAGCTACACTAACTGCACTAACCACATCCTCTGGCAACAAATTCCAGAGCTTAATTGTGCATTGAGTGTAAAAGAATTTTCTCCGATTAATTTTAAATGTGCTACTTGCTAACTTCATGGAGTTGTCCCCAAGTCCTTCTATTATCCAAAAGAGTAAATAATTGAGTCACATCTATCCATTCTAGACCTCTCATGATTTTAAAGACCTCTATTATATCCCCCCCCTCATCCATCTCTTCTCCAAGCTGAACAGCCCTAACCTCTTTATCCTTTCCTAGTAGGGGAGCTTTCCATCTCCTCTATCATTTTGGTCGCCCTTCTCTGTACCTTCTCCAGTGCAACTATATCTTTTTGAGATGCGGTGACCAGAATTGTACACAGTAATCAAGGTGCGGTCTCACCTTGGAGCGATACAGAGCCATTATGACATTTTCCATTTTATTCAACATTCCCTTCTAATAATTCCTAAAATTCTGTTTGCTTTTTTGACTGCTGCAGCACACTGAGCCGACAATTTCAAAGTATTATCCACAATAATGCCTAGCTCTTTTTACTGGGTGGTAACTCCTAATATGGAACCTAACACCGTGTAACTAAAGCAAGGATTATTTTTCCCTATATGTAACACTTTGCACTTGTCCACATTAAATTTCATTTGCTATTTGGATGCCCAATCTTCCAGTCTCGCTAGGTCCTTCTGCAATTTATCACAAGCTTGTGATTTAACTACTCTGAATAATTTTGTATCATCTGCAAATTTGATTACTTCACTTGTCGTATTCCTTTCCAGATCATTTATAAATATATTGAAAAGCACCAGTCCAAGTACTAAGGCATTGCACTATGTACCCTTTTCCACTGAGAAAATTGACCATTTAATCCTACTCTCTGTTTCCTGTCTTTTAAACAGTTTGTAATCCACGAAAGGACATCGCCTTCTATCCCATAACTTTTTAATTTTCTTAGAAGTCTTTCATGAGGAACTTTGTCAAATGACTTCTGAAAATCCAAATATACTACATCTACCGGTTTACCTATTTCCACATGTTTATTAAGTCCTCCAAAAAAATGAAGCAGATTTGTGAGGCAAGACTTCCCTTGGATAAATCCATGTTGACTGTGTTCCATTAAACCATGCATTTCTATTCTAAAGGTCAAAATCACAGAGTATATAGTTACTACTATTTTTCCCGGCACTGAAGTCAGGCTCCCTGGTCTATAGATTCCCGGTTCAGCCCAGAGTCATTTTTATATATTGGGGTTACATTGGCCACCTGCCAGTCTTCAGGTACAATAGATGATTTTAATGATAGGTTAAAAATTTTAACTAATAGATCAGAAATTTCATTTTTTAGTTCCTTCAGAACCCTAGGATGCATACCATCTGGTCCAGGTGATTTGCTAAACTTTAATATGTCAATATGGCGTACTGTATCTTCCAGGTTCATTGTGATTTGGTTCAGTTCATCTGACTCATCACCCTTGAAAAATATCTCTGGAACTGATATCTCCCCAACATCCTCATTAGTAAACACAGATGCAAAGAATCCATTTAGTCTTTCTGCAATGCCTTATCTTCCCTAAGAGCCCCTTTAACCCCTCAGTCATCTAACGGTCCAACTGACTGCCTCACAGGTTTCTTGTTTCAGATATATTTTTTAAAGTTTTTATTGTGAGGTTTTGTGACTACGGCCAACTTCATTTCAAATTCACTCTTAGCCAGCCTTATCAATGTTTTACACTTAACTTGACAATGCTTATGCTTTTTCCTACTTTCTTCAGATGGATCCTTCTTCAAATTTTTGAAGGATATTTTTTTGTCTAAAATAGCCTCTTTCACCTCACTTATTAATCATGCCAGTAATTGTTTTGTCTTCCTTCCACCTTTCTTAATGTGTGGAATACATCTGGACTCCGCTTTTAAGATTGTATTTTTAAACAATGTCCATACCTGTTGTACAATTTTAACCTTTGCAGCTGCACCTTTCCATTTTTTTCTAACTGTTTTCCTCATTTTATCAAAGTTTCCCTTTTAAAAATGTAGTGTTAAAGCAGTAGATTTACATATTGTCCCCCTTCCAGTCATTAGTTCAAATTTGATCAAGTTATGATCACTATTGCCAAGTGTTGGACTCTATACCCTCCTGGATATAAAGTGCCACACCCGCACCAAGTTGATCCTCCTTATCATTGTGATATAATTTGTACCCTGATATAGCACTGTCCCATTGGTTATCCTCCTTCCACCAGATCTCTGAGATGCCAATTATGTCTATCTCATCATTTACCGCTATACACTCTAAGGGGCAGATCTTAAAACCTGTGCGCGGGCATAGATTTGTTCGCGCAACCACGCGCGAACAAATCTACGCCCGATTTTATAACATGTGCGTTCAGCCGCGCGCATGTTATAAAATCCAGGGTTGCCGCGAGCAAGGGGGTGCACAATTGTGCAACTTGTGCGCACCGAGCCACGAAGCCTTCCTCCATTCCCTCTGAGGCCGCGCCGAAATCGGAGCAAACTCGGAGGGAACTTTCCTTCCGCCTCCCCCCACCTTCCCCTCCCTTCCCCTACCTAATCCACCCCCCAGCCCTACCTAAAACCCCACCTTACCTTTGTCGGAGAAGTTGCGCCTGCCTCCCGGCAGGCATAGCTTACACACAAACCCGCGATCCCGGCACAGCAGCAAATGGCCACTGTGCCTGGAGGTTCCGGCCATGCCCCCGCCCCCACCCAGCCCAGGACCGCCCACGCCCCATCCCTTTTTGCAAGCCGCGTCCCGGAGCTTGCGCGCGCCACAAAGCCTATGCAAGATAGGCTCGGCGCGCGCAAGGACAGGTTTTCGGGGTTACGCGCGAATGTTACGTGCGTAACCCTGTGAAAATCTGCCCCGAAGTCTCCCATCTTACTTCTTAGACTTCTGGCATTGGCATACAGACATTTCAAAGTGTGTTTTTTTGTTTGTATTAACAGCCTTTTTTTCAGTTAGGGATAATTTAAAAACATAAGAACATAAGAATATAAGATATGCCATACTGGATCAGACCAAGGGTCCAACAAGCCCAGTATCCTGTTTCCAACAGTGGCCAATCCAAGTCATAAAAACCTGGCAAGAACTCAAACATTTAATAAATCTCAAGCTACTATTGTTTAGTAATTAATAGCAGTTAATGGATTTTACCTCTAGGAACTTATTCAAACATTTTTTAAACACAGCTACACTAACTGCTTTAACCACATCCTGTGGCAATGAATTCCAGAGCTTAACTGCGCTGAGGAAAAATAATTTTCTTCGGTTTGTTTGATTGAGAATTTGGAATTCTTTAGCTCAGGTGATTCTTTACTTATAAGCACTTGTTTGCTTTTATTGGAACCTCTCTGTTGGGATGCCCTAACTCTCCTGTTTCATTAGTATCCTTCAAGGATACATTCCTCCAAACCATGCACTGCTGAGTGACTGTTGGTTTTCCCCCTTGTTCTAGTTTAAAATCTGTTCTATCGCCTTTTTAAAAGTTAGTGCCACCAGCCTGGTTCCACTCTGGTTAAGGTGGAGCCCGTCCTTTCGGGAAAGTCTTCCCCTTCCCCGAAAGGTTCCCCAGTTCCTTACAAAATGGAATCGCTCTTCCCTGCACCATCATCTCATCCACGCATTGAGACTCCAGAGCTGTGTCTGCCTCTGGGGACCTGCACCTGGAATAGGGAGCATTTCAGAGAATGCACCCCTGGAGGTTCTGGATTTCTGCTTTCTACCTAAAATCCTAAATTTCCTTCCAGAACTTCTCTCTCACATTTTCCTACATCGTTGGTGCCCACATGTACCACAACAGCCGGCTCCTCCCCAGCACTGTCTATAATCCTATCTAGGTGACGCGTGAGGTCTGCCACCTTCGCACCAGGCAGGCAAGTTACCAGGCGGTCCTCACATCCACCAGCCACCCTGCTTTCTACATTTCTAATTATTGAATCACCAACTATGATGGCCAACCTAACTCTTCCCTCCAGGGCAGTAACCCTGGGAGACGTGTCCTCAGTGTGAGAGGAAAACGTATCACCTGTAGAACAGGTCCTTGCTACAGGATTACTTCCTACTACACCAGGGTGATGTTCTCCAACTGTTGCGTAGGAGGTGGATCCTTGGGCTGAGGTAAGGTTGACACAACCCATAGGCGAGGGCCTATGGGTCCCCACTGTCAGCAGGCGGAGTGGGCTGAAGCTGGAGGCCACTGGAGCTTCACCTATACCAGCCCACATTCCCCACGGGTTGAGCCTTCGGGTGCCAGGGCCGGTAGGACGTAGGCGGGCCTCAAGGTTGAGTACAAGTAGGAGATGCTTCCCCAGAGACAGCAGCCAGCAGGTAGCATGGTCCTATCCTGGATGGGATGTGGAACAGGAACTCAAGCACCAAGGGACAGGAAGGAACTGAAGGTGCCTGAGCAAAGGAAGGCTGAAGCCTTAACAGTCCGTGTCCAGAGGATAGGGACAGAGACGTCACTGTCAAGCTTGAATGGAAGCTTTTTTTTTTTTTTGAATGGAATTTTGTTGAGTTCCTAGTTAAGTTGGAATTAGAGTACTTTAAATTTACAGGTGTATTTACTCATTAATCTGCTAGTGTCCTACAAGGAGATGATTAAACTATCAATAAGGGTGGTGCAATTGTATGATTTAGGTAACAGCTTGACTTGATTTTTAATGAGAAAGTATCTCTTGTCTAAAAATCAAGGATTGAGATAGGGGTCAGTGGATGGGAAAGACAGACACTAGAATTAATTCCTTCTAGCTTGCTTATTATCTCAGACACTCACAAACTCTAAAGAATATAGCCCACTATTTCACCTCTCTTCAAACATTTTTTTTTAATCCTAAGATTTACAAAAGCTTACTTACCAATCCTCTTCAACCACCATTACGTTGATCTTCACTCAAAGGATTGAAAGGTTTGAGATTCATGTGTCTAATGGTGCGCACGTCTGGTCCTCTTCTACTGCAAAGGGTGCGGGGCCTCTGGAAGCCTGGGCTGTGGAGTTCAAAGCCTGGATCGCTCACTGTCACCTCTGGAGTCCTCTCCCAGGGGATGCTGGGAGCATTATGCAGATAAGCCTTCTGGTTATCTTCTGCTGCAAAGGGTGTGGGGCCTCTGAAGTTGGGGCTGTGGAGTTCAAAGTCTGGATTGCTAGCTGGAGTCCTCTGCTGGGGGATGCTGGAAGCAGTATACAGATAAGCTTTCCGGTCCTCTTCTACTGCCTACAGTCCAATCTAGCCAGTATCATTGCTTGAAGGACAGACCTAAAATCTTGCGGTGCAAGCAAAGGGTTTAAATGCCTAAACAGACTTAATTTAACATACATACATAGTAACATAGTAATGATGGCAGAAAATGACCAGATGGCCCATCCAGTGTGCCCTGCAAGCTTCTAATGCTAGTATCTAATGCTCTGTGCAGGATAGCCCCATGTTTCTCTTAAGGTTAACAACTGCTGCTCCATGCAGTTACCTTCAAGCCATATGATAAAAGAATAGTAATATATACAATGAATCAACATTTGTAGAATGATGATTAAACTACTGACTTTATGTGAGAATGGAATGACAATATAGTAACAAGAATTGTGCACAAATTCCATATTGTCTGAGTAATGGGGAAACTGTGACCATCAAATTGAAATGCCAGTGGATTATGTGACAGACTACCCACTCATAATAATTAGTTCTGTTTTCTGGACATTTAATATTAGACATTTAACAGCAGAACAGAGGCGTACCGAAGGTATCCAGCACCCAAGGGCCAATGCATTTGTGCTGCCTCCCCTGGGCCCTCCACCCATCATCCTCCTTGTAGAAATGCTTGTGGTCACAGAAAGTCATATTGATACAAACCCCAGAAAAGAAATGAACTGACAGACCATTGTGAGCTGCCTATGGGGCAAAAGCTTCCCTGCCTGCAGACTGGCCGCCAACAGAGTTTCCTTTGCCTCTTCCTCTGTGGTACTGCAAGCAAACAAAAACAGCCTCTGATAACAAACTGGATTACAAACTGGTTTACAAACTGGTTAAAAGACAGGAAACAGAGAGTAGGATTAAATGGTCAATATTCTCAGTGGAAAAGGGTAAACAGTGGAGGACCTCAGGGATCTGTTTTGGGACCGGTGCTTTTCAATATATATATAAATGATCTGGAAAGGAATACGACGAGTGAGGTTATCAAATTTGCGGATGATACAAAATTATTCAGAGTAGTTAAATCACAGGCAGACTGTGATACATTACAGGAGGACCTTGCAAGACTGGAAGATTGGGCATCCAAATGGCAGATGAAATTTAATGTGGACAAGTGCAAGGTGATGCACATAGGGAAAAATAACCCTTGCTGTAGTTACACGATGTTAGGTTCCATGTTAGGAGCTACCACCCAGGAAAAAGATCTAGGCATCATAGTGGATAATACTTTAAAATCGTCGGCTCAGTGTGCTGCAGCAGTCAAAAAAGCAAACAGAATGTTAGGAATTATTAGGAAGGGAATGGTTAATAGAACGGAAAATGTCATAATGCCTCTGTATCGCTCCATGGTGAGACCGCACCTTGAATACTGTGTACAATTCTGGTCGCCGCATCTCAAAAAAGATATAGTTGCGATGGAGAAGGTACAGAGAAGGGCAACCAAAATGATAAAAAAAAAAAAATGAGACCGAGAGTCAAGGACTGTGATGTAAAATATCTAAATTTTTCCAAAGTTTCCAATTTTTCCACTTCTTACCATCAAGAGAGAACAAAAAGGTAAAACCATTCCAAATGTGTCCTTTTTCCAGCCCTGCACACATCACTGCAGCCTGATTACAGCACCCTGCCTGTCCCTTCACCAAATACAGAATAACTGACCCCAAATTAGAAAGAGAAACATGGAGACAAAATCTGAACTGAAAACCCCAAAAAGCCAGATTCTGCCTGCAGTATAACACCAGAGAAATAAAAACAATTGCACTTTCCTTATACTTGAAAAAACAGAAATATTCAGAGGCACATTTCCCAAAAATGACAGATAAAATTAAATTCTTCCCACTTCCCATCTCAGAGAAACAGAAGCAATAGCAATCTCACTCTCCTACCCTTCCAGGTCCCAGCAGTCTCTCCCCAGCCCCTCTCCTCTCCAAGCCACACTCATAAGCAGTGCAATAATGTAAAAACAGAAACATCACCATTCCTCATAAAACAAAATCAAGAAATATAAATCCATTATAACAGTAAACCATGCTAATAAAAAACCATATTTCAAATAGGTGACAAACAGCATCTAATAAATGAGAACAAGAATTAAAAGATTTTAAATATTTCCAAAAAATCAATAAAGTATTTCAGTACCATAAAACTAATAAGGATAAAATCCCCCCCCCCCCCCCTCTCCATACCTGAGAACATTTGATTTTCAGTCACCCTGAAATTGTCCAAGATTAGTGGGGGGGGGGGGGGGGGGGTTCTCTGCCAATTGATTGGGGAGGTCCTTCTTCCCAGGAACCCTGCCCTTAAATTTTCTTTTCTTTAACTTTCCTTTTTTACTATTCCTAGATTCAGTAATCATGGGGCCTAATTCTGCCAGGCTACCCTTGGCTTGCTCCTGTATACCACATTCCTTTCTGTAGCCTTCCTACTTACTGGTGCAGGTACCTCAGCAACCTTTTTTTCCCCACTCTACTTCCTGTACAATGTTTCCAGTGGGTCCTCAGGGCAAGGCCCCCTTTCATGGGCTTTAGTACCACAGATTAGACATGGGAAACAACCTTCAACAATCTCACCCCCAACTTGTTCAGTAAGACCATTCTCAAGGTCACCTTTAACATAGGGTTTCCCAAACCCCCAGATTCCTGTGGCATGATCCACTGAGCCCCAGAATGAACAATCTACCCCAGTGCCACTATGGTTTTCCACCGGCACGCCTCGATTTTGCAATGCTGTCTGCTTTACATTCAATCTCAGAGTGGCTTTGCCCTGCCGTACATAGTTTTGGTAAGCCCACCCCTGTTCTTTCTCCTGAGCCTCAAGGACTGGTTTTTGGGTCCCCTTCCAGTGATTGCCCCTGCTTTAGACACTTACTTTTCTTCCCCTTGGGTTCCCCACAGATCCTTTTGAAGCTCCTTTAGCTTCTACTTTTACAGCAGGTCTTACTTCTGCTGCTAAAACCTTTTCACCTATTACTTTAAAATCCAGGCATTGTTTCTGCAGCTAACACCCAACAAGAGAGGGAGTTATTTTAGATTTAGTTCTTAGTGGAATGCCTGATTTGGTGAGAGAGGTAATGGTGGTGGGGCCACTTGGCAATAGTGATCATAACATGATCAAATTTAAACTAATAACTGGAAGGGGGACGATAAGTAAATCTGCAGCTCTAACACTGAACTTTCAAAAGGGAAACTTTGATAAAATGAGGAAAATAGTTAGAAAAAAACTGAAAGGTGCAGCTGCAAAAGTTAAAAGTGTTCAACAGGCATGGACATTGTTTAGAAATACAATCCTAGAGGCGCAGTCCATAAGTATTCCACACATTAAGAAAGGCGGAAGGAAGGCAAAACGATTACCGACATGGTTAAAAGGTGAGGTGAAAGAAGCTATTTTAGCCAAAAAAAATCCTTCAAAAATTGGAAGAAGGATCCATCTGAAGAAAATAGGATAAAACATAAGCATTGTCAAGTTAAGTGTAAGACATTGATAAGACAGGCGATGAGAGAATTTGAAATGAAGTTGGCCACATAGGCAAAATCTCATAATAAAAACTTTTTTAAATACATCCAAAGCAAGAAACCTGTGAGGGAGTCGGTTGGACCATTAGATTACCAAGAGCTTAAAGGGGCACTTAAGGAAGATAAGGCCATTGCAGAAAGACTAAATGAATTCTTTGCTTCCCTGTTTACTAATGAGGATGGAGTGGAGGAGTAGCCTAGTGGTTAGAGCAGTGGGCTAGGAACCAGCGTTCAAGTCCCACTGTTGCTCCTTCTGACCTTGGTCAAGTCACTTTATTCTCCATTGCTTCAGGTACAAACTTAGATTATAAATCCTTAGGGGATAGGGAAATACCTACAATACCTGAATTGTAATCCACTTTGAAGTGCTGAAAAAAAAAGTGGAATATAAAAAAAAATAAAAATGGTGGGGAGATACCAGTTCCAGAAATGGTTTTCAAGGGTGATGAGTCAGACGAAGTGAACCTGGAAGATGTAGTAGGCCAGATTGACAAACTAAAGCATAGTAAATCACCTGGACCAGATGGTATGCATCCTAAGGTACTGAAGGAACTCAAGAATGAAATTTCTGATCTATTAGTTAAAATTTTTAACCTATCATTAAAATCATCCATTGTACCTGTAACCCCAATATTTAAAAAGGGCTCCTGGGGCAACCAGGGTAACTATAGACCAGTGAGCCTGACTTCAGTGCCGGGAAAAATAGTAGAAACTATTCTAAAGATCAAAATTGTAGAGCATATAGAAAGACATGGTTTAATGGAACACAGTCAACATGGATTTACCCAAGGGAAGTCTTGCCTAACAAATCTGCTTTATTTTTTTGAAGGGGTTAATAAACATGTGGATAAAGGTGAACCGGTAGATGTAGTGTATTTGGATTTTCAGAAGGCATTTGACAAAGTCCCTCATGAGAGGCTTCTAAGAAAACTAAAAAGTAATGGGATAGGAGGCGATGTCCTTTCGTGAATTACAAACTGGTTAAAAGACAGGAAACAGAGAGTAGGAATAAATGGTCAATTTTCTCAGTGGAAAAGGGTAAACAGTGGAGTGCCTCAGGGATCTGTACTTGGACCGGTGCTTTTCAGTATATATATATAAAAGATTTGGAAAGGAATATGACGAGTGAGGTTATCAAATTTGCGGACGATACAAAATTATTCAGAGTAGTTAATTCACAAGCGGATTGTGATACATTAAAGGAGGACCTTGCAAGACTGGAAGATTGGGCATCCAAATGGCAGATGAAATTTAATGTGGACAAGTGCAAGGTATTGCATATAGGGAAAAATAACCCTTGCTGTAGTTACACGATGTTAGGTTCCATATTAGGAGCTACCACCCAGGAAAAAGAACTAGGCATCATAGTAGATAATACTTTAAAATCATCGGCTCAGTGTGCAGCAGCAGTCAAAAAAGCAAACAGAATGTTAGGGACTATTAAGAAGGGAATGGTTAATAAAACGGAAAATGTCATAATGCCTCTGTATTGCTCCATGGTGAGACCACACCTTGAATACTCTGTACAATTCTGGCCGCCACATCTCAAAAAAAGATATAGTTGCGATGGAGAAGGTACAGAGATGGGCAACCAAAATGATAAAGGTGATGGAACAGCTCCCCTATGAGGAAAGGCTAAAGAGGTTAGGGCTGTTCAGCTTGGAGAAGAGAAGGCTAAGGGGGGATATGATAGAGGTCTTTAAGATCATGAGAGGTCTTGAACGAGTAGATGTGAATTGGTTATTTACACTTTCGGATAATAGGAGGATTAGGGGGCATTCCATGAAGTTAGCAAGTAACACATTTAAGACTAATCGGAGAAAATTCTTTTTCACTCAATGCACAATTAAGCTCTGGAATTTGTTGCCAGAGGATGTGGTTAGTGCAGTTAGTGTAGCTGGGTTTTAAAAAAGATTTGGATAAGTTCTTGGAGGAGAAGTCCATTACCTGCTATTAATCAAGTTGACTTAGAAAATAGCCACTGCTATTAATTGCATCAGTAGCATGGGATCTTCTTAGTGTTTGGATAATTGCCAGGTTCTTGTTGCCTGGTTTTTGGCCTCTGTTGGAAACAGGATGCTGGGCTTGATGGACCCTTGGTCTGATTTAGCATGGCAATTTCTTATGTTCTTATGAGAACAGCACTTTTCCTCCTTCTTCTGTGGCAGGAATTCCTTCCTTGTGCTTTTACCTGTCATACACAGAAAACATTTCCATATCAGGTATCTTCACAAGCATGCACCATACACTTTAAACCCTGTTTTCCTCTTTCCAGAAACCCAAGTAACTTTTACCCAAGGACTCCTCTCCCCAACTGTTTCTCCCAAGCTGGTCATTAAAGTCCCCTTTCAAAAGTACTTGTCCAGTTTTGCATGTTTGCTTTGTGCCTTGGAGTCTTCTTCCACGCACCTCGGTGTAGGCTGAACTGTATGATTTGTCCTGGTCTTTGCTCCAAACACTCCTCCATCTTTTGCACTGTGCTCCACAGCCTTCCCTCTAGGGGAAGAGAAAACGCCTCCAAGTGCAGACTGATAGGAAACCCTGGCCTGCAACCCAGCACTTCCCCAACTCCAGGCTCCTATGGGTTAGGTACCCTTACCAACAGCTGAGCAAAATAACGCCTTTCAGGGCTCCACCTGTCCTCCTTAGACACCGGCCAACCACCTGCCCCAGGTACGCTTACCAGAGCGAAGGAAATCACAAGCCTCTGGAGCTTTGCCCAGCTCACACCATCTGGACTGTTCTCACTGCTTTTCTTCCATAACTTCCTCTGGCTCTGGTTGGTCTGGTCACTGTCTTTATTACCTCCTGCACTCCACGCCAGGTTTTCTGTACCACTGCCCAGGCTCTCTCTTCCAGCTGCACTCCTTGAACTCTGATACACAGCAGAGGGAGGGCCCCGCCCTGTCCAAACACACATGACATCTCAGTCAGCTTTAGTGCAGAACTGTTACACTTTTTTTCCTTGAGAAAAGAAAAAAAAAACCTGGCTTATCCAGCCTCTGATCCACTGATAGCCCTGACTCAAAAAGAAGTGGAGCTGAGCACCTTAATTGTTGTTTATTTATTTACTTGTTTATTTATTTACTTGGTTCAAATCTTTCCTCAGTAACAGAGGCTATAAAGTCAGAATCAGCAATAAAGAGTCCCCTCGCTTCAATTCATCACTAGGAGTTCCTCAGGGTTCCTCCCTGTCCCCCACTCTCTTCAACATATACCTCCTTCCCCTGTGCCAGCTGCTAACTAACCTTAAACTAAAACACTTCCTATATGCCGACGATGTGCAAATCTTGATCCCCATTACAGAATCCATTACAGAAACACTCAAGCACTGGGAAAATTGTCTCCGAGAGATTAACCTCCTCCTCTCTAACCTAAACCTGATTCTCAATTCAGCTAAGACTGAACTCCTTATTTCCCTGGACAACAGTGATACTCCTCAAAGGTCATTCACCAATACCTTTGTCACCCAAGCAAGAGACCTGGGAGTATTAATCGACAACCGTCTGAATTTAAAAACATTCGTCAACCACACAACCAAGGACTGCTTCTATAAACTGCAGGTACTAAAAAGAATTAAACCACTTCTTCACTTTCAAGACTTCAGAACTGTCCTCCAAGCCATAATATTCTCCAAGATAGACTGCTGCAACTCCTTTTTGCTAGGTCTCCCCACCTCTTCCATCAAACCTCTTCAGATGCTTCAAAACGCGGCGGCCAGAATCCTGACAAACTCCTGCAGAAGAGACCACATCTCTCCCATTCTCAAAAATCTACACTGGCTACCAATACGTTTCAGAATTCTACTCAAGTCCCTCACCATCATTCACAAAACCATCCACAACCAAGCCCCTCTCAACCTTCAATTCCAACTCAGACTACACACCTCATCCAGACCTATCAGAGAAGCCTATAGAGGATCCCCGCACGCCCCCTCAACCAAATCCACACACCATCTAGCATCCAGAGAACGGGCTTTCTCTACAGCGGGACCAACCATATGGAATGCTATTCCCCCCAAACTCAGACAAGAACCCTGCCTGGTGACTTTTAGAAAAAGGCTTAAGACTTGGTTATTTAAACAAGCCTTTCCAGAAACTCACCGAATCAACATAGCAATCATTACTGTACATTCAGCACAATGTAAATAATTGCTCTTCTTACCATTGAGTTACTTATGCTTTGTCTTCCTCTTCCCCCAGTTCCAGCACCCCTGTTTTATTGTAACTTCTGCTTCTCTGCACTTTGTTAATATCTAAGGTTATTTTACCCCCGTTCCATGTAAACTGACATGATATGATTGTATCATGAATGCCGGTATAGAAAAGCACCAAATAAATAAATAAATACATTTAGGACATTTATATTCTGCTGATCTTCCAGTCTCAGTGGATTACAGCAAAACATACATATTCAGCAAATAACACAATCTACTAACAGCAAAATGTTTACTTTAATTGCAAACCGAGACCTGATATCCCTACAGGCCTCTCCCTGCATTAGAACAGATTTTCAGTGTTTAAATGCTGGGCTCACTGAGGCACAGAATTTTGAACAGGTCAGTGCTTTGTGCACTCCTATGCTCTGTACCTTGCTTAGAGCCACAGATCATCTATCTGTGTTCCAAAAGAAAAATGTTAACCTGCTTTACTTCCGCGTGCTCCCAGAGCCACACCCTTTTAAAACTCTTCACAGTGCTCTGTGCACAAGCTTAGCAGCACTGCTTCTGTTTCAAACTGCTTCTAGGGCAAGGATTCACTCCACAAACTTTCTTTTCTTAGGCTGTTCCTCTTCTGGAGACTGAGTTTCTCTCTGTGCCCAGCTTAGGGGCCGATGCTATAAAAAATGCCGAAAGCGGGCACTGAAAAGTAAGCGCCCACTTTCTTAATGTGAGCATGGAGCCCGCAAGGGGGGGGGGCGCCATGCTATACACAAATTAGGGGGTCGCACTAGCAAGGAGGTGCTAGGATCGCTTGCGCAACCTTAGCGCCTCCTTGCTAACGCGACCCCGCGGTTACCGGCGGTCTGCCAGTTATGAACACCGACGCTGATATGCTCGGCGTCAGTCTTCAAAGCGGCTGGCAGAGGGTTTTTAAAAATTTTTTTTTAACTTTTAAAGAAGTACAGAAAAGCAGTTTTTTCTGCTTTTCTGTACTTTTTTCAATGCCCTCAGCTATTACACCGGCTCCAGGCAGGCGTTAATAGCTGAGCGATAAATGTGCATCTGAGACGCACATTTATTTTTTTGCATGCGGAGTGAATGAGTAATAGCCTCATTCACGTGCATTTGCGTGTGATGAGCGCTATCTCATTCACTCCACGTAGGACGTGTATTAAATAGGCACTAATCCCCCTATTGCATTAGGGGGTGGATTAGCGCCTATTTAACCCACGTCCGACTGCGGCTTATACAGTGCGCTCGGCTGAGTGCACCGTATTGCATCGGCCCCTTAGAGAGAACTCCAACTTCTGACACCATATGTAGGATGACCAAGCAACTTTCTTAGGCTGGAGCCAGAAAGCAGATTGACTCCAGACTCTGTTATGCAGTATTTAGTTTATTTAACACTTTCAACCTACAATCAGCATAGTGTCTACCTTCTAGCACTCGCAGATTTAATCAGGACAGAAATGTATATAGGAGCTGCATTCTCCTAATTCCACTGCTTATCTCTAGCAGAATTACTTATAGTTTCAGTTAGGTCAGCAATGTATGCAAGAGCTGCCTTCTCCTGGAGACCTGGGCCAAGTCTTCTGATCTCAACTGGGCTCTGATGTTTATCCCACACACAGAGCTCTCTACCTTTGTAGGGATTTAAGGTGGACCAGGCATCTAGCCTGGTCCTGCACTGTCCAAGGAGGAGTAGTAGACCTACTCCTTCACACACTCATACTAAAGTCAGAAAAAGTTTAAAAACGTCAGAAAAAGTCTACAAAAGTCATAAAAAGTCTAAAAAACTCAGAAAAAGTCAGAAACGTAACTGCAAGCACTCAGGGGCATAGAGTGACTGCAGAAGTTGGTGGTACATCAGAAAATTTGCTGATGCCTTAAAATCGACCTCTAGCTGCCTCCCTAGCCTGACATCATCAACAAAGGTCAGGCTTGAAATGTCTCATTTGATATGCTAATAACATTGAGCTGGCCTTCCATGATGACATCAGTCTGCTTGAGGTAGTTCAGACTGTTAGCAGCCCAGAGCAAGAGCAGAGCTTTACTTTATTGTTAACTGGTGCTGGCCATCGGGAACGGCTCAAGGCAATGTGCTGCCTGAGACGAGGGATGGGATGACACGGCTCTATCCCCTCACCCCTGCTAAGGTACCCAAAAGGAATACACGCTCCAAGAGACAGGATCTCACCAACTCACCATACCAAAAAAAAAAAAAAAAAATTCAAATTCTGGTGTCACCTCAGTAACAGCCACACAAACACATTCTACTGCCAGAAATTTTGTGTAGTAACACAAAACCCTTCAAAAAAGACACTCAGAACCTATTCAGAAGATCTGCCAAACCAAAACAAAGGCCTGGATTTTCTAAGGTCGCAGACCTTAGAGTATCTGGCAGTAACGGAGGGGGCGAAGTGGGGGGCGGGCCTGCGAAAACCGGCAGCGATCGCACCTCCGCGGTGCTATCGCTGCTGGCTTTCGCACCCAATAGCACCATCGTAAAAGGTGGTGCTATTGGGCGCGCTACTGGCAGCGAAAAGGGTTCTTACCTTTCACCGCCAGCGAAGTTTCCGCTGCTTCCGCCCCGATGACGCCCCAACTCCTCCTCTTCCGGGGCTGACTCCGCCCGATCTAGCTATCGCATGCGAAAAGGGACTTTATGAATGCGATATACTATGAAAATGATCCCCTAAGTCACAGGACTTAAACAGCAACTAAACACTGCACATATTACTATAGGCCCTGAACACCAATGCACTTCTACTGGATAAACAGAACAAGCCAGATACTACACGCCAGCAGAATCCCTCACCTCACTCACATACGGGCCGATACAGTAAAAACGCGGGAGAGCGCCCGCTCTCCCAGCGTGTGCACAGGCCACTCTCCTGTGTGCGCGATTCAGTATTTTAATTTATTTTAATTAGGGCCGGCGGTAAAAAGAGGCGCTAGGGACACTAGCACGTCCCTAGCGCCTCTTTTTTGACGGAAGCGGTGGCTGTCAGCGGGTTTGAAAGCTGACGCCCAATTTTGCCGGCATTGGTTCTAGAGCCCGCTGACAGCCACAGGTTCGGAAACCGGACGCCGGCAAAATTGAGTGTCCGGTTTTCGACCCGCGAGCCGCGGGCCTATTTCAATTTTTTTTTTCAATTTTTTTTACTTTTTTTAACTTTCAGGACCTCCGACTTAATATCGCCATGATATTAAGTCGGAGGGTGCACAGAAAAGCAGTTTTTACTGCTTTTCGGTGCACTTTCCCGGTGCCCGGAGAAATTAGCGCCTACCTTTGGGTAGGCGCTAATTTCTGAAAGTAAAATGTGCGGCTTGGCTGCACATTTTACTTTCTGTATTGCGTGGGAATAACTAATAGGGCCATCAACATGCATTTGCATGTTGAGGGCGCTATTAGGTTCGGGGGCGTTGGACATGCGTTTTGGACGCGCTATTACCCCTTACTGAATAAGGGGTAAAGCTAGCGCTCCAAAATGTGCATCCAATCGTGGGGTAACAGTGCGCTCCGGCGGAGCGCACTGTACTGTATCGGCCCGATACACTGAACACAAACTGACCCTTCATGAATATAAAATAAGGGGCTACAAATTAAGAACAGAAAAAATGAAGATAAAAAATGGAAACCCTGAAAAGCCCAACTCTGCATGCAGTGGTCAACAATAGAGAAAAAGAAACAGAAATGCATTTTCTCCTGAACATTCCCAAAAACTGAAAATAAAATATTTTCTACCTTTGTTGCCTGGGCATTTCTTTTCTCCTCCTGTCTTCTTTGCTTCCTTCCCTACATCTGTCTCACATTGATCCTTCCCGTTCATCTTTTTCTCCATTTCTCTCTTCTTTTCCTTTCTATCCATTCATAATTAAGAAACCCTTTTTTGTAGAATTGAGACTCCTAGGACACATATGTAGTTTATATCTTCAAGGGTTGCTCTGGATAGCAATTTCATCCCATACGTGCCTCTCAATCCCTGGGGGAGAGATTATTTTAATGGGAGGAAGCTCTTGCTTATGGCCCAGATGATGTTAAAAGGTTGCCAGTGTGTGAATACTGTATTGATGCTTTCCATGAGATGAGAGGCTATAATAACTCAGAAAGGGCCAGGTCTGGGTGTTAAATAAAAATGTACTGATTAATACTCATAAATTAAAGACCATCCATCCATAATATTGAAGTTACATCTGAATGTTGGTACATGAATGGTTCTAGGTAAGTAGATGTCCTTTTTCCAGACATCTGGATAGCCCCATGGTGATTTTAATGCATGCAGTATATCCTGCCGCTGTGAGGAAATCCTAGTGGAGGGGTCTCCAACTTTATTGCAACAATCCTACTTTTAGATATCTTTTTCCTCTGACACCAAACCCGTCCTGATCCCTTGGTGTGTGTGTGTGTGTGTGTGTGTGTGTGAAGATCTGGTTGGGGTCTCCTGCTCTTATTCTTCCTTCCTTCCTTAGTGATTTTTCATTCTTTATTCACTGTTATTTCTGGCGGACGTTTCTTGGAGAAAAGTCAGTGGGGTCAGGCAAGTTCTCAGCCCTGCAATCCCAGTTGGGAAGGGGGATCCAAAACTTCTTACTCTGTTCAAGTCCAAAAAATACTGGATTACATCTTCTGCCTTCATTGTCTCTCGCAGCAGGATCCATCACTGGTGCTTGCCCACCCAGGGTTTAGAGTAGGCTCACTAGAGATGTGAATCGTTTTCCATATCGTCTTAACGATAGAAATCGTGTGGCAGGGCAAGAAAATCGTGTTAGGCACGATTTTTTAGTTAAAAAATCGTTAAAAATCGTTTTTTCCGATTAGTGCGCACTAACGGGAGTTAGTGCGCACTAACTGAAAATGATACAATTTGACACTTTTCAGGTCAGTTAAGGTCAGTTTAGGAATGAATATGTATTCCTATTGGCTGCCCTCTTATTTATTCATGTTACCAAGCTTCCCACTGACAGTATATGGGGGATGGGAAATGGAAACAGTTGGTAGCTTGACAAAACAAGTAATGTGATCAGTTAATGTGACTAGAACTTGTGCCCTAACCCTGATACCAGGGGTATTGTGATCTTCCTGCACACAGTGCCCTATCCCTATTAATACCAGGAGTGTTGTGATCTTCCTGCACACAGTGCCCTAACCCTGGCACCAGGGGTGTTGTGATCTTCCTGCACACAGTGCCCTATCCCTATTAATACCAGGAGTGTTGTGATCTTCCTGCACACAGTGCCCTATCCCTATTAATACCAGGAGTGTTGTGATCTTCCTGCACACAGTGCCCTATCCCTATTAATACCAGGAGTGTTGTGATCTTCCTGCACACAGTGCCCTAACCCTGGCACCAGGGGTGTTGTGATCTTCCTGCACACAGTGCCCTATCCCTATTAATACCAGGAGTGTTGTGATCTTCCTGCACACAGTGCCCTATCCCTATTAATACCAGGAGTGTTGTGATCTTCCTGCACACAGTGCCCTATCCCTATTAATACCAGGAGTGTTGTGATCTTCCTGCACACAGTGCCCTAACCCTGGCACCAGGGGTGTTGTGATCTTCCTGCACACAGTGCCCTATCCCTATTAATACCAGGAGTGTTGTGATCTTCCTGCACACAGTGCCCTATCCCTATTAATACCAGGAGTGTTGTGATCTTCCTGCACACAGTGCCCTAACCCTGGCACCAGGGGTGTTGTGATCTTCCTGCACACAGTGCCCCATCCCTATTAATACCAGGATTGTTGTGATCTTCCTGCACACAGTGCCCTAACCCTGGCACCAGGGGTGTTGTGATCTTCCTGCACACAGTGCCCTATCCCTATTAATACCAGGAGTGTTGTGATCTTCCTGCACACAGTGCCCTAACCCTGGCACCAGGGGTGTTGTGATCTTCCTGCACACAGTGCCCTATCCCTATTAATACCAGGAGTATTGTGATCTTCCTGCACACAGTGCCCTAACCCTGGCACCAGGGGTGTTGTGATCTTCCTGCACACAGTGCCCTATCCCTGGCACCAGGGGTGTTGTGATCTTCATGTACACAGTGCCCTATCCCTATTAATACCAGGAGTGTTGTGATCTTCCTGCACACAGTGCCCTATCCCTATTACCAGGGGTGTTGTGATCTTCCTGCACACAGTGCCCTATTCCTGATACCGGGGGTGTTGGGATCTTCTTGCACACATCCCGATATCAGGGATAGGGCACTGCATGCAGGAAGATCACAACACTCCTGGTATCAGGAATAGGGCACTGTGTGCAGGAAGATCACAACACCCCTGGTATTAGGGATAGGGCACTGCGTGCAGGAAGATCACAACACTCCTGGTATTAATAGGGATAGGGCACTGCATGCAGGAAGATCACAACACCCCTGGTTTCAGGGATAGGCACTGTGTGCAGGAAGATCACAATACCCCGGAGGAGTGAGGGTCAGGCAGCTCCCCCCTGTCTGTGAAGCCAGCCTCTCACTAGTAATGCAGGGAGGGAGCTGTCTCAGACTTCACCATCCTCCCCCCCCCCCTCACCCACACACCATTCACTAGCTGGGACATGGGGGAAGTCAGGAGTGAGGGTCAGGTAGCTCCCCCCTGTCTGTGAAGCCAGCCTCTCACTAGTAATGCAGGGAGGGAGCTGTCTCAGACTTCACCATCCTCTCCCCCCCCCCCCCCCTCACCCACACACCATTCACTAGCTGGGACATGGGGAAAGTCAGGAGTGAGGGTCAGGCAGCTCCCCCCTGTCTGTGAAGCCAGCCTCTCACTAGTAATGCAGGGAGGGAGCTGTCTCAGACTTCACCATCCTCCCCCCCCCCCCCTCACCCACACACCATTCACTAGCCTGGACATGGGGGAAGTCAGGAGTGAGGGTCAGGCAGCGCCCCCCTGTCTGTGAAGCCAGCCTCTCACTAGTAATGCAGGGAGGGAGCTGTCTCAGACTTCACCATCCTCCCCCCCCCCCCCCCACCCACACACCATTCACTAGCCTGGACATGGGGGAAGTCAGGAGTGAGGGTCAGGCAGCGCCCCCCTGTCTGTGAAGCCAGCCTCTCACTAGTAATGCAGGGAGGGAGCTGTCTCAGACTTCACCATCCTCTCCCCCCCCCCTCACCCACACACCATTCACTAGCTGGGACATGGGGAAAGTCAGGAGTGAGGGTCAGGCAGCTCCCCCCTGTCTGTGAAGCCAGCCTCTCACTAGTAATGCAGGGAGGGAGCTGTCTCAGACTTCACCATCCTCTCCCCCCCCTCACCCACACACCATTCACTAGCTGGGACATGGGGAAAGTCAGGAGTGAGGGTCAGGCAGCTCCCCCCTGTCTGTGAAGCCAACCTCTCACTAGTAATGCAGGGAGGGAGCTGTCTCAGACTTCACCATCCTCCCCCCCCCTCACCCACACACCATTCACTAGCTGGGACATGGGGGAAGTCAGGAGTGAGGGTCAGGCAGCTCCCCCCTGTCTGTGAAGCCAGCCTCTCACTAGTAATGCAGGGAGGGAGCTGTCTCAGACTTCACCATCCTCTCCCCCCCCTCACCCACACACCATTCACTAGCTGGGACATGGGGAAAGTCAGGAGTGAGGGTCAGGCAGCTCCCCCCTGTTTGTGAAGCCAGCCTCTCACTAGTAATGCAGGGAGGGAGCTGTCTCAGACTGGTATCAGGGATAGGGCACTGAGTGCAGGAAGATCACAACACCCCTGGTATCAGGAATAGGGCACAGTTTCTAGTCATATTGACTGATCACATTACTTTTTTTGTCAACTACCAACAGTTTTCATTTCCCATCCCCCCAACCATCACTTCAGTTGGAACCTTGGTAACATCAATAGGATAAGAGGGCAGCCAGCCAATAGGAATACATATTCATTCCTAACTGACCTTTACTGACCTGGATAGTGTCAATAATTTGTATCATTTTCTGTTAGTGTTCCTGAGTTTCCATTTCCATTTCCCATCCCCCCAACCATCATCTCAGTGGGAACCTGGTTAACATCAATAGATAAGAGGGCAGCCAGCCAATAGGAACACATATTCATTCCTAACTGACCTTTACTGACCTGGAAAGTGTCAATTTGTATCATTTTCAGTTATTGCGCACTAACTCGAGTTAGTGCGCACCAGCTCGAGTTAGTGCGCACTAACTCGGAGTTAGTGCGCACTAACTCCTGTTAGTGCGCACTAACACGATTTAACGATTTTTAACGATAAATCGTTAGAATTTCTATTGTATCGTGTTCTATAACGATTTAAGACGATATTACAATTATCGGACGATAATTTTAATAGTTAAAAAACGATTCACATCCCTAAGGCTCACAGGTCTTTGGTCCCCTGGTGAGAGCCCATTTGCCCCTAAAGGGTATGAGCTTACAAATCTATCTCTCTGAAAATTAGAAGAAGGACTGTCTGGCAGGGAGTGTGTTATGGTTATTGATGTTTGGGTGGATCCTTGGACACTGTGGCAGCTGACCACGCCCATGGGGGGGCCAGTCCCGTGAGGGACCACAGTGTCAGGCTAGAATCTGGACACACAAACACAGATTTGAATCTTTATTTAAACAGTCTTGGAAACCACCAGAGGTGGCAGTAGTGAGTAGTAGATGTTGTGCCCGGCTGGGCAAGAATCCCACAGGATATTGAGCTTGATTGACCTTTGGTCTAATCCAGTATGGCAAATCTAAATGCTCTTATGTACTTATGCTACTTGTTAGCTCCATGAAGTAAAAATAACTGATCCACCCCACTCATGATTTTATAAACCTCTATCCAAGGCTGTTCCTAGGAGTACTGGAGGACCCATGGCAAATTGTCCTGAGTGGGCCTTGTGCTCAGAGGTTGGAGAATGTGGAAGGGGGAAATAGGTTCTCTATGGAAATTTGGGGTCCTCTTCACATCTGAGGTCTGAGGCTCCTCCTAAATTGATGTAAGGGGCTGTTGCACTGTTTCGTCACTTTCTCCCCTAGTATAGCTCTGCCTCCTCTTCTCATCTCTCATTCACCACTCTGCTTTCCTCTTCTGAATCCTAGAATCTCCATCTTAAAGGCTGCCCTTCCAGGCTCACCTCCCTCTCCCCCTCCTTGGTCAGCAGGAGAATGGGGCTGGTGTTCTGACACTTCTAGCTGGTCCTGCTGGTGCTAGCTTCTCTCTCTCCCATGCCAGTCATATTAAATCTTTGGTGCAGAAGGGAGAGGAGCTAGTGACAACAGAAATGGGTTAGAAGCACCGGACCCGCTGATTTGCCCTCCTGTTGACTGGACTAAGGAGGGGGATAATTCCAACTTTCACCTCTTTGGATCTAGTTGTGAAGAGAAAAGTGTTTCCTTGGCTCTATACACATTGAATTAGATGGGGGCAGTGGCAACCTGCGTACTGTTAGCCCGGGTTTGGCCGCGCGTTTTCGACGCGCTAGCTTTACCCCGTATTCAGTAAGGGGTAATATCTCGTCAAAAACACGCAGCCAACCCCCCTCCCCCCTGAAACTAATAGCGCCCGCAACATGCAAATGCATGTTGATGGCCCTATTAGTTATTCCCGCGCAATCCAGAAAGCAAAATGTGCAGCGAAGCCGCACATTTACTTTTAAAAATTAACGCCTGCCCAAAGGCTGACATTAATTTCTGCTGGTGCAGGGGAAGGGTACACCCTCCGACTTAATATCATAGTGATATTAAGTAGGAGGCCCCAAAAATAAAAAAAAATCAAACATTTAAAAAAATAATAATTTTAAATCGGCCCGCGGCCCGCGGCTTGAAGACGGACGCTCAATTATGCTGGCGTCCATTTTCCGAACCCGTGGCTGTCAGCGGGTTTGAGAACCGATGCCGGCAAAATTGAGTGTTGGCTGTCAAACCCGCTGACAGCCGCCACTCCTGTCAAAAAGGAGGCACTAGGGACGCACTAGTGTCCCTAGCGCCTCTTTTTACCGCAGGCCCTAATTTGCATAAGCCACCCTCCTGAATTGCGCGCCCAGGAGAGTGGCCTGTGTGCGCGCCGGGAGAGCGGGCGCTCACCGGCTCTCCCGCGCGCTTTTCTGTATCGGCCTGTTTGTTAACAAGTTTGGAAAAGGGCTGTACTGTTTAGCCTGCCCAGAGAACAGCATTACATAGCTAGCACAGGAGGAAGCCAAAGAAATCCTGGGAGACCATTAACGTATTTGGGTACTTGCCAGGTACTTGTAGCTTGAATTGGCCACTGTTGGAAAAAGATGCTGGGCTTGATGACCCAGTATGGCATTTTCTTATATTCTTATGTTCTTATAAGAGGCGCAATTTGGATGGTTCTATCTGTGTGTGAGGGGTGGGTATGGACAAGAGTTGCAGCCAGAAGCCAGGAAGAAAGGAGTGCATCTGGCAGCCCTGCAATCAATTCTTCTCCTGAAGAACTAATTATCAAGACAGAGAAACAGAAGCCTGTGCTCTGAGGAAATAGAAAGACAGTCAGCTGTTTTTGCTTCATAACTGAGCTACATGTAAAATCCTAACAAGGGACAGAGGAACCAGGAGCTGAGAGACTGAGGAAATGAGAGACTTTCTTTCTGGAGATATCCAGGCCCAGGAGTACTTGGCTGGATCACCCTTCTAAGTGACTGAGTTAAGTAATCTAAACTTTGCATAGAGAGTATCTTAGCAGAGGAGGAGAAGGTTTATTTCTATGCCTTTTGTTATAAATTCAGTATCTCATCTTAACTGCTTCAGCCTTTCAGCTGAAGTTAATCATAAAGCCTTGCTGGCAGATCCAGCCGCACGAGATAAGCTGGGACAGAGAACTTGATGGACCGTGGTTTTTCTGTAAGATACTGAAACCAGGCCAGCTTTCTGTTTAGTACCAAGTAAAACATTTGGGGAAGCTCCCCAGACCTTTCATACACTACAGTGCTCATTTATTTGGTTTGTCATCTAGCCAGCTCCACCATCAAGAGGGACCTCTTCATTTTCTTGCTTGTTTTTTCTTTCACACAATTTTGTGTTTGGGACTGGATGCATCCTTTACAATCTGGTGACATTGAAGTGGATCTATTCCCTCCCCCCCCCCCCCACCTTTTTTTGAGTAAAGACAATTTTTGAAAGAGTAGTGTACCTCACTGCTTTTCCCCTTAACCTTTCTCTATTAGCATTCCTTATAGGTTTTTTTTTACTACTTATTTATGTAATGGTATTTACAGATAGATACTATAGCCCAAAGTGATGAACAAAACAGCAAACTGAGCAAAATACAAAATTCACATATTTAAAACATTATCATTATAAAAAGGAGAGCAATACATATTCGATTCCAGACCCCAATTAATTCATCCTCCCCCCCCACAGCCAGCAAGTCTAATTGTCAAAAATTGATAGGGTACTCTGCAATTGGCATGGAATTTCAAGCCCAAAATCTGTAAAACAACAGAATCTAATTGTCAACAGTATGAGTATGTTGGCTGCCCTGGCTTACAAGCCATACCCCAGTGTTATTTTTGTATTGCCTGATTTAAAATAAGAAAACTGAAAATTTATATTATACTTCACTACTGTACTTTTCCCATTTAATGTTCTGGTTGGATTTACTTCTACTTACATACTACTAGTAATAGAGTTAATTACTGTTTTATTCTGGTGTGATGATTGTATCTGGTCTGTGGTGCCACAAGTGAGAGGTTGTTTGGGAAGGGCACAGAATTGTGGTATCAGGCTGACAGGGACCCTGTCTCATCCCCCACTCAGGCTGTGAACCCGTAGATAAAATATATTAGAAAATATAATTTCTCATGTGGTACTCCCCACCCCAAGCATAGGGGTAATTCACATTCCGAACCAAAGGAGGGGGGTTGTACACAAGGGAGCTCTTCCATCTGCTTCATCATTTTTGTTGCCCTTCTCTGTGCCTTTTCAAGTTCTGCTATATCTTTTTGAGATAGAGTGACCAGAACTGCATAATATTCAAGGTGTGGTCAAACCTTGGTTCAAAGGCAAAACACGTGAAGAAGTTACTAACAGTACAATTCCCAAAGATTTGGATACAAAATGAAAATCCAAGGAAATCAAAAAATATATTTAGAAAAGCTCTTATTATACATCAAATATACATTTTAAAGTGCATTTTAAAGAGAGTCCCAAAAAAGAATTAGCAATAAAAATGAGTCAGTTAAGACTAACTAATTACCCTCAAACTACAGACACAAACACCAATTTAAAACATATACCAATATCCAGTATTTCCCACAATACAAAAATATAGTCTTGGAATCTGTACACTCTGATATACTTTGGGGTGGATTTTAAAAGGGTTACGCGTGTATATTACACACGTAACCACGAATCCCCGCTCCTGCGTGTGCCGAGCCTATTTTGCATAGCCCCGGCGACGCGCGCAAGCCCCGGGACGTGCGTATGTCCCAGGACTTGAAAAAAGGGGCAGGGAGAGGGCGGGATGGGGGCAGGACCGAGGCCTCCGGCACAGCGGCCGTGCTGGGGAATCGCGCGCCGGCACTCGGCTGGCGTGCGCAACCTACACCTGCCCGGAGGTAGGCGCAACTTATTTAACAAAGGTCAGGGGGGGTTTAGATAGGGCTGGGGGGGCGGGTTAGCTAGGGGAAGGGGGGAAATGCGGGGGGGAGTGGCAGAAGGAAAGTTCCCTCCGAGGCCGCTCCGATTTCGGAGCGGCCTCGGAGGGAACGGTGAAAGCCATCGGGGCTCTCCTAGGGCTCGGCACGCTCAAGTTGCACAAGTGTGCACCCCTTGCGCGCACCGACCCCAGATTTTATAACATGCGCAGAGCTGCGCGCGCATGTTATAAAATCAGGTGTAGATTTGTGCGCGCCGGGTTGTGCGCACAAATCTATGCCCGCGCGTAGCTACTAAAATCTGGCCCTTTGTATTTGGAAATATATTTGAGAATTTATAAACTCTGTATTTTTGTATTGTGGGAAATACCAGCTATTGGTATATGTTTTAATTGGTGTTTGTAGATGGGTTTGAATGAATGGTATGATTGGTATGTATGTAACACATTTTTAACAATATGGTTTGCAGCTCAATAGTCTCTACTGTAGTTTGAGGGTAATTAGTTAGTCTTAATTGACTCATTTAATTGCTAATTCTTTTTGGGAACACTCTTTAAAATGTATATTTGATGTACAATAAAAGTTTTTCTAAATATATTTTTTTTATTCCCTTTGATTTTCATTTTCTAACCTTGGATCAATACAGAGACATTATGATATTCTCAGTTTTATTCTCCATTCCTTTCAGAATAATTCCTATTTCAATTAGCTTTTTTTTGACTGCTGTCATACACTGAGTTGAGGATTTCATCCATAGTGACTCTTTTTCCTTCTCCTAATACACAACTCAGCATTGTATACCTGCAGTTGGAATTATTTTTCCCTATGTTAATCATTTTGCATTTGTCCAAGTTGAATTTCATCTGCCATTTAGCTATCAAGTGACCCACTGAGGCAAGGTGTTGCGCTTGGGATTGGACCTTTGTCCTGAGGCAGTGGAGAGCTGCCTCATGGTTGGGACCAGGAAGCAACTGCCCCCAGGGGGCGGAGCACTGGAGGAGACAGAGGCTAGGATGAGCTTCACCACTGGAAGCCTGAGGTGCCCCCGGGAGGAGCCCGTAGGGATCCGGGTCGCTTGGACTTAGGTGGGCCTCGCAGGGTCTCCTGGGAAAGTGGAAGTCCGGCGTGCCCACGGGCAGAAGGACAAGGACAGAAGAGCAAGACAGGAACAAGCAACAAACGCAGTGACAATCTAGCACAAATGCCAACCCAATTGCCAAGGCAAGGAAGTTCAAGCAATGACTTCCTTATAACGGGGAATCAATCAGGGTGTGCCGCGGAGCTAGGACCCGCCCTTGGCCCTACAAGAGGCCGGGCGGTCTGCGCGCTCGTAGGAGCATGGCCGACACAGCCGAGGACGCCGAGCTCCAGTGAGAGGCCTGGTGCTCATTGGAAGGCCTGGCGACCGCCGCCACTGGACACCGGGGTCTGCAAGCACTAGCAGCAGCCACTAGGGAGGCTGACCCAGGCCCTGCCGTGGAACCATGAAGGTGAGCAGGCCAGTGTGCAGGTCGGGCACGGACGGGATGCGTAACACAAGGTCCTTCTGTAGTTCCTCATAGTCCACGCGTTTTAACAACTTTACTAATCCCTAGGTAAAGTACATTGTACATCCCATTAGTTACCTAGGAATAATCTAATCTGCTAGAAAAATATTTTAAACATAATAATTCATTATTATTTTAATATTTAGTTGAAATGAATTCCTTCCTGGCCATTTTGGCTGAGATTTAGATCCGATGTAATATGGAGGGAATAATACTGAGGGTGAGAGGAGTTGCTTGATCATTTGACAACCAACCAAAACAGGAGGATCAAACCTCCCCACAGTATCCCCCCACCAAATAAAACATAAATAAATAAAATTGTTGGACTATTACATCTGTGATTATCATACATACTTTTCAGAACTGCTAGATGATATTAATGCTGCCTTTTCTTTTGCTTATCTGACAAGGCTCTAAGTTGAAATTTTAGCTGCTTTTAATGAAACATTCTCATGCATTGTAGAGCTTATATATGCATTTGTTAATGAGCGGCGCTGTATAACAGATTTTCCTCTTCTCTGTCAGGTAAATGGAAGAACCGGAGGCTAATTTATTGCAATCACGCAAAGTATATAGAATAGAGCAAATGGTAGCAAGATGGCTTCGTCGATCAAGAGACAGTTCATACCGGTAAGACTGGTAATTATTTTTAAGTAAACTATGCAAATACTGTTATTTTTAAATGTATCTGTAATTAACTACTTATTATAAATGACATATAGTGATTTAAAATTTAATTTCTCTGAAGGTAAAAAAATCCAAACTTTATTCATAGTTTATACAAATACTACAGATACATATGGCACTATTTTGAAATAATGCATCACACAGAATGATAGCGTAGAGAAAGTCTATCGGTCCTTTAAATGAGAACTAAATAAATTTGTAAAAAATGATTTTATTGTTGTAAAAAGCTCCTAATGTTCAAAGTAGTAAGGTTCATATAGCATTCAAGTCCCCGACACGGTCCCGTGTTTCGCCTGAAGGCTGCATCAGGAGGGATAAATCAAATCTATATTTGGAAACTTAGAAATGGAGACAGGAAGATTAGGAGCTCCATTTCTAAGTTTCCGGATGTAGATTTGATTTGTCCCTCTCAAAGCAGCCTTCTGACAAAACATGGGGCCTTGTCTGGGGACTCGAATGCTATATGAACCTTACTACTTTGAACATTAGGAGCTTCTTGCAACAATAAAAGAATTTTGTTACAAATTTATTTAATTCTCATTTAAATGACCGATAGACTTTTTCTACACTATCATTCTGTGTGATGTGAGACTTTTCTACCGTATGAGTTGCACTCCATCCATACCTGGTTACTAGTTTGAAATAATACAAAATGCTTAAAGAATCTCTAGTTAGATTGTACTTGGTTTATTTAGATCAGTTATTTTTAACTGGTGTTGAAAGAAAGGATATAGCTTTCTGTTAAATTACCTTTTCTCCTTCTAGAGTTTCTCATACCAAGAATACAATTGATTAGGATTCCTATGACTCATAATACCTGTAAAGGAATTAGAAGATATTTGCAGATTCTATTTAACTCATAATGCCTGTGGCAGAATCAAAAAAGATTTGAATAATAGGATTCCAGTTAAATCACAATACCTGGGAAAAGAATGCATAAAATAATTACAGTATATGAAAAGATAATTTGAGCAATTTCTTTTGTGTATCATATTTGTAAAAAGGATCAAGATTAGAAAGAAGGGAAGAATTCAAAGTGAGAGGTTTTGATCCTCTAGTACTATAAGCCAGAAGATTGTAGAGTTGAAGCTTGGCATTATTCAGATTGGTAGCATAATAATATTCTGGCTTACAAAAAGCAGGTTTCTTCCATAAACATACAGCTTTACTTATAAGAATGTTTGTACAACAAGGGTTTCAGTCCCAAGCAGCTGTAAGGAAGTTTGCAGTACTCACATAAGATACAGTCCCGGGTCAAATCATCAATCAGTCTAACTATTGAGCATTAGCAGATCTCCTACTGGGTTTTCCTCATACGGCTTGATAGCCCTTGAATTACTGGGATCAAAGTTTTGTTCCCAAACATCTTTTTTTGTAAGCCCTGAGAACCAGTCCAGACTCTCAGGGGTAGGGTTGCAGGTCTTTACCTCACACACTACCTTTTAGTTTGCTCGGTTTAAAGTTGTCAGAGCCATCCAGTGATTGAAAGGCAGAAATTCAGCTTTCTCCACCAGCTGACTGCCAATTCAAGGCCGGCCAGATTATTTTTGTTCTTACACAAAGAGATTGCAAGGGAATATTTTTATATATTTTTCTTTGTATTATTTTCAAAGTAAGAAGGGAAATCAATTAAGTTCAAATTCTGTACTCTTACATATCCGGATGTATTTTTACTGTCCCTGTCCCTATCCTTGGGGTCTGCAGCATTGCACAAGGTATATCTCTGCAGGTAAACTGGCCATCTGTAATAAAATAAGTAAATAACACACAACAGAGAAGCAACAGTCTTTTCTTTTTACTTTCTTCCACTGTTCTTCTTAAGCATAGTTGAAAAATTAAATAGGCCAGTTAATGCGAAACATCTAGTCAAGTGGTTCCCAACCCTGTCCTGGGGACCCCCCCCCCCCCCAGCCAGTCAGGTTTTCAGGATGTCCACAATGAATATGCATGAGAGAAAATTTGCATATTATGGAGGCAGTGCATGCAAATTTTCTCTCATGCATATTCATTGTGGATATCCTGAAAACCTGACTGGCTGGGAGGATCCCCAGGACAGGGTTGGGAACCACAGGTCTAGTCCATGTTCTGAATGATCAACTGTAATGTTTTGGATGAGGTTTATCAATAATTGTGCCATCCAGCAGGATACTTTGTACAAAAGCATATTTTTTGCTTCCTCCCATTGAGATATACACCATATGATTCTTCTGTACACTTTGACCTATTTCCCAGATCAAACGGGTCTTGTCAAGACATCTTTGAAGTATAGGATCAATCACTTCAAAGTGAGGCTAGATGGAATCCGCCAAGACAGACTGCATACCTGTGGGGTGGTTAATGGAGCAGAGTGGTTTTATAAAGGTTCTTATAATAGAGATTCTTCTGCTTTTATTCTGTTATTGTTCTGTATTGCTTGCCTCATTATGATTACATCATCTATTCCATGAAGCAGGTATAAAGCCGGATATAGTTTATCCAGCTAAGTAGCAGCAACCTATATAGCTGTGTTGCTGAATATCCCATGTACATTTTATCCAGCTAACTTACCTAGACATTTTCTTTTGAATATCTACCTCAAGATCTTTAATAGCAAAATTGGAAGATGTAAAGCAATAGCCATGCCAGAAGTGATATTTAAAGGTGATGATTCAGAGCAACTGAAACAAATCTCAGTGAACCTGGAAGATGTACTAGGGCAAATTGACAAACTGAAGAGTAACAAATCACTTGGTTCAGTTGGTATACATCTCAGAGTGCTGAAAGAACTGAGAAATGAAATTACAGACAGTAATCTGTAAACTATCATTAAAATCAGTTGCAGTAGCTGAAATTGGAGGGTGGCTAATGTAGTGCTTGTTTTTATAAAGGGTTCAAAGGGTGATCTGGGTAACTATAAGCCAGTGACCTGATTGATGTAAGTGCCGGGAAAAATGGTTGAAACGATTCTAAAGAATAAAATCACTGAACATATAGATAGATATATTTTAAGGGGACAAAGTCAACATGGATTCGGCCATGGGGAAGCCTTGCCTCATCAATTTTCTATATTTTTTAAAGGTGTGAATAAACATGTAGATAAAGGTGAACCAGTTGACACAGTGTATCAGGAATTTCAGAAAACATTTGACAAAGTACTTCATGAGAGACTCTTGAGGAAATCAAAACGACATGGATAGGAGGTGATGTTCTATTGTGGCTTGAGAACTGGTTAAAAAGAGAACAGTGAGTAGGGCTAAATGGTCAATTTTCCCAATGGAGAAAGGTGAATAGTAGCATTTCCCAGGGATCTTTTTAGCATATTTAAAAATGACTTAGAGATAGGAACAAATTTGCTGATGATACAAAATTATTCAACATTGTTAAATCATAAGAGGATTGTGAGAAATTGCAAGAGGATCTTGTAAGACTGAGACTGGGCATCCAAATGGCAGATGACATTTAATGTGGGCAAGTGCAAAATGATGCACGTAGGAAAGAGCAACCCAAATCATAGCTATATAAGTGTGAACAAGTTAAAAAACAAAATGTAAAGTTTACCTTTGAGACATATAGGGGGGCATCAAACCCCTGAGAGTGCCCCGGTCAGGCGGGCAAACAAAGTGAGGTGGAGGCAGCGTCCTGCAACCACGGGGAAGCTTCTCACTGCCTCCCGCGGTCCTTTTATGTTCCCTTGGGTGGGGGTGGGGGTAAACCCAGGGCACTGATGCTGTGCCCACAGCCTGTCCCTGCTGCAGCACGAATAAAGGAGGCAGCATCCAGCAGTGACGGGGAGGCCTTGCTCCTACCTCCTGAGGTTCATCAGGCGGTGTGGACTGGGGCGAGTGCTGTGATGATGCGTTAGATCATCCCAGCCTCAGCAGAGAAGGAGGAGGCCACTGCTGCTGCTGCTGCTGTAGCAGTGCGGGGCTGAGAAAGAGGCAGCGGCAGAAGTGGCAGGGAGCCCTTGGAATTCTCCTGCCACATTGAAGAGGCTTCTGCTGGGCCTGTTAGCCCAGTGATGTCATCATCTGGCACCCTCGTAAAGAGGCTGGGTCACAGCACCACAGGGGCAGACAGAAGGAAAAATTAAACATAAATAAAGAAGTAAAATAAAAGAAACAAAATAAAAATAAAATAAATAAAAAGCATAAAGACTAAGGAACAATAAAATTACTAGGTGATACATTTAAGACAAATAGGAGAAAATATTTTTTTACCGAACACATAATTTTATTCTGGAATTCGTTGCTGGAGGATGTGGTTAGTGCAGTTAGTGTAGCTGAATTTCACAAAGGTTTGAACAAGTTCATGGAAGAAAAATCCATAAACCATTATTAAAGTGGACTTGGGGAAATCCACGCGTATCTTATAAAATCCGAGGTCGGTGCGCGCAAGGAGGTGCACATTTGTGCAACTTGCGTGCACCGAGTCCTGCGCACGCTGCCCGTTCCCTCTGAGGCCGCTCCAAAATCAGAGCGGCCTCAGAGGGAACTTTCCTTCCGCCTCCCCCCACCTTTCCCTCCCTTCCCCTACCTAACCCACCCTCCCGGCCCTATCTAACCCCCCCTACCTTTGTTGCACAAATTACGCCTGCTCAAAGCAGGCGTAACTTTGCGCACACCAGGCCAGCTGCCGCGCACCATGTTCCGGTCCGGGGGCTGGTCCGGAGGCCGCGGCCATACCCCCGGAACGCACCTGGGCCAAAACCACGCCCACGGCACCGCCCCCGGATGACGCGCTGACCGCATCATGCCCCCCGACATGCCCCCCGATGACACACCGACCGCATCACGCCCCCCGACACGCCCACCCCAAGAAAGCCCCGGGACTTACGCGCATCCCGGGGCTTTGCGCGTGCCGGAAGCCTATGCAATATAGGCTCGGCGCGCACAGGGGCGTTTTAAAAGGGTTGCGCGCGTACCTTATGCGCGTAACCCTTTTAAAATCCGGCCCATAATATGTAACATTGCAAATTATACATTCACAAAGGGACTGTGTATATCCTTATAACATAACAGTAATAACACCAAGGACTCAAACAACAATAACCCTACCTGTGAATAAGCAAGGGTAAATATTACACTGGGTCCTAGAATAACAATATGCCACCTACTGAGGAAACAAAACAAACCAGACTGCTATAGATCCCTATGCTAGCAGAATCTCTCATCACGGTCACACACACAGAGCAGAGACAGACCCTCACCAAATACAGAATACAAAATAAAGGAGCACAAATTAGAAAAAACTGAAATGGAAGCCCCAAGAAGCCAGACTCTGTGTACTAACAATGGAAAACAGAAACACCATTCCTCATAAAACAATAAAATCAAGAAACATAAAGCATCAGTTATAATAGAAAAACCATACTAATAAAAGAATATTTTAAAACTACTGATAAATAGAATTTCTATTAATTAAAATCATATACATTTTTTACAATTTCCCAAACACCAATAAAATATTTCAAAACAGCACATATATCAAATAACACCCAACAATTAAAACTAATAAGGATTTTAAAAAGTCCCTGCTGTCCATACATGGGAGCTCTTGATTTCCAGTCACCCTGATATTGGAGGTTATCCCCTCTCTCTCACACATACTCAAATGTCCATTCTCTCTCACACATACACTGTCACAAACATACACATTCATGTTCTTATACCCACTATAACCTCTCGCTCTCTCAGATACTGACACACTCTCAGGCAGTAAGACACTCTCTCCCCCTCCACACACACACCCACCACTACACTCTTACTCCCCTGGATTTTCTCATACACACTCATGCTCTCACTCTCACTGGCTCCCTCACATACACACAAACACACACACCCAGGCAAGTTCCCAATCATTCGCACACAAACACACACACACAGGCAAGTTCCCAGTCATTCTCACACTGACCCCCAGACAGGCTCCCATTCATTTTCACACCACTCCCACCCCATCCCCCAGGCACGCACACATTCATTCTCACACACACAAACCCCCTGGCAGGCACCAATTTATTCTCACACACACATACAGCACACACAGGCAGGCACCTATTCTCACACATACAAACCCCAGGAAGACACCCATTCATTCTCATACACAGACACCCCTCAGGAAGGCACCCATGCATTCACACACATACAGCCCCAGGCAGACTCCCATTCATACACATGCACACACTAAAGGCAGACCCCCTCTCTTTCTTTTGCCAGCAACCTCAGAGCCTCTCTCATTCCTCTGCTGCCACTGTCACTGCTGCTGCGTGGCTATTGGGGAGGTGCTGATTGCTGCTACTGGCACTGAAGCCCATTCTGCTGCCTCCTCCGTGCAGACCCTATGGGCTTCCAGTTCCTCCATGCTGATCTCATACATTGTGAGATCCGCATAGAGAAAGTGCTACTCTATGCAGCTTTCACAATGCACATTCCCAAAGTTCACATGTGCCAATCAGTAAAAAGTAATTTTTTTTTTTTTACATTTGCTGTCTGATCTTAGTTTTCTAATCGGTTGGTCAAAGGCTTTTTTTTCCACTTTCCCTTTCTTATTTTTTTGCCAATTCCTTTTATATTGTCTTTTTTTCTATTTCTTTTCTCTCCACCTGTCTTCTTCCCTCAAACACACAGTCAGGTTCTCATTCTCACATGCTTTCTCTCTCTCTCTCTCTCTCTCACACACACGCACAAGCTCTCACTTTCACATGCTGTCATTAAGCAGGAAAATGCATCTCAATGATGTATAATGGGGGAAAAAACCTAGTTAGTCCTGCATTAAGTGCTAAAAAAATAATCACAAAAAAAGAAAATTAAAAATAAAAAGAATATGAAGGAGCTTCCTGAAATGCAATCAGACTACATCAATATCTCCTTTTGCGAGAGTTCACTCAGGCATACAAGTTTTTGATCAAAACAAACAAAAAAATGAGCGGTTCTTCAGCGAATCCAAAAATTGTCGAGCTTCTGTTACGCTTTACTGAGGTCAAGCGTTACTGGGAGCTCTCCAGCAGAAACAAGGAGAGTGGGTGCCCTTTATGGTGAAACCATCCAAGTCTGAGAGGCTTAAACAAGCAAGGAAGTCCTTGGAACTTGGAGTAGGTGTGATGACTTGGAAGCAGACGTGATGACTTGAGACTGGGTCAGACAAGACGAGGACTTGGAACTTAGGAACAAGGAAGAGTCCAAGCAGTGCTCAGCGAGGAACCACTGGAAGGCGACTCCAGCCACCACGGAACTGGATGTGGCTGACTGGAAACAAGGTCTGGGGCAAGCGGCTGAACACAGGAAAGGACTCAAAACACAGTTCAGGAAGGTGGCAAGCCAAAGACCCTCCGAGGCCGGGACAGGAAGAGTCCAGATAGTGCTCAGCGAAGAACCACCGGCAGGCAACTCCAGCCACCACGGAACCGGATGTGGCCGACTGGAGACAAGGTCCAGGGCAGGATATAAGAGTCTGGACAAGGACTCAAAGCTCTGGAAACAAAGGTCATCCGGAGGCATTGGCTGCAGGCGAAAAGAAGCAACAAGGCAAGCAATGTCCCTCAGGTGCCCTACACAGCCCCCCACAGGGCGGACCCATGGGGCTGGTCACGGACCACACTGTTCCTCTACGCGCCCTACACAGCTGGACGGCTGGTCACAGACCACGAGGGGAGCGGAACAGGCAAACCTCAGCGCCTCTTGGAAACATCAGGAATCACGAACATTTGGAGAAGACATCAAGGAATTTACACATCACGAAGTGGAGCTGAAGATATCACGGAACTGGAACTGGAACATCCATGGATGATGATCAGAAATGCCAGGCAGGAGCTGGAGACGGGAAGTCCTTGAGAGAACAAGCCCCTTGCCGAAGCAAAGCCTGAATGCAGAGGAAGTCCTTTTGTAGCCCAGGAACAAGGCAACTCCCTAGGAGGAGTTCAATTGGCCACACCTGGCTGGCCCTATAACTGTGGAGAAGTGCTGCGGGCCGGCCCCTAGGGAGAAGGGCATGGCCCAAACCAGGAAGTCCACGCAGACCAGAGCAGGCCCTAGGCATCACAGGCCTCCCAGGCCCCAGAGTAAATCCTGGACAGTTCGCAGGCGAGACCCCGGCTTCGGAGCGGCCTCCAGGAAAGAGGTAAGAGACCTCTTGTAGCAGCTACAGGAGGATTCATAACAGCTTCTTCTTTGGTCTAAAGTAAAACCATCTTATTATTATAAAAGACGCTGATTTTGGCAGGGAAATGAAAATTACAGTTAATCTCTTTGCAATGCAGTTCAGTACAACATGGGAAGAGACGTTTGCGTGCTACAGAAACATTTTGCGAAAAGTCACTAAATAAAAGAAGTTTATCGCCTTCATATTCCAGGAGAGAGCACATCTTATATGCTTGAAGGATTTTTAACTTTGAAAACAGAATTAAGGAGTCTTGCTATTACAGGTTGAGGACGAAGTACTCCATCTTTCAGTAGGCCCTCTCTATGATCCCATTCAGCTCCAACCAGTTCATTTTCCAACGAGAGCCCTAGCGTTTCAGAAAGCCATATCTGAACTATATGCACAAGTTATGAGTCTTTAACATTTTCATGTAGGCCAATGATTCTTAAATTATTTCTCTTTGCTCTATTTTCCTGATCTTCAATGCAATCTTGCAGAAGCGCATTCTCTTTTTTGAGTTCAGATAATTGTATAGAGAATTATTCAGATGTAATTTCCTGTGTTCCCATCCTATGTTCCAAGTCAGAGATCTTTTCAGTATATTTTTACATTTCCTTTTTAATTTCCTCAAGGGACAATTGTAATTTTGAGAAGCTATCTTCCAAAGTGGCAGATAAACTTCACGATATATCTTTTATTAAGTCTTCTTTCAAAACTGCCAACACCCATTCCAGCTCTGCTGCCATGACTGTTTCAGATTGCTTTGTTTTGTCCTTCACCAGCCTCACAAACGCAGTCAACATAACAACCAAAGCCGTTCAAAACAATACAAAATATGCTCCTTCAGTAAAAATAAAAAAAGAGAATTAAAAAAATTCAGATAAAAGATTGTTTTTAACGAAAATATGATAGGACACTGTGGAGTTCTCTTGCCTGCAACTTCTCATAGGCTCTTAATGGCCAGAAGTTCTGTGTTGTGCATTTTAAAACTGTTCCCTCCTACAACTGGTGTCACATGCTGCAAGTTCCTCTCACTCTGTGTTTCCTGTAGGTTACTACATGGAAGACCTATTGCCAGGGCCGGCGGAAGCACTAGGCGAACTAGGCGGTCGCCTAGGGCGCCAGCTTCCCGGGGGCGGCACTGCCCCGGTAAAATTAAGAGAGCCGCGCTCAGCCGCTGCCCCGGTAAAATTAAAAAAGAGCTGCATTAAGCCGCCGCCCCCCCGATAAAAATAAAAGAGCCGCTGCCGGCAGCCCGCCCCAAAAGACCCATCTGACCTCCCCCAGCAGTTCGCGTGCTCCCGGTCTCTCCCGCTGCTCTTTCTTCCCTGCTGCCGTTGCCGCCGGGCTATCAGCACGTTCAAGCCCAGCGGGAACGGCAGCAGTGCAAAAAAAAAAAAAAGCTGTGGCATCCGCGGCTGCCCTTTTCTTCCTCCCGCCCCCCCCTGACCCGGAACAGGAAGTGATGCGCAGGAAGGAGAAAGAGCGGTGCCGCATGAAAAAAATAGCGGCGACAGCAGCATCGGCCCCCGAGCAATTGAAGCAGCCGGGAATCGGGAAAGGAGAGAGCAGCGTGAGCCTCCCGCGGCCGATGGGATTCTTCCTTTTTGGCCTGCGGGGGCTGGAGGAGGAGGCTGCTGCAGCTACCATTTGTGCTGGGGGGGGGGGGAGGAAGAAAGAGAGAGAAGCAGCCAGCCTGCCTGTGTGTGATTGAGAGCATGTGTGTGTGATTGAGAGAAACTGGTCAGAGAGCTGATGTATGTGTATATGTGAGAGACAATGAAAGTGACTGCTCAAGGAGATGACTGATGTGTGAGAGTGTGAGACAGTCAGGGATGTGACTGATGTGTGTGTGTGTGTGTGTGTGTGTGTGTGTGTGAAAGAGAGAAAAAGCATGGAAGTGAGAACTCTGGGTATGTGAGAAAGCATGGGATTAAGAAGCCTGGTGTTGTGGGGGTGTATGTGAAAGAAAGCATGGGAGTGAGAAGCCTGATTATGTGAGAGAGAGCATGGGAGTGGGAAGCCTGTGTGTGTGTGCATGTATGAGAGAGAGACTGGTTGGTAAGGTGACGGTGTGACTGGTGTGTATGTGAATGTGAGAGAGAGAGAGAATGTGATTCAGGGAATGAGAAGCCTGTGCACGTGGAGAGCGAGCATGGAAATGAGAGAGAGACTGGTGTGTGTGTGTGTGTGTGTGTGTGTGTGTGTGTGTGTAACAGAGAGAAAGTGATTATGGGAATGAGAAGTCTGTGCATGTGAAGAGAGTGAGCATGGGAGTGAGAACCTGGGTGTGTGTGAGACACAGCATGGGAAGGAGAAGCCTGTATATGTAAGACAGAACAGGTGACTGGTGTGTGTTTGTGTGTATGTGAGAGAGAGAAAGAAAGTGATTATAGGAATGAGAAGCCTGTGCATGTGAAGAGTGAGCATGGGAGTGAGAACCTGGGTGTGTGTGAGACACAGCATGGGAGGGAGAAGCCTGTATATGTAAGACAGAACAGGTGACTGGTGTGTGTTTGTGTGTATGTGAGAAAGAGAAAGAAAGTGATTATGGGAATGAGAAGCCTGTGCATGTGAAGAGTGAGCATGGGAGTGAGAAAGCTGGGAGTGTGTGAGATACAGCATGGCAGTGAGAAGCCTGTATATCTGAAAGAGAACATGGGAGTGGGAAGCCTGTGTGTGTGTATGCATGAGAGAGATCAGGTGACTGGTGTGTGTGTTTGTGTATGTGTGTGAGAGAAAGAAAGTGATTATGGGAATGAGAATCCTGTGCATGTGGAGAGAACAAGCATGGGAGTGAGAGACTGATGAGTGTGTGTGAGAAAGAGAAAGTGATTATGAGAGTGAGAAGCCCATATATGTAAGTGGAACACGGGAGTGGGAAGCCTGTGTGTGTATGGCATGAGAGAAACTGTTCAGGAAGGTGACTGGTGTGTTTGTCAAAGACTGTTTGGGAGATGATTGGTGTGTGAGAGACAGAAACTGGTCATGGGGGCATGACTGATATGGTGTGTGTGAGAGACATGGGCCTTAAGGAAGAGGACCATGAGTATAGAGCTTAGCCACTACTGCTGCTTCTGGTGTGTACTACAGCCTGCATGGAAGAGGAGTAAGAGAGCTGCTGGAGGGGGTAAGTAAAGATGGCTTTTTAAGTTTATTTTTCTTGATTGACTGCCATTTTAATTATTTAATATTATGTGATGTGTCTGCTTTTTTTGTTTGAGCAACAAGTATAGCTTTGGTTTATGTTTATTTTATTTATTTTTATTTATTTATTTATAAAAGAGTTTCTATACCGTCGATAAGACAAATCATCTCAATGGTTTACATGGCATAAAAATGTCAAATAAGTGTTCTGTTATAAATACAGACTTCGTTATTTTCATTAATGCACAATGTAAGTTAATTGTGTGTGGAGGCGGGGGGGGGGGGGGGGGCGGCATAGCTGACGTTTCGCCTAGGGCGCCTAATACCCTTGCACCGGCCCTGCCTATTGCTGTGTTGGTTTTTAGGTGGAAATAACTTGTTGATGTTCTACAGTCATGGTCTTTGTTCTTGACCCATTTGACAGAATACCTTTTAATGTATGTGCCCTTATTCAGAAAGTAATAGTTTTGATCAACAGCTTCTCCTGCTCCTTTTGGGCATCAAGCTTAATTAGAACTGGCCTCTGTTGGATATTTGATGCCATGAACCTTCATTCACAGCTACCCAGGATTCCTGCCCCCCTTCCCACCACACACAATTTTGTAATTGTCTCTCTCTCCCTTCCCATCTAGCTCAATCATTGTAATTACATCAGGCCATAAGCATGCATTTAATGTGAGAATGTAACATGCATAAGGAAAGTGCATTGTCTCTAAGAACATAAGATTTAAATGCAACAGGTTTTAAGGCATTGCAAATAAGTGACTGAGCATGAATAGTTTCTGTTATGATAACAGCCTGAGGCTGTGCATTGTGTACTGAAAGCTGGTTCTATGTAACTGAATATCTGGAACAAAGGTCCAACTGTATTAGGAGTTAAAGATGATAAGAAACAGTTTTATCTCTTTTGAAATGCTCTCAGACTTTGGAATAAATGATGTTATTTAATGCCAATACAGTACAGAAAAGGAAAGTGATAGTTTTTAAAATGATAGTGCACTTAATATCCTAGAAATATTAGATACATAAGAAATAAAAGTGCAGTAAAATGCAGGAGGAATAAAGTAAAGAATGCCAAACCAGATGGCCTGATAGAAAAATGGATAGTATTTGGTGCAAGCACTCACATGGAGATGTTCCTGACAACTAGTGCCACATTGGAGGAGGGTGTCGTACTGTCCAAAGATTCCAGTAAATAGCAGTCCGTATCTCTAGGAATTCTTGACTAAGTCTCAACACAAGCTGGCCTAATCCTGACATGGTGTTAAAAGCGTTTCTCTGCTTGTTGCACAGCCAGGGATACTGAAACTGAGAGAGCCTCCCCAGTGCTGGAAGCAGTATTTTCTGTCCTCAGAGTAAATATTATTACCTTGAAAGCACAAGGCACATTAACTTCACTGGAACTGGACGGTTTTGCCTCCTTGGAATTCCTGCCTGCATTAGGGCAGGTAAGCAGTGATGTGGACCTGAAGCCCATCCCTTTCACAGGCCACCTGACCCCCCCCCCCCCTTGTCAACCTCATTGCTCTTCATAGGGGCTGCTTTCAGGCAGGCCGGTGCCAAAGGTCATGCCCCTTTGTACACCCCTTCATGTGCCTCTGCTCTGATTTTGTGAGATTTATGAAGATACGAGTATTTATATTTTATAAAAATGTGTTGGCCAAAGAAGGAAATGATTGGAGGGAAAGGTACTTATGAGATTTTGGTGACTGGAGGATGCAGTTGGATGCCTCTAATTTTATATATATATATATAGCTGAGATTGGAATAATTGGAGATTTAGATATTTTGCAGGGTAGCCTCTTCTAAACTCAGCATAGTGTTTCTTGCTTGGTGGAAGTCCCACTAGAAAAATATTAATGTATATTACTGGTCTGGGTAGGAATGCTTGTTGGGCAAGTAACCAGTGTAAAGGGGCAAGAAGGGAACACTTTTTATGTTCAATTCCCTGTAGGTCCAATGTTGTATGCTGCTGAGATCTAGGTTTTTATTTAATTGATATCAGATCAACTAAAAACAAACACAGCTACACTAACTGCACTAACCACATCCTCTGGCAACAAATTCCAGAGTTTAATTGTGCATTGAGTGAAAAAGAACTTTCTCTGATTAGTTTTAAATGTGCTACTTGCTAACTTCATGGAATGCCCCCTAATCTTTCTATTATCTGAACCAGTAAATAACTGATTTACATCTACCCATTCTAGACCTCTCATGATTTTTAACACCTCTATCATATCCCCCCTCAGTCGTCTCTTCTCCAAGCTGAAAAGTCCTAACCCCTTTATTTCTCATAGGGGAGCTGTTCCATTCCCCTTATCATTTTGGTCACCCTTCTCTGTACCTTCTCCATCGCATATCTTTTTTGAGATGCGGCAACCAGAATTGTACACAGTATTCAAGGTGGGGTCTCACCATGGAGCGATACAGAGGCATTATGATATTTTCCATTTTATTCACCATTCCCTTTCTAATAATTCCCAACATTCTGTTTGCTTTTTTGACTGCCGCAGCACACTGAACCGACGATTTCAATGTGCTATCCACTACGACGCCTAGATCTCTTTCTTGGGTGGTAGCACCTAATATGGAGCCTAACATTGTGTAACTATAGCATGGGTTAATTTTCCCTGTAAGCATCACCTTGCACTTATCCACATTAAATTTCATCTGCCATTTGGATGCCCAATTTTCCAGCCTCGCAAGGTCTTCCTGCAATTTAACACAATCTGCTTGTGATTTAACTACTTTAACAATTTTGTATCATCTGCAAATTTGATTACCTCGCTCGTCGTATTTCTTTCCAGATCATTTATAAATATATTGAAAAGTAACCCTGAGGCACTCCACTGCCCACTCCCTTCCACTGAGAAAATTGTCCATTTAATCCTACTCTCTGTTTCCTGTCTTTTAGCCAGTTTGTAATCCACGAAAGGACGTCGCCACCTATCCCATGACTTTTTACTTTTCCTAGAAGCGTCTCATGAGGAACTTTGTCAAATGTCTTCTGAAAATCCAAGTACACTATATCTACTGGGTCACCTTTATCTACATGTTTATTAACTCCTTCAAAAAAGTGAAGCAGATTTGTGAGGCAAGACTTGCCCTGGGTAAAGCCATGCTGACTTTGCTCCATTAAACCATGTCTTTCTATATGTTCTGTGACTTTGATGTTTAGAACACTTTCCACTATTTTTCCTGGCACTGAAGTCAGGCTAACCGGTCTGTAGTTTCACGGATCACCCCTGGAGACCTTTTTAAATATTGGGGTTACATTAGCCACCCTCCAGTCTTCAGGTACAATGGATGATTTTAATGATAGGTTACAAATATTTACTAATAGATTTGAAATTTCATTTTTTAGTTCCTTCAGAACCCTGGGGTTCCGTTCTTAGGCACAAGAACACCCAGGGAGGATGACAGACCATGCAAGGTCCCATGATTTCCCAGGGTTCCTGCACAGGGGGGAAAAGTTCCGATTTTTCAAGGCCTTAAGGATTTTGCCTCTCTAGGGCTCTTCGGTACAACAGCTTCTAGCACACCACAAACCATGTTTCACTCAGCAGGTGTTGTTCAAAATTAAAGTCTTTGCTAAAGCAACTGGTGACAGTAACACAGGGGAAAACAGTACACCACTTGATAGTGCACTACGGAAAGTCCAAAAAGGTAACAGCAAACAAAATTCAGAGTTTTTTATTTTCTCACACCCTTTCCCAGTAACATAAGAGCATAAGATATGCCATACTGGCTCAGACCAAGGGTTCATCAAGCCCAATATTTTCTTGTTTCCAGCATTGGCCAATCCAAGTCACAAGTACCTGGCAAATACCCAAATAAGGTAAGCTTTTAGGGGAAGGTACCCTTCCACCTTGCGCCCATAAAGTACCTCTTGGGTGATAGGAATCTTCTTCTTTCTCTGTTCTCTCTGGAGTCTCTGGCTGATTTTTGTTGAATCAGGCTATAGTCTTGGGACCTTCCCAATTATGATGCCTCTCCTCTGACATCTTTCTGGTATGCTCATCTAATCCTCTGATAGAATTCCTTCTTCTTTAGGTCTCTTCAGATTTAGCTAGTCCTTAGGGACTCTTCTTCCTTTCAAAACGCTATAATTCCAGGAACTCCCATGCTGTAGTCCTCCCTCTCCTTTGGTCTTAGCAACCTCCTTTGGGCAGAATCACTTCTCTACTCATGAAACTTTTCTGTGAAGAGTTAGGCACCATGATGCCACTCTGTGAAGAGGAAGTTGTTGCGAGCGTCGCTGCTCGACGCCCTCACTCCGCCCTCTTTACCTCTGTGGCGACTCCCTCCGGGTCTGATGGATGGCTGGCTGCTATGGCGTCTCCATGCCATCTCCCTCCAGCGTCCCCGGACCGGCTCGACGTTGCAGATCCGCCATGTTGCCTGAAGACCTAGGGCGCGCACGTGCGCTTTGATTGAATTACCAGGAAGGGCATGAACCTCAGGGGCGTCCCCCTGAGATGACGTCATCCACTTCCAATATTTAAAGGTCTTTGTTATCGCTAACAAATGAGTTAACAAGGACTCGCTAAGGATTTGTCCAAGCTACTCTGCCTCCTCGGACTTACCAAAGGTATCCGCTCCTTGGGGGCCTTGCTTTTTTCTTTCAGATTACAGATAGGAACCGGTACTCGCTCCTCGAGGGCCCATGTTCCTGGACACTCTGAAGATTCTCTACTGCCTGGAAGCTATCACTGCTACAAACAAATGTGAGTTACCATCGCTCTCTCAGAGCTTTCCCTGGAACCAGGTACTTGCTCCTTGAGGGCCTAAACCTTCCAGCTCCTGAGCTTCCTTGAGACCTTATGTGGGTTTTGTCATCCAGTTCTGTTCATGAACTGTGCCTACTCTGCCTACTCACTGTCTGCAGTTTCTCAACAGCTCAGCCATCCTGGGATCGCTGTTCCAGTACCTGAGGGACTACAGCCCTGCCGGGCATATCAGCTCACTACTGCCACCTCTGGTGGTTTCTAATAACCTGTTTAATAAAAGAACTAATGTGTGTCTGTCTCCATACTCAAGCCTAGCCGGTGGTCCCTCTCGGGGTATCCTCCCGGGGGCGGGGTCATCTGCCACCGGCCCACGGATCCACCCACAAATATATCAGATTGCTAATTCCTAGCATAGATCCTGAACAAGTTTGCTAACTCCTAGCTTGTCAGCTAAGTTCATCAATACAGATTGCTAACTCCTCCCTCCTTCAGGAGCCCGCAATACAGATTCTAACAAGATTGCTAACTCCGCAGTCTAACTAACACAGATTCTAACAGAAGTTCAAAAACACAACAAGACTTCAGATCCTGGAATTCCTCTCCTTATTGTTCGCCCTTGCAAGACATGGGTACAGGAAATGTATTCCCTTTCAGAACCCCTCCCAATGGGGAGTGGTAATCCTCCTTATCACACTGACACTACATCTGACATCTCATGAAGACAAGATCTAGTGAGACCTCGGTCACTCTTAGTGCACTCAGACCAGACGAAGCCACTGTTGACATTTTTGTAAAGGGCAGGGATACCTCTTTAGGGGTAGACATGGGCACTCTCCTACACAAAGTAGAAGTTTTACATGACTAATTTGTGGACCAGGGAACTGATTTTTATGTTTAACAGAAGGATTCACTTATGTAAATGGTCTATGAGTAAGTAAAAAACGTGAGGAGGAGCACTTTGTGGTAAGACACATTGAATTCCACCCAGTTAAAGAGTGGAATATCTATTCTTGATTATGATGGGCTTCCTTAAATTTGGCATTTTATTAATATCACTCCATTTCCTAGGCTAAAGAATTGATTATTGAACTTCTGGGCTTAATATTAGATGCTATGCTTATGTCACAGGAGATTTCAGCATACATGGGAACCCTGACTTTCCAGGGAGAAAGACTCCGTTTATGCTTAGTGTAACCCCGCCCTGGTGTGCCTGTCCAGCAGGGGTGGGGCCATAAAACAATTTGTAAACTCTTTGGGGCAGGGACCCTGGCTAGCTCTTCTATCCGATTCTTTCCCCGGGGTGTGGATCCTTTATTTGGGGGGAAAGGGTGAATTTTCAGGGCCCATTGCTGAGATGGCTGACTTCACCATGGGTTACAATGGGTTGGAGAGGGGCAATTTTCTTCACAGTATGTGTCGTGTGCCCTAATAACCACTCTGGAGTCACTTACTGTCCAAAAATTAGTCTTTACTGTTACCATTGATGCAAATGGCACAATAAATACAATTCTAAGACCTCAGGCTTCCTTGATTCCTTTGCAGTCTTTTCTCTTTTTCTGTGCAGGAGTCTTTTGTGCAGGCTGGGGATCCATCCACCCCCCTGGTTTAGTTGGGATGGTGGTCCATGGGAGCAGGGCAACACTATGCTGGTTGGGAAACCCCATTCCAGAGATGGCCAGAATCCTGTCCTTGCAATTTTCTCTCTCCCCAGAGGGGGAAAACTACGGAAGGGTGCCCTCAATGATCTTTACAGTTATTTTACTTATGGTTAGCAGCTCTTCAAATTCCTTTTAAGTTCCTCACAGTCTCAGTCTCTCCTCTGGACCCCTGTTGGGAGGGATCCCTGGATGCAGGAAGGAAGGGGCAGTCAATCTTCCTTCTGGATCTTTTAACTCAATGTCCTTTTCCCATTTAACCAAGAATAAACCCAGAGTTCCTCCTTGCAGCAGGTCACCACTTCAGATGGGCAGGTCTTACCTATTCCTGGGTGTCCCAAACACAGGATTCCCTGTGCCCTGAATCCCGGAAGGCCCAGGTGTCTTGCAAGGCTCCTACCACTTAAAATCTTAAATCCGAAAACAACCCGGAGTGATGTCCCAACCAGCCAGTGAGTACACTGGAAGGAAAACCCTCCTGACCTTGGTCAGGATCCCCAGGCTGGGGTAACCCACTTCCTTTGACTGGGCCTTAAAAATACCAAGCAAGTAAAGCTCTTAAATAGTTCCTAATTCTCCAAAAACCATAGCGGACTGCCCACAGACTCTTGGGAGAAAGCAGTTACAATGCCTTTCAGGGGGACCACCATTCCTAGGCCCCGCAAAGGGAGGGACTGAATTTGAATGGATCCTTCCCCATGCACTAACCTAAGTTATTACTAAGAGCTCACCCAGCCCTTACTAGTAACAGGCTGATTGTCGGTTACTTTAGTATGATGGATATGGCCTTTGTGCAGATTATAGGTTCTCTGAACTGCAAGGTCTTTAGACTTTATCTTTTTTTTTTTCCAAAATAATTTTTTCTTTATTGGGAAGAAGCAGTGACAAACAGTAAAACCTGCACTGCAGGTATAAACAGTATACATAGTAACTAGTACAAACCAAAGGTAATGAATACATAGTACCAGCCACTGAACATCAGCCGCAGCTCACTCCCAATTCTTTTATTTGTATTTCACAGTTCCCCCATCCCTACCCTCAATACCATCCAACACCCCAAAAACCATTCCTTCCCATTCAGACCGCACACCATTCATACTGCCCCAGGCTCTCCCCCCAGCGACCATGGGTTGTATCCAACCAGAATCATATCCACTAGCTCGTAACCCTTCTTGAACAGTCATTGGCAGCAAACCAACACAGGCTTGCCAACACGCTTGGTATGTTTTATCAGGTTTACAGTTGCCCAATACACAGTCCAAACGTTCAAGTTGGAGAGTGAAAGCCAGTCTTTGGAACCAGGCTAAAATAGACGGAGACACATCTGGAACTTCCCAGTCGGAGAGTATGGTGCGACAGGCCAAAAGGACGGTCACTCTGCTAAATTTGTCTTTTGCGCGACTGACCTCAGCAGAGCAGGCCTGTGGGCTGGACAGGTACTGAGACAGCTGTGCATTGTCAGATAACATCCGATACTGATCCCCAAAAAGCATTCAAAGTAGGACAGCGAAATAGACGGTGTAGAAGCATGCCCTCGTCTGCTCTGCATTTTATACAGAGAGGAGAGTCCATAAATCCCATCTGGAAGCGACGAACATCAGTACAATAAATGTGATGTAATATTTTAAATTGAACTTCACGAAGTCCAATGTCTTTGACCTGCCGATGTAGCGCCATAAAACACTGTTCCATATACTTAGGAGAAAGTGGCATGTCTAGCTCGTTAGACCATTTAGCTGCCAAATACTCTAGATGACTATCCGCTTGCAGAGTCCGTCCTAGTTTGGCCCATCCGGAGATCGTGTTCTTAAGAAGAGCTGTATCAAACATCTTAGTTGCAAATACTGATTCCGCCACCCGAGTCTCCGATGTCCACTGCAGAGATGACAAGTAGTGTCGTACTTGCAAGTAGGCAAAAAAATGTTTGTTAGGTAACTGATAAGTGGCACTCAGAGCGGCATAGTCTAATAATACATGTGCATCATGGTCATAAAGATGACAAGCATATCGCCCTTACGAGCCCAAAATTGAAACAATGCACTACAATCCCTCCCCGGCAAAAAATTCACATTTCCCAACAATGGCATCAACATGGAGACTAATCCCAGAATGTCTCCCTGCAAGCGCAGCCACCGCCATGCCCGCATACAGGGATAAAGCAGTATTTTGAGAAAAGTTAGCGCTCAGCGCACGCTCTCACTTGTTTGAATAAGGCTCAATGGCGACCAGGGGGCAGCCATTCGAGTTAAGAGACCAGGCTCACAGTATTGATAAATATCAATAATCCACTCCCCCATGAAACGGAACTGGCAAGCAGCATTATAAAGCCGAAAATCTGGCAAACCATAGCCCCCCCACTCCCTGGGACAAGTTAACGTTGCATAGGTAAGGCGCGCCCTCTTCCCTCTCCATAAAGATTTTGAATAGCAGCATAGAGTCATCTAAGATCCACTGCCTTCAACCAGCAGGGGATCACTTGCAAGATGTAGAGTACTTTAGGGGCAATCACCATTTTGATTAATGCACATCGACCAAACAGTGACAACGGCAGGGGGACCCAAGAGGCCAGTTGTGTCTGTATTTTATCCAAATGTGTATCCCAAAAGTAATCCCACCTTGTTTAATGTTCTTATGAACTAACTACATAATTGCAAACAATTAATAAATAATTTGTAGAGAGACGAGGTAAGTTTCATATATATGAATGCATACCTCCACGGCCTTGCTTCTTATTGTAAAATATAATCATTAACTTACCTCCCTCCCGCTCTCTTTATTTTGTTCTTTTTTTTAGAAAAATGTTTTTGTGATGAATTTTGTTCAATGTTTCTTTATGTGTAGTTCTTTTTCTTTAAAACTGTGTAATCTCCACCACACTTTTAGGTCTTCCCAGCTTTCTTTAAAAAACTTTTCTTCAAAAGCTTATATTATATAAGCTTTATATAGAAGCAGAATGTCATCGGCAAACATTGCCAACTTAAGAGGATGGTTGTCAACACTAATACCACACACCCTACGATCCCCGCGTAGTCGGACAGCTAGGGGTTCAAGAGCCATTATAAAAAGCAATGGAGAAAGAGGACAACCCTGTCGAACCCCGCAATGCAGAGTAAAAGGAGAAGTTGGGATTCCATTCACCAAAATACTAGCACTAGGGTTACTATATAATATTTCGAGCCACTGCAGAAATGCCCCCGAGATCCCATACTGGCACATCGCCCAAAATAAATACTCCCACGAAAGGGAGTCAAACGCCTTTTCAGCGTCTAAGCTAAGGATCACTGCCTCCTCCCCTGGATTGTAACTAAGAGTCGCAATTAGGCACCGCACGTTGCGCTCCCCCTGATGGCCCCGAACAAACCCCGTCTGATCTCCATGAATAATAGAGGGAAGAAGGCCACTCAACCGCTCCGCCAAGATAGCTGCTAACAATTTAATATCAACGTTTAGTAAAGTTATGGGCCTGTAAGAGCCCACTTCCAATGGGTCCTTGCCAGGCTTTGGCAAAACTGCTATGACCGAGTAGTTTAAGGCAGCAGACAATGAGTTAAGGTTTAACATTTCATTGTAAAACTTATGGAGGGGAGTCAGCAACGAAAATTTTAGAATTTTATAAAACTCAGAGCCCAGGCCATCCTGGCCCGCTGCCTTGCCTAATTTTAACTTATGTATGGCCGTATGCACTTCCTGTTCGTTAATGGGAACATTGAGGGTCCTTAATTGGTCTGGAGTCAACCGCGGCCATGGAAGTGTTTGGAACAAGGCCTCGGTAGCCACTGGATCCTGAGGCTTTTCCGCATAACGTTGTTGATAAAATTCGAGAAACCTAGCAGAAATATCGCTTTGGGCCATTCGATGGTGACCCTGCCGTTCTCGGATACCAACAACTGCCCTCCCATGATCCCAAGGCCGCACTAAATGTGCTAGCAATTTGCTGGCACGATTACCATACTTATACAGCTGGTATTGGTAATACCTAAGAGATTTAGATGCCCATTGGTGAAGAAGGCAATTCAGAGCTTCCTGCGCCTGATCAACCTGGCCTTTAGCTTCTGGGGTCATATCAATCACATGTTTCTGTTGCGCATCTTTGAGAACCTTTGTGAGCCTCAATATTTCGGCATTTCGCTGGCGATTAGTCTTAGCAACATAAGCTATAATTTCCCCGTGCATAACTTCCTTCCTGGCCTCCCATACTATAGCCGCCGTCATGTCCGGGGTGTCATTAAATTTTATGTATTCCTTCCAACAACGCTGTAAATGAGCATGAAATTCCTGATTAAGATAGAGATCTGGCCGCATGCACCAGGAGAAGGGGGGTCTCTGGCCCCTCCCACATTTCAAAAGAACGGTGACAGGAGCATGATTGGATAAGGATATGACCCCTATGTTTGCCTCTTCCATACCAGAAAACCACCTGTCAGAAACCAAGAGATAATCCAGGCGGGAATACGTCTGATGGGGGTTAGAAAAAAAGGTAAAGTCAAGATCGACAGGATGTAAGACACGCCACACATCCATGAGTTGCAGTTCAGTGCAAAAAAAGTTAACCCCCAAATGCTGGTCAAGAGCACTGGCAGGCTTAGGCGGCTTACAGTCAAGTTGCTTATTGGCCACCACATTAAAATCCCCTCCAACCACTAGATCATGGTCAGAAAATTTGGCCAATAACCCCACCAAATAAGAGAAAAAAGCCTGGGAATAAATGTTATGGGCGTAAACATTACAAAATACCACCTTCTGTTGGTAAAGAACCCCGGCTGCAAGCAACTTGACTGTAAGCCACCTAAGCCGTAGCATGGGCAACAGACCCACATACTTTGGAGCCAACCTCTGGGAAGGTAGACGAAGTCGGATATGTTTGGTGCTAAGCCATACCTTCTGGCCAGGAAGGAACGTAGGGACAGCCAACCATCAACATACAGGCTATCCTGAAAATTTTCACACAGGCCCGATTGCCTAAGTATAAAGGAATAATGCGCGACTCTACGTCATGGATGAGCATTTGAGTGTCATGGACCACTTGCATGTTGCTGGAGTGGAAGAGCTTTCTGTTGCGGTACATTTCCTCCCTGTCACAGGGTGGAATGATGGCCACGTGAGTGAAATCAATAGCTCCCAGAACTTTGGGAAAGTTTGCGAAGACATAAAAGCCTGTCTTCAAGTCCATCAAGTCCTGCCTGTCCCAAGGAAATGCTATGTAGCGATTAATGCGGACAGAGACAGCTGTTATGACCTGGTCCAGACAGTGGGAAAAAGTCGTTTGGGACATTCCCCTTACGACCCCTACTGTTGTTTGGAAGGAGCCACTTGCCATGAAATGCAGGGTGGCCAACAGTTTGGTGAGGCCAGGCAGAGCGTGGGACCTTTAGGTGACTGGATTCAAATCCCCTTGGATTTCTTCATATAATTCCAGGATAGCCTGAGAGCTGAGGCGTTACTTACAAACCACATAGTCCTCTGGCATTCCCAGCAAGGGTGTTCATGGAGGAAAGATGTGCTCCCTGTATCTCCTTGCCATAACCGCCTGCGTGCCAGGTGCTGCCCTAGGCCTCGACCCTGTGGGACCCATGCCTCTGCCTCTCATGCAGGGATTTCCCTAGGAAGGCTTAGAATAGGCCTTGCCTGTTCTTGAGGTTGTTGTTGTTCTGCTTGTTGCTGTCTGCGGCGAGCCTCCCGAAGCAGCCAGTACCCCCTAGCTTTAGGAAGCTAGACCATGTAAGAACAGGTGTTTTTATTGGGGCAGGAAGGCTTGGTAGGTGTGACCGTTATAATTCCTCTTTTTATCATGTGCAATAATCGCTGTGATAATACCCGTGATCTGTGATATCGGCCATGGGAGCACAATAAATAGTGCTTTCACCGTACCACAAAAAATAAAGGTATAGTTATTTCCAGCGTTAAATCCCGTGATAGTGTGCATTACCCTATCACATGCCATGCTAGCAGACCCTTATTTCCATTTATTCTGCACAAACTCCTCCCACTCAAATACTCAATTATTAATTTGAATACACATTGCGTAGTTATATTTATCATGTGCGTTACGACATTATTGCACGCAATAAGGCACTAATGCGAAATGATAAATGACCCTATCAGATTGTAAGCCCTCTGGAGATAGGGAAATACCTATAGTACCTGAAATGCCAAAAAGTGGAATTAAAAAATAAATTCTAGGAGTTTTTCTGAAAGTGATGTTTTTGAGAGGACGACAAACCTTGCATTTTGTATGGACCTATGTGAGCTTCCCATCTGAGGTTCAAGGCATCTGTTGAAAGAACCACGTGGTATGGAAGTGTTTAAAGTGGAGCACCCCTCTGAAGTATGTTCGGCTGTAACCACCATTAAATTTCCTTTTTCATTTCAAACGTGAGCTGAATTGGCATGCTGAAGGATGTAAGAGTTAATTCATTGTAGATGTAAACTCCATAGGAGTCGACGCATTTGCAGTCTTGTCAAGGGAGTTATGGATTGCTGCTGCTAGTACTCTCCATGCTGTCAAATGATTGGATCAGAGTGCAGTCCAGCGAAGTCAATGAGGTCTCCCAATCTGGGGGAAGAAAGGCCCTTACTTTCTGAGTATCTTTGATTGCTGTAATGAATTGTAGCCATTGGGTTGGTTTGAAGATGGATTTCTCAAAGTTGATTAGGAATCAAAAGAATTGAAAGATTTCTATATTTATCTGCAAATGAGTTTAAAGATTGTTGCTTGTTAGCAGAGCCGTAGCTGCCTATAGCAAATATGGCCACGGCCATAAAAGTCAATATCAATAGGCGCCATGAGCCAGTGAGAGCAGTGCAACTGGTGGGACCTCAGTAATAGAAAAAGCAGCAAGGTCCTGCCAAAATCAACAGTGTGGTTGGTGGGGTCTTAGTAAGTGGAAAAGCAGTACAGCCACGCTACCGATTCTGGTGGGGCCGAGCTGCTTTTCCACTTATTAAGGCTCCACCAACCATGCTGTTGATTTCGGTGGGGGCTGTGCTGCTTTAGAGGAGTAGGCGCATACCCTGCCCTGCCTTGTCAGAGGGCAAGGCCAGAGTTGGGCCGGCCCCTGTGGCCAGAAGTCATTCCCTTCTGCGAGGGCTGAAGAAGGAGACTGCTGCTGCCTGCTTTTTCAAGGGAGGCGTGAGAGAGAGAATGTGTGTATATGTGTGGAAGAATAAGAGAAAGAGCATGTGTGTATATGAGAGTGAGAAAGAATATTTATGTATGTGTGTGGGAAAGAGAGAAAGCGCATATAGGTATATGTGTGAAAATGAGAGCGAGCATGTGTGTATGTGAGTGGGAGAGAGAGAGAACATGTGTGCATGTTTGTGGTAGAGCATGTGTGCATGTGAGAGTGAGAGAGCATGTGTGTATGTGTTGTGAGAGAGTGCCTGTGTGTGTGTGTGTATGTGTGTGTGTGAGAGAGAGAGAGAGAGCGAGCAAATATATGTGTGTATGAGAGGGAGCATGTACGTGTACAACAAACTCACTTCCTCTCTGTCTGTTAATCCTTGACAATTTCAGGGTATCTGGCAAATCAAAAGTGCCCAGGAATGGATAACAAGGGATTTTTAAAAATCTTTTTTAGTTTTAATTACTGGGTGTTATTTGATGTGTCTGTTTTGAAATATTTTATTAAAGTTTGGCAAATTTTTATATGAGTTTTTAATTATTGAATGCTATTCTATGCATTAGTTTTTAATTATTCTTTTTAGTGATATGGTTTTACTAATTTTATTGATTTATGAAGAATGTTTAATGCTTTTGTTTTTCCATTATTGCAAGGCATACAGAATTTGACTTGTTGCGGTTTCCAGTTAAGTTTTTGTCTGTATGTTTTTATTTATACTTTTTGGTCTCTTTATTCTGTATTTGAGGATCTATCTCTGTTTTGCATGTGTGTCTGAAGTAAAGCATTCCAGTAGTGTGCAGTTTCCATATAGGGATCTATAGCAGCTTGGCTTGTTCTATTTTCCTAGTAGGGGGTACATTACTGCTTTAGGCCTGGTGTAATATTTGCACTGTTAACTTTCTTAGGTGGATCTGTTGCTGTTTTGAGTGCTGGCAGTTAGTGTTATTTTGATATAGGAAGTTTATTGCATTGTAATTCTGTTTTCTCATGGCTCTCTGTGGGTCATGACCATGCCCAAGATGTATTACAGTAGGCCTAATACCATATGGGTTCCAAATGTCTCTTGCTTTTTTTGCAGGGTTTTCTGGTTGGTACCACAGCAGTGCATGTAAATATTATATACATATTGTATGTGATATTTCTACCTCAGAAGTCTGTACTTTGAATATCCTTTTTCATGTAAAATCTGTTATTATAAATGCATAGTTTTTAATTGTGTGTGAGGAGGGTGTGATGGGATGGGGGTGCAAGGATGTAAGGTTTTTCTAGAGTTCCTAATACCTTTGCAATGGCCATAGGCATTGCTGTAGAAACATTTAACATAGTCTGCCAACACCAAGAGTGTTGGTAATGGATGAGGGCACAGTTTTTCATTTGGCCATAGGTACCACATTGCCTGGCTACAGCTCTGTTTGTTGGGGCCAACAGGAGCCAATCGTTGAAGTATGGAAAGGTCCGGGTCCCTTGTTTTCGGAGGTGTGCCACTACTACCACAAGACATGGTGGGGGGCAGTGGGTAGTCCAAATGGTGGGGCTTTGCAGTGATAATGGGTTGAGCCCATCATGAAGTATTGGTAACACCAAATATATAAACAACTGGTTTCCTGGTCAATCTTTGTATCTAAACCCCCCCTTAACTTTTGTTGTTCAAGTTGCGCCTGCCTCTGGCCAGGCATAGGTTGCACACGCTGGCCAAGTGCTGGTGCACGATCCCCTTTCCCAGAGGCCCTACGGAGGCCTCTGGCCATGCTCATGCCCTGCCCCGGACCACACACACCCCGCCCCTTTTTTCAAGCCCTAGGACATACGCGCGTCCTGGGGCTTGTGCGCGTCACTGGGCCTATGCAAAATAGGCTCGGTGCGCATAACCCCCCTGCGCGCGTAAATCCAGCTGCTTTTAAAATCTGCCCCTGTGCGCACATGCACATACGGATTACAAAAGTCGCTGTACATGTGTGTGCGGCCCGCCGATTTTATAACATGCGCACATATGTTCCTGTGAAGAAGACATTAGAGACGCTGAGTCCATCTTGAGACGGCAAAGACTCTTGCTATATTGTTTTTCATATACCCCTGATGAAGCATTATTGCGAAACACCGGCCGTGTAGGGCTGTTTTCATCAACAACGCTAAAGAGATTGCTGCTGATACACTCTCTATGGATCGGAGTTAATGACAAATGACTATACATATTTTATTAAAACACAAAAATGATATAAAAAACATTTTTTCATAGACGTTTAGATTTGATCAATAAAAATTAAATATTTTTGACAGTGAAAGTGAATGATTAAAAGACCGGTTGGGTTCTTCTTGAAACACACAACGTCAGGCTTGCTGACACCTTCACTTAGGCTATATTGAATATATATTTTGTGGTTCCCCTTAATTGCTACAGGTAATTGAAATCTCCCATTATTACTGCACTACCAATTTGGTTAGCTTCCCTAATTTCTCTTAGCATTTCACTGTCCGTCTCACCATCTTGGCAAGGTGGATGGTAGTATACTCTTATCCTTATACTCTTCCCCAACATGCAGGGGATTTCTACCCATAAAGATCCTATTGTGCATTTAGTCTCATGCAGCATCTTTATCCTGTTGGACTCTATGCCATCCCGGACATAAAGCGCCACACCTCCTCCCGAGTGCTCCTCTCTGTCTATGAGAGTAAGAAGCATAGAAACAAGAACCCACCCAATCTTTCTTCAATTTAGGGTGTTTTTCATCTGAAGATGTGTTTCTTGCAAATATGCTATCCGCAGCTTGTCTTGCTTCAACATGGTAAGTGGATGCCATCCACATTTAATGTCACCGATTTAAGATTATCCCCCATGTTCAAAAAGAAGATGTAGATATCTTATGGTCCTTTACGGAACCATGTCTCTTGCTATAGCATTGACTCTCTGTGCCCCCGATCTAGGCCCAGAGAAAGCATGAAGTATATTGATCCCACCTGACTCTAAGGCTCTCCTAAATCATTTAGTTCAAAAGAGTAAAAGATTTTTGCAAACATGTTAACATCTCTAACACAGGCTGATTCTCAAATATGCACAATTCACTACCTCCTTCCCCCAACTCCCATCTTCCCCCTCCCCCACGTACACATTCTCATGCATATATCATCCATACCAGTATAACCAATAGTACACAAACATGTACATCTGCTACAAGGGACTGCCATCTCTCAGATTCCATCTTACCACACCCAATTTTTCTAAGAGATGGATCTATTTAGGACCCGCATTCACATTCCACCACATTTTAAAAGCCTATCCTCTAGAATATTACCCCTAGGAACTTGCAACTTTATTAATTATAGTAACTGTGTGTGCCTCATCAGACATCAAATAGTAACATTGACATCAGCATTTTTGCAACCACATTTTACCAAGATCATTATTAACTATAACGAGCAAGTCAAGAAAAGGAAAGGAAGTTTCGCCAGTCTCAATTAAGCATCTTCACAATATGTAACGCTGCATTGGAAGGGAGCATTGCCAACAGCAATTGTTTAAGGGGACTCTGCCAGAGCTCCTTGTGCCTCCCAAATGTAACTGAAGATAGCCTGCTGCAATAAGTTCTCTAGAGCTTGCGATGTAAGGCATGTGTTGCAGTGTTCCCCATCTTCATTGCAGTATAGCCAAGTCCAATAGTTTATCATAAAGTTGTGCACTCGATAGCCAGACGTAGAAATAAGTGCATTAAATAGATGAGATAAAATACTATCATGTTTGGTGATTTATGGCACATCAGCACAACACCAACATAGCGATGGGAAATGAAAACATTTCTCAGTCTCCTCCCTCGGCTCCAATGGTCAGAAGCAACATATGCAAATCTTCATTGAGACAGTGTTCCAAAAAGGACCTCAGACCTCAATACACAGTAGAAAATCTTGGATGGACAGCATTGGCAATGTCCATCTGGAAAGACAAGTCGCTGAAGTTTGTATATATTGCCAGCTGTCTAGAAACCACTGCAGTAAAATAATGAAACTTCAAACCTATTAAGAGCAACAGTTAACAGACTTCCATAATGGCGCAGATATGGTTGTATAAGAAACAGCCGCTGTACAGCATCCCATCAGCCTGGAAGTTTTTGCAAAAAACTTTGAATCTGCTCCTGCCCGGCTAGAAACACTGTTTACCCGCATATTGTAGCCTAATCTTAGCAGGATATAAAACAGCAAACTTTATTCCACGCTTTTGTAATTCAGTACATGCCAGTAATAGCGCCTTCCTTTGCATTGCTACATGTGCTGAAAAAATCATTAAATATCAAGATCTGGCCCCCTGGTACTCAACTAGCCTTGTAGATCTATATGCAATGAAAGATTTTGTTTTATCAGCCCAATTTAACAAGCAAGCAACAACTGGTTTTGGGTGATTATCATCTGGCCCTCTTATATGCCCCACACAGTGTACCCCTGAGCACACCTTATTATATGTGGAAACTACTGGCTAGATCACACTATTGTGTGTTCAGATGGGATGATTAACTAAAAAATAGAAAGGGCTTGTTAAAGTGACTGAACTGAAATCCTCTCTTCTCCTCACCACAGCCGCTAATGGATGTGAATAGGAAATGGCCCTATTAAACTGCTCATCATTTCCTCTCCTTGGATAATACTATCACAGATTAAAGAGTATTAATGCAAACATTCACTGATGTTTAGAGGATATTGCTAAGTGCAGCATGGCTTAAATGTTGTCTGCTTACTGGCATATGTTTTCCAAAACAATTAGGGATATTTGCTTTCAGGACAAATGAGTACAAGTGCAAATAATGGCTAATTGCTGTTGTAACCCTTTTTCCTGGTGTTAGCTGCTTCCAAAGGGCACACAAAAATATTTGTTTCTCTGGGGCTGTCTTCATTAAGACTTTTACTCTCTAGCTTGTCCCCAAGGTGTGGGTTCTTTTCTGTGGGGTTGAAGGCAAACCTTCTTGGCTCAGGCGGTGAGGTGGCTTTCCTTTCAGTGTGAGTATTACTATCACTCTCTTTTTCCTTCTCTGATGCTGTGCTGCAGGGCCAGACTGGCTGGACACAGTGATGGGTGTTCAAAATAAATTTACTGATGATTCTTCAAAACAAAGTCAATGTCCAATCAATTAAATAACGGTTTGTACAGCTGTGCTCTCAGTGGGGGACCTTTCTTCCTTCCTCTGTGTATGCGTCCTCAGTACCAGATCCTGGGCTATGCCTTATCCTTCAGGGAGTGAGCTGAGAAGCAAAACCTCAAGGGTGCAGGGAAATCCCGAGGTGTGTGCGGGATCCCCTGTCAAAAACAGTACCTGAGGTCCAATGAGGCTTTTTCTTCCCCAGCCTGTGTTCTGTATCCCGAAGGATGGAGATCCAGTTGTGGGTCTCCCAAATCTTGTCTCTTCTCTCCTCCTGATATGGGACCTCTCTGGAGGAAAGGTCTAGTTTGAAAAACAGGATAATATTGCCCAGCTTCACAGTGAGGAGGGGGAGGTACTAAACCTCACAAAACAAAAAGCAAAACGGTTTCTTGAACTGAGGCAATGAGTTACTGCTGCCCTTCTACTTTGGGAAAGGGGGTACACAGACACAGGACGTCTCACCCCTGGCCTCTGGATTTGATGTTTATCCCTCACCAGCACTAGCCAGAGTCTAACCCAAGTTGGATTCCTAAATCTCAAAACTGAACTGAAAACGAGATAGTTCCTGACAGGCAAGGGGTGCACTGCAGACCTGCTCCTCACAAAACGGGACTATTAGACAAGGTAGGCCTAACTCATGTTAAAAGTATTGCAAAACAGCTCCTTCAATCCCAAGAGCCAACTCAAAATGATCACATTTACTCGGCTATTAGCTCCTCACGTGAACTCAGGAGATCCCATCCACAGCCAGCCTGAAGGGGGAGGTACTGTATGGGAATGGTCTCTCCCACTAAGCTGGAAAACCTATGGCAGAGATCGAGGGCCAGCTAGTGGGCAATCAAGGGCTCCCCATACTGTTACAGCAGCACAGTGAAATCAGGCATTTGCATCAGTCTGTGGGTTCTTTTTTCTAAAGAGAGCTGCTAAGGAACTCAGTTTCTGGAGGCCGACTTTTAGCTACTCTTGTGATTTGAACTTATATCCAAGTTCATTGTGCTGTCTGCAGTCCTGCTTCTTTCTTTGAAATCAGCACTACGGGTAATGGTGTATTTAGGAGGAGATGTAAACTGGTCACTTGGCAGCTGTGCCTAAAAGCAAGCCAAAAAAAAAAAGGCTTGAGAAGTGTGCCGTGCAGCTGCACACTTATTTCTTGATAACTGCAGTTTGATAGAGCGCTTGAGTGTTTCTTGTGTTCTGCTACGAAAACAGCCCTTCATCTGTACAATCGTTGAGAGACAGGGCAAAAATACAGGAACTGTGCCAGCCATGCACAGAACAGTATCTGTGTAGCCCATAATGTTCATTTCATTCTATCCAATTCCAAACTGCATTTAGAAAAATAATATAATTGTCTTTATCAATGTATTTGTTTTTCTCATGCTGCATTAAAATACTGCATGCCTATGGAAAATGTCTTAGAGACATATTTTAAAATAGAATAACTACTGCTAGGTAAACACCCTAATTCAGGCATTAGCAGTTTAGGGGGAACCAAAACCTTGATATGATTCTTTTGCTATTTTCCTAAGCACAAGCATACTTATTAAAGCACCACTGACATCTTGGAAAAAAAACCCTGATTTTTAATTCTATGATCTCACTTACCAAGCTATTAAATTCTGTTTGGCTCCTTTCTTAAAAGTCTTTATTTTCTTGGATAGGATACAAAGCTTTTCCTAAAAGGGAAGATTTCCTTTGTGGACTATGTCTCCATCTTCTTCCTAAGGCTGAACTAGTGTTGTTATTCATCCAGTTTTTCACCGAAAAGTCAGGCTTTGTCAGTTTGTATGGTATCCAGTTACAATAATAACCAGGCAAGATAAAAGTCTGGTTGGCAACTTTAGCCTTGAGCCAGTTTCTGTACTGATGGTGACCAATACAAGATGGCAATCGTGCTGACGGCCTGTGATCTGCCATCCAGAACTGGGCAGCAGCATATCAGAGGGAGATTTTCAGAGTGGGAACCTAAGTTCAAATTATGCAGGCATTTTTTCCCCCAGACCTTGTAGCAATTTTTAAAGGGAAAACTTTCCCTTTGAAAATTGCCTGAGGGAAGGTAACATAGAAACATAGAAATGACGGCAGAAGAAGACCATACGGCCCATCCAGTCTGCCCAGCAAGCTTTCACACTTTTCTTTTCTCATCTTATCTGTTACTCTTGGCCCTTAGTAACTTTTTGGTTCTATTTCCCTTCCACCCCCGCCATTAATGTATGTGCACAAATTTCCACCTGCTTTTTGTGCATGTACATTTTCCAGCTAAAAGTTATGGGCCTGATTTTCAAAAGCATTTAGATGCATAAAACTGGGATTTAGATGTATAAATGCACTTTACCTGTGCAAGTGAGCTTTTAAAAATTGCCACAATACATGCCATTGAATTGTCCACTCTCATAAGTGCTCTTTATGCACGTAAATGGCTTTTGAAAATTGCTTCGATAGTATGTTCTCCAAGCCTTCGATAGTATGTTTCTCCAAGCCTTCCCTGAACCACCAGACAATCACTAGCTGGCCTTCTTTCTTACCCAGTCTGTCACTCCGTTTCTCAAAGAAAAAAAAAAAATGGACTCTTAGACTTCAGATTAAAGCACCGTTCTTAAGTTTGTAACTTGTACACTCTACGGTAAAATTACTTTACTGGCCTTTTCTTCTTTCCAGCTTGTTGCAAGCTTCCAAGTTCTCGCCCCCTGTTGATTGTAACTTTGACTTATTCCTGCTTTGGTTATCTTTCGTTTACGTGAATTTGTTACTCTAGTTTTTTCCCTTTGTTAAACTTAAACCGATCCGATATGGTAATCTACTATGAAGGTCGGTATATAAAATTGTTAAATAAAATAAAATAAAATGTTATATTTACAGGTGTAACTCGTTTGAAAATTCACTTGCATATACATACTTTTAAGAATCCAAGGAGTAGATATTCAAAAGTTGTTTGTTTATCTAAGCTAGCCAGACAGACATATCCAGCTAACTTAGATGGGATATTCAGCAGCAAGGCTATGCTGCTGAACATCCCTGGACAACTTGTTAGTTAAATGGATAAGTCTTATCCATTTTAGTTTAGACCTGCTATTGAGCAGGTCTAACTTAGGTGGATAAATTAATTATTTTTGTAACGCCGAATATTGTTACTTAGCTGGATACCAATCTGCTCATTGCCCACCCACAACTTGCCCAGCTAACTAGATAGCCAGATAAGTCACTTATCTGGCTGTCTAGAGGCCACTGAATATAAACACCTCCCACAACGTCTTAACACTGCGGCAGCGACGCCGAAGGAGAGCTCCAGGAAGGGAATCCGGACCAACAAGCCTTATTGGGGGAAGCACTGGGGACAGCCCTCCAGCACCGCAACATCGCCAGAGTTGCGTTGAAAGTGCTCCCTCCCCCCCCCCGGAACCACCAGCGAGAGGAAGGAATCCCGGCTCCAGCTCAGCGACTCTGCTCACAGCCCTCCCACCTCCCCCAACTTCTTGAATACCGCAGCGACGCCAAAGGAGAGCTCCAGGAATGGAGCTTGGACCAGCAAGCCGCATCAGAGGAAGAACCAGGGACAGCCCTCCAACACAGTAACAGTGCCAGAGTTGCGCTGAAAGCGCTCCCTCCCCCCTGCAACCACCAGCGAGAGAAAGGAATCCTGGCACCCTTTCGGCAATTCTGCCCACAGCCCGCCCACCTTCCCTCGACTTCTTAAATACTGTGATGACACCGAAGGTGCTTGTGCCTTTGGGTGCACCCTTGGTGCGCACATGAAGGAGCAAGATAAAGGAGCCTGCCCTTTTGTGCGCCCCTTCATGCTCACATGATTGACATTACTTACTTTCGTCTCTACTTCAGCGATCATCTCAATAATCCCAAGAATGACTCCTGCAACCATGGACCAGTTGTACTACATTGAACCGATATGTGGATGAGGCATATACGGAGATCTAAGGAGAACCACCAGCATGAGACAAAGAAGGACAACAAACTTAATCTTCCCAAGAATAAGTTCTAGCACATCAATTATCTCCTCCTGCTTAATATTCACTCTTATTATTAAATGTCCAATCTATACAAAAAAAAAATCCCTCTGATTAATGACCTACTAGAAGATTTACAACCCACTATGTTTTGTATATTAGAAACTTGGCTGACAGACAAAGATAACATAATCCTAAACCAAATTTCTCATCCCGACTATGAGGTTTTCATGTACCTAGACTGAAACGTAAAGGTGGGGGTTTATTAGTAATAAGTAAAAAAGAACTAAAACTAGTATATTACAAAGTAGACGTTACCCCACCCTATGAAATGGCAATATTAAAATTTCATCAGCTATTGCCCTCCAGGCTTATTACAAAAGCTATTGCCCTCGAGGCTTACTACAAAAAGATTGCTCACCACTAATAGAATTATTAACCAAGGTATTTCCTTCACCAGAATCTATAATAATTATAGGAGATTTTAACCTACTGGTAGACAATCACCCAGAACATTTAGCATGTGAAATGTTTCTAGAAGCAATGAAAGCCATGGGATGGTCGAATGCAATGCACAATGTGGGCCACACTCTAGACCTAATAGTTGTTAACACAAGTAACTGCATAATCAATACCTCGCACATGTTAGTGCCATGGTCCGATCACCAACTGATAAAAGCAGAAATAGCCCTCACCAACCAAATCTGCAAGAGTATGGATAATAAGTATATATTTACCTTCAGAAAAAAAGAGATAGAAGTACTAGCGGAAGCAATATTTATTTATTTATTTATTTGCTTTTATATACCGACGTTTAGCTAGATGCCTTCACTCCAGTTTATAGGTAAAACAACATATTACAATTAAGGAAGCAACTGATATCCATAGTAAATTACAAGGTTAAGGAAAAACAAGATATGGATCAACTTATATAACTTATATCAACTTATATAACATCGTTGCTGGAATAAAACAGTGTAACGGGGAAGGTAAAAGCTATAGTTGGATTATGACACCGGTACCGAGTTGTTTATAGCCAACTTCAAATATCGACGCCAATTAAGCCTGCGATTAAATATTGAATATCACCATTATAAATAATAATAGATGGATCAATAGAAGCCAAGATACATGAACTAAATCTAATCAACACCACAACAGCTTTTGTCTCCTGGGACAAAATAGTCAATGGCATAGCTGAAAACCTAAGCACTGTTCAGATGAAAACCATTAACAAAGATAATAAAAGAAACTCTGGTACAATGATGAACTAAGAACCACAAAACAGAATCTTAGGCAACTAGAGAAACAATGGCAGAATTGTTCTGCTAAAGCCCTAGGAAAATACAAATCTTGCCTCAAAAAATACAAAACAATAACCAATAAAGCAAAAAAAGATTACTATGCTAAACAGATTCACGGGGCTATTTTTAATTCTAAACTTCTCTTTGAGACAGTTAAACATCTAATTAAAGACCCAGCTGTTGCGATGCCATCCGCAGCAGGAGCTACGAGCAACCTCTCACCTTCTTCAGCCAGCTGAACCGTCTCCCCAGTGCTGTCCTTCCACGGCCCGGAGGCTGCCCACGTGGTCTCCCGCGGCAGGGCCACGGACGCTATGATTTCCTGCGGCCCGGAGGCCGCCTTCTTCGCTGCTCCCGCGGCTAGCCAGAAGTTGTGGACTCCAGCCTTTTTCGCGGCATGGAGCTGCGCCGGGGTTCTCTTTTGTGGCAGGGAACCGCTGATGTCATTGTCCTCTTCTGCGGCCGGGAGGCCGCTCCGGAGCTCCTCTTCACGGCCTGGAGGCTGCCACTGGAGTTTCCTGGCAGCAGGAGCCGCTTCCCAGTCCTCCTTCAGCGGCAGGAGCCGACTCCAACATCGGTGCTTCCTTCAGGCCTGCTTCAGCTCTCCTCCTACGCAATGGCAGGATGGCCGCTATCCCTGATTCTGCACTCCTGTTTCCTGTTCTCCTTAGGCACGGGGCCGCGCCTCTCTCCTGGTTTTAAAGGGCCAGTGAGCGAGCAGGCCCTGGATGACATCACATGGGCATTCCTGTCTCAGCCCTACTTAAGTTGTCATTCCAACTTCATCTTTGCAAGGAGCAAGTTCTCTCTAGGACTTCCTACATTCTTCGCTCCTGTTTGGCTTCTTCTTCATGTTCTTCATGGGATCCTTCGTCATCGCCGACGTCTGTCTTGGACTCTGCTGATGCCTCGTCCATCCTGATGTCTCCATTGTCCCAGTCCTGATGTTCCTTGTCCCGTCTTGATGTCCTGATGTCCGTCCTGTCTAGATGTCCAAGGCTTCACTTGATCCATACTAGCATGGTCCGCGACCAGCCTGGCTGGGTTGGTAGGGCGCGCTGCAGCCCAGTGGTCTGCGACCACCCCCGTTGGAGTGTGTAGGGCGCTGGTGGGTCTTCTCCATCTTTGGAGCTGAGGATCTCCATGTTTCTTCCCATCTCCTCCTGGATCTGGAGTCTTCTGGACATCCACTTTGTCTGTCCCAGCTGCCCTTCACTGAGTGTCCAGAAAGTCCATCCCGGATGTCCTGGATCTTCGCCTTGGAGGCTCGTCTCTTCATCGTTCCTCCGATGCTCTGGATGGCTACACCTAGCCTCTGGTGGGCAGTGCTCCAGTGAATAGCCTGTGAGCCGTTCTGGCCACTGCAGCCTCCTCCCAGGCTGTGGGTGTTAGAGCCTTATCCGGAGTTTTCTCCATCTTGAGTTTTATCCTGATTTTAAGTAGTCTCATCCTCACTTCATCTGAGTCCGATCTTCATCTGAATCCTGTCTTCATCAGCATCCACGTTCAAGTCCTCAACCACCTCTGCCTCATGTCCGGCCTGCCGCCTCTGCCGTTACCCAGCGGCAGGTCCGAAAGGGCTTGGAGTGGTTGGTCTCACTGAGGGCTTGCGTGGTTGGTCTCACTGAGGCTGTGCAGGTCGGCAGGGGCTTGGTCTTGTTCCATTCCCAGACATGGACTCGTCTCAGCGCAAGGGCACACACTTCTCGTCCCGCAATGGGGAGCGCCCCCTAGTGCTCCCTTCCATCACAGCGCAACAGTAACATCTTTCATATCAAGAAGCTACAACTTCACAAAGGCCTCTTGCAATGAATATACCACTGCACTCTTAGACAAAATCAATAAGCTGAAAAAACAATTCATAAACTATTCCCCAACAAAAGCACCTGAAGACTCAAAGAACACAGTCAAATGGTCCACATTTGACAGAATATCAAAATTGAAAATCAGTCAAATCATTAATAAAATCAAACCTATACCAGCTAGTCCATTAAAACAAGTTCACCAAGTTATCACTCCAACAATCACATCCCTGATTAACCATTCCCTATCAGAAGAAATCATACCTCAAAGTTTAAAACAGGCAGTGATAAAACCAATCCTAAAAAAATAAGTCTAGTTGAACAGATGATTGGGACAATTATCGTCCAATATCTAATTTGCCGTTCATAGCAAAAGTTCTTGAGAATATCACTTGGAAGTTCACAATATCCTATACCCAAATCAATTTGGATTTAGGAAACATCACTCAATGGAGACATTACTTCTCTCATTAACGCACTCGGTTTTGCGAGGAATCAATTCAGACGAATCTTATTGCCTAATGCTAATTGACTTAACAGCAGCCTTTGACATGGTCGATCATAATCTATTATGCCATCAGCTGAGAAACATCGGGATCGACAGTACAGTTAGCAAATGGTTCTCATCATTTCTCTCTAACAGAACATTTCAAGTCAAACTGGGCAACCAGATATCTGACATCTTCTTGTGTGATACAGGTGTCCCTCAAGGCTCAGCACTCTCAGCAACACTATTCAATGTATACATGCTCTCACTGTGTAAATAACTAACAAATCTAGAAATTGTGGGGCAGATTTTAAAACCTACGCGTGCGGCCTACATTTGTGCACGCTACACGGCGCGCACAAATGTACACCTGATTTTTTAACATGCTTGCGCAGCCGCTCGCATGTTATAAAATCCAGGGTCGGCGCGCGCAAGGGGATGCACACTAGTGCACCTTGCGCGCGCCGAGCCCTAGGGGAGCCCCGATGGCTTTCCCCGTTCCCTCCGAGGCCGCTCCAAAATCGGAGCAGCCTCGGAGGGAACTTTCCTTTGGCCCCCCCCCACCTTCCCCTCCCTAACCCGCCCCTCAGCCCTACCTAACTTATTTTGTAAGTTATACCTGCCTCTGGCAGGCGTAACTTGCGCGCGCTGGCCAGCAGCCAGCCGGCGTGTGATCCCCCGGCACAGCAGCAAATGGCCGCTGTGCTGGAGGCCTCGGTCCCGCCCCGCCCCAGCACCCCACCCGCTCCCCGCCCCGCCCCTTTCACAAAGCCCTGGGACATACGCACGTCCCAGGGCTTTGCGGGCTTCGCCGGGCCTATACAAAATAGGCTCGACAAGCGCAGGAGTGGTTACGCGCATAAATCCTTCTAAAATCCACCCCTAAATTATTCTTGTTCGCAGACAACCTCCAGTTCTACATACCACTCTCCAGATCATTTGAAAATACAGCTGCCATAATATCCAAATACATGAAAGCAATACAACAAGAACTCTCTCAACTTAAACCAACACTAAACCCTAAAAGGACTGAAATAATTTGGCTAAGTAGAAGCTCATCAATAGTTAAACCACCCGCCTTAGACCTCGACAACTTTCTAATTAATCCTTCAAATAAATTATGGGGTTTAGGTGTACAACTGGATCAGAACTTAACAATGAAAATACACATCAGGAAACTGATTAAGACAGGTTATGCTAAACTACGTATACTACAAAGATTAAAACCACTACTAACTGTTGTGGACTTTCATACTGTGCTACAAACTCTAATATTCTTAAACCTAGACTACTGTAACTCCTTACTTCTAGGTCTCCCAGCAAGTCACTTAAAACCACCATAACTACTTCAGAATGCCGCAGCAAGACTATTAATAGGATCTAAGAAATCTGATCACATTACACCCTCCCTGATGGCACTGCATTGCTTACCAATACAATCCAGAATCTACTATAAAGTAAGAATGATAATATTCAACATCATTCATTCCAGTAACACCAGACTATTAGGAGTGACACTACAGCCATACAACCCTCAATGAACACTAAGATCCCAAAATATAGGTCTACTAAATTTTCCCACAATACGGAGTACACACCATAGCGGGTCCAAAGCTCTGGAATTATCTACCTGAGACATTACGTAACCTAACATAGAAAGAAATTTAAAAATGAACTAAAAACTTGGCAATTCATAAATGCATATAATTTAACATAAAACACAGAATATGCAGAGCCACAAAGATTTGAAGGACAAAAGATAACTATCACAAATAATAAAGCAACTGAGAGAACGCAAGATTCTCAAACAACCCACAGACTAAGATGTGAAAACTACCATTCTTATCCGAAACTACACATACTCCATGCCTATTGTACTAGCTTAATTCCATAGGTCCTAGAAACTGCCTTAGATAGATGGAAATTAATACCTACAGACAATTACCAACACTGTAACCAATCATTTTGTTTCTGATTTTTTGCTGAATTTATAACTATGAATGTCAGTCTGTAAACCATTGTGATCTATACATGGAATGACGGTATATAAAATGCTTAAATAAATAAATAAAACCAGATATTCAGCAGCTGCTAGATAGCCAGGTAAGTCCTACTTATCCAACTATCTGCTGACTGAATATCGGGCCCCAAAAGCCTACTAACAAACCTCTCGCCATCCCATCCTCAGGAACGCCTCCTTAGTGGTTAAGTGAAACTACATGCATAGTGCTTCTACCCATGGAATTTCACCTGCATGTAGGATAGAAAATTTTCAGAGCCATTTGCCTCTGGAAATGGCTTTTGAAAATTGCCAGCTAAGTGGTGGTGGCTGAATAGCCAGTTGCATTAATTGTTTGGCACTTAGCTGGATAAGTACTTATCCAACAAAGTGATGGGCTGGATAAGGGCGGATAAGGGAGGAGCTACTTAGCCAGTTAACTTAGCTGGATAAGTGCCAATATTTGGCCTTATCCAGTTAAGTTAACCAGATAAATTAGACCTTCGCAATAGCAGGTCACAGTCAGCCAGATAAGACTTATCCAGCTAGCGATTTTTATGGGGATTTTCATCAGTATAGCCATACTGCTGAATATCCCTTGAGCATTAGTCAGATAAGTCTTATCCGACTAACTTACTTTGCTGAATATGTTTGAATATTGATGCCTAGTTGTCTACTTTATATTCAGGTGAATTTTCAGCTAAAAATGCAGGTTGCTAAGCTTGGCTAAAAATCTTCCTAAATTTATGTGCCTATAATTTAGGGCAAATTTAAGGATTCAACATTTTTCGAAAACTGATCCATTTATTATTTATTATTTATTTATTTTTTACTTTTATATACCGATCTTCTTGCATTCGATACAAATCAAACCGGTTTACAGTGAAACAAAAAAGGCTTACCCTTGAGCAATTACATAGAACAAGAAACATCTAAAAACAACTTTGATTAACATCTCAAAAAACCAACTTTGAGTAACAAGGTATATGTGTTAAATAATAGCGAGAGCAAAGATTAGAGTGATATGGCACTAAGGAAAGAAACTAGGCGTTGGATAGTCTAAAACAGCATACTAGATGTATGCTTATTGCAGCCTTTGTTTTGGAGTCAGATTGAGACTGAGTGTTGCATCTGTTTTTCCATAATAAAGGTCAATTATTTTATGATCAAAGGATCAGGATTTATCCTAATCTTAGTAAAGTCACACAACACAAATGCAAGTCCTTTCTGGCCATGTAATAAAATCTATATAATAGATCTTATATCTTATATCAAATCTTATATCTATATATAATTTGTTTTTCTCATTTTACATTAAATATATAAAGAGATGCATTATATGTTTTATGATCCATCTCAGCTAGAAAAGATTATTAAAAATCACTCTGCTTTCCCTCAGAGTTGCCACAAATTTAAATAACTCCCTGTGAGAGAAACTTATTTATAATACTTTTGGAACTATAGCTGTGTATATACTCAGCATGCCCTTTGTTTTGTGGTGAGTTTTCTGGGGATGTGCAGTGGAAAGATTTTCATTTCAGTTCATTCATTCATTTGTTGCATAGAGCACAACTATTTGGTTCATTTGTTGTATTTGTTCATTTACCATTAGAATCAAAGTGGGAAACAATGCAGCATATAGTTTGGACTCCCATATTAGGAGTTTTAGGAGTTTTCTCTTCATTTCTAATGAAATGTGGGAAGACATAATCAGAATGGTTAAGGCATGCAATGAATCAAGACTATGTCAGTGTGGCATCAATAGTGGCATGAAGAACACAAGGACCCACAATGGGGCAAACTGGTACTAGCAGTGGCAGGAGCTCTCCAAGCACCATCAGAGAAGCAAAAAAGCAACACTCAAAGGTTTCAAAAGAGGGATTCAAAAATGGTGGCATGAACTTTCAAAGGCAGCACAAGAGGCAAAGTGGCACCAAGAGTGGCATCAACATCCTAAGGCTCTATGAAGGGGAAATGAGGCAGAAAAGGTGGAATAAAAACCTCAAAGCACCAATAAAGGGACAAAACAGCTCAAAGGCATCAACACACCAAGGCATCATGAAAGGTGCAAAGCAGCCCCCCAGGTGGCAAGAAGACCCCCAAGGTGTAGAAACTAGGGTGCAGAAGCAAGGCAGAGTAGTAGTGAGACCTCAAGGTGCAAAGTTTGTGTATGGCAGCACTGCTAAGTAGAAGAAAGACCCCTAAGGTATAGGATAAGGGATATAGCAGCAAGGCAGAGTGTCTTGGGAGATCTTTGTTTTCCTGTTGAAGCACTTGTCAATTGTCAGATTTAGTATAAGAGAGTGATCTGCTGTCAGTACCATTTTTGTGACATAAGCTTTTATTACATTCCCTATTTAGAACTGATGTTGCTGCTGGATGGAATTTCAGGTTTCTCATGAAATTTGCTTTCTGATTGAAACTTTTGTCACAATCAGAACATGACAATGGTCTCTTATCAGTGTGGCTTTCCTGGTAATTTGAAAGATTTTCTTTCTTAAGAAAAATATTCTTTAGCTAAATACAGTCTCTTCCCTTTGCTGATTTTCTGGTGTCGCATTAGTTCTCTCTTCTTACTGAACATTCAGAACATGGAAAAAGGTCTCTTCTATGCATCTTTTTCTTGTGCCTGCCTTTCTTCCTTCTGACTGAGGGTTTTTGGGGCAGTACACCCCAATATAACCAAGAAAGAAGAATGGTGGAAGAACTAGACTGGAATCCTAGTGATGTACAACAAAACAGGTAAGGTAGAGAACCAGAAAAGAGATGGTGTAGGAGCAGAAACTTGTATTTTTTTTTTCTTTTCTTTAAGATTTTTTTCTGGGGCAAAACAATCCAGTATAGTGAACAAAGAAACAGGTTGGGACAACAACTCTGGAATTATAGAAGGGTACAACAAAACAAAAAACCAGAAAAGAGGTGGGGTGTGAAGAAAAGGTACCCACTGTGGCCCACTGAAACAAATGGACAGGGTCTCACAAATGAAACAATTTTCATCCCATTCATTTATGTTTCTCATTAATTTCAATGGCTCACTGAAGTCTATGGCTGTATACTGCTGAGAAAAAAACAACAACTGGTAGCTTCAGCAACTAGCTCTTGCCTGTGTGACCTCATTGCCTTGTCAGAGCTGAGGCGGGACAAGTTGGCAAGGAAACTATCCAGAGGACAAACCACAGTGCAGCATCTATTTGACTAAACTATAGCTGCTATCTGGATCAAGTAAGACTGACATTCCTCTCTAGCTCTTGGTGGAAAAGGATGTGTTATTAGAAGCTCTCACATAGGCTGATGCAATAATCTGAGTGTTAAGAAACTGTGGTGGTTTTCAGCGCACATTTTTAATGCTCAGATTAAAACATTTTTAAACTCCTAATGCAGTAAGCAAATGCTATGCAAATGCATTCAAATTTAAAAACCGTGCATTTGCTGTAAAATTGTTGAATGTCCATTTTAACTCAGGAAAGTGGGTGGGAGGAAGCCCTGACAGTAAAGATTGCGGCCATTTATATTGAAATGCCTTCCCTAATTTCCCTTACATGAATTTCCTAATAAGTCTCTCATGAAGGACTTTGTTAAATACTTTCTGAAAATCCAGATACACTATATCAACTGGCTCACTTTTATCCACATATTTATTTGCACCCTCAAAAAAATGTAGCAATTTATGAGGCAAGACTTCCCTTGGCTAAATCCATGTTGGCTTTGCCTCAATAACCTGTACTTAGCTATATGTTCAGCAGTTATGCTCTTTATAATAGTTTCTACCATTTTACCTAGCACAGATATCAGACTCACTGGTATGTAGTTTCCTGGATCATCCCTTGATCAATTTTTAAAAAATGGTGATAAATTGGCAACCCTCTAGTCTTCAGGTACCAATAGCAGGTCAGCAATTTCATTTCTCAGTTCTTTCAGCACTCTGAAATGTATACCATCTGCTCCAGGTGATTTGCTACTCTTTAGTTTGTCAATTTACCCTAGTATATCTTCCAGGCTCAATGAGATTTGTTTCAGTTCTTCTTTGAATAACAATTCTAACATGGGTATATTTCTTCCATCTTCCTCAATGAATGCAGAAGTAAAGAATTAATTTTGTCCCTCTGCTATGGCTTTGTCATCCCTAAGTGCCCCTTTAACCCCTTGATCATTTAATGGGCCAACTGACTCCTTCACAGGCTTTTTACCTCTCTCACCTCACCTTTTAATCATACTGATAATCATTTAGCCTTCTTTCCACCTTTTCTAATGTGTGCAATACATCTGGTCTGGGCTTCCAAGATGGTATTTTTAAACATTAATGCAAAGAGACAGGAGAATAGAGAGACTATACAGTAGATTAGTCTATGAACTCCACACCACAATAAACCATAACTATAATACTATGTGTAATAAAACTACCGGTGTAAGTACCTTGGTACAATTGGTCATGAACTATTTCGCTAAATGACTATGTCTAATGATATATTGTAACCGAACCTTTGACGGCACCTGTTAGAATGTACTATTGTACACTTTTACCTACATTAAATATGTGCCTACATGTAAACCGTTGCGATGGTATTTAACTTAGCAACGGTATAGAAAAGTTTTTAAATAAATAAATAAATAAATATAAACTCTTAACCTTTGCAGTTGCTCCTTTCAGTTTTTTTCATAACCATTTTCCTTATTTTATCATTGTCACCTTTTTGAAAATTAAATACTGTCACAGTAGATTTCTTTTTTGTGCTCCCTCCAGTTATTAAGTCAAATTTTATAATGTTGTGATCACTATTGCCATGTAGTTCCAACACTGTTACTGTTACACTCTTTGGCAGCTTCCACAGCGTGGCCTACTCCGCTCACCTCACTACTCCATCTACCAGCTCCGAGCTCACCTCCTCAGTGACCTCTGCCAGTTTGCAGTGTCCCCGGCTTCCCCGCTTGCCTTCGCCTGACAAGGTCTCACAGCGGAGCTCCCGCTGGGGCTCCGCGTCTTCCTTCCTTCAGCCCCACCCCTAGGTGTGCGCACGGCCTAGTCACTCCTTTTAAGGACACTAGTGTGAGAAACCCGGGTTCGACGCTCCCCGATGACGTCTCCAGCTCTCAGCATAAAGGGCAGGGCTCATTCCCTGATCCCTGCCTTGGCAATCGGGTTGACACCGTGAGTGTTTCTAGTTTGCCTCTGCGTTCCAATCTGTATTCTAGTCTCATTCCAGCCTTTGTTCCAGTCTCGTTCCAGTCCTGTTCCAGCATCCTTCTGTTCCAACTTTATAACATAATTACTGTAACAACATAATTACTGTAACAACAAATATTTCCAATAAACAATATGAAAATACAACATAAAATTCAGCATTTCTAACAGCATTTTAAAATACAGATTTTACTCAACTTCATTCCCCCAAGAGACCTCAACAATTCCATTTTTTACTTATTCATCAACAAATGCTCAATACATTTCCTACCTCTGAAATGCCTCCTCAAAAAGGCAGGTTTTTAAAGTCTTTTTAAATGCCCCATGATCTCTCATAAAGTAAAGCTCATTGGGCAAGTAATTTCACAACAGTAACCAATGGAGATTAAAAGGTACCGCGTGATATGATGATGACTACTTACACCTGACAACACTCTTGCTGCAGAGTGCTGAAGCAATTGTAGAATGTTGCGCTTGGAGGTGGACCCTTGTCCTGGAGCAGTGGAGAACGGCTCCCTGGTAGGGACCAGGAAGCACCTGCCCCCAGGGGGCAGAGCACAGGAGGAAACAGAGGCTAGGATGAGCTTCACCACTGGAAGCCCGCGGTCCCCCCGGGTGGAGTCCGTAGGGACCCGGGCTGCTTGGACTTAGGTGGGCCTCGCAGGGTCTCCTGGAGAGGTAGTAGAGAGGCGTGCCCATGAACAGCAAGGAAGCATGGTCGGACACTAGGCTGTAGGTCTGGAGGAGCAAGGAAGGCCAGAACAGCATAGGTGATGACAAGGCAAGGGACAAAATCAGAATCAGGAGACGTGATCAATGGCAGCCGGGGTCAGAATCCGAGGATCAGTCTGAGGAGTAGTCAACAAAGCAGGGGTCAGGTTCCAGAGGTCAGACGAGGTCACAAGACAGGCAGAGGTCCGGATCCAGGCAACAAAAAGAATGGTCAAGGAGCAGGCTGAGGTCAGTTCCAGAGAGACATTCTGAGGGTACAACCTGGGGAGACAGGACAGACAGATGCTGGAACAGAAGGACGCTGGACAAGGCTGGAACAATAGGACGCTGGAACAAGACTGGAACAAGACTGTGAACACGGAGGCAAACTAGTACACTTACAGTGCCGACCCGATTGCCAAGGCAAGGAAGTGCAGGCAGGGACTTCCTTATATCGTACGTTCAATCAGGGAGTGCTGCAGAGCTAGGACCCGCCCCTGGCCCTACAAGAGGCCGGGCAGTCCGCGCGTGCGTAGGGGCGTGGCCAACGCCACTGGGGATGCCGAACTTTGGCGTGAGGTCTGGTGCACAGTGGAAGGCCCGGCGACCGCCGCCGCAGGACGCCGAAGCCTGGAGGAGCTCGCAGCTGCCACTGGGGAGGCCGACCCGTGACTTGCAGAGGAGCTAGCGAGGTGAGCAGGCCCGTGCGCGGGCCGGGCGCGGATGGGGCGCGCAACATAGAAATTTAATCAAATTCTTCGGTAACCCTATAAACAACAAATTACAGTAATCTGCATTTGTATAAAACAACATTTGCACACTAAACGAAAAGCATCACTCTCTAAAAACAGTTTCAGCGTAGTTTGTAATAGCCAACTCTTATAATTTTCCAAATATGATCTTTCATTGACAACCTGCAATCAAATTGCACTCCTAAATACTGAGCAAACCTCGAAAGTGATAAATCTAATCCCTCAAACAAGAAAATTGTTAAATTCTCCATTAAGGTGTTTCTCATTAAAACCAGAATTTCCGTTTTGTTACTACTATTTTATTCCCTTTTTCACCTGGAATTTCTATCCAGAAAGATTCAACATTGCATTTTGTTTCCTGCAAAACTTTTATCCTTTTTGACTCAATGTTCTCTTTAACATATAATGCCACCCCTCCACCAATTTGATCCATCCTATCATTGCGATATAATTTGAACCCTGGTATCACAGTGTCCCATTGGTTATCCTCCTTCCAGCAGGGCTCTGAGATGCCAATTATATCTACCTCTTTATCCAGTGCTATACAGGCTAACTCTCCCATCTTATTTTTTAGACTTCTAGCATTTGTAAACAGACATGTCAAAGTATATTTTTTATTTGATTTAACAACCTGCTGATCAGTTGACATGAATAATTTGGAATCTTTCTGCACTCTACTTAAAGACACCTGGTCCACTTTGGCATTTATTGCAACCTCTCTACTGGGATGCCCTATTTTCCCTGTTCTCTTAGTATGCTTCAAAGAAGCATCATTCTGAACCATGCACTTCTGAGTGACTATTGGTTTTCCTCCATCATCTAGTTTAAAAGCTGTGCTATCTCCTTTTTTAAAGGTTAGTGCCAGCAGCCTGGTTCCACTCTGGTTAAGGTAAAGCCTATCCTTTCAGAAAAGGCCCCAGCTTCCCCAAAATGAAGCCCGGTTTTTAACAAACCTAAAACCTCTTCTTTGCACCATTGTGTTATCCACACATTGAGACCCTGGAGCTCTGCCTGCCTCTGGGGTCCTGCACGTGGAATGGGGAGCATTTCTGAAAATGCTACCCTAGAAGTTCTGGATTTTAGCTTTCTATCTAAAACCCTAAATTTGGCTTTCAGAATCTCCCTCCTGCCTTTTTCTATGCCATTGGTAACTAAGTGTAGCAATACAGCCGGCTCCTCCCCAGCCCTATCTAAAATCCTATGTATGTGATATGTGAGGTCTGCCACCTTCACACCAGGCAGGCAAATTACCTTCACGTCCACCAGCCACCCAGCTATCAACCTTCCTAATAATTGAATCACCAATTATAATGGCCATCCTAGCCCTTCCCTCCTGAGCACATGCCCCTGGAGACCTATCCTTGGTGCAAGAGGATACTACATTATTATTATTATTATTTGTATACCATCAATCTGAATGAACAATCTTGGCGGTTTACAGCACATTAAATAACATAAAATAACAGTCTACATAATCCTAATTACAATAAGTTATAACCTAATATATGTGAAATTAAAACAATTATAATCAATTTATGATGCTCGGTCACTATCATTTTTTGGAAATGCAATGTTAAATAGCCATGTTTTCAATGCTTTTTTAAAGATCTTGATGTTCGATTCTTGTCTTAGCTCAACCGGCATGGTGTTCCAGAGTTTAGGGCCTTGAGAGCAGGTCCTAGCTACAGGATTGCTTCCTACTTAATCAAGCTGATGCTCTCCTTCCAGGTGACTTTTCTCCTCCAAGGCAGCATGGGGGCTACCAGATTGGAGGTGGGACTTCTCTGCTATGTCCCTGAAGGCCTTCTCTATGTACCTCTCTGTCTCTTTTAGCTCCTCCAGGTCTGCCACTCTAGCCTCCAGAGATTGGACTCATTCTTTGAAGGCTTGGAGCTATTTGCACTTAGGGGTAGATTTTAAAAGGTTGCACCCAGCGCGCACACATGTACGCCCAATTTTATAACATGCATGTTATAAAAGACTGGAAAGCCTCCCTTTCACTGCTGGACAACTCCTGTATCACAATTTTGATGATTTGTTATCGAGTTTCTAAGGGAGCAGGGATGAAAAGCTAACCTAAATTACTTTTAGTCTATAGATTTATTTTATATTTGTCTGGCAATGACCCTCAAACACTACAATTAACCTACCTATATCTTCCTAGTTACCCAGCTTATTGATTCTTGTTTTTGAATTAAATTCCTTCTGTAGAAAATCTGTAGCGAATTACTCCTACTAAACACAATTACCATATAAAATCAAAAGATATAAAACCAAATAAAACTCGATAAGACCTAGTAAACAGATAAGGTATAGCAAGGTAAATGGATAGAGTATACTTCACTGTCATAATCCGCTATATTGATAGGAGGAGCAATCAGATAGGAGTAGCAATCTGATGTATTCCGTAGGCGGAGATAGTAGTGGGTGGATCCTTGGGCCGGTGGCAGATGACCATGCCCCCGGGGAAGGTCCCGAGAGGGACCGCCTGCTAGGCTTAGAGTATGGAGACAGACACACACTAGTTCTTTTATTAAACAGGTCTTGAAACCACCAGAGGTGGCAGTAGTGAGCTGAAGTGCCCAGCAGGGCTGAAGTCCCTCAGATACTGGAACAGCGATCCCTGGATGGCTAAGCAGTTGAGAAACTGTAGATAGTGAGTTGGCAGGGTATGCAGAGTTCATGAACAGAACTTAGTTGACAACACTCTCATATTGGTCTCAGGGAGCTCAGGAGCTGGAAAGGATAGGCCCTCGAGGAGCGAGTACCTGGTTCCAGGGAAAGCTCTGAGAGAGCGATGGTAACTCACAATGATGTAGACAGTGATGACTTCCAGGCAGAAGAGAATCAGCAGATAGTCAGGAACGAGGGCCCTCGAGGAGCGAGTATCGGTTCCTGTCTGTAACCTGAAAAGTAAAGAGAGAGCGAGGCCCCCGAGGAGTGGGTACCTCTGGTAAGTCCGAGGAGGCAGAGTAGCTTAGGCAGGGTAACGTGAGTAAACCTTGTCCTAACCTGAACCCAAACCCTTTGCTAACTCGGTTTGTTAGCGATATCAGAGACCTTTAAATATCGGAAGCGGATGACGTCATCTCAGGGGGATGCCCCTGAGGTTCACGCCCTTGCTAGTACTTCACTCAGAGTGCGCGCGCGCGCCCTAGGCTTCAGGCAACATGGCGGATCTGCAGTGTCGAGCTGGTCCGGGAACGCCGGAAAGAGACGGTAGGGAAACGCCACGGCTTCCAGCCATACTTCAAACCTGGAGGGAGTCGCCACAGAGGTAAAGAGGGCGGAGTGGAGACGTCGGGCAGCGACGATCGCAACAGTACCCCCCTTCAAAGGGCTATCTCCTCTTCGGGTACCAGGCTTAGATTTTGAAGGATGCGCGAGGTGGTACTGATGAAGCATCTCTTTGTCCAAGATATTGGTCTGAGGCTCCCAAGATAGTAAGTCGGGGCTGAAACCTTCCCATATCAGAAGGTATTCAAAAGTCTTGCCTCTTATACGAACATCCAGAATCTCTTTCATCTTGATCTCTAAGTCGTCTTCTGCATCGATGACAGGTGGATCTTGAGTCTTGGAAGAATTATGTTTGTAGATATCAGCAGCAATGGAATGAGCTGCTGTGGACGTCACTGAGATCTTCAGTGGAAGTGGCGATGTTGAGAAACGTCCAAAACCCACTTCAAGTTATAATGCAATAATGGATCCTCATATTTGACAAAGGAACTCCTCAGATCTTCCATAGACATCTGAGAATGAAGTTGCTTCCTGTCCTTGAGTCCACCAGGGCAGGAGTCTGAACCGTAGCTGGTTCATAAATCACGGAGACTGGGAGAGAGGGCAGAGGAGAGAACGAGGTATGGCCTAAGAACAGTCCTCCAGCAGGACTTAGGCCCGTCCGTTTCCCGGACGAATGGGACATGTAGAGACATCATGGCCGGGCTGACAGCAGTACATGCATAGACTGCGCTTCTTCCGAACTCTTCTCTCCTTGGAGGTCAAGCGTCCATGGCCAAGTTGCATCAGTTCATCTGTATCAGCAGCGGAAGTTACTGGAACCATCTGAGGTGCATTGGTAGCACTGGCCTGTTTCAACCCTGATAACAACTTAGGCCGGAGTTCCTTCACCTTGTCCCGGAGTTGATGATCAATCCGAGTGGCCAAGGCTACTAATTCATCCAGCGAGTCAGGTGTCTGGCGAGCGGCCAGCTCGTCCTTCAATCGGGTATCCAGGCCTCTGCATAAAAGTGTCATGAGACATTTGGGTTCCAGCAGAGTTCTGCCGCAAGAGTCTTGAATTCTATGGCGAATTCAGCCAATGATTTGCTGCCTTGCTTCAAGTCCACTAAAGCAGAACCGGCAACAGAGGTTCGCGCAGGGTCATCAAAAATGGATTTAAAAAAGTCCATAAATCCTTCTATGTCCTGCAAAATGGGGTCCTTGCGTTCCCACAAGGTGGATGCCCATGACAGAGCTCTACCATCCAAGTACGAAAGGATGTAGGTGGTCTTAGAGAGTGCTATAGGAAATAAAGATGGTTGTAAAGTAAAGTGCATGCAGCACTGGTTCAAAAAGCCCCGGGTCTTCTGGATTTCTCCGGAAAAGTGGATTGGAGCTGCCAGTGGTACAGCAGTCTTCAAAGTTACCTCCTGTAACTGGCCTTCATGGTTGGAAGCTGTGCCTTGCACCTTCTGTGCGTGTAGCTGATGAAATGCTGCAGTAAGTTTCTCCAAGGCATCTTGCTGCTCCGAGATGCGCAGGGCCAGGCCCGGTATGGCCTGCAAGGTCGAGAGTTGTGCCGGATCCATGGAGATAGGCCGGGTCAGTGCAGTCAAGCCAAATCCATAGAGTTATGCCGGGTCCTGGATTCAAGCCGGATCCATGGAGTTAGCAATCTGTCATAATCCGCTATGTTGATAGGAGGAGCAATCAGTTATGAGTAGCAATCTGATGTATTCCGTAGGCGGAGATAGTAGTGGGTGGATCCTTGGGCCAGTGGCAGATGACCATGCCCCTGGGGGAAGATCCCGAGAGGGACCACCGGCTAGGCTTAGAGTATGGAGACAGACACACACTAGTTCTTTTATTAAACAGGTCTTGAAACCACCAGAGGTGGCAGTAATGAGCTGAAGTGCCCAGCAGGGCTGAAGTCCCTCAGATACTGGAACAGCGATCCCTGGATGGCTGAGCTGTTGAGAAACTGTAGACAGTGAGTAGGCAGGGTATGAACAGAACTTAGATGACAACACTCACATATTGGTCTCAGGGAGCTCAGGAGCTGGAAAGGATAGGCCCTCGAGAAGCGAGTACCTGGTTCCAGGGAAAGCTCTGAGAGAGCGATGGTAACTCACAATGATGTAGACAGTGATGACTTCCAGGCAGAAGAGAATCAGCAGATAGTCAGGAACGAGGGCCCTCGAGCGAGTACCGGTTCCTGTCTGTAACCTGAAAAGTAAAGAGAGAGCGAGGCCCCCGAGGAGTGGGTACCTCTGGTAAGTCCGAGGAGGCAGAGTAGCTTAGGCAGGGTAACGTGAGTAAACCTTGTCCTAACCCGAACCTAAACCCTTTGCTAACTCGGTTTGTTAGCGATATCAGAGACCTTTAAATATCGGAAGCGGATGACGTCATCTCAGGGGGACGCCCCTGAGGTTCACGCCCTTGCTGGTACTTCACTCGGAGTGTGCGCACGTGCGCCCTAGGCTTCAGGCAACATGGCGGATCTGCAGTGTCGAGCCGGTCCAGGGACGCCGGAAACAGACGTCAGGGAGACGCCGCGGCAGCCAGCCGTCCTTCAAACCTGGAGGGAGTCGCCACAGAGGTAAAGAGGGCGGAGTGGAGACGTCGGGCAGTGACAGTCCAACATTCACCAATTGACAAACTGTTTTGAATGACAATGATCTTCTCTATCCTAATAAGCATGGGTTCCGAAAAAACCATAGTACCGAAAGTTTGTTACTTTCCTCATTTGATCCACTGTTCCGAGGGTTTAATGCCAAGACCGACTACATTATGGTGTTATTAGATATCTCAGCAGCTTTTTGACACCTTAGACCACTCCATTCTACTTTCAAGACTTCATTCTATTGGCATAACAGGCATAGAAACATAGAAACATAGAAGTGACGGCAGAAGAAGACCAACGGCCCATCCAGTCTGCCCAGCAAGCTACGCAGTTTATCCATTTTTTTCCCCCCCCCCTTTTTCTCCCTCCCATCCGTCCCTATTGGCTTCCAGCACCCTCCGGCCCCAATTCCCTTCCACCCCTCCACCAATGCAGAGAGCGGCGCCATCCTAGTGAACATCCAGCTCAATCAGGGGTAGCAACCGCCGCAACCAGCAGGCCACACCCCTGCCCCTTACCCACCCCTGTTTTGTTTGCTTGTTTGTTTGTTTTTTTTTTTATTTTTGAGATGACAGCCCTCCATCCTTCCACTCCGTGAAGGTGGAACACCAACCACTGGCCTCCCGCTCCGTGAATGCCTCTGTGGCTACTGCCGCTCCGTGCAGTGTTTTGTTGCATGAAAGTGGAACACCAAGGCATGGTACTTAATTGGTTTCGCTCATTCCTAACCAATCTTTCCTACCATATAAACATTGGATCTAACTCATCTGACTGGTATACAATTTCCTTAGGCATACCACAAGGATCGGCCCTCTCTGCCACTCTCTTCAACATTTATTTGATACCTTTATGTCACGTATTAAACAATTTAGGGATCCAATTCAAGATATACACAGATGACATTCAGTTTTTCATTCTGTACACTGCATCATGGTCCAATACCCTTTCAACCTTTTGCTTATACATTAAAACAATTAACAGTTGGCTCTCTCACAATTGCCTCAAACTCAATACCACAAAGACTGAAATCCTTCACCTATCTTCTATTCCTCAATCTGCTTGTAGTCCTCCTGCACAATTCAGTTTAGACAGTAATCTAATCCAAATTGTGTCCAAAGCACAAAACCTAGGTGTCATATCACATTTCCAATACCATAACAAATTATTTCTTTAAACTCTATATCTTGAAACGCCTTCATCTGCTTCTATACCATGATGACTTTCACACAATCTTACATTCTGTAATCTTTAATGGTATTGATTATTGTAATGTACTCTTGATAGGACTACATGACAGTGCCATCCGTCCCCTACTTGGCTCTGCTCTCAACTACAAATTTATCAACCCAACAGGAACCTACGATCCATGCATAAAAATCTACTAGAAGTTCCCACAATTCGAGTTGCTAGGCTAGACATCACCAGAAGATGAGCCTTTTCCATCGCTGACCCCCAACTCTGGAACTCAATACCTGATAACTTGAGACAGATCACAATTCAGAAAAATTTTAAAAAGAACCTCAAAACCTTTCTTTTTAGGAGTGTCTTTGAAACTACTTCAACAGCTTAACTTGGCCCCTAATATATAATATATGTTTATATCGACTCTTAGAAAAAAGAAGCACCTTCCTTATTCTTTAAAGCAGAGACAGTGTTTTTTCCATTCTGAGTCAATGAGTCTGTCTAAAGTCCAAGCTACTGTATTTTAGTGTGTACATTTTTAATGTTTTTTATATTAACGTTATTTTAATTATGTATGTTAAATGAATATGTAAACCGCTTTGATCACCTAACAATGTAATGGTGGTATATAAATAATTTTAAATAAATAAATAAATAGTAAGGAAGTTTGAGGTATGCACACAAAATGGCATGCACTTCTAGTCCTTTTCTGCTGCAAATGGGGCGGTGCCTCTGGAAGCTAGGGCTGTGGAGTTTGAAGCCTGGATCGCTTGCTGAGACCTCTGAAGTCCTCTCCCAGTGATTGCTGGGAATGGTATGCAGATGAGCCTTCCAGTCCTCTTCTTCTATAAGGGGTGCAGGGCCCTTGGAAGCCGGGGCTGTGGAGTTTGAAGCCTGGATTGCTCGCTGAGTCCTCTGAAGTCCTCCCAGGCGCTGATGAGAACTGTATGCAGATAAGCTTTCCAGTCCTTTTATGCTTGCTGGGCTAAATAACACCTCAGGTGATTGAATGGGTGGGGAATCTTTTGGCCAGGCTGGTAGGAAGGTGTCACTTCCTCTCTGATGTAGCTATGCAGAAGCAACTGCACTGGAGCTTGCGAGTAACAGTCCTGGGGGTTCCTGCTGTCTCCCTTGAGCTCCTGATACCCTAATCCCCACACACCTCTCTCCTTCATGCCCCAGTAAGCTGCTTCTCTTGCTGTGACCATTGTCTCTGCTTTTCTTGCTACAGCCCATATGGTTCAATAATCAGGATAATGTCTCCAAATGGGTTGATTTTATCGATACCTTGACAGGAATGAACCTTCTTAGTAAGTCAGTGTATGTTGGGTTAAGCAAATGTTGCTTACCTGTAACAGGTGTTCTCACAGGACAGCAGGATGTTAGTCCTCACATATGGGTGACATCACAGGATGGAGCCGGGTACGGAAAACATTTCTGTCAAAGTTTCTACAAAGCTTTGACTGACACTGGCACACTGAGTGCACTGAGCATGCTCAGCCTGCAATTATCCCTGTGAGCCACAGGTGTCTCCTTCAGTCTCGTCTTATAGCTAAAAGCGCAAGCGAAACTAAAATAAAAGTAAAAATGTATACAGACCCAACTCCGCGGGGTGGCGGGTGGGTTTCGTGAGGACTACCATCCTGCTGTCCTGTGAGAACACCTGTTACAGGTAAGCAACATTTGCTTTCTCACAGGACAAGCAGGATGGTAGTCCTCACATATGGGTGAGTACCGAGCTGAGGATGCCCGAGAGTGCACCAAATGCACCCAAGACGCGTGAAAGGTGCAATGACGGGGGGTGGAATTTGGAACGGAGGGCATCCTGAAACCCTTAACGGGTTGGTGGAAGGATGTTGGGTAGTTAAACCGAAAAGAATAAGAGTAGACGGACTGGCCAAACATGGAGCATGCCAGCTAGTCATATCTAAGCAATAATGGGCTGCAAAGGTATGGAAAGAACTCCAGGTTGCAGCCTGATAAATATGTACAAGCAGCAGCGGCCGAGGGGAAGCTATTAAGGCTGGGACTGATGCAACAGAGTGTGGTTACACACAGTGTTGTAGTGAAATGCCTGCTTGTTGGTAGAAAGGAGATACAGACCATCAATTAGGAGGAATAGGTCTGTTTGCCCACTGGAACTCACAGCTTGACTCTTGCCACAGAAGGAAAGAGTTAGGTGGAATTCCTATGGAATGTAGTGCAATCTAGATAAAAAGCAAGTGCACTATTACTATCCAAGAAGTGGAAAATACCCTCTCACTGTGGTGAGAGAGAGGTGTTGGAAAAAATGGGCAGAGTATATCCTGAGTAAGGTGAGATGCAACGTCTACCTTAAGAAAGATAGGAAGTTGAATGCGTAAAAACCACTCAGTGATGGAGGAACGCAGGGTCGGATGAGTATGTAACAAAGTGTGTAACTCACAGACCCTGTTGGCAGAAATGACATTTATGAGGGAAAGTATTTTCTACGTCAAACTGTGAAATGACAGGAATGGAAAGGCTCGAACGGAGAACGTATGAGACTTATAAGGATAAGATATAGGTTCCATTCCGTGACTAGTGAAAATAGAGGTGGCTTGATCAGTGGATAATCCACGGTAAGCTGACTCAGAAGGGGTTTACCGTTAATCGGGTATCCCCACTCCCAAATGATACACCAATTGGAACAGAGGTGTACTACCTATGTGGAGGATGTCTGGGGAGCAGAATCCGAGGGAGCAAGAGAAAAGAGTGGTGTAGAAAAAGAAAAAAAGGGTAATACCCTTTTGTATGCGTCATGTGGTAAATCATGCCATTTTGAATGGTAGGATTTATGTGTGGAAGGTTTTGTGACGCTACCAGTACCTGAGAACATCAGTGAGTCTACGATTTGAGACTGACCTGTGAGAAGGCGAATTGGTTACTGGTGTGATAGATTGAGAAGTATGGGAAGCATACTGGTCTCGGCCAGGACATGGGTATGAGGAACAGTGAACCCCGTCCCGGATCAACATTAGAAGAGTGCTGGCTATGAGAGGCAGCAGAAGAGATACATTTAAGAGGCCATTGATGGAAGAAAGGCGTCTATGGGAACGCATTGGAAACATGTGTAGGGAGTAGAATCTGTGCACCGTATGGTTCGATTCGGATGCAGAGGGCAAGCTCGGTTGACCTCAGCGTTAGAAGATTTTTCTCGCTACACATGCAGTCCGAGACCATTCGAGAGGATGGAAACCTACATGGAGAAGGTCTGCTTGTGCGTTCAGTAAGTCTCTTAGATAAGTGGCCTGAGGATGCATAGAGTGAGCAAGGGCCAAGGGTAGAGCTGCACAGCTTCCTTACAGAGCAGCTAAGAGGTTGTGCATGCTTGTGTGTTGGAAAGCACATTGTCCCTATGCTGTCTGTCTGTATGCACAAAGATTTGTTGCAGAGGCAGTATTGGAAGGCATAAGGGTATAACTCATAGCTACAAGGTCCAGGAAGTTTATGTGAAACTGTGCCTGGAGCGGAATAGACGCATATTGGGTTGAGAAGATTTTGGGTCAAACTTACAACCCTGAGTAAATGCGAGCATGAGCAGGATCAGACTACGTTTTGGTTCTAGATCTGCAAAATAGATGAGGGACGAAAGCGGTTGAACAGCTTAGACCCACTGATAATAGAATTTCACTGAATCTAACCCATAGTAGCTTTGGATCTATGAGGAAAGTGCATAGTGAAAAAACTCCATAGCCCGACAATGAAGAATTGAGGGGCTGAGGTTATGGAATATGCGCGCAGGAACATGTAGGAATTTATTAGAATGTCTGCGCAGTTACTGGACAGGAAGGTCATTGTGACTGTGGTGTCCAGAAGTGTTGTATAAGGGATTTATGGCAGTGACAGTAATCCTAGTTAGTAAATGTATAGTGAGTCATGAAGAAGTTAGAGCTCCTTGCGTGGACTGACTGTGGTTATGCAGCTGTCCATGCAAGGAAAGCGTGAATGATGTTGCACTCCATAGAGAAAACAGCAGTCACCGATAGTGATTCAATGAATACCCCAGTTGTCAAAGCTGGTACAACCAGCAGAGCTTGGGATTGTAATATTGTTGACTCACCATGAAGCACATAGAAAGATTAGAGGTAATGTACTTACTTCGATATGGAAGCATGGTAACGAGAGATACCATTTTACCTGTGCCTTCTGAAGAAAGTTGGTATTTCTGAGGTCCAGGATGGGTGGAGAGTAACTACTTTCTGTTGAAAGAAAGAATAGTGTAATTAAAACTCCCCAACCCTGATGCAATTCCCTGATGCAATCCCAAAGAAATGATAGAGAGGTTCTCTTTGTATTGTGGCTGACATAGCTGACATAGCGATATGTGACACTAATACGGTTCTTGTAAGGTACATGACCTAGAACTTTTCAAACCATGTGGCTAGAATTAGACAACACATCTCAATGGGAATGCCGCAGAAGCGGGTACTTACCATCCAACGTGGATCACCGAAGGACGAGCCGGTGAAGATTGCTGGCTCCGTGGACTCCAGGAGTCCTCGAGGGAGTATATGCCCATCTCAACTCTGATGCCTGGTATGGTGGCGCAGGTATAGAGGAGACAGGCTGAGCATGGCTGGCGCAACCACGGTAGTATTTTGTGGAGGGCCACAATCCCCCACCGATGTCGGTGGGCATGCCTCGGGAACAAGGGAGCCGATTAACGAGCTTGTGAACCCAGCCCTTGTCGCAGCGGCTCGATGTCTCATGACGCCAGTGCAGAATTCTTCGGGACTCATTCCGGTGTTTCTGGAGCACCAAGGACTGCCAAAACTGTGCGGAACAGTGCCGATGGCAGTGGTGATGTTGCTCAGCCCGAGCATTGTCCAGCATCGAGAAGGATAGCACCTTGTGCTGGCTGGCATCTGTGGCAGATGGTCCATGTATCGGTGACGATGCATGCCACGGTGCTCGGCCCGGTCTTTCCCCAGCGCCGAGCTGGATGCCCTCACTGTCTTGGATGGCGACTGATGATAGACAAACCCAAAGCATGGAGCACTGTGTTCAGGCAAGGGCATTGCATGGCGGTGCTATATCGGTATTGACGGTGTTGATGGCGTTCGAAGCGACCTCGAGGGTATCGTCAAAAAATATATATATATATGAAAAAATGGCGATGACACGGCCAGAGCAATGATGACAGTGACGGAGCACTGACAGCATTGGCGTGGGTATCTATGGGAACAATATGGCATCGAATAATTGAAAAACATTGTTGGCATCGGAAAAATGATACCGGCCTCGATGGAATCGATGACCGCATCGATAGGAACATCGAAGACACCGATGGAAACGATGTGGGCGTCGAAGGCATCGATGTATGGAGGAGGGCACAGACGGCATCGGTGGCATGGCCACGGGCATCGATGGTATGGCCACGGACGTTGACGGTATTGATTGGATCGACTCGGGCAGCAATGGCATCCATGGCAACCATGCCATGGACATGGACATCGATGGCACCGACATGGGCACCGAAGGAATCGATGTTGGCATGGACTCCATCGATGGAATTGACATTGCCATCGATGGAATCCAGTTTGGCACAGATTTCACCCATGGAATTGGCATTGGCATCGACGCCATCCATGGAACCGACCCGGGCATCGATTTCCATCAATGGAACTGACCCGGGCATCGATTTCCATCAATGGAACCGACCCGGCATCGATGCCCATCGATGGAATCGACCCGGCATCGATGCCCATTGATAGAAAGGACCTGGGCATCGATGGAAAGGTCCTGGGCATCCATGGCATCCATAAAATAAAGGATGGCATTGATGGAAGTGCCCCAGGTGACGGTGGCATCGACCCGAGTATGGATGGCAGTGACGAGACAAAGGTGTGCGTCAATGGCACCCACCCAGGCAATGATGGCACCGATGAAACCCAAGGAAAAATCAGTGCCATGGATGAAGAACATGGATGGCACTGATAGAAATGATGCAGGGAGAATGGCATCAGAGTACCGCGGGGGAGGGGTACCGATGGCATCTAAGAATCCAGGATGGTCTGAAGGGGGTACCGACGGTAGTGATGGGGCATCGACTGCGCGAGGGTACCGAGGAAATAGAAGGACCTGAATCTACAGGGGCCCTGGTGGCAACGGAAACCGCGGAAGTCCCTGTTCCACTAGCGCTGATAACCAAGCAGTGTGTCACAGAGGGACGCTCGCAGGCTATGTGTGGCTAACTGAAAACATAGGGAGAAGGAAGGCCGCAGTCGGTTGGCAGGCCAGGGAGGTGACAGGAACCGACCGAAAAAACAGGGCATAGTACTCACCGAGCATCGAATAAACGTACGCGAAGGGAGACCCGTGCAGGGAAAAGTGTTTGTGAAGTAAAAATGTAAGTCTTTCCGTGAGGGAAAAAGTTAGAATTTTTCACAGAGCTCCTAACTGCTATGCTTACTGCAGAGCGGAAAAAAGAAGACTGAGGGAGAAACCTGTGGCTCACAGGGATAATTACAGGCTGAGCATGCTCAGTGCACTCAGTATGCCAGTGTCAGTCAAAGCTTTGTAGAAACTTTGACAGAAAAGTTTTTCGTACAGGGCTCCATCCTGTGATGTCACCCATATATGAGGACTACCATCCTGCTTGTCCTGTGAGAATGATCTTAATCTCTCAAATGCATTGCTAATATCCTTCTTAATACTTGCACTGTGCCAAAGAGAGCCTCCTTCTGGAGTTTATAAGGTGTTATATGCACAGGCAACATATGTAGATGCAGCTGAAAGTTCTTTTTAATCAGGTATTATTTATCTTTCTTTCTGCCACATTTTCTTGGTCTCTGATTGCATCATTTGATACTTGAGGATCTTCTCTCTCTCCACAGAATAGTTGCTTAGTATTGACAGCTCTATGAGAAATCTTGTTCTTGTGCTTTTCCCTTTTACCACAAAATGTGTTTTTCTTATATCAAGCCTTTTATCTATTGGAATGGAAATGTCACATGTGATCACAACTTCATTCTCTACAATTCTCTCAAGCTTGAGATCCTAGTCCTTTCCTGGTACAAAGATTGTTATATTGTTTACACAATCTCTGTGTCACCTTATTATGCCTTTTGTATAAAGGCTTTCCAGTATCAGCACTTGACATCTAGTGACAAGTTGTGTAACCATTTCTAGTTCTGTTTTACAGAATCTGAAAGTATCTGTTTTACTGTTTTTTTTTCCTATGGCTGTGGCTGTGAATCATCTTGTCTATAACACACTATTTTGTGCTGCAGTTATTAATCTCTTGTCTTCAAGTCTAAGCGCACTCCTCCTCAATCATTCCTGAATCAAATTTTGATCCACATGGGGATTCTGAAACAACTATCTGTATTTTATACTATATTTATGCTTTTGCCAATTGATTTTCCTTATCTGCAGATGGTGAAGTTCAAACAGATAATATATGAACCACATGGGACACAGAAGGGAGAGGAGAGGCTCTCAGCAGGAAGGCGCTGCACTTTTCTCTGTCATTCCCTCTGGCTTGGTGCCTCAGAAGGCCGACCAGCTTGCCCATCTCTTGTATTGGCCCTACATTTACCTACTTCCACTTCTGTTTCCCTCATGCCCATTGGGCGTTCTGTGCTCCCTCCTTATTTCCCTCTGTCCCTCTCCCTTTGTGCCCACTAGGGATGTGAATCGTTTTAGGACGATTAAAATTATCGTCCGATAATTTTAATATCGTCTTAAACCGTTATGGAACACAATACAATAGAGATTCTAACGATTTATCGTTATAAATCGTTAGAATCGTGAGCCGGCACACTAAAACCCGCTAAAACCCACCCCCGACCCTTTAAATTAAATCCCCCACCCTCCCGAACCCCCCCCCCCAAATAACTTAAACATTTCCTTGCCAAATCCTACCTCCTTCAATCCCCCCCCCCCAAATGACTTAAATTACCTGGGGGTCCGGAACGGCAGCGGTCCGGAATGGGCTCCTGCTACTGAATCTTGTTGTCTTCGGCCGGCGCCATTTTCCAAAATGGCGCCGAAAAATGGCGGCGGCCATAGACCAACAGGATTCGACGGCAGGAGGTCCTTCCGGACCCCCGCAGTCGATCTCCTGCCGGCGCCATTTTCCGTACGGAAAACGATTCGCGGCGGGAAATCGCTCCCTGACCCCCGCTGGACCTCCAGGAACTTTTGGCCAGCTTGGGGGGGGCCTCCTGACCCCCACAAGACTTGCCAAAAGTCCAGCGGGGGTCCGGAAGGACCTCCTGCCGTCGAACCTGTTGGTCTATGGCCGCCGCCATTTTTCGGCGCCATTTTGGAAAATGGCGCCGGCCGAAGACAACAAGATTCAGTAGCAGGAGCCCGTTCCGGACCGCTGCCGTTCCGGACCGCCGCTGGACCACCAGGTAATTTAAGTCATTTGGGGGGGGTTCGGGAGGGTGGGGGATTTAATTTAAAGGGTCGGGGGTGGGTTTTAGTGGGTTTTAACGATTTTAACAATATATCACGATATTTTACCCCCCCAAACGGCAACAATACGATTCCCTCCCCCTCCCAGCCGAAATCAATCGTTAAGACGATCGAGGACACGATTCACATCTCTAGTGCCCACTTTGTCAATCCTGCTCTCTTGTTATCCTTTTCACTTCCATACTTCTTAAATCATTCTTTGCCTCATTCCTCCTCATGGTTCCTCTGTCTCTCTCCCCCTCTATGCTTTCTCTCCTGTGCTTCTCCCTTCCCATCTTTGATCCTATCCCTCTCCCCTCTCTCATGCACCCTCTGCCTTATCCATCTCTTGTGACTCAGCCGTTGTCTCCTTCCTCCATCCCCTGAGCCATTCTGTTTCTCTCCCCCCTCCCCCGGTGTGGTTATTCTTTGTCACTCTCACCTTCACCCTTCTCTCTCCTCCCCTGTGGCTCTCTTTTGTTGCTCTCTTTCTTCCCGTGTAATCCTCTCCCCTCCTTTCTTTGTGCCTCTTTCCACCTCCTACCCTCATACCTGCTCTCTGCCTCCTCCTCCCCAGTGTCTCCCTCTGCCTTTCTTCACTCTCCTTCCACATACGCCATTTGTCCTCCTTTAGCCCTTGTGGCCCACCTCTGTCCTTCTACCCTTGCTCTATCTGACCTCCTATGTGGCCCTGCTGTGCTCTGTTCCCCTCCCTTCCCTGTGCTTCCTCTATCTCTAGCCCTGTCCTCAGCAACAACAAGCCCTATTGACTCTGTAACCAAGCAATGCAGTTATTTTACAGGGCCTCTGTAATACACAGACCAGCAGGAAGGGGACATTTAAGTGCATCAAATCTCGGGAAGTTTCTGAGATTGCTGAAGTTAGGGAGCAGAGCAAAAGAAAAGGTTATGGGATATTAAAACAGAAAGACTGATTTAATAGGAGAAGTGCTGCAGTTCATTAAGGGCTTCCATCTCCAATGACTGCAGCTGCAGACAGAAGAGAAGAAGAAGAGTCCATCAATTAGCAGCAATCATGTTTTTATGTTTTCTCTTTACAGGGAGAACTTTACCTTGCTTCCTAAACCCCTGGGCACAATCCAGAATTTAAAGTTCTGAACTCAGGGTCCTGTCAGAGGTGTAGACACAAAGTGAGTCACCACTGCTGCCAAATGGGGATGCCTGTTTCCCAAACATCTCCATGCCCAATGATGACGCTCCCAATGAGGACATAATGTCAGTGGGGATTAATTTCATACCTTCAGTCTGGCCAGAGAGGCTGAGAAAATGACTTTACTCTCAGATATCTCCGCCTCTAAGGCAGTATTCACAGTCACTGTTCTACTGCAGTTCCAAAAGAAGATTGAAGTCGAGACTATATCAGGGCAGAAGGAGATCTGATCGGTTTTAAACCAGGGTTTGTCCCAGTTGAGGGCTGGATCTCTGCCTCTCAGTCACTCTGGGCTTCCTTGATCAGAGGATGGACAACCCAGAAAGGCTTGCTTGCTTTCCCAAGCCCAGGCCTGCTACTCCACTCCTGATGATCCAAATTGGTCCTCGGGGATTTAAAAGGAGTGCTGGGATGCTAGAAAGATGTGAGCTGTGCTGAGGATTGTGGAAGTTAATATCTGCAACCCTGACTGAGCTTGTTAAAGTGTTTGTAGTATCTGTGAAATAACCCTACTAAACCTGTATATTCTGAACCTGAGTATGTATGTGAAAGTTAACTGGAATAGTTTGACCTGGACCAGACCTGCTTTGATGCCATGTTTTAATAACAAAGTGAAAAGAACCTGCTGACCCTGTGTGTTAATCCTGCTGTATGTGAATAAGCCCTGAGTTGAACTTACATGGAACTTTATCTCAGCAGCCTGACAAGCATGTAAACTTAAATCTCCCATCACTACTGCTGCTTGCTGATTTTTGCACACAATAGCAAGTCTGGGCTAAGAGACTGGCTAGTGTCCGATTCCTGTGCTCAGAGCCATAACCTGGCAATGTGGCGCCTATGGCCAAGTGAAAAATTGCACCCTCACCCATTACACAACCCTTGCCACCATGAGTTGGGAGACTTTGTTCAATGTTTGTACAGCAATGCCCATGTCCGGTGCAAGGGTATTAGGCACCCTAGGAAAACCTTACATCCTTGCACCCCCATCCCATCACACCCTCCTCACACACAATTAAAAATTATGCATTTATAATAACAGATTTTACATGAAAAAAGGTCATTCAAAGTACAGACTTCTGAGGTAGAAATATCACTTACAATATGTATATAATATTTACATGCACTGCTGTGGTACCAACCAGAAAACCCTGCAAAAAAGCAAGAGACACTTGGAACCCATATAGTATTAGGTCTGCTGTAATGCGTCTTGGGTATGAGCATGAATCTCAGAGAGCCACAAGAAAACAGAATTACAGTGCAATAAACTTTCTATATCATACGCTAACTGCCAGCACTCAAACAGCAACAGCTCTACCTATGAAAATTAACACTGCAAATATTATACTAGGCCTAAAACAGTATGGAACAGTATTGAGTTCCAATATGGAACTCAATACCCTTAGAATTACGACAGGAACCATGTCTTCCAACCTTCAGAAAGAGACTTAAGACATGGCTGTTCAAGAAAGCCTTTCTGGACCCTGACTGATGCTCGACCGCCAAATACAGCAAGACTGATTATCACCCAATAAACTGATACAGACTTACCAACCACTGCACGTTCTACTTCTTGTTAAACTTCTATCATCCTCTTCTTCTACTCCCAGTTAGAACCATCCTTGTTTTATTGTAACTGCTTTTTCTGCGCACTTGTTGTAATTTGTTATATTTTGTAAATGTATACTCATGTTATAGTTATGTAAGTTTATAATTTATTGATCACCCCTTGTTTTATGTAAACCGACATGATACGAACTCCGTGAATGCCGGTATAGAAAAAAACTCAAATAAATAAATAAATAAATAAAATAAATAAAATACACCCTATTATGAAAACAGCTGCTGTAGATCCCTTCATAGAAACTGCACACTATTGGAATACTTCACTTCAGTCACACATGCAAAACACATGAGTTTTGGAAATACATAATAAAATGACAATAAATTATAAATAGAAATGTACATATAAAATCTGAACTGGAAACTGCAACAATGAAAATTCTGTATACACTGCAACAATGGAAAAACAGAAGAATTACCATTCTTCATAAAACAATAAAATTAGTAAAACCATATCAATAAAAAAAAATAATGCAAAATAGAATTAATAGAATTATATTCAATAATTAAAAACTCATAAAAATTTTCCAAACACCAATAAAATATTTCAGAACAGACAAAGCAAATAATACCCAGCAAATAAAACTAAGAAGGATTTTGTGAGTTAGTGCTCCTAGTGTTCCCCTATTTTCCTATGCAGGACCAGGCTAGATGTCTGGTCCACCTTAAATCCACTAAGCAGAGTATGCTCTGTGGGTGGGATCCTGCGGGGCAGGTGGAGCTCAGAGGGTATAACCAGAGATTGAGGAATAAGAGCTGGGATCCAGGTCGGGATAACCAGACCAGGCCCAGGTCTCCAGGAGGAAGGTAGCTCCTGTAACTTCACACTGTCCAAACACTGAGCTGAAACGAAGCTGAACTGTGAGTACTGAGAGAAGCAGTACTGGACCGTAAGTAATGAGAGTACACTGTTCTGAAGGGAAGACAGTCTACTATTGTGCATGTGTGAAGCTGTAGTAAAGATATACTGTTTTAAGCAAAGCTGGAATCAGACTAGTTTGTCTCCAGGCTTGTGGGAATCTCCGCTCGTTCCCACAGATTTTTAAAAATCCCCTATTATCCATACCTGGGAACTTTTGATTTTCAAATGCTCTGAAATTGATATAGATTAACAGATGGAGAGGAAGTGGGGTTGTTGTGCACACAAATGCTCCCTCTCATACATACACATGCTTGTACTCTCTCTCTCACGCACATCACTCTCTCATACACATATATGCATGCTCTCTTTCATTCTTACATACAAACACACACACACACACACACATACATGCTCTCACTCTGTCTCTCTTACTATCTCACATACACACATGCTCTCTCCCACACATATATACACATGCTCTCTCTCTCCCACACACACAGAATATCTTTTGCCTACACACATACCCACATGCTCTCTCTCTCTCCCACACACATACCCACATGCTCTCTCTCACTCTTCCACACACATACACACATGCTCTCTCTCTTACTCTTCTACACACATATACATATGCTCTCTCTCTCACTCCCCCTATGAAGCAGCAGGCAGCACAGTCTCCTTCAGCTCCCATGACCAAGGGAACGACTTCCGGCTGACCCAGCTCTGTCCTTGCACTCCAGCAGGGCAGGGCAGGGTATGATCCTCCTCCTCTTCCTCTGAAGCAGCACAGCCCCAACAAAATCGACAGCATGGTCGGTGGGGCCTTAGTAACTGGAAAAGTAGCGCAGCCTCATCAGAATTAGCAGCAGGGACATGCTGTTTTACACTTACTGCTGACCATACTGTCAATTTTGGCAGGGCCATGTTTCTTTTTCTCTTACTGAGGCACCATCGGCCGCACTACTCTTACTGGCACTTGGTGGTGCTATGGCTCCTTTTGGTAGTGGCGCCTATGGCCATTGCCATAGCGGCTATAGGCAGGTTACAGCTCTGCCTGCACCTTGTTCAGATGTCCCAGACTGAACTCTTAGCTGTGAGTCAGCGGTGAGGTACAGGATCAATGCTTCAAGGAGGGCCAGGAGTTGGATTCTTCGAGGGAAAAAAATTAAGTTATCATGGTCTAGGAAAAGAAAACAAAAAATAGTCTTGTGCCTTGAGAAAGGAAGACCAGGAGTGCAAAGAGTTGTTCAAACATGCCATAGCTGCCACCCCCCCCCCCCCCCACTGACCTTTCACATACATCATTTATTATTGAATGAAACAGATTATGAGCAAAAGGGCCAGTTCATTCATTTTAAGGATGAACAGGAGGATGAACTGAATAAATATTCAGGCTGATCAATGAATAAAAATATTTTCTATTCAAAATCAGAGCAGGGGCTGTTCAGGAGGCAGAACAGAAGTAAATTAGATGCAAATACATTTGTAATGAAGAAATTAGGGCTTATTATTCTCTGAGCTGTGGACTGCATTACCATCTCATTTTCCTATGCATGAATCTTATTATCCCTTTTTTGATATGCAAAGTCATTCACATGATATCGCTGCCTTATAGAAACATTTGGAAGTTACATGGGGCATGATGCCAGCATAATTGAAGGACAAGAAGCCAAAACTTAGAGATGTGAATCAGAACCGGAATTGGTTCAGATTCCGGTTCTGATTCACATGTGGTTTTTTTTTTCATCGGGCCCGATCGCGGTTTTGTTTATCAGCTGCGCCCGAACCGATAAACAAAAAACCCACCCCGACCCTTTAAAACTAATCCCTTTGCTTCCCCCACCCTCCCGACCCCCCCAAAAACATTTTACAGGTACCTGGTGGTCCAGTGAGGGTCCCGGGAGCGATCTCCTGCTCTTGGGCCGTCGGCTGCCACTAATAAAAATGGCGCCGATGACCTTTGCCCTTACCATGTGACAGGGTATCCGTGCCATTGGCTGGCCCCTGTCACATGGCGCGGGCCATCCATGCTCCTACCATGTGACAGGGGCCGGCCAATGGGGTCCAGTGGGGGTCCCGGGAGCGGGAGATCGCTCCCGGGACCCCCACTGGACCACCAGGTACCTGTAAAATGTTTTTGGGGGGCTCGGGAGGTTGGGGGAAGCAAAGGGATTAATTTTAAAGGGTCGGGGGTGGGTTTAGGGTTATTTTTGTGTGCCATTTTTCCCGCCCTCCCCCAAAACGATAAGAGAACCGCCACGAACAATATCGTGGGGTTTTCCTATCATTTCGGGGGAGCCCCCGATTTCAGACGATTTTGAAAATATCGACGATATTTTCAATCGTCCGAAGCCCGATTCACATCCCTACCAAAACTGGCTGCCTTCATTTCAATCTCCATATCAAGAAGTTATTTACCTTGGCTCCATAGGAATCAATGGGGAAAAAAACAGTACTCACACACATGCCAAAACTTGCTTACTACAGGCACAAAACAAACCACCAATGCATTAGGAAGCTGTACAGTACAGGGAAGTGCTGTCATGCAAAGCCAGCATGAGTCTAATAGTAAAGAAAATATTTGTTTCCATCTATACAATCTTGAATTGACATCCTTCCCTCACATCTCTTTTCTCCATGAAGAGACAGCAATCACAGGACACTAGTCAGAATCTTTTCCCTTATCCCAAAGCTGTCGCTGGGCAACACAGCACTCCGGGTAGCTGTTGCAGTCAGCTTCCTTCCACCGGCTGGATGCATGGCTCCCGTATCTCACCCCCACATTGGGACAGGCTGGGCTGCTATTGGCCAGCTTGGGGAACATGCAGGCATGTAAAGGGCAGAGGGAGGCAATGGCAGGGGGAGGATACGGAAGGGGGCCAGATAGTGCACGGTTCACCTTCCAGCCTTCGTCCTCTGGCAGTCCCCTAGCTTGGTGCCCTGGGCAGGAGCCCAGCTTGCCCATTCACAATGACAGCCCTGCCTTCTACAAACACCATACATTAGTCAGCTTCTGCACTGTGGGCATGGTCTCATTATTTATTTATTTAATTTATTAGGGTGGGTTTTTTTTATATATCGGCATTCGTGACAGTGTCATATCATGTCGGTTTACAAGAAACTAGGGTGTAATAACCTTAAACATTAACATAGTAAAGAAGCAAAATAGAAGCCAAAAGTTACAATAAAACAGGGGTGAAGAACTGGGGTAAGAAGAAGGCAGAGCATAAGTAACTTAGAAATAAGGACAGGTATTTGATGTCTCAGCTCCCTTCCACACAGGTCAGCAAGTCTAGGAGCACTAGCCCCAGCAGCTGCATTTCTTACAAACAAGGGCTCCCTAACTCTATCACCTGCTCTGTACTTCTGGCACTCATGCCAGAATACAGTTTGCCTTCATCCGTCCCTCTCCTGCATGTGCTCTGCCATATTTACAACACAGCCAGCATATTTATTTATTTATTTATTTAAAATCTTTTCTATACCGTCGTTAAGCGGGAGCCATCACAACGGTTCACAGTAAGGCACAAAAACTATTTGCATAAAGTGTCTGGAATTTTAACTCTTACACAGTTGCCATCAAAAATACTGTAACATTATATTATAATAAGTACTATTTGGTGAGTGTTATAAGTTATGTCTAGGATTTCTAACTCTGCTAAAAGTTTGGTGTTACTTAACTTTAGTTCTTTGAAGTTTATGATAAAGGTGGAGATTAGAATATAGGAGAGGAGACACACTTTAAGAAGGAAGGAGTGTGTTTGTGTGGGAGTTTGCCTGACCGCAACTAACATTTCCCTGGGTTCTACTCTCGGTTCTCTTTGTCGTATGCTTGCTTAAATAGCCATGTTTTTAAATTTTTTTCTGAATGTTTTGATGTCTCTTTCCAATCTGATTTCTACCGGCATGATGTTCCATATTATCGGTCCTGCTAGTGATAGGGCCCTGTCCCTTACTTGTGTTAATCTGGCTGTTTTGACTGATGGTATAGTTAGCAGTGCTTTGTTTGCTGACCTTAGGTTATTGGCTGGCATAGTGACTTCAGTGCTAAGATGCTTTGTGCAGCTCCTGCTTTCACTGCTATTAACAAGAAAGTATGTTAGTACTCACGAAGATAACCATACCGTGCACCGACCAACGGCCACATTTAGAGATCAAAGAGTATCTGTTGCCACTGCTCTTCTTGCCTCTTCTCTAAGGCCTTGTGCTTGGAATCACCAAAGCATGAACATTATTTCGCTTCCCCTTTCCTAAATATCCCTTTACAAAGTGCATCTCAATGTCAAACCAAGATATCTCCCTCCTTTCTCCTTCAGATCTCCCTCGGTTCAGATGTTGATGTGTATGCAGTTTCACCTTCTCAACTGAGGGTTTATTTTAAATCTTATTGATCAACAATGCATCATTTAAGATCCCAAAATATATCATTTCAGTCCAGCTAGTATTGAGTTGAGCCGTGTTGTGGGAGGGTTGGGAGAGGAAAAGGAAGCATCAAATGTTTAAATAAATGTTTGAAATCTTCCTGGGTTTCCTTGTCTGGTATCTTTCTGTTATTGATAAAAATAAAGAAATCCCCTTCACACCTGGAGCCCCAGCTGCCTTCTGTCAGATGTACAATGGAAAGAAATACTGTGTCCTGCAGATTGATAGGGCTAAAAGTACATTCTCCCTTTCTCTCACATCAGCTCTGAGATTCTATAATAATAATTAACCACCTTGATCATTATTTGAAAAGTTGGGCTAAAAATTCAAATAATAAACCCAGGCTTGGACTGCAGCACTGTGACTTTAAACACCTGGTAGCACATCGTAAGAGTTGAGGAGAGAGAAATCATTGGGGAAGGTTAGAGGGCGATTGGTTGGGGCATATGGAGGGGGTGGGAGAGCAAAGGGATAATTTTTGGTGGGCTACCTAAGGCTCGAGGATGATGGAATTGACTGGGAGGCATTTATGTATGAGATAGAAGAGAATGGGTGGCAGTTTTTGTGTGTGTGAGAGAGAAGGGATAAGTGCTGGGTGTGTATATGTCTTTACATATCTTAGTTTGGGTTGGAGGTTAGTCGGGGAAGCAAAGGGGAACAGAACTGGAGCTTCCCATCCATTGGAATTCATATCCCCCTTTTCTTGATCTTCTAGCTACTGGAACTTCTCTTCCTTCCTACCTCTGCCTTCTCTCCAGATACTGAACTCCCTCCTCCAACTCCTGATCCCAGATTGGTCTTTGGACCTGAAGGCAGTATATAAAATTATTTTTAAATTAAATAAAAAATTAAATGCTGTCTCCTCTGATCCCCCTCCTTCACCTCATCCTCAGTCTTAGAGATTCTCCCCCACCCCTTATTCAAACCCCCTTCCACGATCTTCCCCATCTCACATCCTCCAAATTCCCAGTTCTCATTCCTTCCCCTCACCCCGTCTCTGGTCCTTCTCATCTCCTTACCTCTGAGATCTCTTCCCTGTGCTGATATTTGAGGACCCTTTTCTTCATTCAATAAAAAAAAAATAAATTATACAGACACAAACAAGATTGGGAAACTAATTTTATAATTTAATATAAAAGAAATATTTGCTTCAGAATTTTCTAATTCTTGCTGCAGAATCTATTCCTGAGCTTCTGCAGGAAACTGTGGGGTTGTTCCTTAGATTTTTTTGCTCCCTGTTGTCCAACCTTCTTGTGGGAGAAAAGAAAGAAAGGAGGGAACAGCACAGCAGTGCCTAGGAGGCAGCAAAAAACAACTTGTCACTGTTTAACTGTCTTGCCTGTGTTTTCCCTAACACTTCATGCCAACACTGATGCCATTATTGGGCCCCTACCAAGCCACTGCCACTTCTCTAATACCTTCCTCCTCTGCACCTCCATCCTCTGCTCCTCTGGTATCCTCCATCCCCAGTCACTATTTTCTCGAATCCTCACTTGCACTTCCAGTGGCTACTACTCTCAAAATAAGGCTGGAGGCCTCTGTAATGTAGGCTAAAAGATTCTGCAAATTGGAGACCCCTAGTGGTAAACACCTAGAGTAGATCTGGGCATGCACTGGTGAGCTCAGGGATAAAGTTGTGTTCAGAGGACAGAGAGAGGAGAGAAGCAGCAGGAATTAAGCAGCTAGCAGGGAGCAGGTGAATACCATCTAGTTCCCTAGGTGGGTCAAATGAGGAAGCTTCACGAAGAACAGCCTTCCATGTTTCCCCACCTTTGGAGGAGTTGCCTGAATGAACTCCAGAAAAGAAAAATAAAATAGGGCCTTATTTAACTCAGAGACCCCTGAAGTTCAGTTTGAACCCAAAATAGAAATCCATGGGCCAAGCAACACTTAAGAGAAGGTAAAGGGATAGTTTGTGCCAAGCTGAAATTCTACTGAATATTCTAAGGGAGTAAGTAGAAGCTAGTACTGGAAATGTCTGAGGAGACTGCCTTGGAATTTATTGAATTATGGTTTACTGCTCTAAATAGAAACTGAGAACTGTTAAACTCATTGCTTCCTATGAAACAGCAACCTGTTCAATCAATTTTTCTCATAAGTAGGTCCAATTTGGCAATCACACTAGCTGAGTACATCTGAATTTAGTGAATTTCAGGAATAAGATAGGATGTGTATGTGTGATATAGAAAGAATTTCTACTTTCACTGTGAGTTCCACCTATAGTCCACTACACTATCTTATAAGGGTGTGCAGAGGAAAAATGTTTGTTTCGGTTCATTCATTCATTTCATAAGGCACCTCCATTCAGTTTATTAGTTTTAAACAAAAAAATATTTTTGTTTGTTTTTTTGTTCATTTGCCATTATAGTCAATGGGGAAAGCAATGCAGCCTATTTTGGAATCCCAAACTAGGATTTTCAAATCATTTTTAACGAAACTAGTAAGTAAACATCATGAGAAGGATGAAGTCATGCTAAGGTATCAAGACTATGTAAACATGGCACCAAAGTGACATGAAGAGCCCAAGGACCCTCAGTCGGGCAAATGGTATCAACAGTGGCAAGAATTCTTCAAGGCACCATCAGCAGCAAGACTGGCCAGATCACCCCGTGGCTTCAAAGGTGGGGCAAAGGGCAGCAGCAGCGGCATGAACCTCCCAAGACTGTATGAGAGGGACTAAGTGGCATTACGTTTGGCATGAATAGCTCAAGTTACCATGAAGGGAGAACAAAGTACCACAAGAGGCAGAAAATCCCCCAAGACAGTGATAGAGGGTGAAAGCAACTAAAAGAGTGGCATAAAGATCCCAAAGTATCAACAGAAGTGCGAAGCAGCTATCAGAGTGGCAAGAACACCTCCAAGGCTCCAAATAAGGGGCAAAGAACATCAACCAAATTGGTAGAAAGCCCTAGGCAGGAAGAAGCCAGAGGAAATTCCTGGAGGAGGCCTGATGTTATTTCCAAAGGAACTGACAGTTCGGGCTTGGGGTTAATCTTCACTTGAGGCTAAGATGCTACTGACCAGAGGCAACAAATGCTGTTTAATGTCTTGTGATTCAGGGAACCCAGAACATGATTCTTCGTCTGAACCAGTTTTTATAAATACTGCCTCCATTACCTCAGAAACAGTAATCATGGAGGAGTGTAATCCTGGAAGTTCTTCATGCTGCATTTCTGCAACCCTTGAATTTTGATGGTATAATCCATCAAAGGTTAGATTCTGGATGAGACCAATAATCTCAAGAACCTTAAGGAAACAGAAAATGTCCAAGAGAGCATGAAATTGTTAAAGAAAACTGAGTGAGTAAAGACTATGTAAAGCATTGGATGGTCAGGGCAAAAGCAAGAGTTAGTTAAATACCATAGGGGAAGAGGATTTGGAAGGAGTCTTGTAGGTAGCTGGAGCAGCAGCAGCAGCAGTGATGCTGGCGATTATTAAAAACTGAAGTGGGAGCAAAGCAAAACAGCAAGAAGAGTAGCCATAAAACCTGCAAGGTGTACCTTGAGAGATGAGTTGGACAAAGAATAAGAACATAAGAACATAAGAAAATGCCATACTGGGTCAGACCAAGGGTCCATCAAGCCCAGCATCCTGTTTCCAACAGTGGCCAATCCAGGCCATAAGAACCTGGCAAGTACCCAAAAACTAAGTCTATTCCATGTAACCATTGCTAATGGCAGTGGCTATTCTCTAAGTGAACTTAATAGCAGGTAATGGACTTCTCCTCCAAGAACTTATCCAATCCTTTTTTAAACACAGCTATACTAACTGCACGAACCACATTCTCTGGCAACAAATTCCAGAGTTTAATTGTGCGTTGAGTAAAAAAGAACTTTCTCCGATTAGTTTTAAATGTGCCCCATGCTAACTTCATGGAGTGTCCCCTAGTCCTTCTACTATCCGAAAGAGTAAATAACCGATTCACATCTACCCGTTCTAGACCTCTCATGATTTTAAACACCTCTATCATATCCCCCCTCAGTCGTCTCTTCTCCAAGCTGAAAAGTCCTAACCTCTTTAGTCTTTCCTCATAGGGGAGTTGTTCCATTCCCCTTATCATTTTGGTAGCCCTTCTCTGTACCTTCTCCATCGCAATTATATCTTTTTTGAGATGCGGCGACCAGAATTGTACACAGTATTCAAGGTGCGGTCTCACCATGGAGCGATACAGAGGCATTATGACATTTTCCGTTTTATTCATCATTCCTTTTCTAATAATTCCCAACATTCTGTTTGCTTTTTTGACTGCCGCAGCACACTGAACCGACGATTTCAATGTGTTATCCACTATGACACCTAGATCTCTTTCTTGGGTTGTAGCACCTAATATGGAACCCAACATCGTGTAATTATAGCATGGGTTATTTTTCCCTATATGCATCACCTTGCACTTATCCACATTAAATTTCATCTGCCATTTGGATGCCCAATTTTCCAGTCTCACAAGGTCTTCCTGCAATTTATCACAATCTGCTTGTGATTTAACTACTCTGCACAATTTTGTGTCATCTGCAAATTTGATTATCTCACTCGTCGTATTTCTTTCCAGATCATTTATAAATATATTGAACAGTAAGGGTCCCAACACAGAACCCTGAGGTACTCCACTGTCCAATCCCTTCCACTGAGAAAATTGCCCATTTAATCCTACTCTCTGTTTCCTGTCTTTTAGCCAGTTTGCAATCCACGAAAGGACATCGCCACCTATCCCATGACTTTTTACTTTTCCTAGAAGCCTCTCATGAGGAACTTTGTCAAACGCCTTCTGAAAATCCAAGTATACTATATCTACCGGTTCACCTTTATCAAAAGCCCAAGGAGTGGTGCAACAGGCATGCAAAGCAGTGTATGGGCAATCCAAGATTATGCTATATATACATTTATTAATAAATGTATATATAGCATATTTATATATCAGAAAACTATCTAAATCTATCATGCCATTAAAAACTGTACATATTAAAAAATACATACATACCACTATTACAAATTGATACTCATATCAACCAAACCCATACATATAGAACACATTAACCCAGTATTACAATACCCTTAAGAACCCTAATACAATTTTAATTTCACTTTAAAATATCAAAATGTTATTAACACTAATATTTTATAGCAAAGTCTCGTATGCTTGAGAAGATCATCATTTTTCTTAGTGTTTGGGTAATTGCCAGGTTCTTGTGGCCTGGTTTGGCCTCTGATGGAAACAGGATGCTGGGCTTGATGGACCCTTGGTCTGGCCCAGCATGGCAATTTCTTATGTTCTTATGTACTCTTTCACTTCATTACACTGCAAAATATAGGAGGCTTACTTTTTTTCGCTAAGCATTTCTCCACCATAGAAGATCTCTGTTCTTCTCCAAAGTATTCCGGTTTCCAAAAATGGGCAGATACTTGTTGTTCCCTAAATACTCCCCACAAGGGAACTTTATTTCACCCCACCCAGGCTTCTTCAGGGGGATCAACCTCCAATTATTGTTTTTCTAACGTATGTAGTCACCTATTCCAAAATAATCAACTCAATTAACAGTAACCCCAATAACCATACACTATCATATATTCACTACTCACCTAAATATTAAAAAAAACCCCATTCACTCCTATAGCTTCAATAAATCAGACTCACTTACAACCCCACAAAAGTTCATAATTACCGATTTCTCTAGAACAGTGGTTCTCAACCCTGTCCTGGGGACTCCCCCAGCCAGTCGGGTTTTCAGGATATCCACAATGAATATGCATGAGAGAAAATTTGCATACACTGCCTCCATAACATGCAAATTTTCTCTCATGCATATTCATTGTGGATATCCTAAAAACCCGACTGGCTGGGGGGTCCCCAGGACAGGGTTGAGAACCACTGCTCTAGAACATAAGCATGAGATCAAAAATCCATATCTTGGTGATCACTTCATCGATCTTAAACAGCAACCACTAAAACTTCATGATGACATTTAACGCTGCGTTCAAAACCTATAAACATAAATAATTTGTAGATACTGAATACAATTATAATAATCAGAGCCATAGCCAGGCAATGTAGCACCTATAGCCAAGAGAAAAACTTGGTCCTCACCTATTATACAATATATGACACCATGAGTTTGGAGGCACTGTTAAATCTTTGTACACCAGTACCCATGGCCAGGGCAAGGATATTAGGTGCCATAGGAAAATCTTATAACCTTGCACCCCCCCCCATACCATCATACCCTTCTCAAACACAATAAAAAAATTCTGCATTTATAATAAAAGATTTTACATGAAAAAGGACATTCAAAGCACAGTCTTCTGAGGTAGAAATATCACTTACAATATGTATATAATATCTACATGCCCTGGTGTAGTACCAACCAGAAAACCCTGCAAAAAAAGCAAGAGACACTTAGAACCTATATGGTAATAGGTGTACTGTAAAACATCTTGGACATGGGCATGACCCTCAGAGAGCCACAAGAAAACAGAATTACAATGCAATAAACTTTCTATATCAAAACAACACTAACTGCCAGTACTCAAACAACAGCTCTACCTATGAAAGTTAACAATGCAGATATCATACCAGACCTAAAACAGTAATACACCCCCCCTATTAGGAAAACAGAACAAGCCAAGCTGCTATAGATCCCTACATAGAAACTGCACAATATTTAAATACTTCAGTCACAAATAGAAAACACAGAGAGACCCTCAAATACAGAATAAAGAGACCCTAATATATGAATAGAAATGTATAGACAAAAACTGAACTGGAAACTGTATCAAGTCAAATTCTGTATACACTGCAACAATGGAAAAACAAAAACAATAGAATTAGAATTAGCAAAACCATACCAATAAAAAGAACAATTCAAAACTAATGAATAGAATAACATTCAGAAGTTAAAAAAACCCCATATAAAAATTGGCAAAACACCAATAAAATATTTCAAAACCGACACATCAAATAACACCCAGCAATTAAAACTAAGAAGAATTTTTAAAAATCCCCTGTTATCCATACCTTGAATTTCCAGGTGCTCTGAAATTATCATGGATTAAGAGAGTAAGTAGGGTTGTTGTGCATACACATGCTCCCTCTTATACACACACATGCTTGTTCTCTCTCTCACATACACACATGCACTCTCTCACACACACACACTCTCTCACATACACATATGCTGTCTCACTCTTGTACACAAATATACATATGCTCTCTCTCTCCCACACACACCCACATACTCTCTCTCCCATACATACACAAATTCTGTCATTCTCACATGCACTCATGCTCTCTCTCTCACTCTCCCACACACATACACACATGCTCTCTCTTTCTCCATACACATGCTCTTGCTCTCACACATACACACATTCTCTCTCACACACACACCCTTGAAGCAGCAGGCAGCAGCAGTCTTTTTCTTCAGCCCCCACAGCAAGGGAACGACTTCCGGCCAAGGGGGCCAACCGAGCTCTGTCTTGCCTTCCTTCAGGGTAGGGCAGCATGCAATCCTCTTCCTCCTCCGATGCAGCCTGGCCCCATTGAAATCGACAACATTGGTCGATGGGACCCCACCACAATCAGCAGCATGGCCGGCAAGGCCGTGCTGCTTTACCACTTAATAAGACTCTGCCGATCACGCTATCAATTTTGGCCATGCTGCTTTTTCTTAGTGTGTCACTGCCGTCCGCACTGCTTTCATTGGCACATTTATTTATTTATTAAATTTATAGACCACTACTCTGTATAAACAATCGTAAAAAGAACATCACAAAATATCATAACACTTAAAATAATAAAAAAAACAATTCAAAATAAGAAATACAATTACATATTGTTACGCTCGCCACCCGCTGCAGCCCCGAGGTGCGGCCCTCTCACCTTTCTAAACAATCTGCAGGCTCCAGCTCCCCGTCGCTTACGGCAGTGGGCCGCCGGCTCCAACCTCGGGCTCCTGCCAGCGCCTCCGGCCCTGCTCCACTTCCCGGGACTTTCAGCCAGGATGCCTCCATCCGTCAGGCCTCTCCACGGGGTTCGCTGAGAGACGCCGCCAGCAGCATGTTACGACTGTCGCTGCCCGACGCCTCCACTCCGCCCTCCTTACCTCTTTGGCGATTCCTCCTGCAGTTGATGGATGTCTGGCTGCAGCGGTGTCCACCTGCTGTCCTCTCCGGCATCCCCGGTCCGGCTTGGGTGCTGCATCCCGCCATATTGTTCAGCTACCATAGGGCGCGTGCGCCGCGCGGCCCTGCTTCTTATGCTTTCTTTGGCGCGAACCTCAGGGGCGTCTCCCTGTGATGACGTCACACATCCCGGATACAAAAGCCTACTCTGTTTGCTAGCTAATCGAGTTAGCAAGGTTAAGGGATTCCTTACGGATGGGATTCGCTCTCCGTACCTAGCTACTCTGCCTCTCCTTAATTGGACTTACTCTATCGGGGTACCCGCGCCTCGGGGGCCTCTCTCTTTTCTTTCAGGTCGCTGTCTGGAACCGGTACTCGCTCCTCGAGGGCCCATGTTCCCGGACTCGCTGCCTGAGCTTCACTTCTGCTTGGAAGATACCGCTGCCTACACCATCAGCGAGTTACCATCTATTTCTCTCAGAGCTGTTCCCTGGAACCAGGTACTCGCTCCTCGAGGGCCTGCCTCTATTTCAGCTTCTGTGTTACCTTCCGGGAGAAACCGCTGTGTGAGTATTTAACCAACAAGGCTCCATACCAGAACCCTGTGTATGCTCCACTGTACTCACTATCTCAGTTTCTCTCCACTACAGCACAGCTATTGAGGGATCACTGTTCCAGTGTCCTGAGGGACTACAAGCCCAGCCAGGCTCCATCTCTACTCACTACTGCCACATCTGGTGGCTCCTCAACTCTGTTTAATAAAAGATAATTCTGTGTTGTGTGTCCTAAAGCTGAGCCTGACCTGTGGCCCCTCATGGGACTTCCCCCGTGGTCGTGTTCAGCAGCCACAGTGTCCAAGGGTCCACCCAAAACCTTACAAACAATAACACAGCGCCAAGCCCCTCCTTAGGCACGTGCACGCAAATCAATAAAACTTTTAAAGGGCCCGCGGTGGGAACCTGGCTGCGGACCCGATGCAACAGGTCTCCTCGGTTCCCTGTTGGTTCTGAGTACTCATTGCATCCATGCTTCCTCATTCCTTGTTCCTGAGTGTCTTCTAGTTCCTGTGTCTTTGTTTGTCTCATCTGACCTTCGACTCACCTCCTGGTGCTGACCCTGCTATGTCCAACCTTGCCTGCCTTCTCCAAGCCTGACCTCTGCTATGTTTGACCTTGCCTCCCTTCTTCAAGCCTGACTACTGCTACGCCTGACCACATCTGCCTTCTCTGAGCCTCGACCATTGCTATGCCTGACCACGTCTGCATTCTCCGTGCCTGGACCACTGCTACGTCTGACTATGCTTGCCTTCTCTGTGCCCTGACCTTTGCTACAGATGACCAAGCTATAAACTCCTTTGTGTCCAGAGTTCTACATTGCTTGCTACACCTTCTAATTGCCACCAGCTCTTCTTCAAGTTTGACAGTGATGCCTCTGTCCCTATCTTCTGGACTTGGACTCCCAAGGCTCCAGCCTTTCTGTGCTCAAGCACCTCCAGTTATTCCTTGCTCCTTGTTGCTTGGGTTCTTGTCTGGGACCAGTCCAGGATAATACTACGCCACCTGCTGGCTGCTGTCTCTGGGCTGAACTACCTGCCTATAACGTTCTATCTCAAGGCCCACCTGTCCTGCCGGCCCCGGCACCCAAAGGCTCAACCCGAAGGGAACGTAGGCTGATATAGGTGAAGCTCCAGTGGCCTCTAGCTTCAGCCCACTCCACCTGCTGACAGTGGGGACCCATAGGCCCTTGCCTGCGGGTTGCATCAACCCCACCTCAGCCCAAGAATCCACCTCCAGCGCAACACATATTAATAAAATGAGAAAAGTTAAAACAAATAAAAAGTGTGAAATAAATAAATTAAAATCAGGTAAAATAAAATAAATAGAAATAAGATAAAATAGAATAAGATAGGCCACAGTCATTTTCACTTGCATTGATATCTTCGCTCGATATCCAACCCTGCACATTTCAAAAAATCTCTCAAAACATATCTTTTTCAACTTGCATTCAACACGTCTTCTAATTAAACTTAATCATCAATACCGAAATTACCCTCTTAAACATAGTTACACCCATTACAATCCCATTTATACTACACATAACTACAACATACCTGCTCATTCACACGTTTCCAACTATCATACCCTTCTCCCTTCTTCCCTTTATCTCATATAATTTTTACGCTCTATTTCTCCCACTTCCCCTTCCTCCTCCCGTTCCCCTTCCCCCCCTTTTTCCCCTTTTCCCCCAAAACAATAAGCCCATGGTTCCAAACTTTTTATATTTTTAATAACCTTATATACTAGCATTCTGTCTAGTTATTACCAATTTTTATGTAAAGTTTAAAAATTCCATTTTATTTTGATTATTTTATTTTTGATTTTAAATCTGTGAACCGTTTTTGATAAAATTTCTTTTTTAAAAAACGGTATATAAATACTTTTTAAATAAATAAATAAATAAATGTTATATAACCACTGAATTCTCTTATGCTTGCTTGAAGAACCATGTTTTAAGATCTTTTTTAAAGGCTTCAAAACTTCTTTGTAATCTTAATTCAGTCAGCAAAGAGTTCCATAATTTTGGGCCTGCTCCATGTTAATGCCCTATTCCTAACCTCGCTCAAATGCGCAGATTTAATTGAAGGAACATTTAATAAACCTGTGTTAGATGATCTCAGATTTTGTTGTGTTGTGTAAGGATGATGCTATGGCTCTTTTCGGTAGCAGAGCCTATGACAGCATCCATATTGGCCATAGGCACGCTTTGGCTCTGATAATAATGAAGTCTATTTTCAACCACTGTGCGGCTCAGCTAGTTAGCCGGATAAACATAACTGGCTAACTAGCAGGTTATATTCTGCCGGCCCGGCTGCTTCACTGAATATACCTGACTATCCTAAAGTTACCTCCGCTAACTCCGCTTGTGTATGCAAATATTTCTCATGCATATTCAATAGGGATATGCTGAAAACCCAACTGGGGGGGGGGGGCTGTAGGACCAGTTAGAGCACCCCTGATATAGATCACAGAAATGGTTATAGTAGAAAACACCAAAGCTCTACCCTCCCATGCTTATTAGTGCAGTATAGTATCCCACCACTTGTGGGAAGGGTTCCCTGGAAATCAAGTAGAAGATCTGTAGCTCCTCTTGTACCCTGTACTGAGCACTAGTACTAAGCAAGCAATAGCCTGCATCCAGCAGGTGTGACTATGCAGCATATGAGACATCTTGTGCTCAGCAGTACGGCTAGCCACAGAATTAGAATAAAAAGAACTCCCATGAACCTGCACTCATATTGCAAAACAGAGGCTCCCTTTACCCCTCTTCATTCAGCCACAGAGGGAATGGCACGTTCAGGCTCAGCAGTTCCCAGAGGTCAGTCGGCTTCAATGCAATTCAGAGCTTTGCAGCAGAAAGCATCAGAAGCACTTTGGACTTACAACAGATTGCTGGCCAGAGATCACAGCCTGCGTATCCATCCCAGGAGAGAGTGAGTGTTTCAGCCTAGCTTTAAGCACAGAGTATCCCTTTGAATATCACTCCTCATAATTAATAAATAAATACATTTATATATATATATATATTTTTTTTGTGAATATCTTTATTAGATTTGAACCACAGAGATCTTGGCATCAATTTACATATCTCTCAAAACAGTTTAAACAGCATCGAGTGAAAAAGCATAACATTGTACATTAAATTTCCTCTCCCCTCCTCCCCACATACCCTCCTATCTCCCCCCCCCCCTCAACCCTACGATACCACATACCCCAGAATCTTTACCTGATTGACAGATTTGTAAAATGGTTTCATCTTAGCAATAGTTATTAGAGATATGCTTCGGGTAAAAGTTTCGTGTCGGGCTTCGTTTCGGGGACCCCCACGGGAATTTTGTTTTTCCCGCGGTTCGGGTTTTTTTTTTTCAGGGGCCCCGATTTTCAGGTTAGTGTGCACTATCTCCTGTTAGTGTGCACTAACTCAAAAATGAATTTTTTTCTGAAATTTCGGAAAAAATTCAATCGTTTTTCGGTTCTCCCAAACCATTCCGAATTAGGTCATTTCGTTGACATTGCCTAATTCGCGAAAAACAATTGCACATCCCTAATAGTTATAGTATAGTATGGGAGCAGTAGAAACTGACCTTCTAGGGCCTGTGCTAGTAGTATCCACATGGCTTTACCACGATCCTAATATCATTTACCTACTCAATAAATTTTATCCGTTAACCCTTGAGGTATTTCTGACAAAAATTATTCCACACTTCATCATGTACCCTTTTGTGTGCAAACAAAGCAGTGTCTAAAGACTTTTTCTTCAACATATATAACTCCACCATCACCATTCTCCAAGTTGAAAAATCTGGACCCTCTTGTGCCAATATACATTTCAAAGCTTGTATACATCCTTTTGTTAAAAATGACTTGTGGGTCCATTTCAGATCTAGCTGATCACCTGCATGATCCAATATGCAAAAAGCTGCTGTCCAAAAAAATGTATTTGGGATGATAGAGATGAAAAATATTAGTAGCTTTTCCCAAAAGGATTCAAATTTATCACATTCCTATAGGCAGTCTAATAATGTTGCCCTTTACTGGAACATTTAAGACATGCATCTGTACTTACTATATTTGCCTTAAAAGCTTTGCTGGACCAAAAAATCATTCTATACAAGATCTTAAGGTATGTTTCTCTTAGATCCACATTCAATACTGCTTTATGCATACATGATGAACAAGCATACAAGTCATCTTCATTGAGAGACAGCTTTAAGTCTGATGACCATATCTCAGCCATGATAAGAAAAATCTTATAATTTGACTATTCATGAAGGTATTTGTACATAGATTTTATAATAAATACCCTTTTCCTACAAAGATATAATAAACCCTGAAATCTCCCATTTATAAGATTACCCTCACTTGGAGAATGCAGCGCTGAGATATAACTTCTCAATTGTAAAAAAAAAATGCTACGTGATCGTTTTCATTAAATTGTAAGTGCATTTTACAGTAATCAAAAGAATGTATTTTTCTCTTTGCTATATTGATAAAGGATTGTATGCATCCCTTGCCTTGTTGCATTAATTTACTATATATGCCTAGTATGAAATCTGGATTCCCCATCAAAGGTATACAATACCTCGAATATACTTCCACCCTCTCCTAGCTGATTGGAAAATAACAGAGTCTAAAATATGTACTGGAAGATTATTATTTGCAGCATGTAGTATATATCTCAAACTCAGCGGGAATGCAAATTGTTCTTCTATTTTAAGTAACTGATTATCTGCCCTTCCCGTGATCCATTCCCTGGTATAGCACAGAATACACACCACATTGTAGTACTGAATATTAGCAAACCCCATTCCCCCTTCCAGTTTGAGAGCAATTAATCTAGTTATTGCCTCTTTCCTATCCAGAAACATTTGAAGTACAGAGAATAGATGAGTTTAACATCTTTTTGTAAATGCATAATCAGAAGCATTTGTAATATGTACTTTAGTTTTGGTATTAGTACCATCTTCACTAAGCAATTTGCACTGATAGGGATAAAGGCAAATATATATATACCCAATGGAAAGTTTCCTTCTAAATTCTTGTATCACCAGATATATATTACATTGATACCATTCCTTTACCTTACCTTATGCCTAAATATTTAATTGAGCCATCTGCCCACTTTAATGGGAATTCCTCCTAGTTTGATTGTACTGATCCTCCAATATCCATTATTTCTGATTTGGTCAAGTTCAATTTTAGGCCACAGAAACTCCTACATTTTTCAATAATAGTCAAAACGTTTGGCAGTGACTCTCTAGCTCATGTCAGAGTTATAAAAATGTCATCTGCAAACAACACATATATCTGCTTTTGGATCTTTATATAACAATCATATCGCTTCATGTATGTGCCCTAAGAAACTAAAGTGGGTCAAAGTAAAATCTAAAAAATTCCAGGAGACCCTATCAAAAGCTTTTTCTGTGTCAAAGCTAACTAAAACAGGATCTACATAAAGGCCTTACAGGCATCCAAAGATAGTATCAGTCTCCTGATGATTTCCTGCTATATACAAAACCTGATTGTTCCAGTGAAATTAATTTTGGAATAACTAATTTTAATCTATTTGCTATCATTTTAGCATAAATTTTTATGTCCTGATTTAAAAGAGATATGAGTCTGTAAGAAGCTGGGCTTACTGGATCCTTACCCACTCTAGGTAAAACCGTTATTGCTGCCAGCTTCATCGATTCCAGCATTTCTTTTTCATCGATCATGTGGTTATACAATTCTTGTAATGGTAAGGCCAAGTTGTTTTTAAGAACCTTATGAGAAATAGCTGGTAGACCATCAGGGCCTGGTTATTTATAATTGTATAATCATTGTATCACTTGTTCAATTTCTTGCACATTTATTGGTGAATTTAAGTTTCAGTAAGACCTCTTCAGGCACCTGTGAATGAGCAATCCCAGACATAAACCAGATCATCTGGCTCAGCATTATATAAGTTTTGATAAAATGTTTTAAATAATTTACTTATCCCATGGGTCGAGGTTATTAACTGCCCCTGATCATTCTTTATTCCCCCTATATAATTTGCCTTCATTTGCACTTTAGCCAAATTGGCCAACATTTTCCCTGATTACCAAAAATAGCTCGTGTTTATATATAAATAGGGGCAAATCTTTAAAGGTACGCGCGGGCGCAGATTTGTTCGCACAACCAAGCACGAACAAATCTACGCCCAATTTTATAACATGCGCGAGCTGCCGCGCGCATGTTATAAAATCCAGGGTTGGTGCACGCAGGGGGGGTGCACAATTGTGCAACCTGCACGCGCCGAGCCGAGCAGCCTGCCTCCGTTCTCTCCGAGGCCACTCCGAAATTGGAGCGGCCTCGGAGCGAACTTTCCTTCCGCCTCCCCCCATCTCCCCCCACCTTCCCCTATCTAACCCATCCCCCCAGCCCCACCTAAATCCCCCTCCTAACCTTTATTGAAGAAGTTTCGCCTGCCTCCGGGCAGGCGTTACTTGTGCGTGCCGGCTCTCTATCCCCCGTCACGGCGGCTGTGCCGGAGGCCTCGTTCCCGCCCCCGGCATACCCCCGGGCCAGCACCCCGCCCATGGCCCTGCCTCCAGAACGCCCCCTTTTGCAAGCCCTGGGACTTACGCGCGTCCCAGGGCTTGCGAGCGCCACCGAGCCTATGCAAGATAGGCTCGGCACGCGCAGGGGCAGCTTGGGACAGATTTTCGGGGGTTACGCGTGTATCTTACGCTCATACCCCTTTGAAAATCTGCGCCATAGTGAATAGATGGATTTCTGACGTATTAACTCATTTACTATTTTCTGCATCTCTTTTAATTTTTCTACCCATTTCTCTGTTCAGGGCTAGTGCTAGCTTTTTTGCTGCCCTGTGTGAACAATTATTATGCTGCTTCCAGCCCTCCCCCCCAAACCTTATAGTCTTGCATAATGCCCCCCATCCCATTCTACAAACAGTTAAAAGTTATGCATTCAGGGGTAGATTTTTAAAAAATGCGCATTCACGTACTTTTGTTGGCGCACCAGTCGCAAACAAAAGTACGCTGGATTTTAGTAGATACGCGCGTAGTCGCGCGTATCTGCTAAAATCCAGGATCGGCGCGCGCAAGGCTGCCGATTTTGGGCAGCCGGCGCACGCCGAGCCGCGCAGCCTGCCGAGTCCCGGGGCTCTGCGCGTGCCGGCAGGCCTATGGAAAATAGGCGTGCCAGCGCGCAAGGCCCTGCTCGCGTAAATCCGGGCGGATTTATGCGAGCAGGGCTTTTAAAATCCGCCCCTTATATTTTAGATGAAAAATATCAGTATTCTGAGGTAAAAATATCACTTACATTATATTTACATGCACTGCTGTGAGGCCAACCAGAAATCCCTGCAAAAAAAAAAAGACTCTTGGAATCCATATGGCATTAGGCCTATTGTGATGTGTGTTGAGTGTGGGCTTGACCCTCTGAAAGCCCGAATACACTAATACACTTCCTATTAGGAAAATGCCTCACCTCAGTCACACATGCAGAATATAAACAGACCCTCACCAAATACAGAATAGAGCAACCATAAAGTAGAAATACAAACGTGCAGTCAAAAACTGAAATGAAAATGCAAGAAGCCAGACTCTCTATGCAGTGAACAATGAAAAAAAACAGAACCATCACCATTTCTCAAACATCAAACAATAATATCAAAAAACAAAATAAATACATATTCATAATAAAAAAAACATACCAATAATATTATTTAAAAAAAAGCTGATGAACAAAAGATCAAATAATTAAAAACATATGTACAAGATTTTTTGAAATGTCCCAAACACCAATAAAATATTTCAAAACAGCAGACACATCAAATAACACCTGAAAAATAATACTAAAAAGGATTATAAAAATTCACGCTCTCCACACCTGGGAACTTTGATTTCCAGTCACCCTGAGATTGTCGTGGATTCAAGTCGAGTGGGGTCACAAACTTTCTCCTCTCTTTCTTATATACGCATACAAGCTCATTCAAACCTGCAGGCGTCTCCAGCTCTTCTTTGGTTAGGATCTACCAGCAGCCCCAAGACCTCATCTTCATTTCAGCTGCTTGCAGGTTGGAATCCACCTGCAGTACCCATTCTCTCTCTCTCTCTCTCTCACGCACACACACACCCATCCCAGGCAGGCTCCCATTCACACAAATACATACACATATGCAACCCAGGCAGGCTCCCATTAATACACCCACCCATCCCAGGCAGGGGTTTATACACACTCCCATCCCAGACATTCACATACTAATCCCAGGTAGCCTCCCATTCACACACCCACTCATCCCAGACAGTCTTCCATTCACACACACACACACACACATCCCAGGTAGCCTCCCATTCACACACCCACTCATCCAAAGCAGCCTCCCACTCACACACACACACAAACCCACCTAACACAGGCAGCCTCCCATTCACACACCCACTCATCTCAGGCAGGCTGCCATTCACACACCCACTCATCCCAGCCAAACTCCCATTCACACACACACACACTCATCCCAGGCAAACTCCCATTCACACACCCACTCATCCCAGGCAGGCTCCCATTCATACACTCATTCATCCCAGGCAAACTCCCATTCACACACCCATTCATCCCAGGCAGACTCCCTTTCCCACACCCACTCATCTCAGGCAGTCTCTCATTTACCCACACACACACATGCAGTCAGGGTCCATGGGTCATTCCTCCTCTGCTGCTGCTGCCAGCCTGTACCTTCTTTGTTGAGGAGAGCATCCGTACTGCAGCTCCTCTTCATGTGCTAGCCCTGAGGTAAGTCACCCACAGTGCTAGCACTTCCTGTTTTCTCATCTCGGAATGCACGAGTGTTGAATGCTGCGGGGTCAACACACGAGGAGGAGTTGTCGGACGGACTTCCTCTTCTACTAGTGCCTCCTGCTTCTTCTGCTGCCGGTAGGATCAGCTGCACCGGTGGCACCATGGGCCTCCTGCTTTTCTGCAACCAGTGGGATCGGGTCCACCGGCGGCACCACGGCCCTCCTGCTTAATCTGCCGCCGGTGGACCTGATCCCACCGTTGGGACCACGGGCCTTCACTTCTTCCGCTGCTGGTGGGATCAGGTCCACTGGTGGCAACATGGCCTCTCCCTGCTCCTGACACTGCCCCACCGGGTGTGCCATACTGTGCAGTTATTTTTGCAATAATTCAATTGTTTTTCCAAATCTAGTGGTTCGTGATGCATCTTCTTTTTTCGTGAGGCTACATAATTTTAATTTCCCCCCTTAGAACCGCTTTAGAGGATTCCCAGAAAAGCATCGGATTATCCTTGTGGATCTCATTATTTATTCTAAATAATTTCCATTTTTCCTGAAGAAAAAAGCAAAATTCATGATCATTGTGCAACCACAGAGTCACACGGCATTAAAAACCTGGATTGGCATCTAAGTGTCTAAGGAAAAGACATTCCACCAGACAGTGATCCGAGATAACTAAGTTTCCTATAGATGCCTTTCAAATCTGAGTGAAAAGTTGCTCTGACACTGGAATGTAATCAAGCCTTGATAAGGATGTGTGAGCCCTTGCATAGTGAGTGTAGTCCCTTTCTTCAGGATGCAATACTCTCCATAAATCTATAACATTGAGCTTATCACATAAAAAGGGCACTCCTTTATTCTGACCCAGTTTGTGGGATTGAGCATCTGTGCTCTTGTCCAGCATAGGGCCAGCTTAGGGTTGCCAACTGGACTCCAGATTTTCAGGACAAATTTATACAGTCCTGGTTTTACTCCCCTACATGCAGATACTTATAGTCTTGCTTTTGTTAGGGAATACAATAAGGAAAACAGAATGGGTAGCATCCCTGTACCTGCTGATCTTGTAATTCTTGAAGGGATATGAAAATGTAATGTTGAGGTTAACCATTATATCTTTTCGTTGTAGAGGGTTTTTATGTATTTGTGATCGTCACCTGGGATCTGGCCTCTTCTTCCTTTTTACCCCCCAAGACAATGGATTTTCTCCACTACTAAGGATCCCTGAATTTCCAGTACCTCCAAAATCTCCGGTAACCACTTTTCTAAAAAAGATGCCAAATTGCGTTCTTCAGCCAATTCAGATAGGCCCGTTATCCAAATATTTCCTCTTCTTGATCTGATACAGTGAGCTTTTCCAATGCTGCTACTTGTCTCTGCAATGCTAATGTGTTGTCTTCGATAAGGGAGTTTCTCTCTTCCACTTTTTCAATACTCAGAACCATTTCTGAAATAGTACTTGTAAGATCTACAATTTGATGAGAAATCATGCTAAGTTTTTCCGATAGCACTGATACAACTGCTTCATTCAGTTCCATAATTAGGTCTGAGCTGAAAGCAGGCCCCTGAAAGCTCATGTGCACGGCGGCCATTTTGTCTTCTGTCGCTTTTGATTTTTCTTTTCTTAATCTTTTAATGATCATAATCCGCAGCGACTTATTCATATATTGATCTATAGACATATATATGCCTCACAATCAAAATAATCAAAGGATGACACCGGATTCATTCGACACTGGGGAGATGGCACTTAGAAACCCAGGATCAGTATCTGTTCAGGATCACCATATCAAATGACCTCTTATTTATTTATTTTATTTTAAAATATTTATGTTTCACCTATAGTGACAAAGTCATGATAGGCAAAGTACAGCAATTAAAACATCAAAAACAATTACAGCTCCTCATAATAGCTTCCTCCTTTGTTTTCTTTGGAGCAATGCAAATCAGCGAGCTAGTGGAAATATCCAAAGTGGACCCTGGACCAAATCGCTTCAGTTCAGTAAGCTGTATTGCAAAAGACTGAACAGTCAGGCAGGGGTAATGGATCATCCTCCTTGACATCTCAGATCTAGACACCTGCCTAATATGATGCATAAGAGAATATGCGGCAAATCAACCCCAGGAAAGGTACACTTACTAGTTCATCAGGACAGGTTCTACTGGCGTGCTCTCAATTTACCATATTGTTTAAATGTACACTTTCACTGAAAGGGCTAGACCACTCTAGCTTTGGAACACACCCATTTAGAATTGGTACAGTAACTAGTTCTGCCCTATCTGGTTTCTCGGCCAACATTATCAAAAAATTAGGGTACTGGAGATCTTACATTTGTTAATTTACTCTTTTTGTAACTAATTCTCCCCTTTGTGATTTCAGTCTTGCCCCCAAATTAATTGTTGGGCACTCATATTTTGGGCTGGATTTGAGACTTCAAGGACATAGGGGACTTATTTTGGTATGGTAGGTAGAGGCTGTTCATATTCATTGGCTTGGAAGTAAGAGCAACTAACTTCCATTCTACAACTATACATGCGAGCTATCATGCACCTAGATACCCTAATACACCTCCTTGAGAAGAACCTCAGGACTCTTTCCTGCAGGCAATTATCCCAACTCGTACAGAAAGACATCACTGACTGTAGCACAAACTTTTACTGGTCATGTATTTTCCAAATTGCTGATTGCATCATTTAAGGTTGTGGAATTGTGGCATAAAGATCAACTGCCAGATGTACCTGTGGATCTCCCATGGAGGCAGAAGGCAGATTTGTCAGGAGAAGGCTCCAGCTGATTGCCCCAGATTTTAGAGAGATGATCAGATCCACCTTTCTGAAAAATCTTTTCAACAATGACTTACTGGAGGCAATATTTAGTTAGTTTGTATGCTTGCAGTTTGAGATTATGGGGTGCATTGGATTAAGTTCCAAGACTACATATACCAGGTGGAGAAGGGGGACAGTAATAAATTGCGTTGTATCATGAGATTTCAGACAGAGCAGAGTAGCCCCAGAAATGACAAGTGAGTGCACTGTGGTTTAGCCATCCCATGAGGGGCTATCCTAGCTTGGAAACAGTGGAGGCCTGGACAGATTGCAAGATCTAATGGGTCTCCATGTAGAGTACATTAGGACAGCCTAGCTAGGAACGTGATAGGCTGGGCAGTCATAACTGAGGGAATTCTACTTCAGCTTACGTTATCTGTGCTGTATTGTTAAATACAACTGCAATGATTTTATTCCAAAAGCGGTAGGCATTTCATTGAGTGTTTGCATTGCTTGGATGCAGGAGGGAAAGACAAGAAGGGATAGTCAGATCTGCCTCATGTTATGCATGAAATGATTCCATAAGCACTTTTGCTGGAATCATACACAGATACTGGAGAAAATCAAACAATGCATAAAGCAAAAAAAAAAAAGAGGGAGAGCAGGTTGGAGGTAGTTAACAACAAATCATTTAAATCTTGAAAAATCTTGAAAAGTTTAAGGACCGCATGATAGTATGTAAGGGATGTATCATCCTGTCAGGCCAGGAAATGCTGATATTAATTACAGAAAAACAACCTCTCCTTCATTAAAAATTCAACTGTCTCATCTCACTAGTACTATGCCCTTGAAGTTCTATGGAGGTAATTTCATCACATCATAAGCAGAGCTCAAGGTAAGCACTGTAGACATGTAAACTTTGACAGATAGTGTGCAAGTGCCAGGAAACTAAAGAAAAGACGCAGTCAGAAAAGACTGGTGCACTGGGATTTAATTATTGGTACCCTATTTCACCTCATGATCTGCAGATCGATGGGTGAGCTGAAGTACTGTAAAGTAAATAGCAGAGCAGAGAAACAAGATTTTTCTTTGAAAATCTCTCTCATTTTGGATTGCCCTCTAAATAAAGAATGAAAATCTTCCAGGGCTTGATTAAGGGCTGGGAAGTTTTGTGGTAGGAAGTAGGATTGCTTGGCAGAAATCAGGAAGGCAGAAAAAAGAAAAAAAAAAGTGCCTGGTATCTACTAATGCAAACTTTTTCATACAACCCTGTTCAGGCCTTCCTATACCCCTGCCACAACCTCTTCCTCCCTCATTGCTTCATAAACCGGAATAAACATTTTCATAGCCGAGAACTTTTGAGTTTGCTCAACTTGAGATTGGTGGTATGATGGGAAGAGAGGCGGGGCAAGGAAGAAGGGGCTAAGGAAGAAAATGCATTAGAAATATTATGGCATTTATGATGGCACCAGAAATTATTAAATGTGCCACAAACAATTTATAAGGAAGGTGACAGGAAGAGACCAACCTTCTTGGTGGCACGTATCTTTAGGACAGTTGAATCTGTGTTTACACAGCAGCTTCTGCTGACTGTCACATGTACTAGAAAGTACAAAGTTGTGTCTTGCTTGCTATTTCTCTTAGACTTAACCTCCCCATCACCATCTCCTCCTCTCCAATTCATTCGTCTATCTGCTTTGTAGCTTCTCTTTCCGCCCTCCTCTTTACAAGGACTCGGCTTCTCCTCCCTAGTGCAGCACTGTCAGCCACTCCTCCAGCATTAGCACAGCACCGCAGCCCTCTGCTCATTGGTGCTGTCTGACACTCTCCTCAGCCCCTTCCCTACTTTGCTTTCTCTCATACTGTCAGTGCCTGATAGCCGTGGTCTCAGGAATAGCACTTCTGCTCACATACCTGAGTTTGGAGATTTTGGTTAAGCAGCAGCTAAGAGAGACCCGAAGGTCAGGAATCAAGGCCAGAGTGCCATGGCATCAGCACAGGTCTTACTGCTCCCTCTGCATATCCTGCTCCTTGTTAGTGTTGCGCATTCTCCTGCTCTGACGCTGCCCCTTAGTGGTGTGCATTCCTTTTGGACTTAACTAAGCTATTTTGAGGGTTTTTTTCCTAAAATGCAGGGAGGAGATGTCTTCTTAACACAGGAATCTGAGATCATTAGAATCCAAGGAGAGGATGACTTTCAGACATCCTGAGAGAAAAAGGAAGGAAAGAGAGGAGAGAAGGATAGGAAATGGACCATATCAATGGCCCATGAGTATCTACTGAGGATGAGGAGAAGGAGAAATAAGGTATTATCCTTGATACTACAGGAGGAGGTAGGAGGTAAAATATTTTACACTTTAAAAGAAAACTTTTGATGCTTCATCTACATTGGGTGGGGAAGCATTTTAACTTGCCCTGTATTCCAATGGGAGGGAAGAAATCAAGTAACTAAAAGAACAAATTAAATTGGAGAGATATCTGAACTTGAGAAAGACTGAAAGGAGACATAAACTTATTAGAAGAACATGTATCATTTAAAAAATGATGACCATAGCTGTAAAGACTTTAAAACTCATCAATGCACCTTATCAGTAAAGAGAAATGTTGAAAACCACCAAACAACTCTCATTTGTCTTATTGAGTGGTGACTTAATTATCCTCTATGCTGAGATTATCAGTGCTGTGTGCAAAAGATTTAAATATGGGAAAAGTAAAGAGCTATGTGAGGGCCCAGAAAGGAAACTTTCCCCCTGTGCAGGAAACCTTGGAAAGGTAAACTTGATGACTTTAGACAATCTCCATCAAAATATGCAGTAAGTGAGAGATATAGCCTCTGAGACTTATCCGAGTTCTACCATAACAGGGGTTACATATTTTTGCATTTGCTTTTTTACTTAAACCCCCGAAGGAGCGCTGCCACACGACGCACCCCCTTCCCCTGCCACTACCACAACGGCGCACTCCACCGGGTGCCAGAGCCTCGCCTGCCGTACCGAGCTCCATCTCTGCGACTGCTGCCTCCTCGGAGTCCATGGCACATGGGGACCGAAGGTACAGCAGCGGCTTAAGAGAGCAATGGCCAGTGAAGCCGGCCGTTGCTCTCTCGAATACTCCCCCTAATGTTCCTCCCCTTTAGTGACCCCTGGGCCCAAGGGAACCAATAGGTTCTCGTCTTTCTCCCTTGAGGTTTGAAATTCAAACCTCGCCACACAGCCAGCCAATGGGCTGGCACGCTGGGCCCTGAAGCCCCCACATTCAACGCCCAGCAACCCGTCCTTCCCCCTCTGATGCCGGCATGAATCGTGCCTGGCTCCCACATTACGCCGGGCACCCTGATATTCTATCAGAGTGCCCTTCTTGATTGCTCCATGCAGGCTCTATGTAACCGCCTTAAGGGTCACACTACCCCTGACTAGCAAAGCACTCCCCCCCCATCAGCATTAGAAGAGGGTGTGGTCAGGGAGTCTGCCTGCTGTTTTAACCTGCAGCTGGAGTTAATAAGATCATTACCAGCTCTTCTCATCTCTCAGTGGACCACCCCCAGACCTTGTTATGCTCTGTTACAGAGATTCTCACATTTCAGCCCCTTGAGCAACCACTTGCTGAAGGGCATGCACTCGAGTAACCCTGAGGTACAGCAGTGGGTGATACTTTGTGCAGAACTATATCCAATTAAGGACTTATTAGCACTGAGCAGTGGGGTCTGTTATCCTGGCTTGCTCAGCTAGGTACCAATTAACCCATGAGCCTGCAGATTGTCATGCCCACGCTGAGTAAGGCTTTACCTAGCATGTTTGGGGAACTAGTAGGTGTATCACACTACTGTAGCATTTAATACTATAGAAACAGCCAGGAGAATAGCCTCACAGCAGGGAGTTACACCTTGCACTGCAGTCCCCTGAGCTTGCTGCAACTGCCCTCTCTCCAGCAGGTGTATATCCATAAGGAAAACCAGCTCAGTCACTACTTACCACCTCCAGACAGGCTCCCTCCTGCTGGTTGCTGACCCGGCTTCTACTTACTTCTGCTGCTCCTTCACCTTGAGAGAGAGGCAGGGGAGGAGAGGGTGGTGTGTCTTGCAAATCTCTTGAGAATCCAGGATCACTCTCTGCCTGAGGACCCCCGGGACCTCAGGCAAGGCCTGGGAAACTGCTACCAGTGGGATGACCCAGGAGCTCAACCAGGTCAGGGCCTGGGAGACAGCTCCCACTAGGAGAAGTAACCCCTAGGTGTAGTTATCCCAGGAGCAACAAGGACTCAGCCAGCCCTGGGGACACCCTGCCTCTGGGAGCTGCATCTTCTTCACGTGTCCGTCGCTGCTGGAGACAGGACTAGTGGCTTCGGCTAGGGCCACACCTCCTTTATACCACTGAGTGAGGTCATGAAAAAGGTGTGTCCCCTGTCTGCATTGGCTGTGGAGAGGGAAAATCCCATTTGTAATGACTGGTCTAGCAGGATGATTAGGAACAATCTGATAGTATTTTTTGACAGGTTCAGAGTTGCACGGTAGCCAACTCATAAAACTGTGTTTTATTGACAGTCTGCCAGATTTTTACTGGCTAACATCCACTGTACAAGGGAAACCTTTGCTCGGTGGTTTTGTGTGGTGGCTATATTTAAGGACAACCACTTTGTAATTGTCCCTTCTTATAGCCCCGTATTTTACTGTTTATTATTCACTTTGGGCCTGATTTTAAAAAGCATTTACTCGAGTAAAAACCAGGTTTACTGGAGTAAATTCACTTTACTTGAGTAAGTGGGTTTTTGAAAATTGCTACAATATATGCCATTGACTTGTCTATAGGATTTACTCACATAAGTGCACTTTACTTGAGTAAATGGCTTTTGAAAATTGCTACAATAGTAGCTACATTTACGCATGTAACTCCTTTTGAAAATTACCCCCTTTATATGTCCATTGTTTCTTTTTTGTTTCTTTTTTATCCATTTTCATAATTGCATGTCCCCCTGGCTGCTTATCCGACCCAATCGGCAATTTTTCCTTTATGGTATACTTATCTAGGCTGCCGCCCTTACTGCTTCTTATGGGTTCGGATCCGCCTGCCCGACATTGGCCATGTTTCGGCAAAATGTTGCCTGCTTCAGGGACTACGAGAGAACAATCTGCTGTGTCCATACTGGGTTCACAGTCTTAAGACGTTTCTTAAACAGATAAAATCAAATTAAATTCAGTATGAGCTGTCTAAAACTTTAAAAACTATTTATTACCACCTTCCAGGTACTTACTGTTCACTTTTGTTCAATGTTCTTAAAGTGAGCGATGCCTTCAACTTCTCATTCCGGCGTCTCTCTCTATTCTGCCTGCTTTTAAACTTACCGTGGGCTAACTACTGCCTGTCCCCCTCAGACCGAGGCTATCTCCGGTGTACCCAATTTATTGCAATTATGAGAGAAGTTTCCTCCCTATCCTTTATTTTTTATCTGCCTCCTTTCTATATGTCCCCATTGCCTCCCTAACTTCTACTAATAAGTGTATTTTGTCAAACTTCTCCTTTAACTTCAATACCAGCCACGGTCTTCAATTATTTGGCTTAATTGCATTATCGGACGTGGCGAAGCCCGTTCCGCCCTCAGGCCCTTCCTACCCTATTATCTTGCGGACCTGATGGAGACCTGCAATCCACCATGTCGGCTTTCAGTTTGTCACCGGGTTGTGCTAACTCCTATTAAATGTCTGGCGAGCCTAACCGGCATTTTAAAATTCTCTACGTCCACTGCCATCCTATCACCTACTGGCACTAGCTTGCTTTGAATTTGTCTGTGTTCGAATTTTAAGACCTTTAGCCCTTGTTGCAGTTAACCTTTCCAATTCCTTACATTCTCTGCTTGCTTGCCCGCTGTGGGTTCACTTTACCTCGCGAGAGTCACTGTGCCTGACAACTGTTAGTTTCTGTGTGGTATTAACACCGAAGATTCGCTGATTTGAGTAGTGTACATGCTTGCTGCCAAACCTAATGTTACCTTTTTGTGTTGTTACTGAACCAATGAGATAATGCTAATGTCGGGTGTGTCATTTACAGCCGGGCGCAGTTGGAGCGGGGTCGGCGCGCGGTCAGAGAACAGTGGGGGGGGGGGGGAGGAAGAGACGCCGAAGGGTGATTGGGGATTGGCCACCTGGGCGCGTTGCCATGGCAACGTGTGGCCCTGGTTGGCTCAGGGGGGGTCACGTGGGGGAGGAGGGACTGGGGATCGTGGCGAGCGTATCCACAAGGGGGATTCGCGCGGGGACACAGCAGAGGGAGGCAGGGGTTTTCGTTCCCTCCCACCCTCCCTACAAGTTACACGGAGGGGGGAAGTTTTGGTTGTCACAGTGGGTGAGGGCGGTTGGCCCGAGCCATAATGTTTTGTTATTGTTTGACAAAGGGGGGTTTCAGCTGGAATGGACGGAGGTGGACAACTGGGGGCTGTTGTCAGCGATGGGGGCTCCTTGCTGGCAAGATGGCGGGAGACTCCGGGGGGCCAGGCTCCTTGCAAGTTGGTGGCGGGAGTCCACACGGGGGTTGGCTCCTTGCAAGCAGGTGGCGGGAGTCCGAACCCGGTGTGCGAGGCCGGATCATCAAGCCGGACGGCTGGTAGTGTGCTATCCTGCCGGTGAGTGGCGGATGGTCAGGGGTTGGATGCTGAAACCGTGTTATATTATATGCTGTTAATAATTGGCTCGGGTCTGTATGTAATAAAGCTGCGGCCTTATTTTCATCCAATTATGCCTGCGGGTGTTTATTATGAGGTGAGAGGATGGAGCGAGCGAGTGTGGTCACGAGTGCCCATATTATCATATCTTCCACCTGGATTTTAAATTCTGTTATTGTGGAACACAATAAATTGGGTACACCGGAGATAGCCTCGGTCTGAGGGGGACAGGCAGTAGTTAGCCCGTGGTAAGTTTAAAAGCAGGCAGAATAGAGAGAGACGCCGGAATGAGAAGTTGAAGGCGTCACTCACTTTAAGAACATTGAACAAACGTGAACAGTAAGTACCTGGAAGCTGGTAATAAATAGTTTTTAAAGTTTTAGACAGTTCATATTGAATTTAATTTGATTTTATCTGTTTAAGAAACGTCTTAAGACTGTGAACCCGGTATGGACACAGCAGATTGTTCTCTCGTAGTCCCTGAAGCAGGCAACGTTTTGCCGAAACATGGCCAATGTCAGGCAGGCGGATCCGAACCCATAAGAAGCAGTAAGGGCGGCAGCCTAGATAAGTATACCATAAAGGAAAAATTGCCGATTGGGTTGGATAAGCAGCCAGGGGGACATTCAATTATGAAAATGGATAAAAAATAAACAAAAAAGAAAAAATGGACATATAAAGTGAATAATAAAGAGTAAAATATGGAGCTATAAGAAGGGACAATTACAAAGTGGTTGTCCTTAAATATAGCCACTGCACAAAACCACCGAGCAAGGGTTTCCCTTGTACAGTGGATGTTAGAGAATATTTTCATAAAGGGAAAGAGGTTGGTTGGTGAATAGAGATTTTTACTGGCAGCTTAACCTTTCATACAGATACATAATTTCTCATTGCCATTTTGGGTGACATTTTCAAAGCTACTTCTGCATGCAAATCCCAGTTTTAAGCGCGTAAATGGCTCTGTGAAAGTGACCTCAGTGCATATATGCAAAAACAGGTTATCCAATAATGAGGTTATGTGCATGCTTTTATGTGCGGTCATGATAGGTGTCATGGGGGAAGGGGAGGATTCAGGGTGGAGATAAGGCTTGCACATAAAATTTGGGATTTAAAAAAATCTGCACATATATTTTACATGCATAGGCTGCACACTGCTAGCAGCAAGAGCACCTTCCTGTGTGTAACTTTTGCTCATCCTAGGGGAGGGACTTGATCCTCACATTTTCAAAGTGATTATATGCGTTTTCAAAATTAGCAGTAAATTCTGTAACAATTGTGAGCTGAACCATCCCCAGTTGGGAGTGGAAACAGGTCTTATTACAAACCACAGTACTAAACATCCAAAAGTTACACTTCTGCCCAAACACAAAATAATAACATAATTAATTAAAAATGAACAAATCCCACCACAAGATACGCAAAAAATCAACTAACATGGCAACCGAAAAACTGATGTCTTTAGGGAGAGGGCTTTCACTCCCTCTTCATCGTTCCAGTGTTTACTTCTTTCTCACCTCAAGCCCAGCATTCACCCTCGTCTCATTGCCCACCCCAAAATCCGACCCTGAGTATGATTAAGATCAACATGCCAAAACTGCAGTCTGTTTTGCACAACTGAAAACTGACAAGCAAAAATGATCTGAGCAGTACTGTGCTTGTATCTGGCCTTCAAGACATTGCTATATATAAAAAAATATTTGTGCATGAGTCTAGACTATTCCAGCATGTGAAGTGGCCCTGCAATTGTTCAAGGCCTTGGAAAAGTATGGACTCCATTTTCAGAACAAAAAGAAAATGCTTGAGCAACTTGCAAGTTGTGCACTTAGCTTGGTCATTTGGGTACTTTTTTGAGAGGTGTGCAGTTTTTAAATTCAGAAAAGTACACGCACACATATTAATAAAACTATATATCTAGCAAAAACATGAAAATTACTGAGATATTGCAAAGTGCATAACATGGCATTTTAGAAACACTGAGTGTGTGTTTTTAATAGAAATTAGAACCCAGTTACAAAATAAGTTGATGTCTGTGAAATTCCAGATCTATAGTACCTTTTTGTATGAATCAGGGAAATTTAACTTTATCTTCATAAAGATTACTTATGAGAGAAACATGAAAGTGACAGAAGTATGGTATTTAACTCTATTGCTTCATAGCTGCATAAGAAAATAGGATTCAGAAAAGAGTGCGTACAGATTTATTTTTGTTTCATTAATTGTGGGATGGGTTTGTTTCCTTTTACATTTTTTTTGTTTCCTTTTGATTTTACAATATCATGCACTAAAACCAAAACCCATTCACCTGGTTAAAAACAGCCCCACCCCCACCCTGGGGGTTTCTCCTCCCCTCCTCTCCCCGCCCTGTGAATCCTCACAGACAATGCTGGGGGCAAGAGAAATCCCCAGGTGCTCCTGCCTTCCTGCTGCTATTCCAAATGGAGCCAGCAGCCCTTTTGAAATATAGCACCAGCAGGGCAGGAGCACCTGGGCATGACTACTGTCCCTGGGGAGAACCCGGCATCACAAAGAAGTTAATGGGGAGTTTGGGGAAATCTGTGGTGGTGGGCAAGTGTGTGAGAAAAACAGCAGCACAAAACGAGAAATGGATATTATTTTGTTCATTTTTGATTCGTTTAAAAAACAAAACAAAATAGGAAATATCAAACAAGCACGCATTCCTAATGAAAAAAGACCCAGGCCTAATCTCAGTACCTGTAACACTCAGTTGACCCGCTCTGTGTAACCCACTGTTAAACGTAGTACTTGCCATCACTTTGTTATACTTTTGCCATTGCCAATCTTTGTAACCATGAATTTTAATTCAGGCCTGATATGTGGATATGAAACACACACAAATAATGTGTAGAATAGAGAACCTAAACACTGATTCCAGGAAACAGGAACACAGCAGAGATTAGTTGCTAGACATGCTTTTATTAAATTTTCGCAGGCAAATATGTCAAGAATAGCCAACTCTGGTCCTCAAAAACCACAAACAGGCCCGGTTTTCAGGATATCCGCAATGAATATGCAGTGCATGCAAATCTACTTCGTGCATATTCATTGCGGATATCCTGAAAACCGGGCCAGTTTGTGGCTCTGAGGACTGGAGTTGGTCACCCCTGCAATATGCAATAAACATTTTTAAAAAGTGTAGAAGGAAGCAATACTGTGTACCAACCTACAGTATTTTTTCTTTTTTGCTAATTTTCAGAAGCAGAACTTCAGTGGCAAACGGCTCATCTGGCATTCAGAATCAGTTCAGTGCCCCTGTGAAACTGACTGTAACAATATACAAAGATCTGCTTCTCAACAGTTATGGCTTTGACATTTCTCAGAATCCTTCCCTCACGATCGCATCATTGGCTACAGGTAGGAATTTTCTACTTACACTAAAAACTCAATTCTGTGGCTTCGAAAGGAGGTACTGCACCTATGAGTGACAGGATGAAGCAGATGCTACGGTAATAGTACAGCCCAGCACTGACGTCCTGCATAAAAACGTAAGAAATGGCATGCTGGATCAGAGCAAGGTCTATCGAGCCTGGCATCCTGTCTCTGACAGAGTCAGTCTAAGTCGCAAGTACCCCGGAGAGCCCATAAAGTAGATCTGTTTCCTGATAATGACTCTCAGGAATAGCAATAGCTTTCTTTAGTCTACCTGGCTAATAATATTTTATGGACTTTTCCTCCAGGATCTTGTCCAAATCTTTTTTATACCCCACTCTGTTCGTTGCCTTGTCCACATCCTCTGGCAACAGATTCCATAGCTTGATTGTGCGCTGAGTGAAAAAAAATACTTCCAATGATTTGTTTTAAATTTGTTGATTGTTAGTTTCATGGGATGTCCCCTTGTTTCAGTATATTTGAAAGGATAAATAATTGTCCTGTATTTATCCGTTGCAGCCCACTCATGATTTGATAAATTACTACATGTTTTCTCTCAGCTGAAAAGCCCTAACCCATGTGGCCTCTCATTCTAGGAGAGATGTTCCATCCCCTTTATCATTTTTGTTGCCCTCTTCTGCACCTTTTCTTGTTTTGCTGTGTCTTTTTTGAGCTGGAGCAACCAGGACTGCACACAATACTCAAGGTGCAGTTGCACCATGGCTCGATACAGAGACATTATGATATTTTACCTTTTATTCTCCATTCCTTTTTGGATCATTCCTAATATTCTGTTTGCTTTTTTGACCAGCGCCGTGACTGAGAAAGCAAATATTGATGTTCCACTCATGATCCATTACAGCACCTGGTTGACCACATGGCAAAGAATGTCAGAAACCCCATGTGGATCAAGCCCTGACACAGTATTGTCTAAGGAGAGGTAATCTTAAACCTGAAGATGAGATGCAGTTTAGGATGATGGATTACAGACAAGATGGTTCACAGCCAACATACAAAAAAACCCTCTGTAAAACAGACTAATGCAAATTCTGTAGAACAGAAGTAGAAAAAGTTGCACACCCCCTCATCACTGAATGTGGAAAGCTAATACCAGAAAGCCTGTATACAGAGGCATAATAAGGTAGAAATTATGTAAACACTATAGCATCACTATACCTGAGAAGCACTGAAGATGTGATCAGCCAGACATTCCTGTTCCAACTCATAAAGCCTGATGCAGGAAACCCAGATATTGAGGTAACGGAGAAAAGAACAACATTGATGTTAGACGTGTCAGTATCAAGCGTCTATTCTGTGGATTGTATGGCCAGAGAGAATATCCTCAAGTATCAAATGATTAGGGACCTTCGTTTTCAGTTTTTATTTTATTTTTCCCAGGAATTTATCAGTGTTACTCTTTATCACAACAAAACTAAAAAGATATTTACTGGTGTAACCCCATTTTCGGGTGCAGACCACACACCATGGGGACATAAAAGATATAGGTGTCATCATTGATAATACGTTGAACTCTTCTCCGCTCAGTGTGTAGCAACAGCCAAAAAAGCAAATAGAATGCTAGGGATTATTAGGAAAGAAATGGAGAATAAAGCAGAGAATAGCATAATGACTCTGTATTGCTCCATAGTGTGGCCTCATCTTGAGTATGGTGTGCAGTTCTGGTTACCACATATCAAAAAAGATATAGTAGAATTAGAAAAGGTAGAGAAGGGCAACCAAAAATATAAAGGAGATGGAACAATTCCCCTATGAAGAAAGGCTTGGAGAAGAGACAGCTTAGGAGAGATATGATAGATGTCCATAAAATAATGAGTGAAATGGAATGAGTAAACGTTAATCAGTTGTTTACTCTTTCAAAAAGTACAAAGAGTAGGGGGACACACAATAAAGTTACTGGGTAATTCATTTAAAACTAATAAGAGAAAATATTTTTTTACTCAGTGCATAACTAAGCTCTGGAATTTGTTGCCAGAGGATGTGGAAAAAGCTGTTAGTATAGCTGCATTTAAAAAAGGTTCAGACAATCTCCTGGAAGTAAATTCCATAAACCATTATTAAGGTGGAGTTGCAGAAATCCACTGCTTAACCCCTGGAATTAGCAGCTTGGAATCTATCTACCCCTTGGGATCCTGCTAGGTACTTGTGACCTTGATTGGCCACTGATGGAAACTGGATACTGGGCTTGATGGACCTTTAGTCTCTAGGAAAGGGGTGTTTTCCCATTGTGGGCTGTAAGTGCCAAAAACCACTCCAGACTCAGATGTGTTGCTCAAAATTAAATACTTTACTGGTGTGTAATCAATTGAGAAATGGCACATATAACTTAGTCCAAGTTAGCACCACAGAAAAATCTCTTTCACCTCTATCTGTGCCCATGTCTCGTCTGCCAGGGACCAGGGACACATCCACCCTCCAAGGTGTGGAATAAAGTGAAGATCCCAATTGGACAGGGTATTCTTTGGTTAGGCAGGAATGCCCCTTCAACCTCAACCAAAGCCGGGCAATCAGTCTTGGCACAAAGAGTCCAAATTTTCTCTCTCTCTCGCCAGCAGCGAAGACTCTGTTTGGGTGTCTTCGAAGGTGTCAAATAGTTCTTTCTCATGGTCAGGTAGTTATTTTTTCTTCTTTTCTCTTTCTCTTCCTCTGGATCCCAGATGGGAGGGATCCACTCAGCAGCTTCCGATGTTCCTCTCAAGTAGGAAGGGGCAGCAAACTCTTCGTCCTGCATACAAGCACTCAAAAAAAACCCTTTCCCCCACAACTGAATCCAACACCCGATTTGGTCCCTGCAGCAGGTCACCGCCATACCTCCTTTCTTGTTGAGAACGCAGAGGAGCAGGTCTTCCTTACAGGGCACCTCGAACCCAGGGTTCCCCAATCCCTGAGCCCAGATGATGCCCAGGAGTCTCAAAAGGCTCCTACTGCGAAAAAGGTAAAATCCCGAAAGTTAATCCGGAGAGAAGCTCACCCAGCTGGAGAACTGCCTCTCGACCCTGCTTAGGATCCCCAGGCAGGGTTTATCTGGTTCCACAAGTGGGCCTGAAAACCAGTGCAAAAACAAAGCTCTTTACTGCCACCTAACTCTTCAAAACCTAAAACACTGCCTACAGTCTGACTGTAGAAAGCTGCTTATGAAACCTGTCCAGGGGACGGCCATTCCAGCACCCTCAAAGGAAGGGGCTGCATATGCATGGGTCCTCCCCTCATTCTCTAACTTACACTGCTCCAGCTAAACTAAGGGAATGTGCCCAGAGGGGCCATTACACTGGAAAAAGGAGTCATTTTTTTTCCAGGTAAATATCTTTCTTGTTCTTGTTGTTATAAATTCTAGCCAGAAAAATAAAATAAAAAATGAAAACAAAGGTCCCTGCAAATGATGTAACCAGAGACCCAGAAAATGTGGCAGAAAGAAAGAGAAATAATCCCCAATTAAAAAGAACTTCCAGGTGCATCTAGACATGTTGCCTGTGCATATAACACCTTATGAACTCCAGAAGGAGGCTCTCTTTGGCACAGTGCAAGTATTAAGAAGGATATTAGCAATGCTTTTGAGAGATTGAGTTTGTATCCCAACGTACCCTAGCTTACGAGTGAGGTTCATTCTTGTTAAGGTGTGCATAAAATCATCCCATTTGGAGACATTACTCTGCAAAAAACAGTGATAATTGCAGCAGAGGACAGTGGACTACAGACGAAATGGTTTATAGCAAGTATAGGGAAAAAACTGCAAAACAGAGAAATGCAGATTCTGTAGCACAGAACTAGGAATGGTTACACATTTCTTTGCTGGGTGCAACATGCTGATGTCAGAAGGCCTGTCTGTATACAGAGAGGTGCAATAAGGTAGCACAGTTCATTCACTGGAAACTGCTGTAAACACTAATATTGCTGTACCAGAAATCACTGGGAACATAGCCCTGAACTGTAGAGAATGAAAACGTTATGATCACCTGGGACATTCCCATTCCAACTGATAAAAAACTCAATGCTAGAAAAAAACAGATCTTGTACTCAAGGAAAAAAACCCAAGAATGATATTGCTGATAAAAGCGTCAGTACCAAGTTACTATTCTGTCCCACACTTGTACAGAGAGAAGATTGTCAAATAACAAGAAATTCAGAGACCCAGACAATACGGCAGAAAGATATAGAAATAGCCCCAATTGTCTGGGCGCTATTAGCCTGATTAGAAAGAATTTCCAGGCACAGCTTGATGTATTGCCTGTATGTATTACATCCTATATGCTCCAGAAAGAGGCTTTTGATAGCACAATGCAAGTATTAAGTAAAGCATTAGCAGCATATTTGAGAGATTAAGATCATACCTTGGCTTCACTCCTGTTATGGCATGTGTGAAACTAATCCATTTGGAGACCTACCTCCAAAGAACCCTAAATCTATCAGGGATAACCCCCTGGTATTCCAGTTACTCTAGGTAACCAGAACATCTGAGCAATTTGTGTGCATTATACACTCTGCCTCCAAATTCAGGCTCTTATTAAAGCCATCTTTTTGAATCACACAGATCCTAAAGGGTTTTTCCCATTTTGCGTCTATGGGAAAAATGCATTGTACATAGACCTCCATATGTCTTGTCATTAACAACTTTTCAGTCTCTTCCTTAATGCTGTTAAGATACCCAGAGAGGACTACAGCAATATCCTTTTCAGCTGGTCTCCCACTCTCAACAACCATTTTCTACATGTGATGACCTCTTGGGATCTCTGTCAGATGGCCCTAGCCTAGGACATGGGATTAGGAGCAGAGAAGGAGAGGGGCATACCATTTCCTAACAGCACACCCTGTGGGACTGCTGGAATGGTGCCCTCCTGTCTGCATAAACCAGGCACAGAGGGAGTTCGGTGAGGCATTTTTTGGTTAGATTCAGAAGGTGAAAGAGTGATTTGTTGCTGGTTTCCCTATGATGGGCTGGGCCTCATGACCCTAATGCCCAGGTTAGGAAGGGGGCAACTTAGACCTTTCTTTTCCATATCCTGGAGGGAGAGGTTGCCTCTAAGATTTTGAAGTTGGTTTAAGGAGTTTTTTTTAATTTTCTATTCTTGAGTTTCAGAGTCCCTACTTCTGGCTCAGGGAAGGAAAGCCTTCTTCCTTGGTTAGGATAGGAAATGGGAGCTGCTGATTCCATCTCACACCCAGTAAATGGACAGTGAAGACTCTGAGCTGTGTGAGCAAGTAGGGTGATGTGAAGATTTTTTTTTCCATTTTTGTTCAGGAGAAAATTTTGTCACCCTGCCTGTCCAAGAGAGGAAAACTCAGAGTGCAAAGGATTTTCACCAGAGTGTTTATCCTGGGAAAGAGACAATTATGGAGTGGGAGACATCCAAGTATATCTGGAGCTCAGATATTGTGGGGGAACAGGGATGCTGAAGAGTTAAGAGAACCAGGACCCCCCTGAAAGATTTACCATTCCATGCTGTGCAGGATGAGAGCAAGGCAGGATCCCAAGAGAGAGAAAACTGAGAATAACTGTGGGACATGAATATAACCAGATTTAAGTGTGTATGGTGCCAGTTAATAACCATGGAAAATACGCAGTAAAGTTTAAGAACATAAGAACATAAGAAATTGCCATGCTGGGTCAGACCAAGGGTCCATCAAGCCCAGCATCCTGTTTCCAACAGAGGCCAAACCAGGCCACAATAACCTGGCAATTACCCAAACACTAAGAAGATCCCAAGCTACTGATGCAATTAATAGCAGTAGCTATTCCTTAAGTCAACTTGACTAATAGTAGTTAATTGACTTCTCCTCAAAGAACTTATCCAAACCTTTTTTGAACCCAGCTACACTAATTGCACTAACCACATCCTCTGGCAACAAATTCCAGAGCTTTATTGTGCATTATTAGTCTTAAATGTGCTACTTGCTAACTTTAGAGTGTCTTCTCTGTTTTTCTGGCACCTTCACCCAATCACAGCTTACACCTAGTGAGATAGCACCCACAACAAATGCCAGCCCCTTTGCCAGTGTTCTTCCAGAGAAGGCTCAGGTGCCAGTGGCAGCTCCTGTGAACCCCTAGGGCAGGGGTCAGGAACCTTTTTGGCTGAGAGAGCCATAAACGCCACATATTTTAAAATGTAATTCCATGAGAGCCATACAATATGTTTAAAACTAAATACAAGTAAATGTGTGCATTTTATGTAAGATCACACTTTTAAAGTACAATAAGTCTCTGAAAATATTACACCAGGCCTTAAGACACCAATACATCTCCTATTAGGAAAACGGACCAAGTCAGGCTGCTATAGAGTCCTACACAGAAACTACACGCCAGCAGAAAACCTCACCTGAATCACGTGCTGTCCCTCACCTAACATAGAATAAAGACACCAAAACGCATAACAAGAAGCATGCAGACAAAAACTGAATTGGAAACTGCAACAAGCCAGAGTCTCTGTATGCAGTGTAACAAAGGAAAAAAGAAACATCACACATCCTTATAAAACAAATCAAGAAATATAAAATCATCAGCAGTAAAACTGTACTAACAAAAAGAACATATTTCGAAACAGCTGATGAGTGGAATATCCAATAATTAAAAACTCATATAAAACATTTCCAGATACCAACAAAATATTTCAAAATAGCAGACACAAAGATCCAGTAATGAAAAATAATAAGGATACAAAATTTTTTTTGCTCTGCATACCTGGGAACGTTTGATATCCAGGTGTCCTGAGATTGTTCTGAATTAGCAGGAGGTGGGGTGGTTTGCTTGGAACTTTCTCCTCTCTCAGTCACATACCAGCGCTCTCTCTCACACTGGCTCTCAATGACACACCTATACACACATGCTCTCAGTCACTCACATATACAAATGTTTTTTCTCTCTCACTTATATAGGCTCTTAATTACACATTTACACACATGCTGTCTATCTTTTCACGCTTACACACACACAGGCTTTCAATCACATAAATACATGCTGTCTTTTTCTCTCACACACAGACTCTCATTCACATGCTTACAAACATGTCCTCTCTTTCTCTCATTTACACACAGGCTCTCAATCACATACTCGCATGCTCCCTCACCTAAATCAGCTCTCAATCACACTCAGACACACATGGTCTCTCTCTCTCATTTAAACACAGGCTCTCAATCACATACTCACATGCTCCCTCACCTAAATCAGCTCTCAATCACACAGACACACATGGTCTCTCTCTCTCATTTAAACACAGGCTCTCAATCACATACTCACATGCTCCATCACCTAAACCAGCTGTCAATCAGACACAGACACACATGATCTCTCTCTTACTTATACACACAGGCTCTTAATCATACATACACATGATCTCTCTCACACACAAAGGATCTCAATCATACACACATACTCTTTCAAACAAACAGGTTTTCAATTACAAACTTACACATACAGGTTCCCAATGGTAAACTTACATTCATGCTCTCTCTCTCACAGGCAGGATCTCAATCACAGACATACTCTCTTTCACATATACAGGCTCTCAATCATTCACATACATGCAATCTCTCACTCACACACACAGGATCTCAAACACACATGCTTGCTCGCTCATTCACTCTCTCTCTCCCCCTTCCCCCCCCCCCCGGGAACTCGCGGCAGCAGCAGCCACCTCCCAACGCTAACCTCCTTCATTTTCAGCCCTCGCGGAGGCGAAGGCGGAGTCCCATCGGCCGCGGTTGAAGATTTTCATTTTCCTCCGAGCCGCGCTGCAGTCTTCTTCCCGCGCAGGCACCCGATGCTCTCCACTTCCTCTTCCGGGCCGCGGGAAGAAGAGAGCACCGGCGTGCTCTCTTCTTCCCGCGGCCCGGAAGAGGAAGTGGAGAGCATCGGGTGCCTGCGCGGGAAGACCCGCGCAGGCACCCGATGACTCCAGCGCTGGCACCCGGCTGACACCCGATGACTCCCGTGCAGGCACCCGGATGACTCCAGTCGGCGTGCTCTCTTCTCCTCCCCCCCGCGGCCCGGAAGAGGAAGTGGTGAGCATCGGGTGCCTGCGCGGAAGAAGAGACCACGCTAGTGTGGTCTCTTCTTCCCGCGCAGGCTCCCGATGCTCTCCACTTCCTCTTCCGGGCCGCGGGGGGGGGGGGGGGAGGAGAAGAGAGCACGCCGGTGCCGCTGACTCCAGCTGTCCTGCCGCGTTCCGCCCGGGCTGACAGCATTTTAAGCCCGGGCGGCGGAGGACCGGGGAGCAGCTGGGTCAGCGGGGAACCGCGAAGTATGGCGACACGTGTCTGCGAGCCAGATGCAGCCCTCAAAAGAGCCATATCTGGCTCGCGAGCCATGGGTTCCCGACCCCTGCCCTAGGGTGACCCCTAATTGGTTCACTGTCACTGGAAAAAAAAACACTTTGGTTTCATGATTGAAGGCCTCTCCACTCTCTGCATAGCTGGAAAGAAGCAGGAGAATGCAGGGGACTGGGACAGCAAGAAGAACCTTGCCCCTGCTCCAGCCCAAGTCTGGTCTAGCAATTAGCCATAGTGGAGGAGCAGAGGCAGACCATGGCAAGAAAGAGCACCACCCCCAACTCAGCCTGGCCCTGCAGTGAGGAAGAGCATGGCTGTAGAGGCAAAAACTCACAGTAAAAACTTTTTAAAATATATCCGAAGCAGAAAGCCTGTGAGGGAGTCAGTTGGACCGTTAGATGATCGAGGGGTTAAAGGGGCAATTAGAGAAGATAAGGCCATCGCGGAAAGATTAAATGATTTCTTTGCTTTGGTGTTTACTGAAGAGGATATTGGGGAGGTACCCGTAATGGAGAAGGTTTTCATGGGTAATGATTCAGATGGACTGAATCAAATCACGGTGAACCTAGAAGATGTGGTAGGCCTGATTGACAAACTGAAGAGTAGTAAATCACCTGGACCGGATGGTATACACCCCAGGGTTCTGAAGGAACTAAAAAATGAAATTTCAGACCTGTTAGTAAAAATTTGTAACTTATCATTAAAATCATCCATTGTACCTGAAGACTGGAGGATAGCAAATGTAACCCCAATATTTAAAAAGGGCTCCAGGGGCGATCCGGGAAACTACAGACCGGTTAGCCTGACTTCAGTGCCAGGAAAAATAGTGGAAAGTGTTCTAAACATCAAAATCACAGAGCATATAGAAAGACATGGTTTAATGGAACAAAGTCAGCATGGCTTTACCCAGGGCAAGACTTGCCTCACAAATCTGCTTCACTTTTTTGAAGGAGTTAATAAACATGTGGATAAAGGTGAACCGGTAGATATAGTATACTTGGATTTTCAGAAGGCGTTTGACAAAGTTCCTCATGAGAGGCTTCTAGGAAAAGTAAAAAGTCATAGGATAGGTGGCAATGTCCTTTCGTGGATTGCAAACTGGCTAAAAGACAGGAAACAGAGAGTAGGATTAAATGGGCGATTTTCTCAGTGGAAGGGAGTGGGCAGTGGAGTGCCTCAGGGATCTGTATTGGGACCCTTACTTTTCAATATATTTATAAATGATCTGGAAAGAAATACAACGAGTGAGATAATCAAATTTGCAGATGACACAAAATTGTTCAGAGTAGTTAAATCACAAGCAGATTGTGATAAATTGCAGGAAGACCTTGTGAGACTGGAAAATTGGGCATCCAAATGGCAGATGAAATTTAATGTGGATAAGTGCAAGGTGATGCATATAGCGAAAAATAACCCATGCTATAGTTACACAATGTTGGGTTCCATATTAGATGCTATAACCCAAGAAAGAGATCTAGGTGTCATAGTGGATAACACATTGAAATCTTCGGTTCAGTGTGCTGCGGCAGTCAAAAAAGCAAACAGAATGTTGGGAATTATTAGAAAGGGAATGGTGAATAAAACGGAAAATGTCATAATGTCTCTGTATTGCTCCATGGTGAGACCGCACCTTGAATACTGTGTACAATTCTGGTCGCCGCATCTCAAAAAAGATATAATTGCGATGGAGAAGGTACAGAGAAGGGCTACCAAAATGATAAGGGGAATGGAACAATTCCCCTCTGAGGAAAGACTAAAGAGGTTAGGACTTTTCAGCTTGGAGAAGAAATGACTGAGGGGGGATATGATAGAGATGTTTAAAATCATGAGAGGTCTAGAACGGGTAGATGTGAATCGGTTATTTACTCTTTCGGATAGTAGAAAGACTAGGGGGCACTCCATGAAGTTAGCATGGGGCACATTTAAAACTAATCGGAGAAAGTTCTTTTTTACTCAACGCACAATTAAACTCTGGAATTTGTTGCCAGAGAATGTGGTTAGTGCAGTTAGTATAGCTGTGTTTAAAAAAGGATTGGATAAGTTCTTGGAGGAGAAGTTGATTACCTGCTATTAAGTTCACTTAGAGAATAGCCACTGCCATTAGCAATGGTAACATGGAATAGACTTAGATTTTGGGTACTTGCCAGGTTCTTATGGCCTGGATTGGCCACTGTTGGAAACAGGATGCTGGGCTTGATGGACACTTGGTCTGACCCAGTATGGCATTTTCTTATGTTCTTATGTTCATGAGAGGCAGACCACAATGCTGCAAAGATAAAGCCACACCTCCAACCCTCCCAATCCAGTCCCACAGTGCAATGAGAGCCAGAGGAGCAGAAGCAGCCAGGTCCCACTGGTCACAGAAATTGGAAGGTGTCCCTTGTTCCAATGCCAGAAAAGCAAGAAACATGACATAGCCTGCAGCTGGAAGAGCACAGCAGTTGGAGAGGAGGTAAACTCCATTGTAGCCAGCAGCAGGAAGAGTACCGCAGAAGAAGGAGTGAAAGCACAGAGCTACAGACTAAGTACACTTTTTCATTGTCTTAGATATATATGGCAACAGCAGTGGAAGCTACGCACTTACATATATAAATTCATACATACATACCTATTCTGGCTTAAGGGCAGCAGGGAGGGAGGGAGAGAGGAGGTGGTGATGGCCAATGAGACTCCTCCACCCCCAACCTTCTTCCAGTCAGTCCAATATCTGCAAACTCCTCTTCCCAACCTGGCTCTGCTCCAGACCCATTAGATCCAAAGTGACTCCCACTTAAAAGAATAGTGAAAACTATTTTCCTATACTTTGGCCCTGGAGATCTGTCTTTCCCTCCATTCAGAGCATCCACATCTCTTGGATGTGGGACTTTGTGAGGACTTAAGCCCAGGGCTGAATTTGATCCTCGCACTTCTCAGATGGTGCAGAAGAAAGGACTACGAATGGAGACAAAACTGAAATATTCAGAGTAGTCTTTTTGGCGTCCTGAGAAGCATCCTGAGAGGAGTCGTTGTGAGTGGCCTGCTCAATTCCTCGGAGATACTATGGCATTTTGGAGAGTTTACTGGGTTTCCTTTTGCAGAAAATTATAAGAATAAAATGTCGGAAAAAAGGAAGGGGAAAATGAGAGTTTTCCCATCTATATCAATGCAACTTACTGAGCAGACACTCATTACCAGCTTTACGACTCCAGGGGTAGTGAGAAATGGGGGGAGTAGCCTCGCTGCGGTGCTGATTAGAGGAGAATCGGAATCGCCTGAGGCAGAGGTTTTCCTCAGCCCCCCCCCCCCGAAAACAGACCACCGGCTTAGAGGGAAGCATCATCGCTAGAAGACCTGATGCTGAACAATGATGTCAGCGACTCGGGACTGCAGGGAGGAGGAAGTGTGGCATCTGCACAGCCAGAAGCAACAAGGGAACTCCTCGGGGAAACTTCAGTGGCAGCTGGTCGTTTGGAAGCTACACCAACAGGCACCGGACTACCATCTTTACCTGATGAGCAAATAGCAACCCCTATTAGACCAGCGGTGGTCACGTTGGAGACCCTATGGGATCTTACAGCTGGACTCTCAGTTGCAGTCAAGACTAGTAACTTAAAAATGGAACAATTAGCTACTTCTTTGAACACACAAATTTCTGATCAAGTGCAATCCCTGAAAAATGTGAAAACAAAAGTGGAAAAAATGGAAACTGAGATAAAAAATATCCAAGAATTCAACCAGGCCATTATTAAGGATAGAATGGCATTGTCCCAAAGACTAGAACTTTTGGAGAACTGGAACCGGAGATTAAATCTCAGGCTAATAAAGTTCCCTAGAGTAATGGGGGAACTGCCCATTATGACTTTTAAAAGGTATCTCCGGGAGACACTTCTTATGACGGACACTGAGATAAATAAGGTTTATTTCATCCCCAAATCAACAGCTGAAAGGGAGGAAATAGTGGGTCAAGAGCAAAATCCATTAGATATTAATAATTTGACAATGTTTTGGAATCTTCAGCAATTGAAATAATAGAGCGTTCTACTTTGATTGTGTCTTTGGTAGCTGAACAGGATGTTAGCAAAATGAAGACTAGGTATTTCCGACACTTAAATTCCCCTTGTCATGATTTATTAATACATATGTTCCCAGATATTTCTAAGATAACGCAAGAAAGACGTAAGGGCAATTTCTTGCAATGAGGCAGGAAACTGTTTTGTTAGGTGCAAGATTCATGTTGCGCTATCCTTGTAAATGTGTCTTCAAAAAGGGAAATGATTATTACATATTCTTTGCTCCTGAGCAATTAAGAGCTTTTATTGATTCTTTTTCTAATTAGTATTAGAATCATAGAGATCCAAAACGAAAATGGCACTGCTTAAGCTCAGGATTATACCAATACCTTAAAAACTTTTTGTTAAACTCCTTGTAGACTTATCCCCCCACTAGAGTGTAAAATGGGATTAAAGATTAAGGCATTGGGGTATTGAGAAGTTATTGTATAAGCTGTATATTGTACAAGATTGCAAATAATGCTTAATCAAAGTTTTTCTTTTGGATAAATACTTTATATGTATTGTTAAAATTCTAAAATAAAATTTAAAAAAAAAGAAGAAAGGTCTACATGCATCTCATTCTTAGTAAAACTGCTAGATACATTCTTCAGTCACCTCTCTCTGAATCTTCATTCACTGCCTTTCTACCTCTTACAGTTCAAACTGGTAGTAATTTTTTCAGTTCTGTAAGATTTCACATGATTACCTGTTATCTCTAATATTCCACTACACTTCTCCTCGGTTTCGCCATGCTGCCATTCAGCATTTCCTTCAGATGTCTTTCTTTTCTGTACACTAGCCCACCTGTCATTTCAATTGCTGCCTTGGCTGGGCTTGTGAAAAAGCATTTAGAGAAAATAAGAAAACAATCCATGGAATCCTTTATCATCTTGGAATAATGTAAAAAAAAAAAAAGGCAAACAACCCTGCCTTCTCCATGAGCCTAGTGAGAGCCATGGCTGCCCCTCACTTGGACAAAGCCTGACTGAAACTCAGAAAGAGCTTCTAGAACTCTAGGTGACTCCTCTTCTAGTGACTCATGGTGTCACCATTTATACTCCCAACAGTGACCCATTCTTTAGGGGATGGACCCTTCCAGTTACTACTAAGTGACTACTACTCCTTGGAACTTTCCATTACTGGAAAATTTCCAAAATTAAAGCATAGTGGGGCTTAGTCAATCACACAGAGTAAAGGAGAGTGGATTTGTGTTTAAATGAGAAAGAAAATAGAAGATAGTGTTATAAAATATTCTTACATTTATTTGTAGGGTGGTACAACACGCAGCCCCCAAAGTAGCACAATCCCTGTCTAGAGGTGTGAAGGGGTTCTGAGTGGCGGAGCAGCCTAGTGGTTAGAGCAGTGGGCTACAAACCAGGGAACCCAGGTTTCAAGTCTCATTTCCATCCCTTGTCACCTTAGGCAAGTCACTTTACCCTCCAATGCCTCAAGTACAAAGTTAGATTATGAGCCTTCTGGGGACAGGGAAATACCCTCAGTACTTGAATGTAATCACTTTGAAGTGCCAAAAAGCAGAATGTAAATCAGATAAATAAATTATATTCCTTTGCCCTATTTTGCGATTAATTAATCAAAAGTTTTAAACTAAATATATTGTATATGAGGTTGACATTCAGCACCACTAATCCAGTTAAATTATGACTCTGGTGTTGTTTATCCAGCTAAAATGTTTATTTATTTATTTATTTTAAAACTCTTCTATACCATCGTTAAGTTAATTCACCATCACAACAGTTTACATAAAGGCACAATAAGAAAAGAATATATAATTGGTATAGATTACAATTTAAACATGTGCCAACATAAAACGGTAACACATTTTAATAAGAGAAACTATGTGTTGGTTAGAGCTTATATGTTTGGTTAGGAAACTGTTAAGTGATTCAAGCCTACATTTAATATGCATTTGGAGATGTAAATGAATAAAACTGTTTGTTTGTTGCGTCTTTATCTATCGATTGCTTCCCTCGTTCTCTTTGTCTTTGTCTTTGTAAAAGGCTTGTTTAAAAAGCCAGGTTTTCAGATTAGTTTTAAATAGTTTCAGATTTCTCTGTAGCCTTATTTCGAGTGGCATGGAGTTCCATAGCACAGGTCCAGCCAGTGATAGTGCTCTCTCCCTTACTTGAGAAAGGCGTACTGATTTGACGGAAGGAACAGTTAGTAAAGCCTTATTAGCAGACCTCAGGTTTCTGTGTGGTACATGCATGCGCAGTGCTGTGTTGAGCCAGTCAGCCTTTTTCGTCGTGGATTAGTTTATGAATTATACACAGTGCCTTGTACTGTATTCTTTGGTCGATTGGGAGCCAGTTCAGCAAGTGTTTCTGTAATGTGGTCTATTTTCTTTTTTCCTTTCAGAATTCTAGCAGTGGAATTTTGCAATATTTGTAGTGGCCTAATGGTAACTTGAGGTAGCCCTAATAGCAGGGAATTACAGTAGTCTGTACTTGCGAAAATCATTGCCTGTAGAACTGTATGAAAATTTTCTAGCGTTAGTAGGGGTTTCAGTCATCTCAGATCCATTAATTTGGCATAACCTTCTTTTAATTTCTGTGAAATGTGTTGTTTCATATTTATCTCAGGGTCTATTATTACTCCTAAGTTCCGTACTTTTATTGCTAACTCCACGGTTTGATTCTTTTTGATTGCAACTGTAGGTTATATAGGTTGTATGTTTTTTCGTTCTAGATGTAAAAATTCAGTTTTGTCAATGTTTATAACCAGTTCCATTTGGTTTAGGAGCTGCTTGATTATTTCAAGATACATATTGGCCAGTTTCATTGTTTCTTCTATAGTGTTTGTGATGGGTAGTAGTAGTTGTATGCATCTGCATATATGTAATGTATTATATCAAGTCCTGCAAGCAGGTGACATACTGGGAGGAGGTAGATGTTAAAGAGTGTTGCAGATAGGGCTGATCCCTGTGGGACTCCTGTTTGTAGTTTGAATTTGTCTGATAATGTGTTTTTGATTTGGACTTGGAAGCACCTGTTACTTAGGTATGCTTCAAACCAGTTTATTGTTTTGTGATTGAGTATCGATTAGCATTTTGTGATTTATAGTGTCAAATGCTGCAGAGAGATCCAGAAGAACCAGAATGTAATGTGTTCCTTTGTCAAAGCCTCTTAAGATATTATCTGATAGTGCTAATGGTACTGTCTCAGTACTGTAGTGTTTGCGGAATCCATGTTGTGCAAGATATAATATGTTATTACTTTCTAAGTGGTTTGATAGTTGTTTTTTGAGTGTTTTTTTTGATTAGTTTGGCAATTAGGGGCAAGTTGGAGTCTGGTCTATAATTGCTCAGATTTAGGGGGTCAAGGTTCTTTTTCTTAATAATTGGTTTGATTATGGCTCCTTTAAGGGTATCTGGCATTGATCCCTCCTCTAGGGAAAGGTTTATGATTTTGGTCAAAGTTGGGACAACTGTGTTGGCAAGTTTTTTAAATTCCAATATGGGTATAGTGTCAATTGAGTGGGGAGCAGGGTTCAGTCCTTTTATCATGTACTCAATTTCAATTTGTGATATCTCTTCAAACTGTGACCATGTGTGGATGTCCCTTGTGGGCATTTTAATCTCTTGTTTGGTTGTGTTAAGGATTTTTGTTCTTTTTTTTTTTATATATATTATATCCTTTTTATTAGTTAATGAAGAAACAAAGTACAGCGGTAATCGATCAAATGACAGTGAACCAAAAGCTTATAGACATAAGCCACAATACAACATGAGAACATACAGCATGGCAAAACCTATATTCAATAGGATTGGTAATAACAATAATAAATCTATAATAACATCAAATAGGTCCCAATCTCGTATCAACCATCCCAGCTATAACAGGGAGATTCAAAAGGACAAAGTAACAATGGTAATAATATTATCCCTATATAGCATTAGAACAATCAAAGTAGGCTATCAGAAATCATAATCAGGATATTGACTGATAACTTGCCCTATCACACTGAAGTATACTTAAGGATTAACATGATATCCGAATAACCAATAAAAATTGTGCGAGTGGAGCTTAATAAATGAAAAGCATGTGAAGCATCTATGTCATATCAACATCCAGTAACTGCGATGATTGCTTCCTAAAGTTTTTCAGAACCAAACCCTTCCCCTCTTCCCCCCACCCCCACAAAAACCCCGGTGCATGGGCTTCTCTAGTTATTTCTGGTGTTTTACTATTTGTTTACTAGTTAGCATTAGTTAGTAACAATTATTATTGGTATTTATTGGTTGTTACTGGTAATTTCTGGTTACTGTTCGGCATTGAACCCTAAAAAGAAAGTTGCTCAGAGTAATCAACCATAGGATTTGATCCCCTTTCGTCTCCCTAGAAACAGGAAGTCATTCATCTTTTGTGTTTTATTATTCATCATTCAACATTTGAAGGGATGAATTTGTTTTGTATGTGTTTAAAAAGGGACTCCACACCCAAGCAACTTCCATTTTATGCTTCCCATTCTGTGTATTTGCGGTCATTTGTTCGAAGGCCGCCAGTTTAATCATTTTTTGCACCCAATGGTTGAAGTTAGGCCCTTCACTGGAGATCCAATGAGCCAGAATGATCTGCTTCGCTAAGAGTCCTGCTTTATTTATAAACAGTGCAATATCTGAGTCATAATGCTGATCTGATGTCAGGTCGCATCCAATCAGCCATATTTAAGGGTTCAGGGGAATGCTGCAGTTCCAGATCCTAGAACAAGTAGTCTGTATTTTAACCCAAAAAACTTTGATTTTAACACAAGTCCAAAAGCTGTGAATAAAGTCACCATGTTCTACATCACATTTCATACATTTGGGGGAGTCGCTATTTCCCATTTTATAAGCCGTAGTTTTAGTGATGTACAATTGCCAGATGAATTTGAACTGCACTTCCCTTAAGTTAGCATTTTCTGTAAGACTTTTAATGTTACCCAGATAGAGTTTAATGATGTCCGGGGATGACAGTCATGGAATCAACTCCTTCCCATTTCTTACCAATAGCTATAAAGGCATTTGTGTTTAAGATCAATTTCAGTATTTTTGAAAACATAGTGCTGGATAGCCTCATCTGCAGGTGAGGCCTAATAATCTGTTCTAAGTGTGCTCTGGACTTAGTTGCAATGTTATGTAATCCATTGGAGTATACGTAATGTCTTAATTGCAAGTAGGCGAAGAAATCCTGCGACAAAAGGTTATAGTTTGTCTGTAGTTCTTGAAAAGTTTGCATATAATAGGCCCCTGATTGCAGAGTTTGTGAGACATGTGTCAGCCCCTTTAAAGCCCACTGTTGAAATACTCTATGGTCTTGCCCCGGCTGGAAATGAGGGTTAGAGCATATGGGTATCAAGGGGGTAAGAACTTTTGGGATGTCCAAACACCTACACAAGTGCTTCCAAGCTTTCCTGCCCTCCTGTACCAACATGAAGTGCCTACAATGTATCGGTATATGTGTGTAATCCAATTGCATGAGCACAGCTGGAGAGGAATCGCTTAGGCAAGCCCGTAAAAAGGCTGTAGGAGAGAAGTATTCCTGCCCCAGCATCCAGTCTCGGATGTGTCGTAACATGCACACTAGGTTGTATTTCCAAAAGTCTGGACAAGCTAAACCCCCTTCTTCCCTCGTTCAGATCAGGTGGCTGAGTGCTAATTGCGCCCTTTTTCCCCTCCAAAGAAAATTCCGGACTACCTTGTTAATACTCTTTAAGTCCGAACTAGTTAACCAGACCGGCAGCATTTGGAGCATGTACAGCCATTTTGGAAGTTCTAACATCTTTAAGAGATGAAGCCTACCAGATAGGGATACCATCAGGATATGCCATTGTAAAGGTTTCTGTTTCATCTTCTGAGGCATCGGTTGCACATTGATAGTGTATATATAGACTCCATGGAATTAGATATTAAAACACCTAAGTATTTGATGGGCTCATGTGCCCACCGCAGAGGAAAAGGCGATCCCCAACTCTGCTGTAAATTTCCGAAAACATCTAGAGCTTCTGATTTGTCAGTGTTTATTTTGAGTCCAGAGAAGCAGCTGTATTGGATTTGGAGAGACAGGATTCATGACAGTGCAGTTTGCGGGTGTGTGAAGAAGATCAGTATATCGTCTGCAAATGCGGCTGTTTTAAAAACCTGTCCATTACAATTCAAATCCGTGATTTGGGTATCCGCTAGTATGCAGCGCAGAAGGGGATTTATCGCTAGGATATATAATAAAGGCGATAGTGGACAGCCCTGATGTACCCCTCTCTGCGGTATAAATGCTTGGGAGAGTAAGCCATTGGCCATGATGTGGGAAGTTGGTTGATGGTATAATAAATATAGATATGAAAGCAAGTTTCCATGAAACCCGTATCTTTGCAAGACTGAGAAGAGATAATCCCAGGAAACCCGGTCGAAGGCTTTCTCAGAGTCAAAACTGACTGTGATGGAAGGTATCTGGTTAGTCTGACAAAAATTTATTGCCGTAAGTAATTTAACGATATGGGAGCTAGCAGACCACCCTTTGACAAATCCCACTTGTGACAGAGAAATCAGGTTTGGTAGTACCAGAATGATTCTATTGGCAAGTACGTTGGCAAGGAGCTTTAAATCACAATTTAACAGAGAAATAGGTCGGTATGATGCAGGCTGACTGGGATCTTTGCCAGGTTTGGGGAGGACTGTAATATAAGCTTTATTAAAGTCTTGTGGAAATTTTTGGGATTCTAAGACCTGACAGTAAAAGAGCTCCAAAGTGTCTGCTACATTATTTCCCAGAATTTTGTAAAAATCATATGTAAACCCGTCAGGCCCTGGGATCCTACCAGATTTACTTTTCTTAATAGCAGTGAGGATTTCTTGTGCCGTAATGGGCTCATTGAGTTTGTCTCGCTGAATATTTGTTAGGGTGGGGATGTTGAGTTTCGCAAAGAAATCGTTTTCTTCGCGTCGCCCACCTTTACGGTCTTCGGTATATAACTGTGAGTAAAACAGGTGCAACGTTTCACATATTTCCTCTCCCTTACACGCCCAGGTTCCCTTGATCATTTTAAGTTTCTCAATATGAGATTTACTGTGCTGTAATCTCACCAAGTTTGCTAGGGTTTTGCCAGACTTGTTTCCATATCTAAAGAAGGAATGTTTCTTAAAATGAAAGGATTTCAGTGCTCTTTGTTGTAGAACCACTTGGTATACCCCTAGTGTAGCGTGATAGTTGGCCCGATTAGCAAGAGAGGGATCTTGAACCATAGCTTTTTTGTCCAATTGGAGCTGCTGATCCAACTGTAAAGTGCGGGCGTTTAATATTTTATTCCTATGTCTTAAGTAGGAAATTATCTCTCCCCTCAGAACCGCTTTCCCGGTTTGCCAAAATAAGTCGGGGGTGTCTCTGTGTCGGCTGTTGGTATCTTGAAATTGTGCCCATTTAGTTTTCAAATACTCTTGGAAATCCTTATCGTCCCTCATGTAAGTAGGAAATTTCCAGCTAATACTTTTGGGTGCATCCCCATCCCATCTGATGTTAGCCCAAATCAGAGCATGATCAGACACCCCTGCCATATCTATGCCCGTAGAAGAGATAAAAGGGAACATGGACTTCTGCCCTAAAATGTAATCAATTCTGGAAGGCATGCCGTGTGCTTTAGACACATGTGTGTAATCCTTCTCTTCAATATGTAGCATTCGCCAATAATCCAGAAAATGCAACTCATGGCATAACTGGTCTATAGGCGTTTTTTTATTTTGACGTGTGGGTTAACTTGGCCCATAGATCTATCCATTAGTGGATCATGTACACTATTGAAATCTCCTACCAAAAATTGACGCCCTGGACCATGAGTGATAAAAAGGTTAGTAATATTGGTAAAAAACGCAGGAGTAGGGGAAATAGGGCCATATATATTGCCGATAGTTATTTCTTTGCCATTCACTTTCCCAATAATGAGAATATACCTGCCTTCCGGATCAACTAGTTCTTTTGTTAATTGAAAAGAGAGGTTTTTATGGATTAAAATTGCAACACCCACCTTTTTCCCTGCGGCTGGAGAAAAATAGCAGTGACCAACCCAGTCTCTTTTCAGTTTTGCACTTTCTCCCGTTGTGAGATGTGTTTCTTGAATGCATGCAATCTGCACCTTAGAGTGCTTTAAAAACTGTAGCACTTTCGTCCGTTTAATAGGGTGTCCTAGGCCATTTACATTTAAGCTAGCAAGTTTAAGGTCATTCCTACCCTTCCTGCTGAAAAATTTGTAAGAACAAGGTGTATTGCTGAGAGGAATGGCGAGCTCCCCAGCCTAAGCTCACTATTATAGCCAGTAACCAGACATAATGTTTCCTTCGATGAGGATTTGCCTAGTTCTGTGAAACCCATGCATGAGAATAATTATTAATTATAACCAGTAAATTCCTTGCGCATCTTCTGTTCCCCAGTCCCTCTCCCCCCCCCTCCCCTTCCCCATCCCAGATCCCATACTTCAAGCAACTACTTAATGAGATTCCTCTCAAATGGAGGAAACAATGGGAGTTCACTGTTAATGGGTCCTGTCCTCACCCTCCTACAGCATTAGCAAACAAAAGCAGCACATTACATGAAATCAGGTTTGTTCTGCGTCCAAGAAATGCAGCTAAACCATCCCGGGGCAGAACCCATACCAAGGTATTATAAGCCTCTAAAACATGCAGTAGAGAAAGTAGTATAAAGGAAGGAGCATACACAATATTTATCTGGGAACCATATCTATTTACCAGCAATTTTCCAGTCCGACAGCTTATACTGGCATCTCTTTACAAAGTTCACAGTCGCGGAGTAAATGTCCACAGCAGAAAGCGATGTCAGTATCACCTTTACAAGTCCCCAAACTGTATCACAGCTGTACTTATGCTTCTTCTCTGTCTTAGGTTCACATTACTGCAGCGCCGTGAATAGCATCCACTTCCTTCAGGGGAGTAGGGTATGCCCGCAGCAGTTCCTCTTGATTCTCCACGATGACGTTCGGCCATCTTCTTTTCAGCTTATGGGGAAATCAGGCGCTGTTCCAGGCTCAAGGAATTGTCTTTTTAAACCTACAGATATTCTGCGCTTGCGGTCTTGCTGCCCTTCCTTCCAAATTCAAGCTAAGTGCTTGTCTCCCTTCTTCCACAATATCACTGGCGTCGGCAGAATCAACGGCTAAAGCGCAACATCAGAAATCCAGTTCCCCTAGCTGTCCAGAACAATTATGATTGTGGCCTTGTAGTTAGAGCCTCGGAAGTTCCCCTGCAATATGCTTGGCTTGATAGTAGGAGGCGCGGTCTTAACGTGCTGCTTCTTGGCGGTAAAGTACCGATCAGGGAATAAAAAACATTGGTAGTAAACACTTGAAAATCCTCACATAGTGGCAAGAAATCGTTTCACTGATTCCGCCTCATTGAAAACATGATCCTTTCCTCCATGCTTAAACCATAAAGTAGCCGGGTACGCTAGCTGGAATCGGATGTTCTTTTTAAACAGTTCCGTGCAAATCGGGCTGAATTGTCTACGCTTTTGGGTGAGCAGGGCAGAATAGTCTTGATATAGCCGTATGTCTGCGTCTTTATACTTTAAGATCTTTTGCACTCTGTATGCTTGCAGTATACGTTGTTTGTGCGACCAATTCATCAGTTTGGCTATAATGAAGTGCGGTCTAGTATCTCCTTCTCGCCTGCGTCCGAGTCGGTGTGTCCGTTCCACCCGAAAGGACAGGGCCAAGTCTGTTAACCCTAGGGCTTCCGGCAGCCATGCTTCCAACATCGCTTCTAAGTTAGTTTCTCCTGGGCTCTCTGGAAACCCCAACAACCTGATATTATTGCGTCGAGCCCTATTTTCAAGGTCGTCGACTTTCTCTGTGTGCTCAACCATCGCAGCTTCTAGTCTTTACCTTGATCTGCATGGTGTTGGAAGAATCTTCTAACTCAGACCCGGCTTTCCACCATTGTAAGTCTCGGAGGTAGCTCCGCCAAATAGTCTTTTAGTTCCTTAAGTTGAGTAGATTATATCGTTAAATCGGCAGTCAAGAACTGCAACCACCGCATTAGTAACATTGGTAGTGAGCTCTGATTGTAGCCCAGTTTGGTTTGTCGGTGTTGCCGGTGCTATTCTGCTGGGCGTCTCCGCCATATTGGAAGCAGGGGCTCCTACTTTTTCTTTTTTGTTTCCCTTAAGGGGCATAGTCTGGGTGCTTTTAAGCATAAATTGGTCTATAGACATTAAACTTCCGTGCCAGTCAAAGTAGCTGTTTAGAGGCGGTTGATTGGAGGCGATGTTTGCCGGTTGCAGGAGGGTGAGGCATGGAACCTAAGCTGAAACGTCCGCTTGGCTTCACCGCATCACGTGCCCCCCCCCCCCCCCCCACCCAGGATTTTTGTTCTTAAATTTTCAATTTTGTCTTTAAAGAATTGAGCTACTTCGTTACATTGGGTCTCTTGTAAGATCTGCGGATTGTTAGTGTTTTCGCTGGTGAGGTTTTTAACTATGTTAAATAGGGTTCTAGCATTATTTGCAAACTTTTCTATTTTTGAGCTAAAATAATTCTTTTTGGTTTCTAGAATTACTTTTTTGTAGTAGGCCAGTTGTTTTCTATATTTTGTTAAGTTCTCAGATGTGGTGTTTTTCTTTCTTTCTAAGAATCTTTTTTACTTCTTTGATTTGTTCATTATACCATGGGTTTCTCTTTTTTGGTTCTTTAATGTGGGCCTTTTTTGGGGGGTTTATTTTGTTTGCCAAGGTCATGGTTCTGTTTATCCAATCTGTTTTTGCAGTGTGAATATTGGTGTAATTTACGTGTGTTAGTTTTTCATGTAGTTTGTCTTTTAGAATATCCATGTTAAAGGGAGGACGGTATATGAAATCAGCTGATTCCGTGTTTTGACTCTTTATTGGGCCTGTGTATTTGATCTGAGAGTTAATGAGGAAGTGGTCTGACCATGGGATTTGGTTGTATTCAGTTTTTATATTTTCTAAAAGGTTACTGTTAATGAATGTTAGGTCTAATGAGTGGCCTGCTTTGTGCGTTGGTTTATCTGTGATAAGTTTGAAACCAAGTGCAGTCATTATGTCAATTAGTGTTTGGCATGTGTTTGATAGGGATGCCCCTCACTTATCTGTTAGCCAGATAAGTGAGGGGCATCCTGCATTCTAGGTGGAGCCACTTATCTGGCTAACTTAGCTGAGTAAATGCCAATTTTCAGTCTTTTTCCAGCTTAATTAGAAGGATAAATTTAGAACTGCTATTCACTTGTCCTAAAGTTAGCCAGATAAACTTATCTGGTGAACGTTAAGATAGCCGATTATATTCAGTGATATGGCTGTTAGGGATGTGAATCGTTTTTCAACGATTAAAATTATCGTCCGATAATTTTAATATCGTCTTAAATCGTTATAGAACACAATACAATAGAAATTCTAACGATTTATCGTTAAAAATCGTTAAATCGTGTTAGTGCGCACTAACAGAAAATGATACAAATTGACACTTTCCAGGTCAGTAAAGGTCAGTTAGGAATGAATATGTATTCCTATTGGCTGGCTGCTCTCTTATCTATTGATGTTACCAAGGTTCCCACTGAGGTGATGGTTGGGGGGATGGGAAATGGAAACTGTTGGTAGTTGACAAAAAAAGTAATGTGATCAGTCAATATGACTAGAACTTGTGCCCTATTCCTGATACCAGGGGTGTTGTGATCTTCCTGCACACAGTGCCCTAACCCTGACACCAGGGGTGTTGTGATCTTCCTGCACACAGTGCCCTATCCCTATTAATACCAGGAGTGTTGTGATCTTCCTGCACACAGTGCCCTAACCCTGATACCAGGGGTGTTGTGATCTTCCTGCACACAGTGCCCTAACCCTGACACCAGGGGTGTTGTGATCTTCCTGCACACAGTGCCCTATCCCTATTAATACCAGGAGTGTTGTGATCTTCCTGCACACAGTGCCCTAACCCTGATACCAGGGGTGTTGTGATCTTCCTGCACACAGTGCCCTAACCCTGATACCAGGGGTGTTGTGATCTTCCTGCACACAGTGCCCTATCCCTATTAATACCAGGAGTGTTGTGATCTTCCTGCACACAGTGCCCTAACCCTGATACCAGGGGTGTTGTGATCTTCCTGCACACAGTGCCCTAACCCTGACACCAGGGGTGTTGTGATCTTCCTGCACACAGTGCCCTATCCCTATTAATACCAGGAGTGTTGTGATCTTCCTGCACACAGTGCCCTAACACTGATACCAGGGGTGTTGTGATCTTCCTGCACACAGTGCCCTAACCCTGATACCAGGGGTGTTGTGATCTTCCTGCATGCAGTGCCCTATCCCGCCTGCATTACTAGTGAGAGGCTGGCTTCACAGACAGGGGGGAGCTGCCTGACCCTCACTCCTCCCCTCCCCCATGTCCCAGCCAGTGAATGGTGTGTGGGTGAGGGGGGAGGGGGAGGATGGTGAAGGCTGAGACAGCTCCCTCCCTGCATTACTAGTGAGAGGCTGGCTTCACAGACAGGGGGGAGCTGCCTGACCCTCACTCCTCCGGGGTGTTGTGATCTTCCTGCACACAGTGCCCTATCCCTGATACCAGGGGTGTTGTGATCTTCCTGCATGCAGTGCCCTATCCCTATTAATACCAGGAGTGTTGTGATCTTCCTGCACACAGTGCCCTATCCCTAATACCAGGGGTGTTGTGATCTTCCTGCACACAGTGCCCTATTTCTGATACCAAGAGTGTTGTGATCTTCCTGCACGCAGTGCCCTATCCCTGATACGGGGATGTGGGCAAGAAGATCACAACACCCCCGGTAACCGGGATAGGGCACTGCATGCAGGAAGATCACAACACCCCCGGTATCAGGAATAGGGCACTGTGTGCAGGAAGATCACAACACCCCTGGTATTAGGGATAGGGCACTGTGTGCAGGAAGATCACAACACTCCTGGTATTAATAGGGATAGGGCACTGCATGCAGGAAGATCACAACACTCCTGGTATTAATAGGGATAGGGCACTGCATGCAGGAAGATCACAACACCCCTGGTATCAGGGATAGGGCACTGTGTGCAGGAAGATCACAACACCCCGGAGGAGTGAGGGTCAGGCAGCTCCCCCCTGTCTGTGAAGCCAGCCTCTCACTAGTAATGCAGGGAGGGAGCTGTCTCAGCCTTCACCATCCTCCCCCCCCCCCCCCCCCTCACCCACACACCATTCACTTGCTGGGACTTGGGGGAAGGGAGGAGTGAAGGACAGGCAGCTCCCCCCTGTCTGTGAAGCCAGCCTCTCACTAATAATGCAGGGAGGGAGCTGTCTCCGCCTTCACCATCCTCCCACCCCCACTCACCCACACACCATTCACTGGCTGGGACATGGGGGAAGGGAGGAGTGAGGGTCAGGCAGCTCCCTCCTGTCTGTGAAGCCAGCCTCTCACTAGTAATGCAGGCAGGATAGGGCACTGCATGCAGGAAGATCACAACACCCCTGGTGTCAGGGTTATGGCACTGTGTGCAGGAAGATCACAACACTCCTGGTATTAATAGGGATAGGGCACTGTGTGCAGGAAGATCATAACACCCCTGGTGTCAGTGTTAGGGCACTGTGTGCAGGAAGATCACAACACTCCTGGTATTAATAGGGATAGGGCACTGTGTGCAGGAAGATCACAACACTCCTGGTATTAATAGGGATAGGGCACTGTGTGCAGGAACATCACAACACCCCTGGTATCAGGGTTAGGGCACTGTGTGCAGGAAGATCACAACACTCCTGGTATTAATAGGGATAGGGCACTGGGTACAGGAAGATCACAACACCCCTGGTGTCAGGGTTAGGGCACTGTGTGCAGGAAGATCACAACACCCCTGGTATCAGGGTTAGGGCACAAGTTCAAGTCACATTGACTGATCACATTACTTTTTTTGTCAAGCTACCAACTGTTTCCATTTCCCATCCCCCATATATTGTCAGTGGGAACCTTGGTAACATGAATAAATAAGAGGGCAGCCAATAGGAATACATATTCATTCCTAAACTGACCTTAACTAACCTGAAAAGTGTCAAATTGTATCATTTTCTGTTAGTGCGCACTAACTCCCGGTAAGTGCGCACTAATCGGAAAAAACGATTTTTTCACTAAAAAATCGTGCCAAACACAATTTTCTTCTCCTGCCAGACGATTTCAATCGTTAAGACGATAGGGCACATGATTCACATCCCTAATGGCTGTACTGCTGAATATCTCAACCAAATTAGCTGAATAGGTTTAGCCAGCTAACTTAGGGGATCATTTTCTAAGCATTTTTCCCATAGACACAGAATGGGAGAAAACCTTTACTAAATGACCCCATTAGGCAGCTGGATAATGGCTGAATATGGACCTCATAAATGTTTTAAGATTTATATTCTCATTGGGTTGCACTATTTATTTACATTAGTTTATATTCTGCCAGTTACCAACTTACCTGTTCTGGGCGGATTATAATAAAACAGAATAAAACAACAATAAAAGATCAGGCAACATCAATAATACAAAATAAAATAGTTCATGATAAAATGAAGTAAAATCATATAACATACCTTTCACCCAAGTGTAAAAGCTTCTTGGAACAAACATGTTTTTAAAAGATTCCTAAACAATTTATAATCGGAAACAAATGATAAAGTACTACTGGAAGAATATTCCAAAAAGTTGGAACAGTGAATGAAAAAGCACACTGGCTCATCTCTCATAAACGAACTATCTTACCCCAGGAACAATCAACAACTATTGACTAGCTGAGCACAATGAGCAAATGGGATGATACTGCATAATCAAATTCCTCAAATAAATAGGGCTATCACCATACAAGGCTCCATAAACCAGAACAAGAACCTTAAAAGTAACTCATTGTTCTATTGGAAGCCAATGGAGGTTTGTAGAACAGAGGAAATATGCTGTTTTAATGGACAAGCTGATATCAAACGAGCTGCAGCATTTAATAAAACCTGTAATGCTGGTGAATACGCTTAGATGCGCTGAAGTGTAGCACGTTATAGTGGTCCAGCATAGATAAAACAAAAACTTGCGCAACTTTAAAAAATCTAGCTTTGATGACATCTCGCAACTGACCCCTAGATTCATCAAAATGCATTATTAATGCATTGATAATGCCTGCGTTAAGAAAAAAGGACATGTTTAGAATATCACACGGTACTTCACGTGGTATGGTAAATTTAACATGCCCTGCAATAATCCCTATTTTTCACAGAGAGAGAGAGAGAGAGAGACTGAGACTGAGACTATCTACAAGGCCCTCATAGTAGTAAAGTATTTATATCTCTATAGGAGGGCCATCTAATAGGTTGAAGTGAGATGTTGGTTGTGCTTTAGGGTTTAGGGGCCAGTTTCTCATGTAGAATGAGATGTACGATCAGCACAATACACCTTGGTGAAGATTTCATGTCATTTGGAGTGAGGAAAGTCTCACAAAGATGAAATTTTTACTATGTTCTCTCACCCTAGCTTGATGAGAAGCTGGCCCCTAAACCCTAAAGCACCACCAACACCTCACCTTGGCCCTCCTATAGATATATATATGCATAATTAATATATGCATAATTAATATATGCATTATATATGCATAATTAATATCCCTACCTCACAAGGACAATTCATTAATGCTTTAAGCACATTGACTGACATTTACGTTCTCTCTATTTAATCCCCAGCTTCTTTTCTATGCTCCAAGTTGTATTACTCCCTTGTTTTATTGTAACTGCATACCTTAACCTTCTCTTGTTTAATGTTTTTATCATTATTATTACTACAACTATTATTATTATTATTATTATTAATAAGATAAATGTTAGTTTTTTACCTTGTTTGTTACCTATCCACTTGTTAATTGTAAACCGACATGATGCGATATCTATTGTGAATGCCGGTATAGAAAAATTAAAATAAATAAATATATAAATATATAAATAGTTGCACACTGTGAGGCCCTTCCCAGAGGTTCTCTCTCTCTCTCTCATGGCCAAAATGCAATTCTAAAAATTTATTGCGAATTGTGTAATGGCCATTTCGGGCACATCGCACAGCCTAATGCCAGGAAAAAAGGTGCTGTTATTTCTGGAGTTAAAACCATGCAATAGCATGCATTATGCTATCACAAGGTGCGATATTGCCCCTCATTTTCCTAAATCCCACCCAAACTCCTCCCTGATCCCACCCCTCCCAAAAATTTGCATTTGCGCCATGCGTTAGTGTTCTTATCGCATGCAGTATGGCATTAATGCCATAACACATTTTGATGAATGACCCTGTGAGGTTGAAAATTAAATGCTGAATCAAACCATACCCCCAATTTATGAATTATTTCCATAGGCAAAATAGTAGACTCCTTAAACTTTAATATTGGACGAATACCTGACAAAGCGATGTATATCAGCAACAAAACTTTAATTTTATCAATATGTAACAGCAAACTTTTTTTTTTTTTGCAACCAGCGATTCACAACAAGCATAGTCTAAGTGAATAACTGAACAATGTTATCCATGGAAGTAAGAGGAAACAATAACTGAATGTCATCAGCATATACTCTAAAACAGATCCCCCAAACCACCAGCCGATGGCAAAGTGGTTATAAATAAATGTTAAACAAAATCACTGATAGTGATAAACCTTGAGGTACACCAGCCTGAATAGATATCCATGAAGAAGAACTCTGTCCTATCCTAACTTGCTGTGTTTTGCCGGTGAAAAAGAAGTAAACCACTGTTTCACTACACCCCCAATACCTATCTCTGACAGTCTCTGCAACAAGATACAGTGAGATATGGAGTGAAAAGACACTGTTATGTCTTCCCTATGCAGCTTAATTGGGTGGAGTGATTTTGCATTATATGTGATGCTGAAAGTATTCTACTAAATGCATCCTTTCCTGTTCAAGCAATAGGGACTGATACAGCAGGGGTAGGCAACTCTGGTCCTGGTGTGCCACAAAGGCTCTGATTTTCAAGGATATCATCAGCAGTGATTATGCATGAGATATAGTTCCATGCACTGCTTCCGTTGCATGCAGATATATATCTCATACATCTTCAATGTGGATGTCCTGAAAATTTGACCTGTTTGTAGCGCTCCAGGACCAGAGTTGCCAAGCCCTGCTGTACAAGATTCTTCTGTGTTCTCTCAAAAAGTAGATGCATGACTTACAGACATTTGTGATATGAGATAAGCAAGCTAGAATTTTGTTACTTTGAGGGATTTTACAGTATTCAAACTAAATTTGAGGTTATCTCTAGCCATTTGAAGGATTATTAGTACTCCCTCACAGACTAACCTTCCCATGATCTCTGACAGGCGGCCCAGCTGAAGGAAAGCTTTTGCCAGGCGATCAAATCCTCAGGATAAACAATGAAGTTGTAGAAGATGTTTCCATTGAACAAGCAACTGATCTAATCAGGTAATGCACAGCACAGACCTAAAACAAAAATGACAAAAAATTAGAAATTCTTATTGTAAGCCAGTGATGGCGAACTCCAATCCCTGAGTGCCACAAACAGGCCAGGTTTTCAGGATATTCACAATGAATATGCATGAGACAAATTTGCATACAGTGGAGGTAGTGCATGGAAATCTCTCATGCATATTCATTGCAGATATCTTGAAAACCTGGCCTGTTTGTGGCACTCGAGGACTGGAGTTTGCCATCACTGTTCTAAGCTCACAAAGACACATGGAGGTTCTGAGCAATACAGCTCTTTTCAAAAGATGTCACAAAGTATTCCACAGACTGTCTATCAGCTGCACTGGGATTTCATATCATGTATTATTAGAGTTTGGAATCTGTTTTTTGTCAACTTCAAAATCACTCGATTGCATTGAATGGAGGAAGAGGTGATAGGTTTGATCACCAGCACCACTGGGAAAATGCTGGACATAATTTTTTTCACTTGTCTTTTTTTTTTTTTTTCATTTTCTTGTATTTCTTTCTTTAGTTTAGAACTTTGGATCTTTGTTTTCCTTTACTTTTTTTTTTGGCTGTTTCATATTAACCACACTGTATCAGGCTCCATGCTATCTGACCTCCATGAAGTTGAATAGTAACAAGAGATCAAGATACCCAGCTGTCTGTGAGGAGGAGCCAGGGCTGATGTAGTTCAGCCCTAAGAAATATATATATGGACATATTTGAAGTAATGTTGTAACACTGTGCATACATTAGCCAGCAAACATGCATGAGTTACACCAATTTTCCAAGAGGAAGTCTGCATGTAAATGACCCTAGCTTAAACCCTGGGTTAGGAGTTGAGGGGGTTGGACCACACCTCCGGTGAGGCTGCTGAATTGCTCGGCTCAGCCTGCATAAAAACAGGCACAGCAGGAAACAGTGTGGCACTTTGGTTCAGATCTTGTAAAAAAAATGTTATGCTTGCTGGCCTCACTCACCCGATGCCGTACCAGGGTGGTCGGGCCAGCCCTGGGCCTCCTAATTGTGGCAGGGAGCTGCCGCCGCTACCGCCGCTGACCCTGCAGACCAGAGATGCCAGCTGCTGTTACAGGATCTCTCTTCTTCGTGGCTGGAACGCCGCCAATCCTACCACATCTCCTCGTGGCCTGCCGCCAGCTTCATCCACCCAGCTTCCCCCTAGGTGCACATGCGCGCCTCTCCTCGTATTTTAAAAGGGCCCATGGCGGGAAAGTGCCCGCAGCCCTTCCCAATGACATCACCATCAGGGTACCCTGCTTCCAGCCTTTGCCTTGGCAATAGGCCTCCTTGCTCCTGTGAAGTGGATTGCCGTCCTGAGTTCCTGAGTTCTTTCCTTTATTCCTTGGACTGATCTCAGCTACGACCCTTGCCTGGAAACTTGACCACGACACGTGCCTGGATCCTGACTTTGAGCACTGCCTTCCTTCTGGACATCCATCTCTGCAGAGGCCCCACGTTAATCCAGCCGGCCCTGGCACCCGAGGGCTCAACCTAAGGGGAATGTAGGCTGGTAGTGGTGAAGCTCCAGCAGGGTCTCTGCCTTCTGTCAGCCTTGCCTACTGATGGTGGGGACCTTTGGGGCTCCTCCCCGCAGGTAGCACCAACTTCCCCTCGGTCCAAGGGTTCACTATCATAACAGATTGCCAAGGCTATAGACCCAGTGGAAGCTTTCACTCTGCAGGCCATCCTGGGCTTGGCCCAGAAAAGTCAGGAGCAGCAGAGGGTTCTGGAAGCTCTAGCAGCCTCTATGAAACGCCTCAGTGCTCACCTAGTCCCCACGGTTCCAATGGGCACACTGATCCTACCCACACCGGGCTCTACAGTCTCTGCGCTACCCACGAGATCTGTCATACTGCTTCCAGCTCCTCCCCAATACTCTAGGGACCAGCAACTCTGTCAGGGTTTCCTCAATCAGTGCACTATGCACTTCTGCCTCCAGGGTGCATTGTTTCCAGATGACACCACCAAGATAACATACATCCTTTCCTTGTTGGATAGTAAAGCTCTTGCTTGGACCTCTCCATTGTGAGAGCATTCTGACCCCATTCTTCAGGACCGTTCTCAGTTCCTGAAATTGTTCAAGACCATGTTTGAGGACCTGGGTTGCCTGGACACTTCCGGCTCTCAACTCCTCCATATCCGCCAGGGCAGCCATTCCCTGTCTGACTACACTATCAAGTTCTGAACCCTAGTCAGATAACTCCACTGGGGTGAGGATTGCCTTCGGTCCATTTTCCTGGATGGTTGTCATCCAGAATTAAAGACGAACTTGCAGCTCGAGAACTCACGGTCTCTTTAGACTCTCTTATAGAGATGGTCAGCAGGATTGACTGTCGCCTTCAGGAACAGTCGCGAGAACTACAACACTCTAGGAGGCGCAAGGCTGGTTGAAATCACCCTCAATGTCTCTCTCCCTCTCCAGGGACTCCTGGTTCTAGAACCCTGACAGAGGAGCCTAAGCAATTGGGTCATGGCCAGCTGACTCTGGAAGAATGGCTTCAGCGCCGCCAGTCCGGACTTTGAGGTCTGTCACACAATTGCCTGATGCCTGGTCAAGCCGTTAAACTTCGGGCCTAGGACTCATCAGGGGACCATTCCTAGGCCTCACTTCTCCAATTCCCCCATTGACGCTCCCAGTCATGCTTTATGTGGGCACCCAGGAATTCGACATGCTGGCTCTAATAGATTTCTTCATGTTGGCCCTAGTGGAACATCTCCATATTCCCATGGAGGTCTGCCCAGTTCCTCTGATTCTTTCTTCCATCCATGGGGATCCCCTGCCAGGAAGAGTTACGCGAATCACTGCTCCCTTGAAACTTTGCACTGGTTCTCTCCATGTGGAACACCTGGCATTCCATGTTCTTGACAAGTCTATTCACCCAGTGTTCTTGGCTCCTGCAACTTTTCCCACACTTTTATTGGTCTTCACTTCAATTGTCCCACTGGGATCCTGATTGCTAGATGGCCTGTCTGGAGAAGATAGCAACTCGGCCTTGTCTACCCCCACCACCGAAGTATCACTGAGTCTTCCTCGGCCGTATGCGCAATTCACTGATGTATTCTTCAAGCAGAAAACTGACATATTACCTCCTCACTGCGAGTTCGATTGTGCCATCGAATTGCCGCCCAGTACCAAACCTCTTCAGGGTAGAGTTTACCCCTTATCTCTACCTAAGACAAAGGCCCTGTCCGAGTATATAAAGGAAAATCTTGACAAAGGATTTATCTGCCACTCTAAGTCTGCTGCAAGCGCTGGGTTTTTCTTTGTGGTGAAAAAGGATGGGGGTCTCCGCCCATGCATTGATTATCGGGGTCTGAACACAATTACCTAGAAGGACTGTTACCCTTTGCCCCTGATCTCAGAGTTATTCGAATGCCTGCAAGGGGCCAAGATCATTTCCAAACTGGACTTCCGGGGGTGTATAGTTTAATCCAAATTCAACAAAGAGAAGAATGAAAGACAGCTTTCAGCACCAGGATGGCCATTATGAATATGTGGTCATGCCGTTCGGATCGTACAACGCGCCAGCTGTCTTCCAAAATATGGTGAACGAGATTTTCAGAGATATCCTCCATGAATGCATAGTCGTATATCTAGTTGACATCTTAGTCTTCTCAAAGGACCTGAATACCCATCATCAAGATGTCTCAAGTTCTCCAACATCTTCGGGATAACCTGCTTTACGTTAAACTTGAGAAATGTCTATTTGAGAGAGAAAGCCTCCCGTTCTTAGGATATATAGTCTCCAAATGAGGGTTTCACATGGATCCCAAGAAGCTCAAGTGTATACGAGATAGGGATGTGAATCAGGCTTCGGACGACTGAAAATATCGTACGATATTTCAAAATCGTCAGAAATCGGGGGCTCCCCCAAAACGATAGGAAAACCCCACGATATTGTTCGTGGGGGTTCTCTTATCGTTTTGGGGGAGGGTGGGAAAAATGGCACACAAAAATAACCCCTAAACCCATCCCGACCCTTTAAAACTAATCCCTTAGCTTCCCCCACCCTCCCGACCCCCGAAAAAACTTTTTACAGGTACCTGGTGGTCCAGTGGGGGTCCTGGGAGCAATTTCCCGCTCCCGGGCCGTCGGCTGCCACTAATCAAAATGGCACCGATGGCCCTTTGCCCTTACCATGTGACAGGGTATCCGTGCCATTGGCCGGCCCCTGTCACATGGTAGGAGCACTGGATGGCCCACGCCATTTTTAAACATGGCACCGGCCATCCAGTGCTCCCTCCATGTGACAGGGGCCTGCCAATGGCACGGATACCCTGTCACATGGTAAGGGCAAAGGCCATCGGCGCCATTTTTATTAGTGGCAGCTGAGGGCCCGAGAGCGGGAGATCGCTCCCGGGACCCCCACTGGACCACCAGGAACTGTAAAATGTTTTTGGGGGGGTCGGGAGGGTGGGGGAAGCTAAAGGATTAGATTTAAAGGGTCGGGGTGAGTTTTTTGTTTATCGGCTCGGGCGCAGACGATAACAAAACCGCGATCGGGCCAGACGAAAAAACAAACACGATGTGAATCGGAACCGGAATCCGAACTGATTCCGGTTCCGATTCACATCTCTAATACGAGATTGGCCACAGCCTAGTGGTCTCTGGGCCTTACAGAGGTTCCTCGGCTTTGTCAATTACTATCACAGCTAAATTAACAACTATCCTAAGCTGGCAGCTCCCCTTACAGCCTTGATTCTCAAGGGAGCCAACGCCAAACTGTGGCCGCCTGAAGCCGTGATGGCCTTCCAAAAATTAAAGGCAGTTTTCCTTAGGGAACCCTGTCTCCAGCATCCTGATCCTCAGTGTCCTTTCATTGTGGAGGTAGACACCTCTTCTGAAGGAGTAGGGGATGTCTTGAACTAATACTCGTCTTCAGGAACCTTGAATCCTTGCTCCTTTTTCTCGAAGAAATTTTCATCAGCTGAGCATAATTATAGAATTGGTGACAAGGTGTTACTGGCCATTAAGCTGGCATTGGAAGAATGGCGACAGTGGTTAGAAGGGGCTCAGCATTGTATCACCATCTATACTGACCATAAAAACCTTGAGCACCTCCACCAGGCCCACCGTCTGAACCCGTCAGGCCTGTTGGACACTTTTCTTCACCAGCTTTGATTTCGAACTCAGATACAGGCCTGCAGTCAAAAACATCTGAGCAGACGCTCTTTCTCACTCCTTTCTGACTGAGGATTCCATTGAACCACTCCAGCACATCATAGACCCTGCCTGGGTTCTCCTCGCAGCCACCATGTCCATATCTCCAGGGAAGATGGTCGTTCCATGTAAGCTCTGTAACAAAAGGTTAAGCTGGTCCCACAATTCCTGTATTGCAGGCCACCCTGGACAAGCCCGGACCCTTGCATTGCTCCAACAATTTTACTGGTGGCCCAACATGCAGAAGGATGTTTGGGCTTATGTGGACTCTTGTCCCATCTGCACGCAGCAGAAACCATTAGTGGGATGACTTTGGGGGCTGTTATAGCCATTGCCAACCCCCAAGTAACCTTGGACTCACATCTCCACCGATTTCGTCATGGATTTATCCCTTTCAAACGGCAATATGTTCATCTGAGTCACACTTCACACCATTGCCTGGTCTTCCATCAGCTCCTCAACTAGTGCAACTGTCCATCCAGAATGTGTTTTGTCTCCACGGACTTCCCAAACACATTATCTCTGATCGTGGCGCTCAGTTTACTGCAAAATACTGGCAGCTGCTGTGTAAAAAGTTCAATATAACACTAGATTTCACTAACGTATGCCATCCACAAACTACTGGGCAGTCCAAACAGACCAATCAGACCTTGAAACATTTCCTCCGGGGTTAAATCAACACCCGACAGGATGACTGGGTGGCTCTACTTTCCTGGGCAGAATTCTCCCACATTTCTCATCCCTGCACTGCCACGGGTGCCTCTCCATTCCAAATACTCTATGGCAAGTAACCACTTCCTTCTCTACCGCTTCCACTATTGGTCCCTTCACCAGCAGTTCAAATGACAGCGGAGGAGTTGAAAAAACTCTGGACATATACATAGCAGATGCTGCAGAAAGTGGCCTAAAAGCAAAAAAATTCACTGACCTCCATTGCAGATCTGCACCCCAGTTCAAACAGGGAGAGAAAGTATGGCTTAGCACCCATCAAATCAGGCTCAGAGTTCCATCTATGTGACTTGCTTCCGATACATTGGACCATTTACTGTGCTCCGTCAAATGGGACCAATTCTGCCTGCCCGCATCTTTAAAGATGCATAAATCCTTCCACATCCTGGTACTTTCCTGGCCCTCTAGGAGGACTCCAGTACCACAGAAAGTAGCCTCAGAGAATGATACCATGTAACAGGTGCATGAAGTGCTGGATGTAAGAAGACGTGGCCAAAGATGGGAATAACTACTCTCTTGGGAGGGATATGGCCCGGAGGAGAATACCTGTTTTGGATAATAACCTCATCAAGCAGTTCCATGCCTGTAACCCCAGGAAGCATAAACCCTCAGGAGGGGGGCTTAGAGGAGGGGGTACTGTTATGCTTGCAGGCCGCGGGAACCCGCAACCGGCCTCACTCAACTGACGCCATACCAGGGCGGTCAGGCCAGCTCCAAGCCTCCTAATTGCGGCAGGGAGCAGCCGCCGTTACCACCACTGACCCTGCAAACCAGAGCTGCCAGCCGCTGCCGCAGGATCTTTCATCTTTACGGCTGGAACGCCACTGACCCTGTCACATCTCCTCGTGGCCTGAGCCGCCGGCCTGATTCCGCCGACTTCCTCCATCCGGCATCCCCCTAGGTGTGCGTGTGCACCTTTCCTTGTCTTTTAAAAGGCCCACTGCAGGAAAGTGCCCACAGCCCTTCCTGATGACATCACCATCCAATGTAATTCAGACGCCAGTGTCTTGAATTCGATAGTGAAGTCAGCTAAAGGTTTATTACCTTGCTTCAGGTGAACCAAAGATGATCCTGCAGTGGTATACTGGGCAGGGTCATCAAAAACTGATTTGAACAGCTCGAGAAATCCTTCAATGTCATGTAGAATAGGATCCTCGCGCTCCCATAGCGAAGAGGCCCAAATCAACGCGCTTCCGTCCAGATAAGACAAGATAGGTGGTCTTGGCATAAGCTGTGGGGAAATGGCTAAATGGCAGGGAAAAGTGCATGCAACACTGATTAATAAAACCTCTGCATCTCCAAACTTCCCCCGAGAAGCGTGTAGGAGCAGATAGAGGTACAATAGTCTTGACCGTCACTTCTGGCGGTGTAGCTTCTTTACCTGTGGTGGTGGGTAAATTCATCTGTGTGTGCAGTAAGTTGAATGCAGTAGTCAAACTCTCCAGCGCACTCTGCTGTTCGGAGATTCGCTGGGCCAGGTCTGGAATGGCCTGCATTGCGGTGAGCTGAGCCAAATCCATGGCTGTCACATCACTAACAGATTGTTATTCTTCTCTTCTCAAGGAGTGATTTACAATAGATTGCGATCATCTTCCCTCTGTAGGAGCGAAGCCATACGTATTGCTAACTTCGCCCTCCTGGCGGGGTGAACACTAATAGATTACTATTCCTCTATAGATTACTATTCCATCCATAACAAATGATAGCTCCTCTCTCTACCGGAGTATTCAGCAGCCAGATCGATACCAGATTGTTAACTCCTCCCCTTTGGGGAGTAGATCCATAACAGCTCGCTAACTCCGCCCTCCTGGTGGGGTGAGCGACAACAGATTGCTAGTTCCGCCCTCCTGGCGGGGAGATCAATAACAGATTGCTACTCCTTAGCAGATTCCATAACAGATTGCTAACTCCCATCTGCTAGCTCCTCCCATCAGCCTAGCAGATAATAACAGTAACTTCATGGAGTGTCCCCTATCTTTGTATTTTTTTGAAAGACTAAATAACCGATTCACATTTACCATTTCTACCCCACTCATCATTTTATAGACCTCTATCTTATCCCTTTCAGCCATCTCTTCTCCAAGCTGAACAGCTTTATCCTCATAGGAGAAACATTCCATCCTCTTTATCATTTTGGTAGCCCTTCTCTGTACCTTTTACTATTCAACTATATCTTTTTTGAGATGAAATGATTAGAATTGTACACAGTACTCCAGATGTGGTCTCACCATGGAGCAATACAAAGGCACATGACCTTCTCTTTTTCATTCTCCATTCATTTCCTAATATTCAGTTTCCTTTTTCGCTTGCCACCAATGCACGCTAAGCCAAGGATTTCAACATATTGTCCACCATGATGCCTAGGTCTTTTTCCTGGGCAGTGACTCCTAATATGTATCCTAATATAATGTAAATGCAGTATGGCTTACTTTTCTCTATGTGCATTACTTTGTACTTGTCCACATTAAATTTCATCTGCTATTTGGATGCCCAGTCTTCAAGTCTTGCAGGTCCTCCTGCAATTTCTCACAATTTGTTGTGTGTGATCTGCAAATCTGACTACCTCATCTGTTCCCTGTTCCAGATCATTTCATAATATATTTGTTATAATAAAATTTTGTTTTGGAACTCCCCACTCAAGTGTCTTGATAGTTGTTATATTAGTGGAGAGACAGTGTAGAAAAGGATTACAACAGGAGGCCTGATTGCTGAGGGAGAAGTAGGTGACGCAGGCAGCCCAGCGAGAGGAGACGGAGAGTGCTTGTGAGATCTGCTGCAGCTGGGGAGCCTCTGCGTGTGACATCATCTCCCGGTGACCGCGTGTTCAAAAGACCGCGGGACTGCGGCGCACCGCTGCCGCTGGCACGTCGCCTAAGCCGCGCACGCCCCTTTGGCGTGCGCGGGACTTAGATCGACTTTGATCGCCTTGAATTGTCTTGGATTGATAGGAAGTGCACGTGAGTTTTATGGGGCGAAAAAGGAAAGCTAAAGTTTTTACATCATCTCCAGCTCCCCAGGGATCAGGGCCTATGGATGCTCACATCTACAGGATATCGCCACAAGGGGACAGTGGTAGGGACTCCTTGGAAGTCTCTTTAAGTCCTGGCACAGGGCCAACACCTCTTCAGCCCCCACCAGGAACATCAGGAGAAAACATCATAGGTAATGCAACAGTAAGTGATGCTGATTCTGTTTTTCAGCCGCTGAATATTGCAGGTTCCCCATGTTCAGAGCTATTACAGCAAGGAACAGAAGTGGGAACTTTAATACCTAACATTAATAGCGCAAGGCTAGATGCCATAGACGCTACTAATGTGACGATGGGGGATCTCTGGAGGATGATGATTAAATTGGACTCTAACATTTCACAGATGAATATTTCTCTTGGAGCAGTAGTTAATAAAAATAAGATATCTATTCAAGAGCAGGGAAAGCGTTTGAATGATATAGAAACTTTGATTCAGAATGTAATTATTGAAGTTGATACTGTTAAAAAATTGGAAATTTTGCATACAACTGATAACATTTTTCATTCAAATGTGGAAAATTTAGAAAATCTTATGCGTATAAAAAACTTGCGTATTGTAAATTTTCCGATTACAAGGTTGTTATCGCCATTTGAGATGTTTTCTAAATATGTGAAAGAAGTTTTAGCATGGAACGAAGTACCTGCGATTTCAAAAATATATATTTTCTCCTCCAATTTGTGATATTCCTGGAAGGAAGGAGAAAGTTCACCAGGAATATCAACCTTTTTGGAGAAGTCAGTAGATATGATAAACAAGCGAGCAACTATGTTTGTGTCGTTTGTATTAGAAAGAGATAAAGAGATTATTATGGAAAAATGTTTCAAAAACAAGGATATATTGTTTTGTGGGCAGAAGGTCTTTATATTCCCTGATGTCTCCAAACTAGCTCAGGTCAGGAGAAGGCAGTTTCTAGCCCTAAAAAATAAAGCATTAGAACTGGGGGCAACTTTTTTTTTAAAGTACCCCAGTAAATGTTTTATAAATTTTCAAGGAAAAAAATGTATTTTTTCACAACCATTTCATTTGGAAAGTTTTCTGAGAGATAAAAGTCAGGTATGATTAGAGAACGAGGTATCATCTATGTTAGCCCAATAAGATAGTAGAAAAAACCTCCTACTCTTTTGATTTGTATATTATTAATATTAGATAATAGGCCCCCATATTATATGGTTTAACATAGCAGTTGTGTGTTTTGCCTTATTGCTATTATAAGATAATTTCTTTGGAAATTAATGCTGCTATATTATCTTTCCTGTATTAACCACAATAAATGTGATTTCATTTTGTAATGATATTCAATAATTAATAAAGTATAAATTATAAAAAGAAAAGAAAAGGATTACAACAAACTATAAGTATGCACCCGAGAGAGAGAAAGGAAGACAGATATATTTCCCCTGTAAACACTGGGCCTTGGAGGTTCAGTCTCTTTCCCCAGTTCAAAGAATCCACACCCTGGGGATGTTGCGGGACTGTGTGAAGACTTAGCTCAGAAACTGAGTTTATCTCGCTGCACCCAATTCAGCAGTAACACCTGAATCAGGAGGGCTATATGCACATAGGTCCACTTTGAAACTTATTTAACCAAATCTACCTGCACACAGACCTGCTAAAATGTGCTCTGATTTTTTCAGAAAATTTATGTGCACACTTTTTAATTTCAAAAGTATGCACTTACATCTAAACCCCTCTCAACTCCACCCTTGAGAATGCTTCTACTCAGTGCGGATGGGCAATTTTATAAAAGTCAATTTCTGCACATAAAACATGTTTTACCCACAGAAGTCTCTTTGAAAATTACCCTTCTTATAGATATATCTCATGAACATATTCCCCAAATAATGGGTCTAAATAAATAGCCATAATTTAATTTATGTGAATGATTTTTGCCATTCCACACTTTACCTACCATTGTCCAATCAGAAATATTGTTACTTTCATAACATATTATATTTTAAGCCTGGGTTATTTTAAAACATTAAAAAAGGAATAGTCCACATCCTAATCATTTACAGTACCACTCCCCATAAATTGCCAGCAATCCACAAAATAGTCAATCAGCCCTTTAAGAGACTGGTGACTTTAATGATGCCAGCACTTTATGTAACAATCACGTGGTGCAAGTAATTACACCATGCCCAAATCACTGTGAACCTGGAAGATGTAGTAGGCCAGATTGACAACCGAAAGAGTAGCAAATCACCTGGACCAGATGATATGCATCCTAAGGTACTGAAGGAACTAAAAAATGAAATTTCTGATCTATTAGTTAAAATTTGTAACCTATCATTAAAATTAACCATTGTGCCTGAAGACTAGAGGGTGACCAATGTAACCCCAATATTTAAAAAGGGCTTCAGGGGTGATCCGGGAAACTATAGACCAGTGAACCTGACTTCAGTGCCAGGAAAAATAGTGGAAACTATTCTAAAGATCAAAATTGTAGAGCATATAGAAAAACATGGTTTAATGGAACAAGGGAAGTCTTGCCTAACAAATCTGCTTCATTTTTTGAAGGGGTTAATAAACATGTGGAAAAAGGTGAACCTGTAGATGTAGTGTATTTGGATTTTCAGAAGGCGTTTGACAAAGTCCCTCATGAGAGGCTTCTAAGAAAATGGGATAGGAGGTGATGTCCTTTCGTAGATTACAAACTGGTTAAAAGACAGGAAACAGAGAGTAGGATTAAATGGTCAATTTTCTCAGTGGAAAAGGGTAAACAGTAGAGTGCCTCAGGGATCTGTACTTGGACCAGTGCTTTTCAATATATATATAAATGATCTGGAAAGGAATACGACGAGTGAGGTTATCAGATTTGTGAATGATACAAAATTATTCAAAGTAGTTAAATCACAAGCAGATTGTGATACATTTCAGGAGGACCTTGTGAGACTGGAAGATTGGGCATCCAAATGGCAGATGAAATTTAATGTGGACAAGTGCAAGGTGTTGCATATAGGGAAAAATAACCCTTGCTGTAGTTACACAATGTTAGATTCCATATTAGGAGCTACCACCCAGGAAAAAGATCTAGGCATCATAGTGGGTAATACTTTGAAATCATCGGCTCAGTGTGCTGCAGCAGTCAAAAAAGCAAACAGAATATTAGAAATTATTAGGAAGGGAATGGTTAATAAAACAGAAAATATCATAATGCCTCTGTATTGCTCCATGGTGAGACCGCACCTTGAATAATGTGTACAATTCTGGTCGCCGCATCTCAAAAAAGATATAGTTGCAATGGAGAAGGTACAGAGAAGGGCAATCAAAATGATAAAGGGGATGGAACAGCTCCCCTATGAGGAAAGGCTGAAGATGTTAGGGCTGTTCAGCTTGGAGAAGAGACGGCTGAGAGGGGATATGATAGAGGTCTTGAACGAGTAGATGTGAATTGGTTTTTTACACTTTCGGATAATAGAAGGACTAGGGAGCATTTCATGAAGTTAGCAAGTAGCACATTTGTTAAAAAAATGTTTATTTAAACTTTTCAAGTAATTACAAAGTATGTCATCCAGAAGGAAAATTCCTTCTGTAAACATTGTATTACAATACAAAGAAAATAGAGACACCGCATATTAATATTTCCCAAGCAGCGAATCAGGAATAATAAAATTCAAAAGAAAACACATTATTTTATACTTCATTCTATCCATATTGGAACCCTTATTCTACAGGTAATATTTAGGAATGAGAGTCCAGATATTGTCTTAATTGTTCAGGCTGATTAAAGATATATCTAGCATTCTGATATAAGATCAGACAACGACAAGGAAATCTTAAAAAGCAAGTAGCACATTTAAGATTAATTGGAGAAAATTCTTTTTCACTCAATGCACAATTAAGCTCTGGAATTTGTTGCCAGAGGATGTAGTTACTGCAGTTAGTGTAACTGGGTTCAAAAAAGGTTTGTTTATGTTCTTGGAGGAGAAGTCCATTAACTGCTATTAATCAAGTTTACTTAGGGGCAGATTTTCAAAGGGTTACACGCATACATTACACGCGAAAACCCGCTCCTGCGCCCACCGAGCCTATTTTGTATAGGCTCGGCAACGCACGCAAGCCCCGGGACGCGCATATATCCAGGGGCTTTGAAAAAGGGGCGGGAAGGGGCAGGGCGCGGTCCGGTGGTAGGACCGAGGCCTCCGGCACGGCGGTATTGCCATGGGATCGTGTGCCGGCAGCTGGCATCGGAGGGAACGGGGAAAGCCATCGGGGCTCCCCTAGGGCTCGGCGCGAGCAAGGTGCATAAGTGTGCACCCCCTTGCACGCGCCGACCCCGGATATGTTATAAAATCGGGCGTAGATACTAAAATCTGGCCCTTAGGGAATAGCTACTGCTATTAATTGCATGAGTAGCATGGGATCTTCTTGGTGTTTGGGTACTTGCCATGTTCTTGTGGCCTGGCTTGGCTTCTGTTGGAAACAGGATGCTGGGCTTGATGGACCCTTGGTCTGACCCAACATGGCCATTTCTTATGTTCTTATGTTCTTTTGTTCTTATGACGGGACTTCAGATCCTTTCCAACAGGGAAGAATAATTTTTTTCCCTACTAAACATGCTTTTTAAAGAAATAAGTGAGGCCCAATACCCCGAACCAGTAAAATGGGAATGCAGTCAAAGAGCCATAATTTCAGAGATACCGGGAGTGAAATTCCTAACAGGAATGCATGAGCACTACGAAGGCCATATAGGCCTGTCAGTCCTTGTAATATAAGCAAGTGATATGTGTCATCCAAAATATGCCCCAACTGAGTCATTCCCTTAGAGGCCCAAAACTGAAACCCAGCAGATCGAGGTAACCTAGTCTTTACTCCAGGTTCTCAAATTGGCAACAAGTAAGCTCAGACCTGAGGAATCTTCATCATTTATTTATTTATTTATTTTAAGGTACCGCTTTTTAAAATAAAATTTTATCAAAACGGTTTACAGTAGTTAAAATAAGATAAAAATAAAATGCAAATTAAATTAAATAATAAAAAAAAGTACATAAATTTAGTTAAGTAGCCAGATAATTACTAGCTTAAAATAAAATTCTTAATTAAAAGATAAAACAATAATAATAATAACAATAGTAGTAGCGTGCCATGGTAAACGGAATAGGAAAAGTAAAAAGGCGAGAGGGGGAGGGAAGAGGTGATGAGTTATCAGATAAATATATCCCAAAAAAAATGAAGGGAATGAAAAAAGATTGAATGAAAATTGAGGTATTATGTGTCAAGTGAGGAGAATTGGGGTAATATGTGTCAAATGGACGGGGTTGAAGAGGTGGAAACTTCTGTTTTGTTGGAAGAATACTTAGAGGAGTTATTAAATGCATGTTGAAAAAAGTATGTTTTCAGAGCTTTTTTGAAGTGATGAGGGTTCGATATTAGACGGAGAGGGTTGAGTAAAGAGTTCCAAAGAGATGGTCCTGCTACTGAAAATGCTCTCTTTCTGGTTATGTCTAATCTGGCCTGTCGTGGTGATGGAATGTCTAGAAGATTTTGAGTGAGTGATCTTAGATGTCGGGTGGGTTTGTAAATACGAAGTAAGGTGCATAGCCAGGTGGAGGAAGAATTATAGATTAGGCTGTGAATGATTGAGAGTATTTTGTATTTTATCCTGTATTTTATGGGTAGCCAGTGAAGAGATTGTAAAATAGGAGTTATATGATTGCGAACAGGGGTACCAGATAATAAGCGAGCTGCACTATTTTGGACTAGTTGTAGTGGGTGAATTGATGAATTGGGTAAACCTAGGTAGAGTGCATTACAATAGTCTAAACCAGAGAAGATAAGAGATTGGAGAACAGTTCTGAAATCACGATAGAAAAGAAGAGGACGAAGTCGTTTCAAAAGTTGTAATTTATAAAATGATTTCTTTGTTAGGGAGGAGATTTGTTGTTTCATGGATAGGTCTGTATTTATAGTTACACCTAGATTTATGGCATGACAAGTTATTGGGATAGTTGAGCCGTTGAAAGTAAAGTGAAATGGAGGGCCTATAGAAGTATCTGAGATAGATGTTAAGTGTACTAATTCGGTTTTTGATGGATTGAGTTTCAGACGGTTATGGGATAGCCAAGAGTTAATAGTAGATAGATAGAGTGAGACTAACGATAAAGTATCGGACCAGGAAGTTTTGTAGGGGACAAGAAATTGAATATCGTCTGCATAGATTTTAAATTGTAAGTTGAGTGAAGATAGGATATGACAAAGCGGAAGAAGATGGTTAAGGTAATTCAAGCTTTTCTAATGGGGGAAATTAAAATGTTATGCACAAGAGAGATCAGAAAACTGTCTGTAGGAGCCTGCAGAGCATACCAGCTGAAAGATTAACACAGAAGGAGCCTCCCTAGAGCCACTCTCACACGATTTGCATGTTACTCGCTAAATTGTAGATTGCAAAATCGGGAACACTCAGTCCTCCCATACCCCATTTTGTCTTTCAGCCAATGCAAGGGGATCCTGGACATCTTCCCCGCCATATAAAAGAATGCAATGCCTTGTCTAAGCTCGCCAGGTCGTTTTATTTAATAGAAAGAGGCAAGTTCTGGACAACATAGAGACATTTGGGGAGAATGACCATTTTGAATATATAAAACGGCCCCACAAGGAAAGTGGTAAGGTGTTCCAGGCCAGCATCAGTTCATGGGAAGACTTTAACAAATTGGAAATATTTAAATCATACAATTTAGACAGCTGAATAGAAAGGCAAACACCGAGATATCGGAGAGTATCTCTCGCCCAGTGCAGGGGAAAAGGCTCCCCCATCTCTCCTGGAGTCCCTCCAGAAAGGCCAAGGCTTCAGATTTGTCTGGGTTAAGCTTCAGACTGGAGAAAGACCCAAACTCCCAAAATATTGATAAAAGAAAGTATAACGAATGCTTGGTGTCTGTTAAAAAGACCAAAATATCATCAGCAAAGGCTGCTTATTTGAAACATCTGTATGAAGCCATACCCCCTTCACCGTCCGAGAAGATTGGATGAATAAAAGAAGGGGTTCAAGATGTAAAAGGAAGAGAAGAGGAGACAGAGGGCAGCCCTGTTGCGTGCCCCTATGACCAGGAACACATCTGATTGCGATCTGTTGGCAACGATAAACGCGGTGGGGTCATGATACAGAAGCTGAACTGTGTAGTAATAAAACCCCTCAATTCCCACACAGCGCAAAATATGAAACAGGAATCCCCACTCCACCCTATCAAACACCTTTTCAGTGTCAAAGCTGACTACCAGATAGAGTTCCTCTCCCTGGCTGCATAGGGCCATAGCTGTCAATACGAGCCTTAATTTAGTAAGTGCATAACATTTCCTAACAAAACCCATTTTGGCCCAGACAGATCAGAGAGGGTAAGATGTCTGTGAGGCTGTCAGACAATATTTTAGCCAGCAGTTTCTGGTCAAAGTTAAGTAGGGAAATGGGACAATAGGATGCCAGGGAAAGGGGGTCCTTCACTGGCTTGGGAATAAGAGTTATATGGGCTGCATTATTGTGAGCCGGATACGTCCCCGTGCTAATCAACGCATTGAAGGTGTGTGATAGAGGGGGCCCCAGGGAGTCAATCAAACATTTATAGAACTCAGCTGTGAACCCATTGGGCCCTGGAGCTTTAAATCTCTTTGCCTGCCAAATAGCCAACTTAAAATCCTCTTCCGTTATGGGGCGATTCAACCAAATTCGTTGATCCAGAGTTAGATGAGGGAGGTTGACTTGGGTGCAAAATTGATCACAAGCCTCCTGGTCCCAGCCCTCAGAAATATAAAGATCAGAGTAAAATTTCCAGAAACTACTTAATATAGTGGGAGTATCATTCACCACTCAGCCAGAGGAGGCACGTAGGGCTGTAATATGCTGAGGGCTGCAAGCTGCTTTGATTAAATTAGCCATCAATTTCCCAGATTTATTGCTAAATTGAAAGAGCTTGAACTGGTAGTATATCAAGCTCTTTTTAGCATGTTGATGCAGCAAATAATTAATGGCCCCTTGCAGTGAGAGAAAGCTCTCCTTTTTTAGTCGAGAATTAGCACGTGCTAGAGCACTCTTTGCACGTTAAAGTTGGTTGCTCAAAGATAATAGGTTTTCGCCTATGGGCCAGTTTTTCGCCTATGGGCCAGATAGGAAATGATGTCCCCATGTATAACTGCTTTTGCCATGTACCAAAACAGTACAGGGTCATTCGTGTGTGCACTATTAAGATGTGAGTAATCATTCCATTTAGCATGGAAGTATTCATGGAAATGGGAGTCATCAGCTAGAAAATAGGGAAAACGCCAGACAAAGGAGATGGAGATGGAGAGGACCAAGCTAATTCAATCCATATGGGGGCATGATCAGAAATAATAATGTCATTATTTGCCCACATCCCGAACTTTAGAAAAAATGTGATTACTTATTAAGATATAATCCAATTTAGAAAAGGTCGCATGGGCACAAGATAAGTGAGTAAAATCTTTATTGGTGGGATGAAGTATGCACCATGTGTCTACCAAGTGCAAAGAGTGCTCTAAGAAGGAGATACCTTTGCTAAGTTTGCCATCCTTCGAGTGGGCATAGGACTTACCTAGTTGAGGGTCGTGAATGACATTGAAATCACCTCCTACAATGATGGTGTGTTCCATATACAGGAGACGTAATCTGTAGATATCCCGATAAAAAACAAGGTTATAATTATTGGGAGCATAAAGGTTGCACAAAACCAGAGTGTCATGATTAAATTCAGCAATTAAAATAATGTACCGTCCCTGTGGGTCTTTAATTTCTGTTTGAACGGTGAAGGGCATCTGCTTGTTGACCAATATTGCTACCCCAGCAGACTTGTAAGTTGCCGGTGTAAAATGGACCACTCCCACCCAATTTTGGCACAGTTTCCTATGCTCCAGGTTGCTTAGATGTGTTTCTTACAGAAATACAAAGTCTGCCGACTTTCTCTTTAAAACTGTAAGGATTTTAGACCGCTTAATCGGTGAATTAATACCACAGGCATTCCAGGAGAATATATGAGTCCCTCGATTAGTTATCCATGGTAATCCAAAAGACCATGATATAGGAATATAACAACATCATCGCAATGGGGACCCTCCCAGCTGAGGCCCCCATCTATCAAGGATTTCCCAGGAAAGATCTGACATGGCTTGATAAATATATACAATATACAGGCACAGCACACCATCAGAAAAAACTGTAAATATCCCTTGATTCCCCCACCCAAAACCCCCCTCCCTCTCCCTACCCCAAATTCCCCAAAGCTAATCTTATCCCAGCTATCAGTGGAGATCACTACCATGCTATCAGATCCCCCATCCCCATCCAACCCTAATCACACCACACTTCCTGTAAGAGAGTAATAAAAAGGAACCCAATCTGTATCATCAGCTGCCCTCAGATAGAAATTAGCCTAAGCTAATGCTAGACATCAGGTTGTGACAACTAGGATAAACGTTATGAAGCTGGGGCCATAAAGCAAAGGCGCCCTCAAGATGTTAGCTGAACAGACAGTTTCCCAAGCAATGAAAACTTGAAAATAAACAAGGGGTGAATCTGTAAAAAATACCCCTGTACTCCAGAGTGAACCAAACTGTAAAGTCCAATAAACACATAATCCCTATCAAAGTTCAAGGAGGTCTTGTAGATTAATGAGGTGTCAGAAGGGGCCAAAATAATCGCCAGCTTCCAACCAGGTTGCTGCACCTTGGTTCGACTCGTCATGCGATCTCATGACGTTTCTGTGCGAGGTACTGCCAGAAAGTTGGACGTCAATGTGCTTTGTTCATTTAAGAATTTTTGAGTGTCTTCAGCCGATGAAAGCCAGCGCGGGCCTTCGGGGGTTGCCACACACAGCCTGGCCGGGTAGACAAGCGTAGCTCTCATACCAATGGCGAACAGTTTGGCACAGAGCAGGGCCAGAGCTCGGCGCTGCGAAGCGAGGTTCGCAGAAAAATCTTGAAAGACCAGAATTTTTTATTTTTGTAGGTTAAAGATTTGCCGGATCACGTCGCTTGCAAAAATGTATTTTTGTGAAAGAAATTGAAGATTTTTGCAATCACCATTTGGGGACGGGCCATGTTCACCTTTTTAGGCACCAGCCAGTGAGTGCACTCCACCCACAGTGGGCCTCGCGACCGAGAGAGGCCCAATTCCCAGGAGATCCAGGTTTCCAGAAATTGTGGTAGGTCCTTTTCTGCCAGTGTCTCAGGTAACCCAATAAAGCGCAGATTAGATCTGCGCTTTATTGGGTTACCCGAGATTTTAGCAAGAAGATTTCAGTCTGAGATGTATGGAGGCCATCTTGGACATCTGACATTCATTGTTCAATGTCTGAAAAGTGCATTTCAGATTCTGCAATTGAAGCGGATAATTCAGCCAATTTAGTGGAAATAGTCTTAAGTTCGGGCCTTAAGGCTTCCCTCAGCGCAGTTTTTATATCAGCCAGAACCGCAGTGTGGGTGGTCTCAGGAGGCCTGGCTTCATCCTCCGGCTGCTGCTCGAGAGTCCAGGATTTATCTTTGTCTTTATCTTTCTTTGCCATCCTGGACACCATCATGCAAACAAACAGAGTCCTGATGAAGGATGGTTATCTGGCAGAGACTAGTAGAGAAGCCAATGGGGATTGGCAGGTGTGGATGGGGTTGGATGCAGAAGCAGGGAGCTGAGAAGGGAAATCATATCCGTTCCCCTCACTGCATCATGTGATCTCACATTTATTCCTTTAAATTCTATGTTCCTCATGTAAATTAGAGGAAAAAAATGGCAAAGCTCCTCTCTGTATCATATCACAATCCGTGTTGACTTTCACAATTGGAGATAGAGCGAGAAGAAAAAACTCTAGTTCTGACTGTTTTAAAGGGGAAGGGCAAGATTACTCAGGTATTTTATGTAACCCCAGATAGTGGTTCCAGAGGCCATATCTCTCAACTCTCAGATTTAGATGGTACATTTCCTTTGATATTAAATTACTTTACTCTCCAGCATTCCCTGAGTGGGGGGAAAGATAACTTCCAAGGCCCTGTGCCTTGCAAATGCTTAAGTCGTAGTTCAGAGTTCTTGTCCACAGCACTAATGATAACAGCACTGATGAGTTTTAGTCTCTATGCAGTAGGAAGCACACTGGAAGATGATTTGGTTTCCAACATTAATTTTACTGATATGTGATGAAATAGTGAAATAATATTTGCAGCAGTTTAATTTATTTTTGATGCTACAAGTGCTTCTGAATAAATTTATGAGATCCTAAACTCTTGTTTAACATTTAAGATGGTAAAGCCAATTGATTCAGTCTTTCATCTGATGTTTCTCTGTCTCAGTGGTATGGACCAAGTTTAGTGCTCTCCTCTCAATGTAGGTGAAATGTTAAAAATGAAATCCAGTTTTAGATGTCTATTCACATACACATTCATTTACCTTCTACCTCTCCTTGCTGTCTTCTTAGTCTCCTCACAGTACCTGGATGGCAACAGTTATTCTCCTCTTCTCCCTATTGGGAGTCCATCCCATCTCCTTTCTCTCCTTTCCCCTCTCTCCTTCTTCTCGTATGGATGACTGTAAGTCATCCCTCTCCACAGATCCCAATGATCTCAGATTCCTCTGCAGTAAAGGAATCTCTCCCAAACAAGAAGTAACTGAGTCCCTAGTTGATGGGTACTCAGAACATAAATGAATTAGCATATTAATATGAAAAGAATAGGGAGGGTGGAAAGAAACTCCCATATTCGAAATAAAAGTGTCCATGGAGGCATCAAGACTCGAACAGCAGAAAAATCAGGGGACAGCCATGGCATGCTACCCCTGCAATGGGAAACAGAAAATCCACAATATAAAATGGTGGTGGAGGTATTTATATTAGAGGAACACATCATTTGCACTCTCTCACATGGGGGAACTACTTACCCACACTATTACTCTGTTTCCTCCCCACACAAATGGAATATTCTGTATAGTTAGTTTCTGACAGAGATCTAACAGGATCTCTACACTTACAAAAAAAAAGGTGAAAAAAATCAGACATAAAGAGGGTAATTTTCAATAGTGTGCATAACTCAGCACATATGCATAAGTATGTGCATCTAAAGTTACGCCTGTGTTTTATAAACTGTGCAGTCAGAGCCACACAATTTATAAGATCCAGCATATCTCCATTTCCGAAAATGCAATCGTATGTTTCAGCACACATACTTTTTTATAATGTAGGGATCCACATAGTTTAATACCTATTTAATAAAAGTGTGCATATATTTTATTCATTAAACAGCTGTAATATATTCATGTAATAACCCTCAGTTTATGAGTAAAGGTAGGTATTTATAAAGTTGGCTGATGTATGCACATGTTGTGCTTATGAAATACTTACCTGTGTGCATACTTCTAAGCACCAGTTGACCCAGACTCCCTACCAGTTCACCCAAGCCCTCTATTGCTTGCTCCAGAACTTCCCCACACAAAAACCTCAAACAAAAGATAGATCTGATTTAATATCTGTGACTTAATTAACAGAGTGCACACATGGTTGATGATGTATATGTATAAATTTACTAGAGATGTGCATTCGTTTTTGCCGAATTGGAAAATTGCAACGAAATTGTCCAATTCGGCATGTTTCAGGGAGCCCGAAAAAAATCAGGATTTTCCCGTTTTTTCGCAAAAATTAGTTTTTCTGATTAGTGTGCACTAACGGGAGTCAGTGCGTGCTAACTCCCCGTTGGTGCGCGCTAACTCCCGTTAGCGCACACTAACAAAAACTAACAAAAAGTAACAAAATCTAACGGTTTTTGTTAGTTGCGCTAACAGGGAGTTAGCGCGCACTAACTAAAAATCGATTTTTCGCGAAAAAAAAGACCCGAACCGAAAAAAACCCGACATTTTCCATGGCGGCCGAAAAACGAAGAACGACACGAACACAAAAAACGATGCACATCTCTAAAATTTACACATCGGAGCAGACTGACAGTGATCTAAGCTCCTGGGCAATAAGGGTCATTGGCCCCAAACCATCCATCCAAGGCTAGGGGAGAGTGTTCTGAGTTCTTGAGCACTGCCATATTGCGTGAATGATCAGTCTGCCCCTGGTACATGTGCTTCCAAACCCCACCTCAGAACACCCTTGAAATGCTCTTTGTATGCATATACTTTTCCAAGTGGAAGTGATGGTATGTGTATACTCTCATCCTTATTTACTCTTTCGGATAGTAGAAAGACTAGGGGACACTCCATGAAGTTAGCATGGGGCACATTTAAAACTAATTGGAGAAAGTTTTTTTTCACTCAACGCACAATTAAACTCTGGAATTTGTTGCCAGAGGATGTGGTTAGTGCAGTTAGTATAGCTGTGTTTAAAAAAGGATTGGATAAGTTCTTGGAGGAGAAGTCTATTACCTGCTATTAAGTTCACTTAGAGAATAGCCACTGCCATTAGCAATGGTTAATTGGAATAGACTTAGTTTTTGGGTACTTGCCAGGTTCTTATGGCCTGGATTGGCCTCTGTTGGAAACAGGATGCTGGGCTTGATGGACCCTTGGTCTGACCCAGTATGGCATTTTCTTATGTTCTTAAAATGTGCTTACCATATACAGGTATTTGGCAATTTTACACACCCAACAGTCGCATAAGCCTTTGAATATTACGCCCAAGAGATCCACCGGATTTTAGGAGGAGCAACCATTCCAAAAGTAGTTTTACCACAGGTCAGAAAAAAAAATAAGCCCCTAAGATTCCCCCAAGTGTCCTTTTCAAATCTATTATCAACTTCCCATCACCCATCAGTTTCCATTTTTTGCAGAAAAGGTTGTGAAATCCCACTTATAAGACCATGTGTGAAAAGGGAAGTGCTATTAGTCTTGTCTGTCAGGAACTTTTATCAGCTTGATGGGTTTTATAATCACTTTATAGCTCTCTATCACTTTGATTATGCATCTGGGTGCTATAAAAGTCAGAAATTCTTTACATGGAAGGAGAGTGAGGTAATGATGAAAAACAAACCAAATGAGCTCAAAATGAAAACTAATTCAACTGGCTTTTCAGTAAGACAAAAGAGGACTTTGTTTCAGGTAATAAGTTTTAAACATGTTATGCACTCGTGCATCACCTTGCACTTGTCCACATTTTCCAGTCTTGCAAAGTCCTCCTGCAATTTATCACAATCTGCTTGTGATTTAACTACTCTGAACAATTTTGTATCATCTGCAAATCTGATTATCTCACTCGTCATATTTCTTTCCAGATCATTTATAAATATATTGAAAAGCACGGGTCCCAATACAGATCCCTGAGGCACTCCACTGCCCACTCCCCTCCACTGAGAAAATTGTCCATTTAATCCTACTCTCTGTTTCCTGTCTTTTAACCAGTTTGTAATCTATGAAAGGACATCGCCACCTATCCCATGACTTTTGTACTTTTCCTAGAAGCCTCTCATGAGGAACTTTGTCAAATGCCTTCTGAAAATCCAAATACACTACATCTACCGGTTCACCTTTATCCACATGTTTATTAATCTCTTCAAAAAAATGAAGCAGATTTGTGAGGCAAGACTTGCCTTGGGTAAAGCCATGCTGATTTTGTTCCATTAAACCATGTCTTTCTATATGCTCTGTGATTTTGATCTTTAGAACACATTCCACTATTTTTCCTGGCACTACAGGCAGGCTAACTGGTCTGTTGTTTCCCGGATCTCCCCTAGAGCCCTTTTTAAATATTGGGGTTATATTAGCCACCTTCCAGTCTCTAGGTACAATGGATGATTTTAATGATAGGTTACACATTTTAACTAATAGATCTAAAATGTCATTTTTGAGTTCCTTCAGAATCCTGGGGTGTATACCATCCAGTCCAGGTGATTTACTATTCTTTATTTTGTCAATCAGGCCTACCACATCTTCTAGGTTCACCATGATTTGATTCAGTCTATATGAATCATTACCCATGAAAACCTTCTCTGGAATGGGTATCTGACCAACATCCTCTTCAGTAAACACCGAAGCAAAGAAAACATTTAATCTTTCCATGATGGCCTTATCTTCTCTAAGTGCCCCTTTAACCCCTTGATCATCTAACAGTCCAGTTGACTCCCTCGCAGGCATTCTGCTTCAGATATATTTTAAAAAGTTTTTACTGTGAGCTTTTGCCTCTACGGCCAAATTCTTTTCAAATTCTCTCTTAGCCTGTCTTATCTATGTCTTACATTTAACTTGCCAACGCTTATGCATTATCCTATTTTCTTCTGTTGGATCCTTCTTCCAATATTTGAATGAAGATTTTTTGGCTAAATTAGCCTCTTTCACCTCAACTTTTAACCATGCCGGTAAATGTTTTGCCTTCTTTCCACCTTTCTTAATGTGTGGAATACATCTGTTCTGAGCTTTAGGATGGTATTTTTTAACAATGTCCATGCCTCTTGCACAAACGTTTTACCTTTGTAGCTGCTCCTTTCAGTTTTTTCCTATTTTTCTCATTTTATCAAATTTTCCCTTTTGAAAATATAGCACAAGAGCCGTGGATTTGCTTACTGTCCCCTTCCAGTCATTAATTCAAATTTGATCATATTATGATCACTATTGCCAAGCGGCCCCACCACCGTTACCTCTCTCACCAAATCCTGTGCTCCACTGAGAATTAGATCTAAAATTTCTCCCTTCTCGTCGGTTCCTGAATCAATTGTTCCATAAAACTGTCATTCATTCCATCCAGGAACTTTATCTCTCTAGCATGTCCCGATCTTACATTTACTCAGTTAATACTGGGGTAATTGAAATCTTCCATTTTGGTTAGCTTCCCTAATTTCTCTTAGCATTTCACTGTCCATCTCACCATCTTGCCAGGTGGACTGTAAAATATTTCTATCACTATACTCTTCCCCAACACACAAGGGATTTCTATTCATAAAGATTCGATTGTGCATTTAGTCTCATGCAGGATCTTTATCCTGTTGGACTCTATGCCATCCCGGACATAAAGCGCCACACCTCCTCCCGAGTGCTCCTCTCTGTCATTGCAATATAATTTATACCCGGTATAGCACTGTCCCACTGGTTATCCTCCTTCCACCATGTCTCTGAGATGTCATCATTTACTGCTATACATTCTAATTCTCCCATCTTACTTCTTAGACTTCTGGCATTAGCATACAAACATTTCAAAATGTATTTTTTGTTTGTATTTTCATTCTGCTTTTTAATTGATAGGGATAAGTTGGAATCTTTTAGCTCAGGTGAGTTTTTAGTTACAGGCAGTTGGACTACTTTTCTTATTATTGGAACCTCACTGTCGGGATGCCCTAATTCTAATGCGTCATTAGTATCCTTTGAAGTTACCTCCCTCCAAACCATGCACTGCTGAGTGACTGTCGGCTTTCCCCTTTGTTCTAGTTTAAAAGCTGCTCTATCTCCTTTTTAAAGGTTAGTGCCAGCAGTCTGGTTCCACCCTGGTTAAGGTGGAGCCAATCCCTTCGGAAAAGACACCTGCCCTTCCCCAAAATGTTCCCCAGTTCTTTAGAAAACTGAATCCCTCTTCCTTGCACCATCGTCTCATCCACGCATTGTTCAATTCGGAGTTAACAGTCTGCTTGGGATTAGCAATCTGTTGTTATTTAGGAGAGTTGTGGGTGGATCCATGGATTGGTGGCAGATGACCACGCCCCTGGGGGAAGATCCCGAGAGGGACCACCGGTCAGGCTCAGAGTATGGAGATAGACACACACTAGTTCTTTTATTAAACAGTATTACTGAACCACCAGAGGTGGCAGTAGTGAGCTGGAATGCCCGGCTGGGCTGTAGTCCCTCAGATACTGGAACAGCGATCCCTGGAGGCTGAGCTGTAGAGAAACTGAAATATAGTGAGTAGGCAGGGTATGCAGAGTTCATGTACTGAATCAGATGGTAACACTCCCATTAGGTAAGGTTCATAGCTTGTCCATTTTTCAGTGATTGCATCTCAAATTAAGCCCACAGTTAGCTCTTTACTTTATAGGCAGCTTGGAGGATCCCCTCTCCAACCACAAGACTAAGATCTAAGCACACTGATAGAAAGATAGTACAAACTCTCCTATTCTGTCCATTTTTTTCTTTCTGCTCTAAAACCCAGTTAGCCAAACAACATAAGAACATAAGGATTCGCACTCCTCCCCCCCACACACACTTGTTGCTCAGAATGAGGATCTGTTTGTTTGCTAAGATTGTCTTAATATATTTCCAATGCAAATTTTTCTTTCAGTCAAAGTTCTGCAATTTAGGATTTTGTCAGGTGGTTGCTATATGCAAATCCCTAAACCTGAAACTCTGATTTATACTTGTACAATAGAGGGTGATCACCTTCAAAGTAGGGGGTCCAATAACCTATTTAGTTTTGCTGTGGCAGTTCATGTTCCACTGCCTCTTCCAGTGGTAGCTTGTGGTCTCCTACCCCTCACTGGAGGGAAGGTTTCAAACATAAAGACCAAACTTTAGAATTCAGTTCCCCGTGCATTTTCTCAGCATGCAGGTCTGCCATTCTGTGACCTGCTAAGAATAGATACTTGTCTGACTTTGCTGAGCATTAGGGTTACTTTTATGTTCCTTTAATTATGCCTGTAGAATTCAAATGTCTCTGTTCTTCCCCTGCTTGTGTGCAAGTGGCAGGGAGCTCCCGACCTCCCTATTCTCAGAGCTCTGGCCCAAGGAGCTTTTCTGCACTATGTAATGATTTACTGTGCTTTAGTAATATTACAGTCCCTTCTTGGTATTGCTTCCCAGTTCTTTCTACAGAGAGTTGACTTTATTCTTTTGTTGTTTACGAGCCATTTAAGTTGTAGACCCATTCATATCACAGCAGTCAAAGTGCAAACCCTGAGCTGGGAATCAAATTGGAGTCTCCTACTTGGCAGTATAGGGCCAGCATTTTTCCCATGAACAGAAAGTTGGAGAGACCTTTTTACTACCTCTAGTCCAGAGAGTGCTTACCACTACACCATCAGGTGGGCATTCAGAAAGTAGACATTTGTCACTTGTAGCAAATGTAAGGGGGTGCCAAAATCTGCCCCTTACTAACAGCAGTGCCCTTTACCTTTATGGCAGCAACGGCCTTCCTCAAGTGCTAGTAGCCTTCCCTGTGCAGGAAGAGTTTTTCCTTCTCCCTAGACCTTCCCCATGGAGATCTCTGCAAGCAGGGATACTCACTCTCTCTCTCTATCTCAGCCCTGTGCTAAGGTTGATTGTCCAATTTCCCTCAAAAGTCCTCCCCCTAACATCATATGGGTGCGGGGATTTATATACACACTTACAACCCCTCCTAATGGGCAATGGTACAACTTACCAACACACCTCACTACAATGACATCACACCAAGGAACAAGCCATTAGAATACTCAAGTAAAAGTATAAATAATAATAACACAAAATGTAAGTAAAACTAAAAGATTCATGTCCCCCATTGTCTTCTCCATAAACCTTTGGAAGGGAGCTGGGATCCCTGAGAGCCCTTGTGGGAATCAGTTAAGCTGGTAAAACCTATCCCTTGGTGTGATGTCATTGTAGTGAGGTGTGTTGGTAAGTTGTACCATTGCCCATTGGGAGGGGTTGTAAGTGTGTATAAAACCCCCAGCACCCATGGGATGTGGGAACTTTTGAGGGAAATTGAACAATCAGTCTTACACAGGGCTGAGAATGAGAGAGAGAGTGAGTGTCCCTCCTTGCAGAGGTCACTTGTTGGGCCTAACTCTCCATAGGGAAGGTCTGGGGAGAAGAGAAGGAAAAACTGTTCCTGCACAGGGAAGGTTGCTGGGACCTGAGGAAGAGATAGGCCAGACCTGCTGAGAGGAAGGAATCCAGAAGGAAGTGGTCCTGGGATTCCAGAGGGTGTTGGAAGAAGTGTTGCTGAGTAACGATCAGAGTCTGAGGAGCCCCATAAACAAAGGGGATTCTACAGAATTTACTGGGTGAGTGCACTGAGTGGTTTCAGAGACAGAGTAAGCGTGCCTGACAAAGTTCACAGAGTTGCTGACTGAACAATTAAATCAGCCAGAGACTCTATTAAGGTAAGAACCGAGAGACCGAGAAGTGAGATTGGCCATGAGGGCCCAAAAAGGAAGCGTGCCTGCCACAAGAATTGGCCTGTTTGGGAGAGCATGTGAAAAGGCGAAAGACTGAGATTTACTGTTTGGTGCTCTTGAACTTTATTTTTGTGGTATGCTTGTATTTTTCTCTTCCACCAGCAGTTGAAGAGGTTTGGAGTGGAGTGTGATCTTTGATGTGACTGCACTAGTAAACCTCAGAGTGAGAACGATACCCTAAGGCAGGGGTCGGGAACCCATGGCTCGCGAGCCAGATATGGCTCTTTTGAGGGCTGCATCTGGCTCGCAGACACGTGTCGCCATACTTCGCGGTTCCCCGCTGACCCAGCTGCTCCCCGGTCCTCCGCCGCCCGGGCTTAAAATGCTGTCAGCCCGGGCGGAACGCGGCAGGACAGCTGGAGTCAGCGGCACCGGCGTGCTCTCTTCTCCTCCCCCCCCCCCCCCGCGGCCCGGAAGAGGAAGTGGAGAGCATCGGGTGCCTGCGCGGGAAGAAGAGACCACACTAGCGTGGTCTCTTCTTCCGCGCAGGCACCCGATGCTCACCACTTCCTCTTCCGGGCCGCGGGGGGGAGGAGAAGAGAGCACGCCGACTGGAGTCATCCGGGTGCCTGCGCGGGAGTCATCGGGTGCCAGCGCTGGAGTCATCGGGTGCCTGCGCGGGTCTTCCCGCGCAGGCACCCGATGCTCTCCACTTCCTCTTCCGGGCCGCGGGAAGAAGAGAGCACGCCGGTGCTCTCTTCTTCCCGCGGCCCGGAAGAGGAAGTGGAGAGCATCGGGTGCCTGCGCGGGAAGAAGACTGCAGCGCGGCTCGGAGGAAAATGAAAATCTTCAACCGCGGCCGATGGGACTCCGCCTTCGCCTCCGCCTCCGCGAGGGCTGAAATTGAAGGAGGTTAGCGTTGGGAGGTGGCTGCTGCTGCCGCGAGTTCCCGGGGGGGGGGGGAGAGAGAGAGTGAATGAGCGAGCAAGCATGTGTGTTTGAGATCCTGTGTGTGTGAGTGAGAGATTGCATGTATGTGAATGATTGAGAGCCTGTATATGTGAAAGAGAGTATGTCTGTGATTGAGATCCTGCCTGTGAGAGAGAGAGCATGAATGTAAGTTTACCATTGGGAACCTGTATGTGTAAGTTTGTAATTGAAAACCTGTTTGTTTGAAAGAGTATGTGTGTATGATTGAGATCCTTTGTGTGTGAGAGAGATCATGTGTATGTATAAGTAAGAGAGAGATCATGTGTGTCTGTGTCTGATTGACAGCTGGTTTAGGTGATGGATCATGTGAGTATGTGATTGAGAGCCTGTGTTTAAATGAGAGAGAGAGACCATGTGTGTCTGTGTGATTGAGAGCTGATTTAGGTGAGGGAGCATGTATGTGATTGAGAGCCTGTGTTTAAATGAGAGAGAGAGACCATGTGTGTCTGTGTGTGATTGAGAGCTGATTTAGGTGAGGGAGCATGTGAGTATGTGATTGAGAGCCTGTGTGTAAATGAGAGAAAGAGAGGACATGTTTGTAAGCATGTGAATGAGAGTCTGTGTGTGAGAGAAAAAGACAGCATGTATTTATGTGATTGAAAGCCTGTGTGTGTGTAAGCGTGAAAAGATAGACAGCATGTGTGTAAATGTGTAATTAAGAGCCTATATAAGTGAGAGAGAAAAAACATTTGTATATGTGAGTGACTGAGAGCATGTGTGTATAGGTGTGTCATTGAGAGCCAGTGTGAGAGAGAGCGCTGGTATGTGACTGAGAGAGGAGAAAGTTCCAAGCAAACCACCCCACCTCCTGCTAATTCAGAACAATCTCAGGACACCTGGATATCAACGTTCCCAGGTATGCAGAGCAAAAAAATTTTTGTATCCTTATTATTTTTCATTACTGGATCTTTGTGTCTGCTATTTTGAAATATTTTGTTGGTATCTGGAAATGTTTTATATGAGTTTTTAATTATTGGATATTCCACTCATCAGCTGTTTCGAAATATGTTCTTTTTGTTAGTACAGTTTTACTGCTGATGATTTTATATTTCTTGATTTGTTTTATAAGGATGTGTGATGTTTCTTTTTTCCTTTGTTACACTGCATACAGAGACTCTGGCTTGTTGCAGTTTCCAATTCAGTTTTTGTCTGCATGCTTCTTGTTATGCGTTTTGGTCTCTTTATTCTATGTTAGGTGAGGGACAGCACGTGATCCCTAAGGCCTTGAAAAGATTAAACATTCCCCACCCCCCACCCCATGCTGAAACCCAGGGAGGTTATGGGACCCTCCCCAAGTTCCTCCAAGCCTAAGAGGGATGGGGGTTCACTATGATGCTGTGGAAAGAAACCTGAAGCTAAAAATTGACAATATAAGCCAGCAAAAGGATGAAGATCGTTTGCAGGACAACTTTCAAACCATGCGCAGAAGTGTGACCTTTGCAGGTACTTTGTACCTGCAGACCTTAATTTGGTTTTCAAAAGGAAAGGGCATACAGACTTTTCCTTGGAAAATTTGTACAAAGTTTGGAGGTACCTGCGGACTTTGCATCTGGATGGGCTGTTTGGAAAATTGCCCCATTATTTAATTTTGCCTTACAATAAAATAAGTGTAACACACAGCGAAAGCATAGTGAGTTCAACAAACTTAGCACCCCTAGGACATCTCCAGTATTCCTGACTGCACTTGGATGCAGCCCCTCTACTTGGCAATATTCACTGCCTGTTGTGACTCACTGAATTCCGTATTTATATTTTGGGAGGGAGTGAAATTTGGATATTATTGTTTTAGTTTGTAATGCAGTCTGTCCCAGCTCCCTAACATGAGTAGGGGAGGATCAGGCTGTAGTAAGGATTTATATTGCATTTTATATTTATATTTTCATGATGCTGTTGCATGTGATGATTTGTATTGTCATTCTCTGTATATAGTATTAAGCCTATTGTAACATGTGGGCCTGCCCCGCAGAATGATGAGATTAAACTGAATTACAAAAACAATTATATGGATTTCAACCCAGAAGACTGTGCTTTTCTAACAGGCTGTAACATAATTGTTATGTTTTTTTTTTTTGTGTTGCAGCAAATCAGATGGCTCTGTCTCCATTACTGTCCTGCGATACACCTCGGTAAATTACACTTGATCCTTTACAGCAGAAGCTTTTCTTTGCACCAAGGTTTGATACTGTGATTTATCAGTAAATCTGAGAGCACAGATAAAGTGAAGATTATTTAATTGTTAAAGGCCCAGAGCAGGCCCTCATCCTCTGGCCACAAAGAACAATAACTGTTGATGACAACTGCCTAGCATATGCTAACCTGTCCAGTTTTCATGATGCAGTAGCTCACTGAGAGCAGAACCTTACCTCCACTACTTTCTTGCCCATAGCTAAAACATAGCAGGGCAAGGGTTAGGATAGAATGTGCTCACTATCACCAGAAGGGCTCCCTCTTCCTACAAGGCATGGATTTACTCTCCAAACAGGAAGCCTGTGGAAGAGAAGGAGGAGCAGCCATGAGTGCATGCTGTAACAGCCCATGGGCTATCAGACGGATTCTGCTGCTATAGCTTAGCAAGGGCCCAAGTTCAGTCATGATCATAGGCCCTCTCCCTCAATTCAGCTTCTCCTCCCTCTCCTTGCCTTTCTCTCTACTTCCCAACTCATCCTTTCTTGTAAGCCCCTTCAGTCTTTTTTTTTTGCTATTCCCCATGGTCTGCATTGTTTCTCTTCTTTGCAGTCCATGTTGAGAGCAGCACCAAGAGCAGGTGTGTCTATTTCTTGATTTCTCTGTGGCTGCTCTGCTTGCAGTCCTCCATCTCCCTTTTCTATTAACCCCCAGCCCCACCCCTGCAGCTCTCCTCTCTGAATCCCAGTCCTTCCTCTTGCAGCCTATCTATCTTCTATACCTCTTCCAGCTAACTTTTGCCCTTTTGTATTCCTCTCACTCCCCTGCTACCCTCCATCATCCCTATATAACCCTCCGTACTTCCTGACAACAACTCTTTGCATTCATTTCTCAACACTGACTCCCCCCATGCTGAGGCTCCAGCTGGGTTGGTTTCCATGCAGATCAACTTGACTAATTTCTCATCTTTTGTGTGGGCCCTGGTTCCTCCTCTGGTCAGGGTATGGTCTGGAACATGGATGACTGACAAGTGGAAGAGTGTCCACATACCTATGTAGTGGTGAGCAGGGAATCGTGGAGGGAAGGAAGATGTAGTGTCAGTAGGGGTGGGTTAAATGTGCATCTGTTTATTTAAAAAATATTTATTAATCACTTTCCTGATTACATCTCTCAAAGCAATTTACAACAGAAATTAAAACAATGTATCATATATTTATTTATTTAAAATGTTTGTATACCGCACAATGGGTAGGGGACTATCCGTCTAGGCGTTTTACATACTTGCACATACATAAATAAGCAATATATAAAATACGAACAGATTAAAAATTTCATATACAAACAAATTAAAATTCATGAAAATAGACAATTAGATTAACAATCATGATGTAATGTGATAATCCTTAGTATAAATTGTATGCGCGGGTAAAAAGGTGAGTTTTTAGTAGTTTCTTAAATTCTGTATGGTTGGCTGTCAGGCGGATATGTTCTGGGAGTGTGTTCCATATATATAACAAATATACAACAATGAATACATTAAAACTGTATATCATAAAACAATTCACCCAGTAGACCAAAATTAGCTGACAATCTCTCTCCCCTAATGCTAATCATTCGTCAGGCCAATGACTATGAGCCATGTTTTTAATTTCTTTCGAAAACTCAAAGTTTCCTTCTCTTCCCTAAGATTTCATGGTAGACTATTCCACATGCCTGGGACCATAAATGAGAATGATCTATTTGCTATCCGTTGCTGTTGAAACCTTTTCACCTCTGGAAGTTGTAATAAATATCTGTTCACTGACCTCAAATTCCTCCCTGTTTCTTACCATTTTAATTTACCTCTCAAATGTGGTGCACACTGACCATGCAAGATCTTAAATGCCATCAATAGTACCTTAAACTTACAGCGTTCCCTCACCGGGAGCCAGTGTAGGCCCAACAGTATTGGTGCAGCTGAAGTTCTTCTTGTACTGCCAGTGACTATACAGGCTGCAGTGTTCTGAATTACCTAAAGCCTTCCTGTCAGTTTTGATGGGAGACCCATAAACAACGCATTACATTAAGCCACTGATTTCAACATACTCAAATCCAGAGACGATTGAAATTGTGGCACCAATTTTTTTAATTCCATTTTGATGGAAAGAGTGGATGCCACACTTGGCAGAGATCGGGTTAAATCTCAATTCTATTATAAATGTTAGGGCAGAAATGGGCAAACTATGGCTCTTGGAGGTGAGTCAGGTCCTGGCCTGCAGCAACTTCAGCATATCACGTCCAACTGGAAGTGAATCATCAAGCCAGAACTAAAGTTGCCACTGGCCCATCAGACCTCTGGGCCTGCCCCAGCCCCCGCTCCCTCTGCAGATTTCAGGAAGGACAGGGGTAGAGGCTTTTCCCCCTTGCCCTCCTCCAGACATCCAGGGAGGAATCCTCCAGACACTCATTAACCCCCCCCCCCCCCCCACCACCACCTCGACCAGACCCCCAATGTGATCCTTTGGGCCCATAGGTTTGCTTGCCCCTGTGTTAAGGCCATTCTTGTGTAAGGAGATACAGTGATCCCCAATTAGCTATGCTAATTGCAGATAAAGTTGCCTGGATCCCTCAGAATTAATGCAGCAGGCAGAGAAGGGAGCACTAACGGATGAGGAACTATGATGATGTGCGCTTCCTTACTGAAAAAGCTACAACCATTTTGTACGTTTTATGTGTTTGTTACACTATTTCTCATTTGGACATTGCAAAGTCTTGTAAAAGTATGCAACCCATTCCGCCGACTAACTGGGCCCAGGGGCTCACTGGAGAATACTCCCAGGTTCTTTTCCTGACAGAGGGAAAGGTAAAATCTTACAAGACCTCTTAGGCTTCCTTTGGAATTCTGCTTCTTACAGTAAAACATTGTACAAGATAACTGCTGTCCAAAATTAAATCCATACAACACAGGAGTACACAAAGGTTTACACTTAATAGTGCACATCAATACAGAAATAAAAGTTCCAGAAGAAAGTCACAGTCTCATAAATGAGCACTCTCTGGCAGCGGGTACTTTTCACAAGAGACCCTTGCTGGGCACTTCCCTAATGGTACCGGCAAACCTGGATGGAGACTCCTTTCCAGTAGGACTAACTGGAACTCCTTCCGAAACGCTTCAGAAACTCCTGTGCCGGTGCTTTCCTATAAGCAGCAGCTCTGCGAGACCTTCCATCCGCAAAGCCAGCCTTCCCTCTGGAACTCTCTCTTGGAAGGAAACGAGAAGAGTCCTGAGCTCACTGTAGTCATGAGTTTTGTTAAATCAGAGCAGACAGACCCCTTCATCACACTGGGGAATGTCAGACATACCACTGCACTCCTGCTGTTTCTGATCTCATCTGCCAGTGTTTGTAGGAATACTGAAGATAACAGTAAAGGACACTCTGTTGGCTCCCTTACAAGGGTAAGGACACACTTTCAAGTGATGAGAAGCCCTGTAGAAAATGAACAGAACTCTGTCTAAAGCTTTTACAAGTGAGTCAGAAGTGGCCTTAAAGAGTCAGATGATACTTTCAGTTGAACTCTGCTTGTGTTTATTAAAGCTTGGGCATTTTATCACTTGTCTACAGTTTCCTGTCCTGAGTCACCAGCACTCCAGAAATGCTATAAATAGCAAAAGAGGGAAGGAGAGAGAGCGAGCAAGGGAATAGGAGTGAAATGGAAGAAAGAGCGAGCAAAGTGGGGAAAGGATGAGGTTGAAGATCTGGAGTACTGCACAGAAAATGTTGATTGAATTCTTCCCCTGGCATTAATCCTCGTGTGAAGAAGTCTGGGGTGTGTACACTATTTTTGGCTTGAGCAGTTGGTCCTGAAATTTCATGGCTTTCCTTTAAGATAGTGGATGTAGGGCGTGTTCCTGCCTACCTTGGCTGTTGAATGGGCTACTTTTCAGAGCAGTTTGGCCTTCAGCACTCATTTAGTCATTCAGTGTGCAACTTTCAAAGGGATCTCCACAGGCAAAATGGTTTTACCCAGGTGTAACCACTGGGTGGGATAGAACCCTGACGCTGTCTCCAAAGGCACATAGAAATACAATAGACCGTATCTGCAACCAGTTCTCCACACAAAGTTTTTCAATTCTGAGGTCCAAGGCTCCCTGTGGGGGAAGCATAGCTTTGCATTAAACAATGCATATAGTCCTTTTCCAGTTCCTATAAACAGCAGTGAAGCTTATCATCACTGCTGTTTACAGCAATAGTCACACTGAGAACAAATGTGGCTTCCAACTCCTTTCCTGATAGTTGATCAATTGAGTGAAGATTCTTTACAGCACTTAGGTTTAAAATAAAATTGATGAACAATATTGAAGAATAAAGATTAATACAATTGTGACCTCACTCTTCTTGCAAAGTCTCTCAATTTATGGAAGCCAGTTCCATAACAATTTATCTCCTTCTCCTTTCAATTAGTCAGATTGAAGAAAGTGTAATCCTTCTTCCAATTCCCTTTTATCAAAAGCTTCTCCGCACTGTGGAATGGTTAGAATTGAGTCCCACAGTACTGATCAGAACACAAGTCACAAATCTCATACCTCACCTTCATTTCAGATCTTCTTCTGAAAGCTCCAGTGGGCTCTCTTCTCTCAAGTATAGCACATTTCAGTCAATAGAAAAGCAACTCTTGCACAATTCCTTCAACTCTTCCTTCTAGTAATGGGCAGGAATCCATTCCTCCTCACTGGTGAAACCTCCACTCCTCAAGCTCTTCCTAGATGAAAGACACCTCTTCTCCTAGAGGTTTGGAAACTGGGTCCCTGGCACCAGGAGCACCTAGTCCCAAAAAGAAACAAAAATAGACTTTTACTCAAAAAGGGGGAAAAATAAGAGACAGGAAGGGTGGAAAAATCTTCCTTGTCTCCCCAAATGAGAGGATACTCACTGAAGACAAAACAAATCAAAGTGAAGCTTCTCTGCATTGAATCACTGCCGGAGTTCTGACCCCTGGAACTGGAGCAGCTCTGGACATTGGTTAAACTGACTGGAGCAGGACCTGGACTCTGATATCTTCTGCAGGTACCGGCCACCTACCCCTCAGGTTGAGCCCTCAAGTGCTGGTGGCTTGCAGGACTTGGACAGGAGGTGCACACACCAAGGACAAGGACTAAGGGACACTCACCAAAGCTGGACTGAGCTGCGGAAGCAAAACAACAACAGACAAGAGACAGGGAGTGCAAGAGCAGGTGAAAACAAACTAGGACAGGAGGGCTTGGATTAGAGCCACAAACAAACAGCAGACAAGAACAAACAATAACGCCGTAGATTAGGCCAGAAAAGACTATGGCTAAGACATATGAAGGACCAAAACTTGGATTAGGATCTAAGACCAACTAGGACCAAGCTAAGCAATGTTGCCAACTCCAACGTGAAGAAAATCACCAGATCCACTGTGAAAAGTCTCCAAATTGGGTAAAAAGTAGCTAAAATCACAGTATGAATGACGAACATGAGAAGAAGGGATTTTTGAAATGATTCAACATTCATTACCTTTAAAATCTTCCAGTTTCCCAGATCTGCCTTGTCCCCTCATTGTTACACACTTGCAGCAACAATACAAATATGAATAGTAAATACTTTTTTTTACAAAAAAATAACAATCTGGATAATCTGCTGCCACAGATACTGCACTCCCTTGGAGACATACAGAGAAAACATAGCTCTCTCCTAGTCTTGTGTTTTTCTTTCTGCTGCTGTCAGAATGTCATAGCATAGGATGACAATAAAGTTGCAGCTCCAGCTTTTTTTTTTTCTTTTTGCTCCTAGTGATTGGTTCTTTCTACTTTTGACCTCATTGGATTCCCCAGTGTGTCAGGGTGGAGGGAAAGATACTGATTGAGCAGCCAAGCCAGCCTGTCTGTGCTGAGGAGTCAGGTGCTGGGATGGTTAGAGGTGGAACCAGCTAGCCAGCTACTCTAGCCAGAGGAGAACTCACTTTCTGACATTTTCCTGCAACACTCTAGCCAGATATCACTCTCTTGTACTTTGCTTCCAGACATTCTCCAAAGGTAGGGAACCTGATGGAAATTTTACAGCTGTGAGACCGTAGCTATATTCAAAAATTACTAAATTAGCTCCCTATTGCATTCATCAGTTTCAAAAAGTCACCAGAAATAGCGACAAAACTGCTAAATTGGTAGGCTGGCTTATAACTGTGAGGCAGCATTAAACATGGCCACCAGCAGGTCCTTCAAGCCATAGAGCTTGAAAGTCTGAGCAGCTGGGAATCAAGGCCCTCTGAGGGCTCCTGCTGGCGGGAGGTAAGGACTACCCACAAACCTTTACATTGCGTGTAGTTTTGGTCAGAAAAAGTATCTGCAGAAAAAGGCAAGTATATATCTCTGTGGGTACTTTTCCTTGGGGCAATTTTCAAAGGGAAATTATACTGATATTTTTCCTTTGAAAATTTGTATAAAAACTGTGGGTAAAAGGTACTAGCAGACATGGCTGGCTTTTGGAGTGTGCAACCTGTGAGACTGTCCAAGGTGTTGTGCGCAAGGGGTTGCCATAGTCCCCTTCCTCCAGCATCCTTCCTCATCATGTCTGAAAGCAGAAGTCTCTGGAATGCTGTGCAGGAGGAGGGAGGCTTCTCTCTGTGGTGACAGATGAAAGTTCAGCCTGCTGAGAGGAGGAGGGGAGGAGAGAGAAGAGGATGCTTGAGTGGGGAGAAAGAGCAAGGGGGTTGTTGGGCATTCTAGGCAAAGATAGCAGGGCAGAGTGAATTCTGGTGTTGGGCAGGCAGTTGGGAAAGATTGGTATACTCTGCCAGATTCACTATCACTACCGAAGCAGGAGGGAATGCATTTCCAAAACTGCCGCCAATGCAGGCTCTGCTGGTGGATTTTGCAGCAATGCATGCAGTTTGAACATTTCCTCTCCAGAGTTGTAACCATTGTCTGCTTTTCTTTAGCAGGGTCCCAAATCCTCCTTTCTGACAGCAGAGAAGCGGGCCAGGCTGAAATCAAATCCTGTGAAAGTGCGCTTTGCCGAGGAAGTGATTGTGAACGGCCATGCTCAGGTCAGTGCAGTGTTTGGTTCATGATCATTTTTGCCAGTGATCAACAGTGGAAGCGAGGCAAATAATACATATACAGTATATATGTATCTAATCTGGGATATACTCATAGGAAAGATCTTAACATCTCAAAGTAAGTTCATTCTTCTCAGTATGGAATACAGATGGTATATTGATACCAGACTGAATGATGGTATATTTAAAAAAAAAAAAAAAAAGATTTAAAAAGTGAAAAAAGAAAATAGCATAGCAAGTGTGGAGAAGTGTAGATTGCATAGGATGCAATGTAAATGTCAAATCAGGACTGCTCAAAGAGATTGTGAAAATCTCAAAGGGGGTACAAAGAATTTCGACAAATACATAAATAATAGGCTGGGCAAGGTAAAAGATGAAGGCAAAATAATGATGGATAATACTGGCAAAAAGGTTGTTTGCACAAGTAGTAATTAAAGGGAGATGTGTGAAGGAGCAAGTCAATCTGTGAATGTCAAGCAGAGATGAAAGAGATGGGATGTCTGATACACAGAATCATTAAGGGGCTGATGCAAAAAAGATGCACTGAAAGCGGGCGCTGAGTGCCCCCAGGCACCTCTCCTGGGGGCGTGATGCAATATTTAAAATAGGGCTCCCAAGGAGGCACTAGGGGCGATTGTGTGCGCCCGAGAGAGGTCTGCTGTCAGCAGCTGTCCACCAGTTAAGAAAACCATTGCTGAATTTACCAGCATCGGTTTTCCTAACCGGCACACATCCATGAGTTAAGAAAATGGATGCTGATAAATTCAGTGTTCATTTTCTAAACCTGACTTCCGGCACCCATGTCTGACCTGTCCTAAGCTCCCTTCCCCCTGAGGGAGCTTAGGGCAGGTCAGACGGAGTGAATCAATCAATATTTAAGTGTTGGGCACTTAATATTAATTTATTCACTCCTTCGCTTATTGCCGAATGGCCCGTTCGCTGTCACATGTCAGTGAAATGGCCAATCACCTTTCAGAAGGCTGCTCTGAAAGGGGATTGGTCCTTTAACTAAGAAATGTCAGTGAAAAGGAATCGGGCAGGCGTTAATTTCTGAGTGCAAAAATGTGCATCTTAGACACACTCACCCACCCCCAAGCATCCCCCATCCTGGAGAGCCCTTCCACACCCCCTCACCCAACACAGAATAGGCTTTGGCCAAACTCTGTCCACTGGCCTGAAGTCTTGCCCCACCCAATATTTTAAAAAGATCTGCCCAAACCCTCCAGTTTTCCTTCCCCCCATCCTCCCAGACCCTGACCCTTACCCCAGGGTCGCCACAAGGGGGCCGATGCAATACAGTGCAGGTTGAATAAGTGCTAATCAGTCCCCTAATGCAATAAGGGAATTAGCGCACATGCAACGCACGTCCAACGCGGAGTGAATGTAATAGCGCTCATCACATGCAAATGCATGGGAATGAGGCTATTAGGCATTCACTCCCGATGCGAAAAGAAATTGTGCGTCTCGGTCACACATTTAACAATCAGCTATTAAAGCCTGCCTGGAGCAGGCGTTAATAGCTGAGCGCATTTAATACAAAAACAGAAAAGCAGAAAAAACTGCTTTTCTGTACTTCCTCCTACTTCATATCGTTGCGATATGAAGTAGGAGGAAAAATTTAAAGAAACAAGTGAAAAAAAAACAAAACACTTGACAGTCAGGGTGAAGGAAACGGACGCTCAATCGACAAGTGTCCGTTTCCCGAACCCCTGGCAATGGTTTTCCTAACCGGCGGATGGCCGAGTTAGGAAAACCAACACCATTAAACTCAGCATGGGTTTCCCTAACCGGCCGAGTTAGGAAAACCAATTGGGTTCTTGTTAGCAAGGAGGTGCTAGGGGCGCGCAAGAGACCCTAGCGCCTCCTTGCTAACGCGATCCCCTAATTTAAATATTGCATGGCGCCCTTCACACATTTATTGCATCGGCAAGGTGTTTCAGAAAGGATTTCTATGGAGAGAAGGGGAGGGGTTGGGAGTAGGGTGGCAGGACTTGCGCAAAAGTTACAAAGTTTAGTTTTTATTTCAAAACCCAGCCATCTACAAGAATGGCGGGGGGGGGGGGGGGGGGGAAATGGGACAAGGGGGTCCATGCAGACCCCTGGGAGTTTTCACAACTCGCGGGGAATGTATACTTGGGGCCAAGCAGCCCCTTTAAGACAGGTCCCTGGGAACCTCGTGATGTGCATGAACATCCCGAGGCTCCTGAGGAAAGTTAACTACAACTCTTGAGTTGTGGCTAAATTCTAATCAAATAACACAGCATGTGAAATTTTTGGCAGTCCGGATTATTTGATTTGTATAGTTTAGAGTAGTTTAGGGTATTAATGAATTCCTTAGCATGCATTTATATACAAATGAGCTCATTTAAATACGAACAGTACCAGGGCTCAAATAACGTAAGATATTTGAACTAGAGTATCTCATGTTATCTCCACATTAGGCCATTTACTGTGCAAAAAACAGTGTTTTTCACGTGGTAAAGACCCTAATGAATAAGCCCCTTAGATTGTGAGCTGGTCGGGAAAGGGAAAGACTTATAGTACCTGAATATAATCTGCTGAGAAGTGCTGAGAGGAGGAATATAAATCAAATAAAAAAATTAAGTTTAAAAGCTGATTAAGGAGCAGATATATCTTTGAATTTAAGTGTTTTTAAATTATTTATTTGGTGTCTTTTAAACATAAGATTCTTAAATATAACTACAAGGTCCAGATTCAAACACAGTTCAGATAGCAAAGCTAGCCAGATAAACTTAGAGGCATATTCATTAGTGCAGCCACACTATGTTAACTGGCTAACTCTGAATAACATGGCCGGCTAACTCAACACCTCCCGGTTATGCCCCCAGAATGCCTCTTACTTAACCCACTAAATTTTAGCCTCCTAACTTATTACTGAGAACTGTGGACTGTATGTGCTAAAGTTCTTGCTGTTTTTCTGAACTTTCGACTATTGGAATATTTTGTTTTTATTCCCAAATACATTCTCTCTTTTGTTTGGAACTCCATCTTTGGACGTGGACAGTTTTTTTTTTTTGGGGTGGTGGGCCCCATTGCACTTGCTGTTCCCGAGAAGAAAAAGCCCTGTTCCGGGGGCTGCAGGCAGGCTTTTACCAGCCCTGAAGTTGCTGAAGTTGATGAAGGTGGTTTACGCTCATGTGAAGCGTGGCTGTAGTGTATGTAAATCAGATGGCAAATACATAACTTGAAGCAACATTGTAAAGACTCTAGTATTCCTATATACAAAGGGATTTATCCGGATACATTTTGAGTTTTCTGGATGAATGCCAAGATTTGGATATCTTTGCCACTTATCCAGATAAATCTTATGCTATCAGAGCAACTCTGGAAGTGTCTGGGAACAGGTAAGATAATATTGCTCTCTCAGCTGCAGTTTCAAGGGTTCATGGAGGGGTGGGGGGGGGGGGTGAGGGAGAGAGTAGGAGGGGGTCAGGAGGGGTCTTAGAGACTTTGACAATAATTTCTTGGAAAGAGGGAATCTGACGTTATGGCCACTTCTTTATTTTTTTAATTTTGTGGGTTAGGAGGCGTGGGGGGGGGGGGGGAAGGCATGGGACACATGAGAGGGAGCTTTTTCAGTGGCAGGGCCCATGCTTTGGCGTGCAGTATCTGAGAGCTTGCATTCTTTAGTTTGTTCCCAGACATGGGGAAAGCAGCTGAAGGAGTTTTTGTTCACACAGGCATTCCGGCTTGAAACTTGACTTCTTATCTCTGGAACTGCTTAATTACCTCATTGGTTAATAGAAATCTTTGTAGATACTTTGGGGCTGATGCAAAACAGTGTGCTCAGCTGAGCACACTGTTTAACCCATGGTTGGACGCGCATTTTGTAGGCGCGACCACAGCCCCTTATGCTATAAGGGGATCAGCGCCTCCACAATGCTCATCTAACACGCAGCGAAACTAATAGTGCTCATCTCATGCAAATGCATGTCAATGATGTTGTGGAGCGCTAGGAGAGCGGTCCCACTTACCAAGAGGTGTGTGATCTTGGGCCACGGCTCGACCCCAGAGGAACTCCGAAGAGGTGCCGCGATAGGCGAGGCATGCCCGAGCATGGGCTGGACGGGAGCGAGGCTGGACTGAAGACTGGAGATACTGACCCTCCTCCGGACCTGCATGCTTTGGAAGACCAACAACGCATTGATGGTCTAATGAACAGTCCTCCGACCGTTCCAAGCCCTTTTCGACCTGATTTTAATCATGTGTTGGACCCCTGGGTGGATAGATCCTCTTATACTGCTGCGACTACTGGCTCACAATCACTCAAGGGGCCTAAATACCTATGTCATAGCTTAGACCTAGTAGATGTGTGGCGCCTGCTCCACCTTCAAGACCGGGATTACACACACGTCTCTAGGGCGCATGGTTCCAGCTTTCGCATTGACTACTTTCTGGTAAAACGGGGAGACTTTGGTAAAGTACTTAAAACAGAAATTTGCCCAATTGCGATCTCGGACCATGCACTACTGTGGATGGACATGACGGGCTTGAGCCCCCTGCATATGACTCGCCTATGGCGGATCCCTAAACATCTTTTTAATGACAGGAATTTTAGCACTCTGCTTGTGACTAAATGGGAAGAATTTTTAAACCATAATCAGGAACACTAAGAATCCCCCTTGTTACTGTGGGAAACAGCGAAAGCTGTAATACATAATAATAATAATAATACATAATAATACACGAGAACTAAGAGCAGGAAGAGCTAATACTTTATCAGTTTAGCCTATGACCAGACCCACCCGTCATCCATAAGTTCCTGAAGAGCTCATCTTTGAATCTTAATCAACTTCGATTGTTTACTGTAATCTCCTCATCTCCCCCGGTTCATTTATGCTCCTTTAAGCTCCATCTTACTCCTTTATATCTATCAGTTAATTGTTTACAATGTTATTTATTTAGTTATTAATTATGGTTTTTTTTTTTTTTGTTTTTTTTAATTCTTTATTTATGACTTTTCTAATACAATTTGTATCATAAAGTGAACAGGAAACATGTTGTATACTTTAGGAGAAAACAATATTAAGTAAAGCTTTCTAATACAATAGAATATTTTACCTAAGTAGCAACCAATTCTCAAATAATAATCCAGTGAGAGACAAACTTTAAAGGAGATTATAGGAAATTAATATTAGTTCAAGGCATTTACCTGAAATTAAAGAGCAGAATAATTACTTTATTCCCCTGAAAATACGGTATGCTCTGGGGAGCTATGAGTATCTATATAGAGCTTTAATTGCTCTGGGGAAAAAAATATAAACGTATCTGCATCCTTTTTAATAACACATTTACACGGATATCTAAGGACAAAAGTTGCACCGAGAGAAATCACATTTTGTCTCATGCTCAGAAAGCCTTTTCGTCTTTCCTGAGTTATTTTGGAAACATCAGGGAACATACGAACCTTACTACCATGGAACAGCGTGTTTAAATTTTTGAAATACACTACCATAAGCCTACTAACATCTTGTTCAACTATTAGTGATACATGCAATGTGGAATAATCAATTATCTCAATGGCCGAAGATTCTAAAAAATTTGTCAAATTTTGAAAATCCATAGAAGGAACTGCCTGTTCGTTTGAACGATTCTGACCCAAAAGGAAATAAGCTTTATTTATCAATGGAAATTGCGATTCAGGCAGTAGAAGAACTTCGGCAAAATATCTTTTTAGTGTTGTAATAGGCATCTCTCCCATTATTCTAGGAAACTTGATTAGTCTTAGATTCAAACGGCGGTTCCAGTTTTCCAATAATTCAAGTCTTCTAGAAAGAGCAGCTCTGTCTTGTAAAGTAGCCAAATTAAAATCTTTAAGGTGATTTATTTCAGATTCGACCTTCACAACTAATGTTTGGAGTTGAGAAAAAGTATCGTTCTGAGCTTGAATTTTATTATTGACTTGGGAGGCAAAGGAATCTAATTTTAGGTTGCAATCTCGAACAGCAAGCGTTAGCCCCGCAGAGAGTTCCCATAGAGATTCAAGGGTGACGACCGCAGGCCTTACCAGAGGTTCAGGTTGTTCACCCGATGTCGAGGGGGTCACTTCAGTGGAGTCTGATGGAATTACGGGTTCAGCGAGGTTCGGTAACCCTTCCCGCGGTGAATCCTCTCCACTGCCTTCTTCCTCTAAGCCACCCGTCGCTTCTCCCAGCAACCCCGTCGCTGTGACCTCATCGGTCCGCGCTGGTTGCTGTGCTTCCGGGGTCGAGGCTCCTCTGGCTGCCGGCGGGCGTACTTCGGGGGGGCTGAGGGAAACCTCCGTCCCTGGTGAGAGCGCCTCTCCTCCCGGCGCTTTCGCAATGGGATTCACCCCCTCGAGATGTGCTGCTCCCTGGGCAAGGAACGATGTTATTAAGGCCTGCTCCGATAGCTGGGTAGGTATAGAGGGGAACACCCTCACCCTGCCTTTTCTCTTCGGTGGCATTTGTTTAATTTTCAAGTAAAGCTGGAGCGGCTCTGTTCCGTGCACCCTTCAGGACGCCATCTTGCCTCTCACCCTCGTTATTAATTATGTTATCTGTTAAAATGTAAAATGTAAATGTATTTATAATGTTATTTATGTTATTTGTTATAATGTAAGCCGCCCACGTGGCGACAGTTTTATTTCACTGTACACCGGTGTGATATGTATTTTAGACAGGAACGTCGGTTTATAAAAACTAAAAATAAATAAATAAATAAATAATACGGGGTGAAATAATTTCCTTTGTGAGTGCCCAAAACAAACGCCTTTCCAACGACATCATACGATTGGAGGGGCAGATGAGGGCGGCACATCGGGCGTATTCTATTTATTTATTTATTTATTTAACATTTCTTTTATACCGATATCCGTTCGCACATCGTATCGGTTCACAGTGAACAAAAAACCATTGGGCAGTGCCCGTACATATAACAGATAACATAATATAATATGATGAACTAGGCAACATATAAATAATTTTTGGGAGGAGCCCTACCTGTCCCACCTGTCTACCCACCTGTCCAAGGCCACCAAAGACCAATACTACATGGCACAAACTACATTCAATGAGCTCTTACACCAAAGGGCCAAGAAATCCCTAACCTACTATAGAAGTAAATTTTTCCATTTTGGTAACAAAGCAGGCAAATTCCTGGCGCAGCTGGTTAAGGCATGTAAGAGCCAATCACCACAATGAAGGATGTTAATGGTGCCGTAGTGAACTCCCCAGCAACCATCGCCCTAATATTTAGGAATTTCTACCAGACCCAATACACGGCTGAGAAGGTGGACGAAGCGGCCATCTCAGAATACCTGAGGGCCACTGAATTACCATGTTTGACGGAGACTCAAAGAGATCTCCTCAATGCCCCTACTCACATCCAAGAAATCCAGAATGGTATACGCAGTCCAAACATTTAAAAGCTCCGGGCCCGGACAGATATTCAGCTGAGTTTTATAAGATCTTTGGAGACCGGCTACTGCATCCGCTTTGGGCTGCCTTTGAAGCCCTTATTCATGAGGGCCAATTCCCCTATTCCCCTAACGAAGCTTTAATAACTGTTCTCTCCAAGCCTGGCAAGGATCTTTCCTCCTCTGCTGCGTATCGACCTATATCCCTCTTAAATTTTGACACCAAGCTATTGGCAAAAATCTTCGCCGACCACTTGGCTAGGGTCCTCCCGGGGCTTATAGGTCATGACCAGGTAGGGTTTGTGCAGGGGTGCCACTCAGTCGCAAATGTGTGACGGGTAATAGCTTCTATGGAACTTAGCAAAGGGCTCAATCTCTCATCTTTACTACTAAGTCTGGATGCCGAAAAGGCTTTCGACCGGGTTAACTGGCTTTTCATGTTTGCAGCGATGCGTAAGATGGGGATTGAAGGTTTCTTTTTACAAGCCGTACGAACCTTATATACGAACCCAACCTCCTCCATCCTGGTCAATGGCACCCAGTCTACCAGTTTCCCACTCACTAGAGATACCCGGAAGGGTTGTCCACTTTCACCACTTCTCTTTCTCATCTCTCTGGAGCCCTTATTACAGAGAATCCAGGACAATGCTGGCATCCGTGGCATTCCTTCCCAATGCGTCTCTGGACCCGTACTGAAGTTAGTGGCCTTTGCGGACGATATTCTTGCTCATATTAGCGACCCGGTGACATCCTTGCCCCCACTCTTGCAGGAATATACTGACTATGGGTCTCCAGCTGGATTAAAATTAAATCTGGACAAATTGGAAGCCTTGCCCATGCGCAACTTGGTGGTTCAGGAATGTGGACCTCAGTTTCCGCTACACTGGACGGCTGAGTCCTTTTGATATTTGGGTATCCATCTCCACAGAGATCCAGCTCAGTTGAAGGCGATTAATTTCTGTTGCCTCTACAAGCACACGCTGCAAAGCCTGTGGACCTGGAGGGACTTTCCCCTCTTTTTAACGGGTAGGATCGCCCTCTTCCAAATGATACTGTTGCCTAAATGGCTCTATTCTTCCAGACCTTACCGACTTGCCTCACCCAGAAGGAGGTCCTTAAGATAGAACGGGAGTTGGGTATGTATATCTGGAAGGGGAAAAGTCCGAGGATAGCTTTAATTAAATTGAGAAGGAAGCGGCAACAGGGAGGCCTGGGTCTAGCTAGCATACGTTTCTACAATATGGCCTGTAACCTTCGTCATTTGGGTGAATGGTTATTAGGGATCAGTTACTATACTCCCTTGTCTGTGGAATGTGAGTTAGCGGCCCCATATGAGCTCAGATATCTGCTTCACATCCCCAAAGGGTCTCTCACCCTTCGTTAGCCAAGGAGAGTGTGATAATCCAACCGATATGGCGGACGTGGCGATAGTATTGTACGAGACTTGGGCTTAACTGGAGAGCCACCCCCTTTCTCCCGCTACAGGGAAATAGAGGCTTCACACCAGGCGCAGATAACCCCGTATATAGAGACTGGGTGGGCAGGGGGATTCGCCTCTTAGCGCAGCTCTTTGATGATGTGGGACAGTTTTTCTCCTTCCAGTAGCTGAGAGATGCGTATGGGGTAGAACAGAAACACTTTTATGCCTACCTGCAAATCAGACACTACGCCCACTCCCTCCCCACTCCTGACCTGACCTGTGCCTTTCACTTTGAGGTGGGAGAGATTTTTGACTGGGTAGATCCGACCAAACATTCAATCTACTATTTTTACCAGAAACTCATGCGGACTATACCCCCTATTGACATGGGCAGGGTGGCGATTGGATGGAGCCACGAGTTGGGCCTCACCCTACCAGCTGATTACTACCTTAAAGCTCTCTCCCGTATCAGTCCCATCACCACAAATGCAGGACTACGTGAGCTGCAATCAAGTTTCTCATGCACGCTTATAACTCACATGCTCGGGCCGTCCAAATGCATATCTCCATCACTGGGCCGTGTCTTCGGTGTAGGGGTGTCATTGGGATTCTGAGTCACCTGTTCTGGGCATGTCCATCTATTCAAGGGTTCTGGCAGCAAGCTCACCTTTTTATCCAAGAGGTTACGAAGGTCCAGATTCCATTTGCCATCCAACATCTACTTTTCGAAGACCTAAAGTGTCTCCCATTTCCTAACACCCACCTTAGGACATGGGTTCGTAAAACTCTATTGCTGGTGAAACGAGTCATTCTTAAAAATTGCCTGTCCCCAGAGGCACCCTCCTTGGCACAACTGAAAATTGCTCTTCTGGAGCTCTGTACTATGGAATTTTACATTGAAAAGGTAGACCTCACACTCAAGCGTAAAGCGTTTTTGGTTACCTGGCAAGTGTATTTACATACCCTACCTCATAAAACCCACAGCTTCTATATGAATTCGTTGACCTGATGTGCTGTACCTCAATTGTCACTCTATTGACTATTGTATATTTGATTAGCTGACTCCTTTGTACGTCCAAACTTTGCAATCTACAGCCAGGTAACTCCGTGCTGGGGGAGGGGTGGGAGAGAGTGGGGGGTGGTACAGAGTTGGGATAGTAGAAAGTTGGGGAGTTGAAGGGAGGGTGATCTGTTTAGTTGCTGAGCTGTACTATGTTGACTCTGGAATCGGAGGGAGAGGGCGTGAAGAACCAACGCTTTCCCCTCATCTCGAACTGTTTGTACAGTTTTATTATTGTAAAAACCAATAAAACAGTTGAAACATATTTGTAACCATTTGGTTCTAATTGAAAATAAGACTACACTGCTTTGGCTTAGCCATAGGGATTGCCCTAATGATAGAATTGAGGGGTGGTTTATTTTTTGGGGGGGTGCAAAATCTGAGTTTAATTTAGGGGTATTAATAGATAGTAAATTGTCCTTTTGAGCTTATATTAAAAATGTTTCAAGACAAGCTTCTTATATCTGTCACCTATGGATTTTCGATTAGTGGCTTAGGCTTTGGTCCTGAGCACAGTTGATTATTGCAATGTGTTATTTGTAGGTTTACCTAAATATTTGATGAAGGTTTTACAAATGATTCAGAATGGTACTTTGAGACTAATATTTGGTTTAAAGTGGGGGAAGGTGTTAAACCACATATGAAGACTCTCCATTGGTTATCTGTTTGGCATTGATCACAGTTTAAATTGCTCTGATTAGTGCATTTATGATGAATATAGTTGTTTGTCATCTGAGGTTTCTTTATATGTTCCTAAGCGTGCTTTAAGTTCTGAATCTCAACAATTTTTGAATATTTCATCTAATCAGGATTTTAGATTGCAGTGTACAAGATCTAGAGCATTTTCTATTGTAGGCCCCAGTGAATGGATAAGTTGCCATTAGAGTTGTGTTTAGAAGTAGATTATAAATCTTTTTGTAAAAAATTCAAGGCTTACTGGTTTGTGGTTAATCACAATATGTTCTAACTTGCAGTCCTGGCTGATTTTGATATTTTATTATTATTATAGGTAATATTTTATGATATTTTATTGTCTAATGATGTTAATTTTTGTATGTATTTTATGATGTATATATAATGATTGTAATCCACACTGAACATTTTGGATTTGCGGAATATAAGATTTTTTAGATAAATAAATAAATTAAATAATAAAACTAGTTGACAACTGTTGAAAATTGCGAGGAGGAGAATTTTGATTGAACTCAATATGCTCTTCAATTCCCCCAGCCTGACCTAAGCTATCTACCCCTGCCCCCTCTTGTATTTGTCAGACAGCAAGGTGTCCTGTCATGCAGCCCATCAGGTCCACTTTCTCCCTCTGGCTCTGTAGGTTTGCAAAATGCATGCTAGTGCACATGCTTGTAAAATATATGCATTTGAATGTAGAGAGCTCCCCTCTCCCTTCACAGCCACTGGCAACAGCACGGCCCTAACAGATTAACACTACAAGCATGTTCTAGATGCTCTTAGCAGTCACAACTCCACAAACCACTTATGCAAGATTTATATGGAAAATTATTTATATCTGTAATAGATAAGAAAGTGTATTGTAGGCCAGAATGTGAAGTGTGGAGCAATGTGCAATATACAGTACTTGACTGCTTCTGGACTTGCTTAGTGCTGTACACAGTGTAATGGCTAACACAAGCCTCACAAGCAAACTGATACAATGAGAGCATCATGAGTGAGTTTGGTGAAGAATCACTTCAGGTCAGTGATGAAGTGAGATTTGTTTTAAAACTACAGTGTTTGCAGCTTCAGTTTTTAACATCTATTCTGTGCCCAGGCTCTTAGAATTTTTAATGCAGTGAGCACAGAAGATCTGATGGACCAACTATGCCTGAAGGAGAGAGTGGTGGCCTCCTGGAGCTCAACACCAGGATTTTTACCTTGCCACAACTGGAAATAAGATAACTTTAAATGCAATGATAGTGATGATACTGATACTGAGCAAAGATTTGAATGCAGGTTTCTACCATGCTGGTAATTCCTGTAGAAGGTACACAGTTTATTTTGATTAATAATGACTATAATAACATAGTAAATGATAGTAGTCTGCTCATTTGAGATTCTTCCTCTAATTTCTACTGCTCTTGTAGATGAGCATAAATATTCCCATAGGCAAACCACTTTAGGGAGATGAGAATACAAACTCCCATACACAACCCAACACCAGCTCCCCATGCCCCACCACCCATGTCTTCCACCTAACCTCTCAAATCCCCTTCCCACTATGTCCAAAATCTGCCAAAATGCTGGTCTCCACCTCTTCCACTGATTTCATTTCAGACCATGTCATCTTCTTTGATTCTTACAAGATTAACACTTAATCTAAAACCAAAGGCCCCTTTGATGCAATTTTTGCCAAGTTTTGTAATAATACACATAGCCATGAAAATTATTGAGGTTATTGTCCTGTGCATCCAGCCTCTCTTTGCTCATTTATGTTTGGATTTTAACCATGACCACTCCATGCAGGTTACCCCAGCCTTCTTGGAAGCCTGATGTAGCTGAACCACTCCACTGCTGCTTATGGTTGTAACCGATGCTGCACGCAGGTTACCTCAATGCCTTCTTGGAAGTCTGATACAGTCATACAATTGCTGTTTAGGGTTCTATCTGCCATTCCATGCAGGTTACCCTATCTTTCTCTACCATCCCAGGTAGAGGGGCATACAAAATCCCACATTCAGCCTCTCCCACCCCCATGTTTTCCCACCTATTTTTGGAATAATCTACACAGCTATCAAATCTAGCAAGGCTTTTGCCATAATATATGGCTTGCTTGGTTCCCAAGGACTTATGGGATAGCACCTGATCACCATCAATCTGCTGGCACCTACCTGTTTGGTTTCTGGAGCATTTCGGTGACAACCCGACTATTCCATGTTATTCACTATTACTGGGTTGTGCTTCCATTCTCTACCTTTTTATTTTGTTCTTATTAATAACTCCCCTTTCCTCTACTCTTGAAGGAGTGAAGGGTGAGTTGTTTGCAACTGTGCTGCTACCACTGTCACTCAGTATGACAGAGAAAGACCATTTCGCCCAACCATTCTGCCCAGTTCCACAGTGCCGTAAACCCAAGCTGATCTCTGGCTCTCTTCTTACCTTCTTTCCAAGGAATCTTCTGTAGTATGAATTATGCACCCTGTCCACTGAGAATCTAATCCATAATCTACCACCCTTTCTGTGAGGATATATTTGCTAATAATGCTCCTGAGTCTATCCACTTGTTACCTCAAATTGTGAACTCTTGATCTAGAGCATTTCTTCCTCTGAAAAAGGTTTGCTTCTTGTACCTTTTTTAAACCTTTGAGGTGTTTAATGTCTCTCCTCTCTTCTAGGGTATGCATATTAAGGAGGTAAATTTAAAAGGAGTTAAATGTGTAAATGTAGTATACTATCGTAGCAGTTTTAAAAAGCTATTTACATGTGTAAAGTACAATTAAATGTAAACATCCTATAGACAATTCAGTGACATATATTTAGCAATTTTCAAAAATCCACTTACACGGGTAAAGTGTATTTACGTTTGTAAACCCCTGTTTTAGGCACGTAAATGCTTTTTAAAATCTGGCCCTTAGGTTCTTAAGTCTCATGTCATATGACTTTTGGTGAGGAACCCATACCATTTTGGTAGCTTCTCTGGACTGCCTCCAGCTTGTCCATATTCTTTAGGAAGAAAGTTTTAAGCTGTAGCAGCAAAGAAAATTTCTGATTAATTCTAAGTATCTGATAGCTATAACTATGTATGCAGATGTTACTGTTGTGAAGAGGAGACAAAGAAGATGTATGGCATGTGGGAAACATGTCTGCCAGTGCTTCTGATTACATTGGGAAAGTTAAGGTGAGGAAGCCTCTCTCCATAGGCATCATCACAGGGTGGCAAATGCCATCCCAAAAAAATGGTTTGTCACCCCTTTGCCATCCCAGTTTCAAACAATAGATCAGGCCCAGAGTAACACAAACTCCTGCCTGATTTGATGGGATGCAGTCTGTTGCATTCAGACCAGTCACCCACTGATCATCATCCTTTTCTTTCTTCTTCCCCCATCTAGCAGCAGGAGCAACGTTTAAGCCTACATCATCTCTGTTACGAATCGTGGATCCTTGGGCCAAGGGGGAAGTTGGTACCACCTGTGGGGAGGAGCCCCACAGGCCCCCACCGTCGGCAGGGGAGGCTAGGAGAGGCCTGAGACCCCGTTGACGCTTCACCACTACCAGCCCGCGTACCCCTCAGGTTGAGCCCTTGGGTACCGGGGCCAGCTGGACTTATGTGGGGTCTCAGGTGACAGGGTCCGGTGCCGGTGTAGGTCTCGGCAGGGAGTGGCGAGTCAGAGACAGGTGCTGGCAAAGGCTTGGCAGGCAGTGTAACTCGGAGGTCAGGTACAAGCAGAGGTCTTGGCAGGCGGTGTATCTCGGAGGTCAGGTACCGGCTACAGTACCGGCTGTGGTACCGGTTGCCAAGTGGCCCCACCACCATTACCTCTCTTACCAAATCCTGCATTCCACTAAGAATTAAATCTAAAATAGCTCCCTCTCTTGTTGGTTCCTGAACCAATTGCTCCATGAAGCAGTAATTTATTACATCCAGAACGTTATGTCTCTAGCAAGTCCTGATGTTACATTTACCCAGTCAATATTGGGGTAATTGAAATCTAAGACCACAAAATAAATAATGAGCAAGGACTGCACTTCAAACGAAATCGCAAAGTACAAATAGTGCAGGAGGATGTGTAATCCTGACAGAACTGATTCAAACAGTCTTATAAAACAAGATGTTTATTATTTTTTCAATATGGCAACTCCACAAAGTTAAACGAGCACCGGCTTAATGGCGTCCCCCGACACGGTCCCGTGTTTCGCCGCGGGCTGCATCGGGGGGGATCGCCACCGCTGGAATTCACACATAAGCTAGAACATAAACAAATTAACAAAGAGTCAGAATGAAAAAGGGACTTACAACCGACCAAAATAAGTTTCACATAAGCATTACATACCTGACAGCAGCGTTTTGACAGTGACAGGGAGCGCAACGCCCTTCCAACTTGACAGGTATTTAAAGAGGCGCCAGGACTACAGGGAAGGGAACCACGTGAGTGAAAAAAATGAGTTCATTGGTTCCCGTTCCTGTAGTGCACCCAAACAGTAACTGAGCCTAACCTGCTAGATAAATAAAAACCATTCAATCTCCCGATTTAAACCTTTTGGGGACACGGTATCTAACGTGAAGATCCAGCGTTGTTCAATCCTGCCCAAAATCTCGGCATAATTGCCACCCCGCGAAGGACGTGAAACAACTTCGATAACGCTAAAAAAGAGGTCAGAAAGGGAATGTGACTGTGATATCCAGTGATCAACCAAGGGTTCCTTCTCACGCTGTAAACGAATATTGGAGCAATGCTCAATAATTCTGGTCTTCACCATCCGGGATGTTTTCCCAACATACATTAAAGAGCAGGGACAAGTGATAATATAAATTACTCCAGAAGTGGTGCAATCTGAATGTGACCGTAGCTGAAACGTTTTACCCGTGGTGGGGTGTGTGAAACAAGTCATATCACTTGTGTGGGAACAAACCGCACACCTGCCACAGGGCTGATGGCCAACATCAGTGACAGGATCACGCGGCACTGGAAGGTCAGAATGAATTAATTGATCACGTAGATTTTTGCCCCGACGAAAGGTAAACCGAAGGGGATCAGGGAACAATGTATTTAAAGATAAGGCTTCCCAGTGTCGACGGATCATGCCAGCAATGGGCCGACTCAGAGTGGAGAATGGTAATATGAAATTTGTCGCGGGACGTTCGGGAGAACCTGAAGGCAAAAATAATAACTCCCGATTTATGTATAAAGCTCGTTTCATTGCTTTTTTGACTACTGACTTTGGGTACCCTCTTGACAGGAAGCGGGATGACATCTCATGGGCTTTAATCAGGTATTCACCAGTAGTGGTGCACAATCTGCGAAGCCTAAAAAACTGGCCAGTAGGGATGTTCTTACGCAGTGCACTCGGATGACAACTTTGAAAGGATAACAAGGTATTACGGTCTGTCGACACTGGGAAGCCTTATCTTTAAATACATTGTTCCCTGATCCCCTTCGGTTTACCTTTCGTCGGGGCAAAAATCTACGTGATCAATTAATTCATTCTGACCTTCCAGTGCCGCGTGATCCTGTCACTGATGTTGGCCATCAGCCCTGTGGCAGGTGTGCGGTTTGTTCCCACACAAGTGATATGACTTGTTTCACACACCCCACCACGGGTAAAACGTTTCAGCTACGGTCACATTCAGATTGCACCACTTCTGGAGTAATTTATATTATCACTTGTCCCTGCTCTTTAATGTATGTTGGGAAAACATCCCGGATGGTGAAGACCAGAATTATTGAGCATTGCTCCAATATTCGTTTACAGCGTGAGAAGGAACCCTTGGTTGATCACTGGATATCACAGTCACATTCCCTTTCTGACCTCTTTTTTAGCGTTATCGAAGTTGTTTCACGTCCTTCGCGGGGGTGGCAATTATGCCGAGATTTTGGGCAGGATTGAACAACGCTGGATCTTCACGTTAGATACCGTGTCCCCAAAAGGTTTAAATCGGGAGATTGAATGGTTTTTATTTATCTAGCAGGTTAGGCTCAGTTACTGTTTGGGTGCACTACAGGAACGGGAACCAATGAACTCATTTTTTTCACTCACGTGGTTCCCTTCCCTGTAGTCCTGGCGCCTCTTTAAATACCTGTCAAGTTGGAAGGGCGTTGCGCTCCCTGTCACTGTCAAAACGCTGCTGTCAGGTATGTAATGCTTATGTGAAACTTATTTTGGTCGGTTGTAAGTCCCTTTTTCATTCTGACTCTTTGTTAATTTGTTTATGTTCTAGCTTATGTGTGAATTCCAGCGGTGGCGATCCCCCCCGATGCAGCCCGCGGCGAAACACGGGACCGTGTCGGGGGACGCCATTAAGCCGGTGCTCGTTTAACTTTGTGGAGTTGCCATATTGAAAAAATAATAAACATCTTGTTTTATAAGACTGTTTGAATCAGTTCTGTCAGGATTACACATCCTCCTGCACTATTTGTACTTTGCGATTTCGTTTGAAGTGCAGTCCTTGCTCATTATTTATTTTGTGGTCTTGGATTACCGTTGGTCTTTGGGCTTTAAATGGCAGCCGACGACCATACTTTCAGCTATTCGGAAGCAGATCTCAATGCAGTGCTGTCTGACCAGCTGTTTTTCGATGATCCTCTCCCAGCGTCCTCGCCCCCTGTGTCTTGGGCCGACGTTATAGACATTCAGAAACGTCTTACCCGTGCAGAACTTCACGCTGCAACTTTAATAGAATACTGTCGGGTTCGCCGCATCCCGCGGGGGCTACGTGTTCAAAAGGAGCCTCGTCTACACACAGATAACAGTACTTTCATCACTCGCTGGAACCAGATCCTAAACAAATGCTCCCTAGACTTAATGGTGCTGATTATTGAAACTACAAAAACTCTTCAAGCTTCACTTCAGGATGATCTGAATAAACATTTGGATATCATTAAACACTCCGTTTCTATTGAATCCTTTGAACAGGAACATTCTGAATTCCAGACTCAACTCACCAAATTTCGGACTGATTTAAAAACATTAAAGCATCAGAAATTCATCCGTGACGAGACCGATTACAAATCCGGCTTTGTTTATAAATGGATGGCCAAATCTCGCCCTCAGCCCGGTCGCAAAGTGACTTTTGCACACGACTCATCTGGCGACTCGTCTGGCGAAGAAATTCAGTCCATCCGCCCAAGAATAGAGCCGTCTACAGCTACAGCTTCCTCATCCAGTTCCTCTTCTTCATCACGCTATGCATCCATTGCGGCATCTTTTTTAGACTCCGGCCAACGTCCTCCAGATCCCGCGCCACCGCCCAAGACTCCTCGTTTCACTCGGTCACGCGGCCGGTCTCAACAGCAACAGTCTTCACGGATCACCAGAGCAACTCATGCAACCCCAGACCCCTGGATGTAGATTTACCTGTAATATTTAATTTGTCTTCTCGTTCTCTCTCTGGTTCTGAACTTAGTGTACTTAGTAAGGGGCTCTCCTTTGTACCTACAGTTAAATGTAACTTGTTTGATTTAAAGGTACATTTGCATCGGTTTGTCCGTTTACTCAAAATCAAACTGTTTTTTTCAGACACTGCTTCTACCTCAGATCATTCATTAGTCCGCCCTAAGTCTCGTTGGGTTCCACCGGGCCCTGTGGATCCCCTTATCTTAGCTTTTGAACGGTTGGTGGACCGAGATATTACAATGCTAGCTTCCAGCCATTCATACATTAAATTTAATTTGTCTCAATCTGAATTTCAGGCCATCTTATCCCTGCGGAATGACCCTTCCATAGTTGTTAAATCGGCGGATAAAGGCGGTGGTGTTGTGATCCAAGATAAATCTCGTTATATAGCCGAAGTACAGCGGCAATTGAGCGACACCTCTTTTTATCTGCCTTTAGCAGATGATCCGTCTCCGCTTTTATGTCAACAAATTAAACAAACTGTGGAAGAGGCGGTAGACCGACACATTCTTACATCACGGGAGGCTAAATTTCTCACACCATCATTTTGTTGTACCCCGGTTTTTTATACTTTACCAAAAGTCCATAAAAGCCTACAGGACCCACCCGGTCGCCCCATTGTGGCAGGTATCGGCTCTATTTTAGAACCCCTGTCTCAATTCGTAGATTTATTTCTAAAACCATTTGTCTCAAAGATTAGGTCCTTTGTTAGAGATTCGTCCCATTTCATCACACTGTTAAATCAAACATCAGTTCCCTCTGAACCTTTCCTGTTTGTCACCCTAGACATTGTTTCCCTTTATACCAGCATCCCTCAATTGGCTGCTTTACGGGTCATTGAACGTGTCTTAGATTCTAGGACTGCCCCTCAGCGCATCCCCACCTCATTTCTCATGTCCCTAGCCACTTTAGCCCTCACCAAGAATTTTTTTCGTTTTGATAATATTTTTTATCATCAGATCAAAGGGACGGCCATGGGAGCCACCATGGCCCCGAGTCTTGCATGCCTTTATGTGGCGGAATTCGAGCGTTTGTATGTATACCCCGCTGAAGGTTTTGATAAGGTTGCTCTATGGCTTCGTTACATTGACGATATTTTCCTATTGTGGCTCGGCACTGAGGTCCAATTCCTTATGTTTTTTGACCATCTCAATGCTAGTGACCCTAGTCTGCAGTTTAACTTTGTTTTTCATCGGTCTCAGATACCTTTTCTAGATGTACTTGTTTCTGTAAATGATGGTCATTTTTCCACCACTATCTACCGAAAAGAGACAGACCGTAATACCTTGTTATCCTTTCAAAGTTGTCATCCGAGTGCACTGCGTAAGAACATCCCTACTGGCCAGTTTTTTAGGCTTCGCAGATTGTGCACCACTACTGGTGAATACCTGATTAAAGCCCATGAGATGTCATCCCGCTTCCTGTCAAGAGGGTACCCAAAGTCAGTAGTCAAAAAAGCAATGAAACGAGCTTTATACATAAATCGGGAGTTATTATTTTTGCCTTCAGGTTCTCCCGAACGTCCCGCGACAAATTTCATATTACCATTCTCCACTCTGAGTCGGCCCATTGCTGGCATGATCCGTCGACACTGGGAAGCCTTATCTTTAAATACATTGTTCCCTGATCCCCTTCGGTTTACCTTTCGTCGGGGCAAAAATCTACGTGATCAATTAATTCATTCTGACCTTCCAGTGCCGCGTGATCCTGTCACTGATGTTGGCCATCAGCCCTGTGGCAGGTGTGCGGTTTGTTCCCACACAAGTGATATGACTTGTTTCACACACCCCACCACGGGTAAAACGTTTCAGCTACGGTCACATTCAGATTGCACCACTTCTGGAGTAATTTATATTATCACTTGTCCCTGCTCTTTAATGTATGTTGGGAAAACATCCCGGATGGTGAAGACCAGAATTATTGAGCATTGCTCCAATATTCGTTTACAGCGTGAGAAGGAACCCTTGGTTGATCACTGGATATCACAGTCACATTCCCTTTCTGACCTCTTTTTTAGCGTTATCGAAGTTGTTTCACGTCCTTCGCGGGGTGGCAATTATGCCGAGATTTTGGGCAGGATTGAACAACGCTGGATCTTCACGTTAGATACCGTGTCCCCAAAAGGTTTAAATCGGGAGATTGAATGGTTTTTATTTATCTAGCAGGTTAGGCTCAGTTACTGTTTGGGTGCACTACAGGAACGGGAACCAATGAACTCATTTTTTTCACTCACGTGGTTCCCTTCCCTGTAGTCCTGGCGCCTCTTTAAATACCTGTCAAGTTGGAAGGGCGTTGCGCTCCCTGTCACTGTCAAAACGCTGCTGTCAGGTATGTAATGCTTATGTGAAACTTATTTTGGTCGGTTGTAAGTCCCTTTTTCATTCTGACTCTTTGTTAATTTGTTTATGTTCTAGCTTATGTGTGAATTCCAGCGGTGGCGATCCCCCCCGATGCAGCCCGCGGCGAAACACGGGACCGTGTCGGGGGACGCCATTAAGCCGGTGCTCGTTTAACTTTGTGGAGTTGCCATATTGAAAAAATAATAAACATCTTGTTTTATAAGACTGTTTGAATCAGTTCTGTCAGGATTACACATCCTCCTGCACTATTTGTACTTTGCGGTAATTGAAATCTCCCATTATTATTGCACTGCCAAATTGATTAGTTTCCCTGATTTCTCTTAGCATTTCATCATCTGTCTGACCATTTTGTCCAGGTGGACGATAGTATACTCCTGTCATTATACTCTTACCCAACACACATGGTATTTCTACCCATATAGATTCTACTGAGCATTTAGTCTCTTGTATGATCTTTATCCTGTTGGACTCTATACCCTCCCGGACATAAAGTGCCACACCCCCACCAAGTTGATCCTCCCTATCATTGCGATATAATTTGTACCCTGATATAGCACTGACCCATTGGTTATCCTCCTTCCACCAAGTCTCTGTGATGCCAATTTTGTCAGTCTCATCATTTGCTGCTATATACTCTAACTCTCCCATCTTACTTCTTAGACTTCTGGCATTGGCATACAGACATTTCAAAGTGTGGTTTTTGGAAATCATTAGCTTCGATGATTTTTTACATATAGACACATATTTGACACATATATTACTATTTTGAGAGGAACTTGCATAATATGATGTTGACTTGGAGGTATTCTTTGATATGGTTGTTCATTGCCTATTTATATGTTCTTTCTTGTGTTTTCTTTTTTATTATTATTATTATTATCATATTTTTCAGGCGGAGTAAATATTTCACTAATACCAACAATGTTGGGGTTAGGCATGGAAGGATAGTTGGGTAGGTGGGAAGGTTGGTTATGTGTTATTATCTTGTTAGACCCACCCTCTTAGCTCTGATTTAGTTCCCACCAAAGGGGTTTAGGAATTGGGAGTTTGGTTAGTTTTTTCAGTTATTTGAGGATATCAGGATTGAAGAATGTGTTGACTCTGTTTTTGGAGCTAATTTGTTGTGGATTGGTTGGGGGTTTGGTTCAGTTTTTCAGGGTTGGGAGGGAGATTAGGAGAAAAAGGCGTACTAGAATAAAATATAATTGTTGGTACGTGTGCAACACAAGGTTTTACTGGATTGGTGAGAGTTATGTTCCATGGTTGGTTGGTGTTTGGTTCCTAGGTCCTTTAATAAAAATGTGGTATATCATACTGGTTGGTTATGAAATATTTATATCACTTGATGGGTACTCAAGTTATTTTATGTCTCTGAATGCCAGAGGGATCTCTCCGCCAATAAAAAGGAAATGTGTCTTATAGTTTGCCTGTTAAAACAAAGCTTTAATTGTACTGCTACAAGAAACCCATCTTACCAAAACTGAGCATGGAAAAATTTCGATGTAGATAGGGCAAGAAATTTGCGCTGACAGTTAGCCAGATCCACTCTGATGCAGAGGGTAGATATGTTATCCTTGAATGCTCACTGAATTCAGTTTATTTCACGCTTGTCAATATCTATGATCCAAATTTAAATCAGAATGAGTTGTATAAATCTTTTACTAATATTCTTTTTTTTAATTCTTTATTTATGAGTTTTTAACAATGATTACAAGGAATATACTTTGTATAGAAAATATGAAAAAAAGAAAAAGGTGAAAAATTATATAAATACAAAGGAAACCTATACTTAAATTTGTCCACCATTGAGGAAATACAGAGGTCCTATAGAACTGGAAGTTAAAGCCGTCCTAAAGTTAACAAAAACCTGAAGCTGATCTGGAACAAAAAATATAAAGATTTCATTAGCTAACTTAACGAAACATTTGCAAGGAAACCTTAACATAAACATAGATCCAAGTGCTAACACATCCTTACGTAAAGCTAAAAAGACTTTCCTCCAAATCTGAGTAGCATGTGATAAGTCAGGAAAAATCCTTACAGCCAAGCCCATGAAAGAAACGGCAATATTCTTAAAGTAAATCTTCATTATAAAGTTCAGATCAGACTCAGAGAAAAAGTAACAACCAGGGTAAATCTTCTCACAACCTCAAGACTTGACGTCTTTAGGAAGACGGTTAAGTCCAAATCCGAAGCCTGGGATTGGGAACTCCTAGACAAAAATAAAATATACTTTGTTAACAGCAGGAATAGTCTCCTCAGATATTTTCAAAATTTGAAGAAAACAACGCTGTAAAATCATCCTGGGAAGCTTTCCCACAACCTTAGGAAAATTTGTGAATCTTAACTTAAGCAGATGAGATTTGTTTTCAAGGAATTCAGTCCTTCATTGAAGACTATTCCTCTCTTGTATAAAAGATGATTCAAGGGTTTCAATATTGGAAACCTTTTGTTCAAGAGAGGAACATTTTAATAATGATTGAGCAGAAATATGAGATTCTAAACGCAAAGAGACTGCATCAGCCTTAGAGGAACACACAGCACAGGCCCGGCCAGTGGACACAATCAAGTCCCATAGGCCTTCCATGGTGACTACAGCAAGTTTAGTAGGGGCCACAAACATCAGAGAAAGATTGGAAATAAATCCAGACTCACCAGAAGGAACTCCAGCCTCCAGCAAAGACACAAGAGGCCGATTGAAAATCTTCAGCGAAGAGGACCCGACTTCAGCAGCATTCTATGGGATCTCAGGTTCTCCCTCTGGTGCAGAGAACAAAACAGCAGTTTACCTGAAGCCTCCACCACATCTGGGTCCTGAAGACGCTGAGCTGGTGGTAGACGAGTGTCAAGAGGGCTGAGGGAAACCTCCTCCCCAACCGGGACAGACTCTTCTCCGACTAGCCCAGCAACGGGGTTCTTGCCCTCCTCAAGAGATGCAACTGCCATGAAGTCAATCATAAAACACTGCCCAGAGGGTAAGGGGGGCTCCAAAGGGTAAGCCTGGATTTTACCTTTACATTTCAGTGGCATTTTGAATTCAGCAGGAAATAACACATCGGGCAAAACCAGGCAGCGCATTCGTGGTAGGTCACGCCGCTATCTTGTCTCCCTTTTACTAATATTCTTGAAATGTTAACACTTCAAAGTTATATATTAGTTTTGATTGGAATATTTGTTTTGACAAATCCTTGGCTAAGAAAGGGACGGAGAACCCATTGTTGGGAATTATAAACCTTATCAATATATTTAACTTAACTGATGTTTAAAGACTGCATAATTTTGGCTGTAGAGATTATGCTTATTGCTCTCCAAGGCATAAAATATATAGCAGGACTGATTATTTTCTCTGCACTTCAAACATGGTTTTATTGACGTCTAAAGATATTTTATTAAATTGCCTGTTGGAATCTCATCCAATTTAGGTTACCCTAGATTTCAAAGAGATTCAACCCAGAATTCATTTATGCTGGCGAAATGTCTCACTTCTTGGTGATACAAGTTTCAAAAGCTGAGGGAGTTTCTGAATCTAATATGCATAATCTGGAAACTAATTATAGTTCTACTCTTCAAGGTGTTTCTCAGAGGTAAAATAACTGCATATGCCAGTTATTTATAAAAGGAAAACAATAGCAAGTTGGATGAGCCAACTCTTAAAATCCAAGGTTTGGAAGCTAAGCAAAAGATTAATTGTTCACAGGATGAGCTCTGTTCATTAGAAACAGATAAAATAGAGAGGGATTTGAAATTTACTCAGTTAAAATCTTATGGACATCGTACCAAGGCTGCTGCTTTTTTGGCTGGAGCAGTTAAAAACCTGGTAACCAAATTGTCCATTGCTTGTATAAAGGATGAGTCTGGCTCAGCAACTTATAACTTGCAAAGAACTGAAAAGCTGTTCATTGACCAATTTTTGAAACTGTACTTAAAGTCTTGGGGGGAATCTTAGCTGATATTAAACCTTTTCTAGCCCTGTTAAACTTGCCCGCAGCCACACCCAGTCAGGTTGAGAAACTTTCTGCCCCTGTTCTAATAGTTTCCCTGAATGCAGATAAGGTCTTTGATAGACTGTCCTGGCCCTTTCTTTTTCAAATGCTACATAGATTTGACATGCCAGAGCAAATTTTTGAATGGATTAAAGCAAATTATGCTAGACCAAGATTGCCTATCTTGGTAAATGGGTCTCTTTCTCCCTTTTTAATATCCCGAGGGCTATGAGATAGGATTGCCTATTATCCACTAGTCTTTAACTTAGACATTGAGCCGCTGGCCTGTTCTGACATGGGTCTCTCCTAATGATAAGTGATTTCAGTTGGGTGGCAAAGAACATAAAATCTCCCTTTATGCAGATGTCTTGATCTTTTTGACAAAAGCAAAGGTATCTAGATTGGCATTGATGGAAATTCTAAAGCTATATGGTACTATTATCTGAATATATTTTTATTTTATTTATTTGTGTTTTTCTATACCGGCATTCACGGCAGTTCGTATCATGTCGGTTTACATAAAACAAGGGGTGAGCAATACATTATAACGTACATAGCTAAAACGTAAGAGTATACATTACAAAAGTATAACAAGTGCGTAGAAGAAAAAGTTACAATAAAACAGGGGTTATTCTAACTGGGATTAGAGTTAGAGGAGAGATAAAAAGTTTAACAAGAAGTAAAACATTGTAGTGATTGGTTGGTATTGTCTGTTTCAGTTTAATAGAAGATGCTCAGTGTTGCTGCATTTGATGGAAGTGAATCATTAAGGGTCCGGAAATGCTTTCATGAACAGCCATGTTTTAAGTCTCTTCCTGAAGGTTGGAAGACATGGTTCCTGTCGTAATTCTAAGGGGATAAAATCAGTTATGTCTTTCTGAGTTATTCTCCATAGGCCCCAGAGCTGTGGTTCCTGATAGTTTTTCTTCCTTTAAAGTTGTGAGTGAAGGGTTTACTTACTTAGGAGTTTGTGTAATGAGGGAGTTTAAGGACCTGTTTAAATGTAATTATGGTCCTATTATTTGTAAAGTTAAACAGGACCTCCAGAAATGGTGTGATCTCCCCCTATCTTGGATGGGTCACAGTTGTTTGCTTAAAATTAATATTTTACCTCGGATTTCATATTTATTTCAGCGTGTTCCTTGTAGCGGTCCGGAACCGTAGCAGAGAACAGTATCAGGCGGCAGGCAAGAGGATGGTCTGGGTCTGTAGGAGAGGTCAGTACCAGACGATCAGGCAGAGATGGAGGACTGGGACAGGGCAAGGCAATAGAGAGGGTCGAGGCAAGGCTGGGTCTTAAGCAAAGCAAGGCAAGAACAGGAACAAGGTGGCAGAAATAAGACAGGACTCGAACAGGAACAAGGCTGGAGCGAGGCAGGAGCAGGATCACGGCAGGAGAAGCAACATGCACTGCAGAGTTATAGGAGGACCTGTTGCTGAGGCATCAACAGGAAGCGCGGCTGGGGTTCTTATACCCAGCCGTGCTGACGTCATCAAGCAGTGCCTGGGCTGCTGTTCCTGCCGCAGGGCCTTCTTAGGCTGACACACAGCGTGCACACAAGCCCAGAGAGGGAAGCATCAGGGAGCATGAAATAGCAGTGTCAATGTCGCTGGAGGTCCTGAGCAGCATGCTGGCTTTGGTGTGAATGAGGTTACTCGCAGGGCCATCCCGTGAGCAGCCAAACATTACACCTAGAGGAAGCCAACGTCCTCCATACTTACCAATCCAGCTTCAGGAAAGGTCATGGAACAGAACTCACCCTGTTAGGCTTCAACAGCATCCAGCTACATGCTGACCAAGGTGGTGACTCACTCTTGGTTTGGGGGAAGAGGGATCAGGCACTACGCCTATACTCTTTTGCAGTTATTTTAAAGGGTAGAGGGATGGTGGGAGCTTGAGCTGCTATTGACCTCTGAGGTGGAGATTTTTCTTACTGAAATGGCTATATTCAGCTTATAGCCAATAAGTTTCAAGTTATCTGGGAAAGTTTACCCAGAAAAATGTAGCCAAGAATATGCATTGGGAGGCTTGTCTCACTGAATATCAAGAACTGACTGACGGAGAAGCCCTTTTATAGGGCAGGAAGCAGGCAACTCCCTGGGAGGAGTTCAGATGGGCCACACCTTGGGCCAAAGGTACTTATGTGCGGTGCCAGTGACCGAAGTTCAATGTACCAACCCTGCGGGGAAGAGAGTTGGTGATAAGGGTGTCTGTCACGGTACATCGAGGATCTTGCTGCAGGCCATGGGTTGAGAAGCTCGGTCCCAGAGGATCCATCACCCAGCGAGACTTATCCTTGAGCCCCTCCAATCACAAGATCAATTCCTCAGAAATCCTTCCCAGACCCACATCCTTGAGCCCCTCAGGTATGTGATCCATCCCCCGACCCCTAATACACATCTTTGAGCCCCCCCGAAACACATCTCAGGTATGTGTATGGGGGATCTGGGGAAGTTCTCTGGGGATGGATCACATGTTTGGGGGGCTCAGGGATGTGTATTGGGGGTTGGGAGATTTTCTCTGGGGGCAGATCATGTAGCTGAACCTCCCAACATGTGACCCAACTCCCAGAAAGCCTCTTCAAACTCCAACATACAAATCCCTGACCCCCGAGCCCCGAAACACATAATCCTCTGGAGAGCTCCCCAAACCCCAGTGCACACACTCTTAACCCTAAGCCTCCAAACACATGCTATATCCCCCAGAGAGACTCCCCAAACCTCACCATGACCATGCACACCCCTGACCCCGAGCTCCCCAAACATTGCCCAAACAATCTCTAATCCCATTTCTCGTGCTAGTGACCTGCTCTGTTGCACGGTTGTGCAAGTCTTCTTGGGTCCTCTTCTAAGCTGGGACAGCACAGGCAGCAGCAGGTATGGTAGTGCATACGTGCATGTGCGTACACACACATGCATGCTCTTTTCACCTAATGGATCCTCCGCGGGACTGTCGTGGTTGCAGCTTGCAGGCTTTCCTGAGTTATGGAGATAGCAGCATGCCAGGGTCAATGAGTGAGAGTCACAGCACTGGCACTGGATAGGCATGTAACTGACAAGCCATGAAAACCAATCTGTGGGGGAGAGCTGGAGAGGAGGCAATAGTGTCTAAAGTTGGTGGTGCCTGAGTACCATTGTGCACTGTGGACACTATGCCCCTGTCAGGGTTTGTGTGTGTGTGTGTGTGTGTGTGTGTCTCTGTCTTTTCTTTTTGCCATCTCTGTTCAAGTTCATCCCCCTGTGGCTTCACACCTTTCAGTGGCAAAGTTATTTTGCTGCTTTTTTTTTTGTGTGCAGTGCTTCATAATAACAATAATAATGATGATGATGATGATGTCTTCAGAGAAGTCATTTCATGTCTGACAATGCTCTGGCACTTCTTTCTCAGATAGAACATAGTTTCCCAGCAAATATCTGCTTGGATGTGTCCGGTCAAATCACTTCTACTCTTAGTTATTGCAAGAAATCTACTTAAAAAAAAAAAGCCTCCAGCCTCCATTTTTATTATCTGAGTACCGATAATAAAAATGAGATGCTTGCCCAGTTGTTAGTTGAAATTAGTTTTTTTCCCATCTAAAAGAAATTCAACCTACATTAGGGTAGGAATAATTTCCACTTGCCATTTAAATGGCAGAGGAATCAATAGTTGTCAGAGCCTGTTAATTATAATTTATTGACATACAGCACGTGCCGCTTGTCTTCTCATGCAGTATATATGGATGCAAAATGGCAATGAGATGGTGTGATTGCTGTTTTCAGATACATGAAAAGGCAGTTTGTGGATTAGTTAGATAATAGGATTTCAGTTCACTGGGTAACATGGGAAAGACAGGCCTCAATTTGAACTTTCAATAAGGCAATTTAATTCTTTTTTTTTTTGTTTAAGGACAAGCTATATTACTGCTTACTGTGATTAGGTTATGGAATCATCTGCCAACTGATGTTAAAATTAGACTGTCTCCTTATTGCATGGATTATCATTATATGTAGTAATCCTGTATAACAGCAAACAGGATGGCTTATGTTAAACATCTTGCCATCCTACAGCACCACCAGGTTGAACCTGATCGAGTGTTTTTCACCATAACAAAACCAAAATTGTATTGTTCTTATTGATTAGATACAGATTTTTAAATATTGGAGAAGTGCCTGTTTATTGTATGTTTCTATTTGCTGTTTATGTTTTATTGTAATCTGCCCTGAACGTTTATGCATCTTTTGCATACTTGATCCTTACCTTCTTTGGGTGATAGAAAGTTTAAAAGAATTTAGCTATAAACCCCTGACCAAACTGACTAATGGTTTATTGCTAGAAGGGATAGCACCTAATACTCTGAAAAGAGCTATGGTTTTTCCTGTACTTCAGAACATTACCACCTCCCAGACAGCCTATTTATTTATTTGTTTGTTTTTCTATACCGATATTTGATTCGAAATATCACACCGGTTTACATACAACAGGATGTCAAAGGGCGAGCCTTTTGGTGACATGATACAGTATAACAAATTAACCGAGTAAATATAAAGAAAAACTTGCTTTACATAATAACTTTACTAACAGTAAATAAGTTCTGAGTTTAAACTTACTATGTGCAGAGGCAGAGTCGGGGGGGGGGGGGGGGGGGAGGGAGCTGGCTGTGCCAGGGAAAGGGGCCTAGTCTATCTATCGCCTAATATCTAACTTGCCAAGCTTTTAGAAAAATGGGTTTTATTACAGTTGGATAAGTAACTCACTGTCAGTAATAATCTAGATGATTTTCAGTTTGGATTTAGGAGATACTGAATCCTTGCTGGATCCTTTGTTAGATTCTGTGCGCTACAAGATAGAGCAAGGAACTTCAGTTCTGTTTGTGCTCCTTGACTTTTCTGCAGCCTTTGGCACTGTGTCACACACTGGGGCAGATTTTAAAAGCCCTGCACGCGTAAATCCAGCTGGATTTACGCGCGCAGGGGACTTGTGCGCAGGCGCACCTATGTTGCATAGGCTGCCTGCGCGCACAAAGCCCCGGGATGCAAGTAAGTCCTGGGGCTTTGCTTGGGGGCGTGTCGGGGGTGGCACGGCATTCGAGGATGCTCTGGGGGCGGGGCCGTGGCATGGCGCCGGTCCGGGGCGTTCCGGGGGCATGACCGAGGCCTCCGAACCAGCCCCCGGGCCGGGGAATGGCACGCCGGCAGCCTGCCGGCGCGCACAAGTTACGCCTGCCTCGGGCAAGCGTAACTTTCTTAACAAAGGTAGGGCTGGGGGTGGGTTAGGTAGGGGAAGGGAGAGGAAGGTAGGGGGGCGGAAAAAAAGTTTGCTCCGAGGCCGCTCCGATTTCGGAGCGGCCTCAGAGGGAACGGAGGCAGACTGCTCGGCTCGGCTCGTGCAAGTTGCACAATTGTGCACCCCCCCTGCGCGCGCTGACCTTGGATTTTATAACATGCGTGCGCATGTTATAAAATCGGGAGTAGATTTGTTCGTGCCGGGTTGTGCAAACAAATCTACGTCCGCACATAACTTTAAAAATCTACCCCACAATGTATCTTAATCTTGTAATTGAAATGTATTGGTATCTTTGGTAAGATGTTAAACTGCACTTTCCACCTAGATTGTTTGAAGCTAGGTAGAGAGTGCATTGTACAAAATAACTCCTCTTGTACCTTTCATCAATTGAAATGACAGAAAATCTTCAGTGATATGTTCTTTGCTTTTTGTATCTCCTACTGTGTAGGTAAAACCACTTCCCTAACCTACCCCCACCCCCAAAGCCCTCTCTGAGTTAAAAGTGCCCCCTCTTACAGTGATATCTCTACAGAATCTCTCTCTCTCTCTCTCTCTCCATGCACAGCTCTACTCGTTACCATTAACTCTGCCTAAACTCCTCCCACTTGCATAGCTAAAAACTATTCATCTTGCATGCTGTATTATATTTATTTACAACCATTATGTAAAATGTTATCATCTTTGGGGGGTTACATATTTTGTTTAAGGATGATGTTATCCAGTTTTATATACCATACAATAATGGTAGTCTTCCAGAGGCTTCCTTAGTACACGGTTTTGAAGCCATCAGCTCTTAGCTGTCTACTAATGGTCCTAGTACTAAATTTGCTAAAGACAGTTTTATTGTGGTTTGTGAAGGAATCACCCCCTATGGACATGTATTCTTTTACTATTGAGGGGGGGGGGGGTGGGTAGTGTCAACTGAGACTAGAAGTTTTAAGGTGTCGCAGAATTCTAATTTAACACTTAACTCCCAAATAAAAAAAGTTGATTGATCTGTTTTTTACAAGTTATGGCTTTCACACCATTTAAAATGTTTTACCTCATATGATGATTTTAGAATGGTTATATAGATGTTACTTTTAAATGTACTGGACTATTGTAACTCAATATATTTGGGAATGCCAAATGCATAACTGAGGTTTTCCAGTTGCCAGAGAATGCATCTGCTAGCATAATTACTGGTGCAGCATTGAGATTTTTATGAACATCGGTCGCAGACTGCTGCGACTGCGTCTACTCACGTCCTGCACTGTTCTGCTTCCCTCTTCGGGCCTGCTCGCAGGGGGGGGGGGGCTAGCCTTGGCCACCGCATACCCCATGATTCCTCGTGGCGTCGCTACTCTACTAGTTCCTGTCTCCTCAGACCTGTTGTGGCTGTCTCAGACCTTCTTGGACTCTGTACTCTGGCTCAGGTACCCGCTCCTCGGGGGCCTGTGTGCGCTCTCTCCGGAGACTCGGTCTCCTGGCTTCCCCCGCTCCTTGGGCTAGCCCTGCGCCTTCCAGGAACTCTACCCGCCAGCTCCCCGCTCCTTTAGGTTGCCTCTGAGATGCCCTTGCCACTTGGGAGACCTATCTCTGTGCTTCCCTGCTCCTCAGGGCAGTGCCTATGTTTTACTCCAGAGACTGTCTGTGCTTCCGCGCTCCTCGGGACAGTGCCTACGTTCTACTCCAGAGACTACCTGTACTTCCCCGCTCCTAGGGGCAGTGACTTTGTTCTACTCCAGAGACTGTCTGTGCTTCCCCGCTACTCAGGGCAGTGCCTACGTGGGGTAGCCTACATCATTGCATCAGTACCTCCTTCTCCACGCAGCGCCGCCTCCTGGGGTTGCAGTATACCTCCTGTGCTCCTCTGGCCTGCCTAGCACCACCCTCTTGGAGGTCTCTACCCAGGTACTGCTCTCCAGCCTACCAGCTTATTGTGGGGTCCCTCATTGCTGTGTCTCTCACCCCGCTCCCCAGGACCATCCCACAGATTCTGTCCCAGAGATCCTGCTGCACCAGACCTCGCCTCCCGGCAGTGTCGACCTGTCAGGCTCCTCCCCACAGGTGGTAACATCTCCCACCACGGGCCAAGGGTCCACGAAACCCACAAACTATAACACTCACTCTTCTCTCATGCAGCTTGCATCAACAGTTAGAAGAATTCTCCAACAATTCACCTCAGGACGTTATGCTTCGTCAGGCCCCCAGAACAGACAGGGAAGCCTCTTGCTTTCCTCTTTCCACACACTTCTCCAGAACAAGGATTGTTGACCCATTGAATAATGGACATATCCTTCCTGATGTGCCATGTGCCAGAGAGTTTTAACCAGTCTATCTAGCAGCCCAACGAAGTTCCAAGGACAGGCAACATGCTGGGGATGCCCTTCCTGTGCTCCACACCAGATGTTTTACTCTCACAAGAATCTTCTCAAAATTCACAGAGCTCCTCTCAGTGGCTCGTGGAGGGCATATTTATTCTATCTCAAACACATCCCTTTGGGGGAAGGAATCTCCTATGCATCGCTCCTGTAGCTCATACCTCCTGAATTTCCCCTAACCTTCTACTGGAATGGCCTGAAGGCCTGAAGGCTGGCCAGGTCGCCCAGGGCCATGGCCTTGCAACCTGTTGGATTTGTGGACCCTTGAACTGGCTGGGACAGATGATGATGCACTGGGAAGGCCCACAGTGGAGGTCGAAGCCGGGAGGCAGCATAGGGCATGAGACCAGCCGAATCTTCACCACTGGATGCCCGAGGTCCCCCCAGGAGGAGCCCGTGAGGACCCGAGCCGCTTGGACTTACGTACGGTCTCCTGTGGGCAAGTATCTGAAGAGTCCCAGATTATCGAAGAGAGAAGAAGCTGGAGCCAGGAGGCCAACTGGAACTTCACTACTGGAAGCCCCTGGTCCCCCCGGGAGGAGCCCGTGAGGACCCAAGCTGCTTGGGCTTAGGCGAGACCTCCTGGACGGTGCAAGCAGGATACCAGGAGACGAGTAGAAGTCAGAAGTCAGAAGCCAGTGGACGAGCCGAAGTCAGAAGCCAGGGGGCGAGCCGAAGTCAGAAGCCAGGAACAGAAGCCGAAGTCAGAAGCCAGGAACAGCAACTAGCAACTCGAACAGAGTGAACCTCGTTGCAAGGCAAGGAGTGGAGGTAGATGCAGGGTTTAAATACCCTGAGAGTATCTGACGTCATCCCCAGGGCACTGCTGATCTTCCTGCGTTGGCCCCTTTAAATGTTGAACCCCTGCGTGCATCAGCAGCATCTCCCTTGAGGAGGGAGCACTGCGGGCAGGAGTCAGGTAGGCCTGAACAGGCCGCAGAGACACCGCAGCGGCTCGAACCATCCCCGAGGTAGGTGGAGGGACCGGGGCACGGCTCGGGACCGTAACAGAAACAGGGCTAGAACAACCAGTTTCCCATTCTCCACAGACTTCTCCTTCAGAGAAGTTACAGACCACTGAAATTTAGGAAGAAGAACCAAGATCATGGATACCCTCCACAGGATCTCCACCCAAAGGAACCGGGACACAGGCTGGGTGACCGGGATTTAACAATTGGACTCAAGTAGGATTTTCTCGGGTTCTAAGAGGATTCTCCTGACAAATAAGGTTCCCTAGGAACCTGAGAGAAAGGACACATACCCAGAAGAAGACTAACATCTGTAAGTCAGACAGTTGTAATCTCACACAATTAGATAAAATTAGACTATGATTTAACTTTAAAGATTCAGTCAACTTTTATTTTGAAAACCAGTACCTTTGTCCTGCCTGTTTGTCCCAGGAACAGTATTACAGTTATTAAGGAAGAAGGATCTAGAAACACACCACCACCTGGGCCATAAACTTAAGCTTTTCCCACAGAAAGGACCCACTCCTTGGGAAAAAGAGAAAGGGGAGACGCGCTAGCCAGAGCAGCCCCAGACATAAAATATTAGTTTGTGTGCCCTCGCGAAATTGAACTCTCCTAACAAAGGGTTACAGAAAGCAAAATTACATAGACAGTTTTACTATGATTATTGCCAACGAAAAAGTAACCACTCCAAAGTTGTGCCCTGGGAGCAACTCCAGACTTATATGGGAAAAAATGCCTGCTTTGCTGACATGCATGGGTACTTTTACCTATGTATTGGATGGGCAATATTCAGGGCTGGTGGAAGCATTAGGCAGGGTAGGTAGTAGCCTAGAGTGCCAGAAGTGGGGCGGCAGTTTTGAAAGGATGGACAAGATGAAAAGTGGTGTGGGTGAGGCATGGAGCTGGAGGGCGCTTTCCGTTTTTGGGTATGTATTTCTTTGAGGAGCTAAGATTGTTTGTCATGTGCGATTGGAAAGAGAGCGAGAGAGATCACGTGACAACATCCCTGCCTAGGGCGGCCAGACACCCTACCACCAGCACTAGCAATATTCCAAAAGCCCATCTGCATGGGTAAAAGTGTTTTCCCGTTGATAGCAGGGCTGAATTAGCCATGCTGTCATGGGATCTGTCAGTTAGGCCCGGGAGGCAGAGCTTTAACAAGCAGAGATTAGATTTTAGCTCTCTGCGGCTGAGCATGTGTTCCCGCGCAGGAAGGTAACGGATTCTCCTCAGTCTGTTTTTTCCGCGAGCGGGATCGCATGCAGAGCTGTTTTTCTCCTCAATGTTTTTTTGTTTCACTCTAAAATGTCTAAAAAATCGGGGTTTAAACCCTGCACTTACGGCAAGGTAATATCGGTCACAGATGGCCATGACCGATGTTACCGATGCCTTGGGCCAGATCACGATCTCCAAGCCTGTCAGTTCTGTGCCTGAATGTCACCGAGAGCACAGAAACAATGGGCATATCGAATAAAAGAACTGTTCAGCCCATTGCAGCCATTGGAGGCTCATTCGTCACCTGGCCTGTATCAAACAACGCCTCCGACACAGAAACGGGCATCTTCGTGGGATCCCCACTCCTCCATTCTAGGAGGTAAGGACTCGCCACGAAGGCATAGGCCATCGGATTTGAATGAACCGACAGTGCCAGAACTATCGGCGCGGGAAGCAAAGGCGCCTAAAATCTGCCGCCTAAAACTTGTGCGCTCAAGATGCCTTCTGCGCCTAACTCACCATCAGCACAGACAACGTCTGCGCCTAAGACTTTATTGGCGCATAAAACTACTGCGCCTAAGGCGCCAAAGATATCTGCGCATACGGCACCGAAGACATTTGTGCGCACAGCAGGCGTGCCCGGTGCCAGAAGTGCGCCCGGCGCCGGATGTGCACACGGCTCCGGAGACAACTACGCGCACGGCACCAAAAAGATATGCGCACAAATTGACTTCTGTGCACAAGTCAAAATTGGTGCATAGCTCCGGAAACATCGGCACATACGGCGCAGAACACATCCAACTTTAATATACAACAAGATGACACAATACTGACACCTGTAAAACATATGGTGTCACAAGAAACACCACAAAAAGCTGGAGACAAATACAAACAACCATCTCATTCAATAAAACATGGCTTAAAATGACGACATGAGTCCTTAGAAGTGTCTCTTTCAACCTCTCCAGCTGTAACATCAAGCCACTCGAGTTCCTCCTACTCTTCGAGCTTGGCAACAAAAGATAGAAAACGATCGCCGTCTTCACGGAAGGACCATTCAGGATCCTCATCACACCATCACCATAGACATACACATCACTCGCATCATAGGAAAGCTAAGAAGGCGAGTGAAAGATGGGAAGTAAGTCCTTCTACTTCTGTGACGTCACATACACAAACTACCAGACCCTTATCTCATAGAGAGATAATATAGGTCACATCCTCTGATGATTCTAATATCTCAAATGATTCTATGGGAACAGTAGACAACAAGATGGGGAGAGAATACAATGTGCCAAGTACTTTACCCCAAGTACCTATGATGCATCCTAACACATGTGACTTACCAAAACCATCTGTTCTTTCAACGATGCCTCCTCACACAAAAGAGGCATTTCTACAATTATCACGATCATTGGCAGGATTTTATGAAATTCTTCAATCATCCTTTAAGATGCCTCATGATCAATCTATGAGTTCCCCAGAACATAATAATCATACCTCTAGGGAATAGTCAGTGGAGCCTCCGGCATCCCCAATAACAAAACGACCAGTTTCTCCAATTCGAAACCAAAATACACCTATCGATTCCCCATCGCCACAGACCTCCCCATCATCATCTACTGGGTTTCCATCGGACCCACAGGAACAACCGCAGGAACCATATTCCCCTCCAGAGAACCTCGCGTATCCCAAATTTTTGGAGAAATTGGGTACCATATTACACCTAAAGGTTCAAAAGGAGACAGACCCTAGATCAGAGACCCTTGGTCTCCTAAAGATTTTCGATACTCCAGGAGAACCAACATCTCTACCACCACAAGAAATTCTACATACAGTCTTAAAGAAATTGTGGGAAACACCTTACTCTCTGTCAGTGGTCTCAAGGAAAACGGATATAAAATTTCGTATGCGGAAAACATCGCCTTACTCTGTACCACAATTACCACATTCTTCAATTGTGGTAGAGTCTGCGATGCAAAGATTCAAAAAAGCAAAGTCGCACACCTCATATCCACCGGGCAAGGATAACAGATATTTAGATGAGTTTGGGAGGAAAATGTACCACAACTCCATCTTGAATGCCCGTATTATGCACCATCAGTTCTACATGGTACAATACCTATATGAATGCATTGAAGCCACAAAAGGTATGCTTTCCTTGACGGCAGATCAGATACCACAACCTCTTCACGATATGGAAGAGTGTTCTCGCCACCTTCTACGGTCGATATATGAGGGTTTCAAAACATCTTCTAGGGCTTCTGCAACAGCCATTGCAGCCAGCAGAATGGCATGGTTACATTCCAGTATGATACGGGAAGACTTGCACGAGAAACTGGCAAACCTCCCATGTACAGGAGACAACCTGTTCGGAGAACAGTTTCAGGACACAGTGAGCAAATTGAAAGAGGAAGTTCTAGCAGTTCAATCCTTAACATCACAACCTCACTACTCGACCACACGTCGTTATGTTGGATCTATTCGTCGACAGTCATATGCCCGTAGACCTTATAGGTCTTATCAGTCCTTTTGTACACAGCTGTATCCATCTTACCAATGTTCTACGCCGCAACAACATACCCCAAACCAACGTAGGGGCAAAGCACGTAACCAAAGACAGCAGATACAACAACCAGCTGCTGCAGTAAAATCAACGTCATCTTTTTAATAACCCAGCCACCACCACATCACCAAGCACCACCTGGCAGAATCCATTCTTGCCTGGCAGCCTGGGAAAGAATAACTTCCGATCAATGGGTTTTAGAGATAGTATGACATGGGTACCAACTCCAATTTACCACAAAACCCATGCTACCTCACCTTTCCACTCTAAAGATTCAAAGCTTCCAACCACAACTGGGGGTGGAAATTGCTTTGCTTCACAAGCAACAAGCCATTTGACGAATTTTTCCGAAAACCCAACAGGCAGGGTTTTATTCCCCATACTTCCTCATACCAAAAAAGTCGGGTGGCCTTTGTCCCATACGAGACCTACGAGAATTGAACAAATTCCTAACCAAAGAGAAATTCAAGATGGTAGCGTTGAAATCGATCCTACCTCTAATTCAACCCAACGACTGGATGTGTTCTATCGATCTAAAGGATGCTTACACACATATTCCAACCCATCCATCCTCTTGGCAGTACCTGTGCTTCCGCTACAAGCATCACCACTTCCAGTACAAAGTTCTTCCCTTTGGACTATCGGCTGCACCCAGGGTTTTCACCAAATGCATGGTGGTGGTGGTGGTGCATCTCAGACAACAGGGTATAATCATATTTCCATATCTGGACGACTGGCTGATAATCGCCTCGACTCCGTAGAGCTTGATCAACCACCTCCGACGAGTGATACAGTGCCTACAGGAGTTGGGACTAGTGATCAATTTCCAAAAATCACATCTACAGCCAACACAAACATTACAGTTTATAGGAGCATGCCTGGACACCACTCGCAACCGGCATACCTCCCAACTGAGAGAATAACACAACTACGTTATCTTCTCCAAATATTGAACTATACTCATAAACCTTCGGCAAACAAATTCTAGTAGTCCTAGGCCACATGGTAACGGCTATTTTCACGGTTCCCAACACCAGGCTACACATGAGACGCCTGCAATGGGGACCAAACGTCAATGAAAACAACACTCACAACCGTTGACACAGAAGGTATCATTGGACCGCCCAGATGAGACAGGCACATAACATGGTGGCTGCTAGACGCCACCCTATCAAAAGAGGCATTATTCAGTTCCCCTCCGCACAACGCAGTCTTAACCACAGATGTGTCTCGCAAAGGATGGGGAGCACATCTCGAGATTTCAAAACGCAAGGGTTTATGGACAATCTCCGAGCAGAACCTGCAGATAAATTTATTAGAACTCAGAGCGATTTGAAAAGCATTACAATGTTTCAAGACCACATGAAAGGTCGCAGGGTCATGATATACACAGACAATCAAGTGCGATGTTTTACATCAACAAACAAGGAGGGGTCCAGTTCATGGTCCCCTTTTGCAAGGAGACCCTGCAAATCTTCGAACATGCTCACAAAAATTGCATACATATACAAGCAACTTACCTACCAGGAGTGGCAAATACAAGAGCGGACAGGCTAAGCCGCATCTTTCATCCTCACGAATGGGCACTCAATTCGAATTTAGCCCAAGACATTTCATACAGTGGGGGGACGCCTGTGATAGATCTATTTGCAATGGAGATCACGCTCAAGTCCCACATTCTTCTCGATAGACCGAGCAGTTCAGGATCGCTCAAGACGCCTTCCTCATACCGTAGACGACAGCCCTCCTGTATGCCTTTCCTCCCATACCACTCATAACAAGGACAATTCAAAAGTGCATAACAGATCAAGCTCAACTGATACTCATAGCCCTGGCCTGGCCGAGACAACCGCGGTACAGTTTCCTTCTCAGACTGTCCGTCACGAACCCAATTCGGTTACCGAATCGCCCAGATCTTCTCTGCCAAAATCAGGGGACGTTCTTACATCCACTACACTCATCGCTCCATTTGACAGCGTGGAGATTGAGAGGCTCCTTCTAACAGAACAGGGAGTTTCCACTTCGGCACAGTTCATCTTGTTAGAATCCAGGAAACTCTCAACAAGGAAAAATTATAGCTATAAATGGAAACGTTATTCTACCTGGTGCATTTCCAAAGGTGTATCACCATTGGATTGCTCACCTGAACTTCTCATGGATTATCTTCATACACTGTTCGCAGCTGGTCTTGCAACATCCTCTATTAGAGTTCATCTCAGTGCCATAGGGGCATATCACAGACCAGTTAACAATATTCCTATCTCCAATCACCTCTTACTATCTCGTTTCATTAAGGGGTTAACTCACCTTCGTCCTCCAATCTCTAAGCCTCCAGTTCCGAGGAACCTCAACACAGTCCTTGAACAGCTCATGCTTTCCCGGTTTGAACCCATGGACTCTGCACACATTATATACCTCACATGGAAAGTGGTATTCTTGGTTGCAGTAACATCAGCACGACGAGTCAGTGAATTACAAGCCTTGGTCCATTACTTTCCATATTTACAGTTTCATCACCAAAAGATGGTTCTCCGAACTCACCCGTCCTTCCTACCAAAGGTGGTTTCTCAATTTCATCTCAATCAAACCATAGAATTACCCATCTTTTTCCCTAAACCTCATGCAAATGATAGGGAAAAATTACTGCATACACTAGATTGCAAAAGAGCCTTAGCGTATTACAAAGAGAGAACAAACTCGGACCATCGGGTTTCTCAACTCTTTGTCTCTTTCGACCCGAAGACACCTGGACTTCCAGTGGCTAAACGCACCATCTCCAGCTGGATAGCACAATGCATCACGTTCTGCTATGACAAGCAGAAACTACAGCTACGTTCTGTTCCCAATGCTCACCAAGTAAGAGCAGTGGCGGCTTCCTTGGCACATCTTAAATATGTACAGCCCATAGACATTTGTAAGGCAGCTACATGGTCATCGCTCCATACCTTCACATCTCACTACTGCCTTGATCAACAAGCAGCCACTGATGAGAAGATAGGGCAAGCAATTCTGCAATCTCTATCCTCTAGTTCACGGTGACTGCCACACTATTGATGATCACGTACAAACATATATATATCATAAACAACGTGATCGGGAGCTTGTGACTCCCATGACAGCATGGCTAATAGGGATGTGAATCGTTTTTTGACGATTTAAAATATCGTCCGATATATTTTAAATCGTCAAAAATCGTTAGGGCCACGATACAATACCAATTCCCCCAATTTATCGTTAAAAAATCGTAAATCGGGGAAGGGGGAGGGCAGGAAAACCGGCACACTAAAACCCCCTAAAACCCACCCCCGACCCTTTAAATTAAATCCCCCACCCTCCCGAACCCCCCCCCCCCAAATGCTTTAAATTACCTGGGGATCCAGCGGTGGTCCAGAACGGCGGCGGTCCGGAACGGCCCCCTCAATTGAATCCTTTGTCTTCAAGCCGGCGCCATTTTGCAAAATGGCCACCGCAAAATGGCGGCGGCCATAGACAAAACGATTCGACGCAGGAGGTCGTTCCGGACCCCCGCTGGACTTTTGGCAAGTCTTGTGGGGTCAGGAGGCCCCCCCAAGCTGGCCAAAAGTTTCTGGGAGTCCAGCGGGGTTCAGGAAGCGATTTCTTGCCGCGAATCGTTTTCCGTACGGAAAATGGCGCCGGCAGGAGATCGACTGCAGGAGGCGTTCAGCGGCGGTCCGGAACCCCCGCTGAACGACCTCCTGCAGTCGATCTCCTGCCGGCACCATTTTCCGTAGCGGAAAACGATTCGCGGCAAGAAATCGCTTCCTGAACCCCGCTGGACTCCCAGAAACTTTTGGCCAGCTTGGGGGGGCCTCCTGACCCCACAAGGACTTGCCAAAAGTCCAGCGGGAGTCCGGAACGACCTCCTGCGTCGAATCGTTTTTGTCTATGCCGCCGCCATTTTGCGGTGGCCATTTTGCAAAATGGCGCGGCTGAAGAACAAAAGGATTCAATTGAGGGGGCCGTTCCGGACCGCCGCCGTTCTGGACCACCAGGTAATTAAAGCATTGGGGGGGGGTTCGGGAGGGTGGGGGATTTAATTTAAGGGTCGGGGGTGGGTTTTAGGGGGTTGGCTCACGATTTTAACGATTTTTTCACGATATTTTTAAACCCAAACGGCAACAATACGATTCCCTCCCCCTCCAGCCCGAAATCGATCTTAAGATGATCGAGGACACGATTCACATCTCTAATGGCTAATTCAGCCATGGCTAATTCAACGGGAAAAAGCAAGTTTGCTTACCGTAAATGGTGTTTCCGTAGATAGCAGGATGAATTAGCCATGCTGACCCACCCACCTCCCTGGCAGTCGCCGTCTGTTCAACTACACAGCTTAATCACAGACTAAGGAGAATCCATTACTTTCCTGCACGGGAACACACGTGCAGCCGCAGAGAGCTAAAATCTAATCTCTGCTTGGTAAAGCTCTGCCTCCCAGGCCTGATTGTCAGATCCCATGACAGCATGGCTAATTCATCCTGCTATCTACGGAAACACCGTTTACAGTAAGCAAACTTGCTTTTTACCTGCAGAAAAGGCTTTCATTATTCCCTTCTCTTTGTGTATTTTTAGACTATGGTTTTTTCCTACTGCTAGTACAGCTGTATCAGCCATACATAAATACAACTCTGAAATGTTCTGCAGATTCAAATATGAGAGGTTACAACTTGTATATTAGTATACTTGAAAAAAAAAAAAACCTTGCAAGATCCACTAACTCAGGAGACACATTAGAATTGTCTTCTTAATGGAATGCTGTACTAGAAATATATATCTTCTGGAAACAGTCCAGTGGCTCAATAATGCTGCTGAAAGGTGAAACGCCAACTGAAGTGCATGAATTGCTGATGAGAATAATGCTTTCAGTCTCTCATTTTCCAGGGTGCATTTTGTTGTTATCCTTATATTATAACCATAAAATGGGAAGACTCTTCATATTAATTCTGGAGCATATGATGAGTGTTAGGCATACTATCAGTCACTAATTTGAATAAAAGGTTATACACAGGCATTATGGAGGTAATTTTGTAACGTCACACCTAAGTTAGCTGGCAAATATATGTATAAGTTATACCAGTTTTTAAAGCCTGCTTTGTAAATTTATCTCTGCAAATCTATGCACACACAATTACACCTGCTATTTTGTCAGGTAGTTTTGCTGGTATAATTTACATGCATTTTTTTTAAAATAAATAATATATACATAAGTCCCATCCCCACCCCGACTTCACTCCTAGAATGCTTCTCTATGCAAGTAAAAATATGCACATGCAGTATATATGCACATAAAATTATGTGTAAATCAGTCGCACAGTTTTCTGAAGGGTCATTTCTGCAGTTAAAGCATTACTTTACCTATGGAAAAATCTTCAGAGCGATAGCCATATTAGTCTGGTATAGCAAAAATTACAAGAGTCTGGTGGCACATTATAGACTAACCAATTTATTGAAGCATAAGCTTTCGAGGACAGAATCCACTTCATCAATTACCCTCAATAGTAGTAAGAGCAGGGCTTAGTTGTAGAGGAAAAGCCTGGAACACAATTGTACCACTTCTTTGCAGACTTAAGAAGCAGAGCAGCAGGATAGTTCTACTCCAGCCCTCCCCTTCAGGCAGCCTGCAGGGAAGAGGAAAAGAGCTGGTGAGCCTGGAGCAGACAGCTCAGAAAACAGCAACTCCGCTCCCTAAACCAACCCCTTCCTTCCTCTTCTCTAGGGAACAGAATGGAAGGGGTGATACTGAAGCAGACTCTGCAGAGCAAAGAACAAGTACAAAAGAGGGTTGGATTAACACAAGTTTTGAAATTTATGAGCAGCAACAGCTTTCAAGTTACAAGCCTGTGCTAATTCAATCTCTTTTTGTGTTACCCAGGGCTTAATTTCTGCTGGCAGAACAGAATAGTGTTTTGTCATCTACTTTTCGGTACTCAAGGAGGCAGAACAGAGCCAGCAGTAGAAATCACTTCTGGCTCCCCTACAGAAAAGTGGAGCTTGGTGGTGGCGCAGATCATTTCTGCCCCCTCCCCCCAGGCCCCAGAAGAATCAGAGCAGAGTGTGTTGGAGCTGCGACCCTGAGATGGGAGCAGCCACATGGCCTTGATTTTTGTGCAGTTTGCTGGCAAAATTGAGGAGGCCATGAGGGAGGATGGCAAAGGTCGATGAGACAGGAGGTTAACGTCTGCTTCTGCTGCTACTGGGTGTGTTTGCATATAAGTGTGTGAATGTTTAGGAGAAAGGGCTCTCCCCTTCTCCCTCACACAGATCATACCCTGCCCTAGCTCCATTCTCTCCCCTTCCCCCCCCCCCCCCTCCCCCCCCCCGCAGTTGCACTTCCTATTTGTCTAGAAATTAAGCCCCGAGTAAGAGGTTAGACTCTATAAGGATTTATTTTTTTTAAAATATCAATTTTTATTGACCAAGATAAACAATCAACAAAAAATGTCAACAACAATGTTATGTCAATACAATTATCAAATGAGAAGACCTTACAATCCTCCTCCCACCCCCCCCAATCTCTTCCTTGAACTATACCATAGGTGGTCTAGGAGAGTTATGAATTGTGTCCACAAGTATGAACCCATTGTCCAGTCCAGCATATGACTGCTGCATACTGCTAACTGATTCTTTGTACTGCACATGCCTTAAACATGACTCATGGTAGTTATTGCTCTGAAACTTTTAGAAGATAAAATACAATAAAGTAAAATACAATAAAACTAAACTAAATTCAGCTAGACAAGGTTTGAGCATTCAGCCATTTAACAAAGGGTCCCCACGATTGTTGGAATGCAGACAGTTTATCCTGACGAATTGCGGTAAGATGTGCCATCCAATAACTTGAGTGGAGTCGGTGGATCACCGTTGAGAGAGATGGAGTGGTTAGAAGTTTCCAAGCTTTAGCTAGTTCGCAGCGGGCCGCTATAAATACTTGGGAAATGAAGGATTGCGTTGGGTTGTCCAGACTCTCGCTAGGAAGATTCAACAATACATGGACGGGTTGCATCGGTGCGTCTGCGCCAGTCAATTCCCTCAGCCGCCCTCTAACCTCGTCCCAAAAAGGAATCACCAAAGGGCAAGTCCACCATATATGTTTATAGGAGCCCGCCTGACCACACTGCCGCTAGCATTTATCAGAAGTATGAGGATACATAGCATGCAATTTAACAGGAGTCAGGTGCCATCTGTACAGTAATTTATAACAGTGCTCCTGAACTGCTGCAGAAATAGAACTTTTGGCTGTACTTTGAAACACAGTATCCCAATCTTCTTCACTTAAACCAGCGTCCAATTCAGACTCCCAGATACGAATATGGGAAAATGCGTAAGGTGAATGTGAATTGAGGAGAGTATATAATTTAGAAATAACTCCCCTGATCTTATCAGCATGTTCACAATAGGATTCAAACATGGATTTGGTTGGGCGAATCGCCCTGATGGCCTGTAGCTTTTTCAGGAAGTGTCGGACCTGTGCAACCCCCAAAAGGACCTGTGTACCTCCCCGAAACCTTTCTTGAAGATCATTAAATGTCCTCAGATCCCCCTCCTTCCATAAATGATTGATACATACAATACCCTGAATTAGCCAAGTATGGAAAACCTGGGAATGATAAGGATTATTTTTTAGATGGTTTATAAATTGCTGCTTCAAAGAAGTGCTGCTGGAAACATATAGGGCTCACTTTACCTCCAGTATTTTTGGGTTCCAGAGAAGCAAATATATTGGGTTCTTTGGATTTTGCTGAATAGCAACTCTCATAAAAGGAGAAAGCTGGGAGATATTTAGAGTGGAATTGTGCAGCAAATGTTATAGAGTTTTTGTTGTAGCCAGTATGTGCAGATCCTCAACCAATAGGTTTCTAGCGCGATTCTAGGTCTTATAACTGTTCTGTTTTGTGTAAATGCACCTGTAAGAATTGAGCTGTGTCATGCACACCATCATTTAAAATGGTATGTAACTGTGCTTTGTTTGCTTGTGTTATGCCCCATAGTGGCTTTCACCCTTTTAATTCTGTCTCATTTTCCCATGCAGATTTGCGATAAACCATATTACATGCCCTTATTTATGTGTGCTCTGTGAAACTAATAGGCTCCTTCCTATGTATTGCTAAGCATATTTTTTATGTAGAGGCTGCTGTTTTCAGTGTTCGTGACACGTTTCTTTGCTAAACAGATAAGGTGTTTTCCTGCATCGTCCCTCCCAATGCAGCCCCAGCGAAATACAGTCCCGCTTCGAGGGACCACACACTTTCTAAATTAGCTTTGTTTGAATAAAACAAAAACTTTATGATTTGAATCCCTACAACAGCTTGACTCTTTGGCTACATACTTTCCTCATGTATTGATTGTGTATGTAGCATCCTGTAATCCACACTATAATTTGTTCTTTTCTTCTTCCCTTCCATCCCTTTGTGATGTCAAATCAATATCAATGTAAAATAGCTGGGGAAAATTCCACATCGCCTGAACCTCCAGCTGCTCTATTAGCTCAGTTAAATACCTTCAGTCACGTCACTATTCTAGTCCATTCCATGGTCAACACGTAGAACAGGTTGAAGGGACCAGCACAGTATATAGCAAGGTGAGAGTGCTTGATTTCTGCTAGGAGCTGCCTGAAGCCTTCTGAAGGGTAGGGATGTAAGAGAGATTTTATTTTGTTTGATCATTGAAGGGATTGTCAATGGCTACAGATTATCAGCATGGAGATGGGTCAGCTAGCTGATAGTTATGAATGTGTAAGAGCCATTTTTTTTATAGCTAGCTATTGCATCTCTGTTGTTTAAGAACATAAGAAATCGCCATGCTGGGTCAGGCCAAGGGTCCATCAAGCCCAGCATCCTGTTTCCAACAGAGGCCAAACCAGGCCACAAGAACCTGGCAAGTACCCAAACACCAAGAAGATCCCATGCTACTGATGCAATTAATAGCAGTGGCTATTACCTAAGTAAACTTGATTAATGGCAGTTAATGGACTTCTCCAAAAACTTAGCTAAACCTTTTTTGAACCCAGCTACACTAACTGCACTAACCACATCCTCTGGCAAAAAGTTCCAGAGCTTAATTTTGCGTTCAGTGAAAAAGAATTTTCTCCGATTAGTCTTAAATGTGCTACTTGCTAAATTCATGGAATGCCCCCTGGCCCTTCTATTATCCGAAAGTGTAAATAACAGATTCATATCTACTCGTTCAAGACTTCTCATGATCTTAAAGATCTCTATCATATCCCCCCTCAGCCGTCTCTTCTCCAAGCTGAACAGCCCTAACTTCTTCAGCCTTTCCTCATAGGGGAGCTGTTCCATTCCCTTTTTCATTTTAGTTGCCCTTCTCTGTACCTTCTCCATCGCAACTATATCTTTTTTGAGATGCGGCAACCAGAATTGTACACAGTATTCAAGATGTGGTCTCACTCTTGAGCAATACAGAGGCATTGTGACATTTTCCGTTTTATTAACCATTCCCTTCCTAATAATTTCTAACATTCTGTTTGCTTTTTTGACTGCTGCAGCACACTGAGCCGATGATTTTAAAGTATTATCCACTATGATGCCTAGATCTTTTTCCTGGTTGGTAGCTCCTAGTATGGAACCTAACATCGTGTAACTACAGCAAGGGTTATTTTTCCCTATATGCAACACCTTGCACTTGTCCACATTAAATTTCATCTGCCATTTGGATGCCCAATCTTCCAGTCTTGCAAGGTCCTCCTGTAATGTATCACAATCCGCTTGTGATTTAACTACTTTGAATAATTTTGTATCATCCGCAAATTTGATAACCTCGCTCGTCACATTCCTTTCCATGTATGTTCTGTGACATCTGAAGTCCATGGGATTTAAAGAATTTTTTAATTTTAATCTTGTACCCCAGCAATTTCTTCATACTGAGTATATATTGGATGAGCACAGATAGCTAAAGGACTTTTGCAGACTAAGAATGCAGGATCACAGTGGAAAACTTTAGATGGCTAATAGCAACTATGGGGTTCTCTCACTCCAACCCCCTCCTCCTCTATGCTCTGGTGATGCAGAACCAACATCCCTAGCTCACTCCTTAATTAAAATGTGTTTCTGTGTACTCTCTTTCCCCTTCAGCCTGTGGTAATAAGGCCACTAAGTATAATCGCCTTACCCCCAGTGAGTCTGGAGTAGTTCCTCTCCCAGCCACATAACTCTGTACATCTGTGTCTATATAAATCTTTGGGGGAACAACCCAGAGTTGCTTTCTGGGACCCAAGGAAGTATAGTTGACCTAGGAGTATACACTAGTTCTGTCTCTCCCCTAGAAATTGAGCTGAGCTGGGGGTGGCAACCTGTTCCTACTTTCCTGCACAAACAGAGCAGAACAGTTCTGGCCTCCCAGGGAAGGCACAGCAGAGCTGCGTGTGTTGGAGCAGCTTACCCAGAGACAGGATAACCATATGAGCCAGATTTGGGTGTTAAGTGTTGTCATAATTGAGAAGGCCATGAAGTCTAATGGTTATGACTGAAGAGACATAAGGTGATTGCCTATTTGTCCCACTACTTCGGGCTTTACTAGGTGTGTCAGCTTCCTGGCCAAGTTGCTGCTTAGCATATTCACTTCCCACATTCCCCCCACCACCTCTGGTAACCATATTAGGATAGGTGGAAGATGCAAGAAAGTAAATGAGGAGATGGTCAGGGGAAGCAGGGCTGCATTAAAAAAAACTGGTATTAAGCGTGCCATCTGCGGCAGACCTGTGGCGCGGCCCTCTCACCTTCTTACACAGACTCCAGATTCTAGTTCCTCCTCGCTAGCGGCGGTGGGCCACCAGCTCTGACCTCGGACCGCCCCCCCCCCCCCCCCCCCCCCGATGCCTCCGGCTCCACCATTGTCCCCAGCATTTCAGGTCAAGGTGCCATTGCTTGTTGGGCCTCTCCGCATGGTCCGCGGAGAGACACCACTACCGGCTCCACGCCCCTCTCTAGGCGTGCACTTCGCTGATCCTTATGAAGGGCCCGCGGTAGGAACCTGGCTGCAGCCCCGGATGATGACGTCAAACTCCTCAGTGTATTTAAGCTCAGGCCTCGCTCCATAGTGTTGCGTTTGCAACAGGTCTCCTCGCTACTCGAGTACTCATTACTGTGAAAGATTTGTCTCTACTCTCTTCTCCTGACTCTCGTTGTTCCTGGTTCCTGTTCTCTTCATTCCTGCCCTACCTATGCTTTGGATTGACTACACAGATATCAACTTCGCTTTGCTTGACTACGCTTCTCCAGATCCAGACCTCTGCTACTCCTGACTACGCTACAGCCTATCTCCAGACCTCGACCATTGCTTCGATTGACTAACGCTATTGACTTCTCCGTGATCAGACCTTTGCTTCGATTGACTAACGCTATTGACTTTTCATTGATCGGATCTCAGCATTGCTTGCCACAACATCCACATTGATGCCGGCCAAAAAGATAGAAGCAGAGACTACATGCTGCACGTCGGTGCGAGAGTGGTTCGATGCACTGCTGATAATTAATGGTTGCATGTTGGAAGATTTGCACAAATGAATGCTTTTTGGCAGCTGTGAAGTGTTGAAGCCCCTGAGGCAGCGGCTGTGTGAGCCGCGAAACTCGGCCAGAGTCGGGCAAGTTTTTAATATACGTCTCTGTTTTAATAAACATCGAAAAAGTTCCAGGCATCTATTCTTTTGTTTCTCCAGTCCAGAGTAGGACTACACCACCTATTGTCTGCTATCTCTGGGCTGAAGCAACCTCTCTCACTATTCAACCTCGAGGCCCACCTAAGTCCTGCCAGCCTCGGCACCCAAAGGCTCAACCCGTGGGGAACGAGGGCTGGTATTGGTGAAGCTCCAGCGGCCTCTGCCTTCAGCCCACTCTACCTGCCGACAGTGAGGACCCGTAGGTTCTCGCCTACATGTTGCATCAACCCCACCTCGGCCCAAGGGTCCACCTCTGAGGCAACAATTGGTGGACATAAGTAGAATACAAGGGGTGAGGGATTTTATTCCCTGAGATGAAAGAGCAGTGGGCCTGTCCCATTTTCACTATAGCAAAAAGGAGGAGGGAGGCTAGAGAAAGGGAGCCCCATTCTGTCTACCATCCTTCTTACCTCGCTGACCCTACATGCACAGCCTCCAAATACTCACAGTTAGCCTTTGCCCTCCAGTGCTTATTGAGCTCTGCTAGAATTAGAATGGCTGAGAGTTGAGCACTGCAGGAAGCTAGAGGTGAAGGATCACTGAGATAAGTAAGTAGAAAATTGTTTGCCCATCTATGTTGTGTATGAATGTGTGCATTTAGAAGCGTGTTCATTCCCTGCCCTCTCCCCAGCTCCACAGTTGCACTTCCTTAGAGGCTACAAATTAAGCCCATCTCATTTTCTTCCCTCCTTCCATAACATTCAAGTACTGTTCTCCTTTTCAGGTCATTTCTCTCTGCTTAGAGAGACAAAAGTTACCGGTGTGCTTGGTATCTTCATTGGTCTCCTTGGACATGGAAGTGTTGCCTGGTATTGTACTGCATTATATTCTCTTGTCCTCCTTTGGTGTGGAATGAAGGAATGTACAGCTAATGCTGTATGAATTCCGCTCCCTCTACCCACCACACCCAAACCTCTCAGCTGCCCTCTTTCTTTCCCTTTAAATAGTTAACTCAAAGACTGCCACACTACCAGGGGCGGATTGGCCTGTCGGGGGATCGGGCTTCCCCCATTGTGCCGGTCACTCCCATCACGTGGTTTTTTTTTTTGTTTGTTTTTGTTTTTTTAAACAAGGATTCCCACCAAAGAAAATGAGAAGGGCTGCTGCGGCCCGAAAATATATCTACAAAGTCGCGATACTGCAGATGAAGCCATGCTTGAAGTGAGGCTTGTGGGCTGCATCACAGCTCGTTCTGCTGTGCCTGAAGAGAACCTGTGAGCCACGGCAAAGCCCGTCCTGCCGCGGCATGAAGAGAGGTCTGCATGTAGTGCCGGTGCGCCACCAGTCTGGGGGCGGCGATCATATGACTCCTCCTTCTTCCTGACCGCATGGCCCGGAAGAGGAAGTGGTGGGTCCGCGTGGGCGGGAAGAAGAAGAGGCCATGCAGGAAAAAGAAAAGCATCGGCCGTTGCAGGAAGAGGCAGCATTGGCTCCAAGTTTGCGCGGTGTCCAAGAAGCAGCAGTAACTGCTCTCGTGCCTCAGCCTCCACCTCCACGCAAGTGCATTCCCCGGGCTGTCACAGGAAGAGGCATCAAGGGCCAGAGGAAAATCAACAGCGTCACCTCCCTCCCTCCCCCTGCAGAAAACAGAGCAGCATCAGCCCCCACGGCCTCAAGAAAAATGAAGAGGTCCTCTGCCATGGGGTCTGAAAGAGGAGGCTGCTGCTGTACTTCTACTGGGGAGGGGGGAGGAATTGAATGAGTGAGAGCATATGTGTGTGTGTATATATATGTCTCTGTGAGGGCATGTGTGGGTGAAAGAGCATATCTGTCTGTGAGAGCATGTGCATGTGTGTGTGTGTGAGAGCATATATGACTGTGTATGACTGCATGTCTGTGTGTGTGTGTTTCTGTGAGATTATATGTGTGTGTGTGTGTGTGTGTGTGTTGCTGTGTGTGAGAGGATGTTTGTGTCTGTGTGTGTGAGAGCATATTCTATGATTGAGCATGTGTGTTTATATGAGAGAGATTGGGAGGAACAACCCCTCACCTCTCCCCTGCTAATCCACAACAATCTCAGGGCATCTGGAAATCAAAAGATTCCAGGTATGAACAACCAGGGATTTTTTATCCTTTTTAAGTTTTAAGTATTGCATAGTGTTTGAAATATTTTATTGGTCTGGAAAATTTATGAGTTTTCAATTATTAGTCGTTGTTCTATTTGTCAGCTGTTTTGAAATATTCTTTTTATTAGTATGGTTTTACTTCTATTGATCATTTTTATTTACTGATTTTGATGTTTTTTCAGGTATTGTAATATTTCTGTTTTTCCGTTGTTGCACTGCATTAATAGTCTGGCTTGTTGCAGTTAACAGTTCAATTTTTGTCTGAATGTTTGTAATAATACTTTATGGTTACTTTATTCTGCATTTTTGTGAGGGTCTGTTTGTATTTTCATCTGTGACTGAGTTGACGTATTCTGCTAGTGTGGAGATTCTGTGTAGGGATCTGTAGCAGCTTGGCTTTTTCTGTTTTCCTAATGGGTGTATTGGTTTCTTAGGGTCTGGTGTAATGGTCACAGTGTTGCCTTTTAATAAGTAGGGTTGTTAGTGTTTGAGTGCTGGCAGTTATTGCAGTTTTGATATGAAGATTTATTATATTGAAATTGTAATTGAGTTTACTTGTGGTTTTCTGAGGGCAAAGCCCATATCCAACACACATTACAATAGACCTAATACCAATTCCAAGGATCTTTTTTACTTTTTTTGTAGGGTTTTTCAGCACTCCATACAAGTATAATATACATGTTGTAAGTAACATTTTTACCTCACAAGACGTTTATTTTGGAGATATTTTAGCTCAATTCCATCAGGTTCCAGAATTAACATGGCGTGCTTTTGGGACCTGTTGACACATGTGCTGCAGGGAAAGCACAAGAGTGCATCAGTTACCCCACGGGCTGGTTTTGAAAAAATCCCCCAGGCCTATATTTTCCTGCAATCCACCACTGGTGAATATATATGTAAATTATATTGTATGTGTAATTGGGTACCCATGGGCCAGTATGGAGAAAAATCCCCCGGGCTACTACTTTCCCACAATCCGCCCCTGCACACTACCCTTGGACTCAGATACCACCTGCCTGCAGTCCCTGGGCAAAGGTCAGGGATCTGCCCTTCCAATCCACTCACTGGCTGGCAGGGTTTCTATCCTGTGTTATTTAGGGATTCCAGAAATTTTTCATTGTCAGAAACCTGTGAGACCCCTGGACATTGCTTGAGGAGAGGGCGTGGGGACCCTGTCCCTGTGGGGACAAGGATAGAGAAGACCTGCCCCACTGTGTCCTTCCTAGGAAACAGAGAAATGGTGGGGAGCCACTGCAGCGTCTTCTGGTTTTTCAGACATTTTTGTGGAAAGACAGTGTGATTAGGAGACCCAGGAATAAGACTTTGGATATCCCTTCTTCCTACCCTGACAGAGGAACATCGACAGCTGTGTGTACCAGGGATCCCTTGGCAACTTGGGATAAGAGAGAGAGTTTGCAAGATACATTGGAAAACTGTCAGTAAGATCGATATTTATTTACATACGAGAACCCCCACTTGCAGGCCTATGCAGAAAGGTGCATTCAGCTAAACACACCTTTCTGCATGCACTTCCACATTTTTTCCAAAAATGCAAGAAATCTGTTTCTTCCCTCAATGCACCCAACAGGGCATATTGTTCTAGCATATAAAAATACTCGGGAACACATTTCTTGTAACATATAGTCTGGTAATGAAAGGATGGCTTACTGGTTGTGCCCTGCTGATTGCAAAGTGCACGTGAGACATGAAGACTTTTCTGCATAGAGGGTCTTATGAATATTAACCAACCTTTTGAACTGACCTCTCTGTTGAATGGGAAACCCATGTAATCCCTTATGCACAGGAGTAATACTATCAGAAAAATGTGTTTTTGTAATAACCCTTGCAACAGCATTTGGCATTAATTGTAGCTCAGGTTTTAGATAGCCCTACTTATAGGGCCGGATTTTTAAACATACGGTCGCAGGGTGCATTTGTGTGCGCTACCCAGTGCACACAAATGTTTGCCCAATTTTATAACATGCGTGCACAGCTGCATGCATGATATAAAATCTGAGGTCGGCGCACACAAGGGGGGGCACACTAGTGCACCTTGCCCGCGCCGAGCCCTAGGGTAGCCCTGATGGCTTTCCCCGTTCCCTCCGAGGCCGCTCTAAAATCAGAGCGGCCTCGGAGGGAACTTTCCTTCAGCCCCCCCCCCCCCTTCCCCCCCCCTTCCCCATCTAACCCGCCCCCCAGCCCTACCTAAATCCCCCCCACCTTTATTTTGTAAGTTAGGCCTGCCTCTGGCAGGCCTAACTTGCACGTGCTAGCCGGCTGCCAGCGAGCGATCCCCCGGCACGGCGCTGTGCCGGAGGCCTCGGTCCCGCCCCAGGACCGCCCCCGCCCCTTTCACAAAGCCCCGGGACATATGCACGTCCCGGGGCTTTGTGCGCGTCACCGGGCCTATGCAAAATAGACTCAGCGCAAATAACCCCCCTACGCGCGTAAGTCCAGCTGGATTTATGCGGGTAGAGCTTTTAAAATCTGCCCCTAAGAGCATTACAATAATCTAACTTTGTCAAAATGAGAGCTTGAGCAACCTGTCTAAAATCATCTCTAAAAATGAAGGACTTCAGTAGCCTGATGGTTTTCAGTTATAAAGTGCTGTGCTTGCTACAGTTTTTATATAGGCCTTTAAACAAAAACAGGGAACAGCCACAGCCATGCTGTCCCTGGAAGGGTCAACTTAAGATTCCACACCAGAAAATGGTAACTAGGATTTATATAGACTAGGAGCACACCATTCTAGGCTCCACATGGGGGAGCTACAAACCCACATTCCCTGTAGGTACCTGGATCAGTCCAGACCGTGGGTTATGTCCCCAATCCAGCAGATGGAGTCAGCCAAAGCTTTGAGGGGGCGTCACCATAAGTACTACTACCCCCTCTGCAGGAGTTCAGTATCTTCTTACTCCAGCAGATGCGAGTAGGGGAATCTGGGCTTGCTCCCGATTACCTGTAACCTCTTTTGCTTCCCTTGTTTGGGCTCTTCTTTTCTGTTTTGTTCACTTTAGTGTTATTGGATCAAGTTGTGCTTCTTATAAAAAAAAAAAAAAAAAAAGTTAATTGCTTAATTGCTTAACTGGAGAGGCGTGGCTTCCTTGTTGTGCTGGCCCTCTGCCTCTTTTTCTCCTTTCCCGGCGCGAGTCGGGTGGTTAACCGGGGTAAGTTGTATTTTTTTTTATTGCTGTAGATTTCCTTTTCAGCTAGGTTGGACGCGGCGGCCGGTGGGACCGGTCTCCCAGCGTCTTCTCCCTCTCCCGCGGCCATTTTGACGGCTCCTCGTGGGCTGCAGCGGGGAGCAGGGAGATCGCCTTCAGCGGGTTGTGCGGCCAGGAAGGCCCCCCCGCGGCGCCGCTCTTTCTCTCGGCGGGTAGTGCAGGCCATCCGGGCCCCCCCGCGGCGGCGCTCCGTTTCGCGGCCCCCCCCGAGGCTCCCGGGTGTGTTTGGTCTGCCGGGGCTGTTCTTTGCCCGCGCTTTCGATGCCGCGACCGTCGCGTTGCTCGGCCTGCGGCGAGCCAGGATCGCGCATTTCGAGGGAGGGCATCTGTTCTCGGTGCCTCCCCGGGGGGGAAGGCACGTCTCGGTCCCTCTCTCATTTCTCTCCTCTGGCAGCCTTGCCCGGGCGGCGTGGGCCGGCCCCTCCCCCATTCCTGGCGGGAACGGCGGCCATCTTGCATGCGCTGCGCCCTGAAGGAGCTCAGACAGCGCTGGGGGACGGGGATGCCTCAGAGGGCTCTCCCCCGAACTTGCTACCGGAGACGGAGCCGGAAGCAGACCCGCAGGGGCAGGGTCCCCCGGGGCCTCCACCCGCGGAGGTCCCCCCGAGTAGGCCGGGGTTTTCCCCGGAGTTCATCCGCTTGATGCACCTAGCTTATCTGCAGGACCTTGCTGCTCCCGCGGAACCACCTCCACCCAAGCTACCGCGGCCTTCGTCACTCTATCCGGCCCCCCCCCCGCTCCGACGGGCGTGGGGGCCCCACAGCTCTCCTCCCACGCTCGGCTCCCTGTGGGCTCGGGGGGACCTGGGTCAGCCCCAGTCTCTCCTGGGTCGGATCCTGCAGCCTCGGGACAGGGGGACTCCACTTCCGAGGGAGAGGATCCACGCACGCTGCGGCTGTTCCAGCGGGAGGAGCTGGATGACTTAATACCGCAAATCATCCAGGGGTTGGACCTCGATCCCCCGCCGGACCCGCCAGCTCCCGTGGCGCCCGCTGTCGTCACTTCCGCAAAGAAGGGGGATCCGGTGCTGGCAGCCCTTCGCCCGAGGGCTCGGGCTTTTCCCATTCACGAGTCGTTCCTGCAGCTTCTCACCAGGGAATGGGATGCCCCGGAAGCTTCTCTAAAGGGCAGCCGCGCCATGGAGAGGCTGTATCCGCTGCCGGAAGATTTCCTGGATCTCATCAAGGTAGTCACGAAGAGGACGACCATACCGGTGACGGGTGGAGCAGCGTTAAGGGATACGCAAGATCGCAAGCTGGAAGTCTTCCTCAAACGGGTCTTTGAGGTCTCCGCGGTGGGGCTGCGGGCGGCAATGTGCAGCTCGCTTGCCCAGCGGGCCAGTCTTCTCTGGGTGCAACTACTGCTCACCTCTCAGGTGTTGCCGGCCGGGGAGGCCGCCCAGGCGGATAGGCTGGAAGCTGCGGTGGCGTACGGGGCTGACGCCTCCTATGATCTTTTTAGGATCCTCGCCCGTTCCATGGCCTCGGTGGTGGCGGCACGTCGACTCCTATGGCTACGCAACTGGGTGGCGGACACGTCCTCCAAGTCGAGTCTGGGTTCCCTGCCATTCAGGGGTAAGTTCCTGTTCGGGGAGGATCTGGACCAGATCATCAAGTCTCTGGGGGAAAACGCGGTTCATCACCTGCCGGAAGACAGGTATCGCTCCACCAGGGCTTTTTCGTCCTCTCGGACCAGAGCCAGGGCGCAAAGACGCTACAGGACTTACAGACCAGCGGCGACCAGGCCTCCTGCCCCCAGGTCACAGCCCTGGTCGCGCTCCTTTCGCGGGCGCCGCCCCGCGCGTCCCGCTTCCACGGCGGGACAGCCTTCTCCCAAGTCCTCTCAATGATGTTCAGCTCGCCCACTCCGCCGTTCCCAGCATTGGGGGGCGGCTGGCGTTCTTCTACGAGGAGTGGGCGCGGATAACCTCGGATCAGTGGGTCCTGGACACCATCGGACACGGCTACGCGTTGGAATTTGTCCGCGCTCCGAAGGGACGGTTCATCTTCTCCCCCTGCGGCTCGGCCCTCAAGCGAAGGGTGGTGCAGCTGACGCTGGACAGACTGTGGGAAATAGGCGCCATTGTGCCCGTACCCTCCGGAGAGGTGAGCTCGGGCCATTATTCCATCTACTTCGTGGTACCAAAGAAGGACGGTTCCTTCCACCCCATACTGGACTTGAAGGAAGTCAACAGATCCCTCCGGGTGGTCCGGTTCCGCATGGAGACGCTGCGTTCGGTGATCGCGGCGGTACATCGAGGGGAGTTCCTGGCTTCGTTGGATCTGACGGAGGCCTACCTTCACATTCCCATTCGCCGAGAGCATCATCGTCTTCTACGGTTCAAGATTCTGGATCAGCATTTCCAGTTTGTGGCGCTCCCGTTCGGGTTGGCAACGGCCCCGCGCACCTTCACCAAGATCATGGTAGTCGTGGCGGCTGCCCTTCGGAAGGAGGGTATTCTAGTTCATCCTTATCTGGACGATTGGCTCATCCGAGCGAAGTCTTTTCGGCATGGACAGGTTGCAGTGGCCAGAGTAATAGAGTTCCTGCAGTCCCTGGGATGGGTGGGGAATTTCTCCAAGAGCTCCCTCGTGCCCTCGCAGCGCTTGGATTTCTTGGGGGCGACCTTCGACACCCGTCTGGGCGCGGTTTTTCTCTGTCAGGACAAGGCGCACGCCCTGCGGGAGCACATACAGCGGTTTTCTGCATTACCAGCTCCCACCTCCTGGGACTATCTGCAGCTCCTGGGGGTGATGGGTTCCAGCATCGACATGGTACCTTGGGCATTTGCGCACCTCCGGCCTCTACAAAGAGCACTTCTATCCCGTTGGAAACCACTTTCGCAGGACTACCAGGTCATCCTCCCGCTGCCTCAGTTTGCCAGGAGCAGCCTGGCTTGGTGGATGGATCCGGAGAATCTGGCTCGCGGCGTGTCACTCGACCTACCAAATTGGGTAGTGGTAACCACCGACGCCAGTCTCGTAGGCTGGGGAGCAGTCTGCGACCGCAGCGCCACGCAGGGGACGTGGTCAGCGGAGGAGTCGAAGTGGTCCATCAATCGTCTGGAGACCAGAGCGGTCAGGCTAGCGCTCCTCCACTTCCTGCCACTCCTTCGGAACCGGGAGGTCCGAATCTTATCGGACAACGCGACTACGGTGGCCTATATCAACCGACAGGGCGGCACTCGCAGTCCGCAGGTCGCGCTCGAAGCGGCGATGCTGATGCAGTGGGCGGAACGACATCTGTGCCGTCTGGCGGCCTCGCACATCGCGGGCGCGGACAACGTACAGGCGGATTTCCTCAGTCGCCAGCTTCTGGATCCCGGCGAGTGGTCCCTCTCCGACGAGGCGATGCAGTTGCTCGTCCGGCGGTGGGGAGCCCCCCACCTGGATCTCATGGCGTCCGCCCAAAACACCAAGGCTCCTCGTTTCTTCAGTCGCCGGAGAGAGCGGGGGGCGGAGGGCGTAGATGCGCTCGTGCTCCCGTGGCCGGCCAACCTGCTCCTATACGCGTTCCCACCGTGGCCGCTGGTGGGAAGACTACTCCGCCGGATAGAGGCTCATCAGGGGACTGTGATCTTCGTCGCGCCAGAGTGGCCAAGACGACCTTGGTTTGCGGACCTCCTCCAACTAGTAATCGACGGACCCATCCGGCTGGGACATCTTCCCCGCCTCCTCCACCAGGGACCGGTATTTTTCGACCAGGCAGAACTCTTCTGTCTTGCGGCCTGGCTTTTGAGAGGCGCCGCCTTCGGCGACGGGGCTACCCGGAGGCGGTAGTGGCAACGCTGCTGCGTTCTCGGAAGACTTCGACGTCGGTGGCCTACGTAAGAGTCTGGAAGGTCTTCGAGCTGTGGTGTACCGGCCTGAACACGAGACCCATGGAGGCGTCTGTCCCTCAGATCCTTCAGTTTCTACAAGCGGGGGTCGAGAAGGGACTCGCTTACAACTCGCTTCGGGTTCAAGTGGCCGCTCTTGGCTCACTCCTGCGTAACGGAGGATCTCTGCTGCAACACCCGGACATCGCCCGTTTTCTCAAAGGGGTCAAGCATTTGCGGCCTCCTTTGCGGGACCCTTGTCCCTCCTGGAGTCTCAACCTTGTACTCCGTTCCATGTCGGGCCCTCCGTTTGAACCACTGCGGAATGCGACGATCAAGGATCTCACTCTCAAGACTGTGTTTCTGGTGGCCATCTGCTCCGCTCGGCGCATTTCGGAGCTGCAGGCTCTGTCGTGTAGAGAGCCTTATCTCCGATTCTCCGATTCGGGAGTTTCGCTTCGCACTGTGCCCTCCTTCCTTCCGAAGGTGGTGTCCGCGTTCCATATGAATCAGACGGTGGAACTTCCATCTTTCTCTTCGTCTGAGCCGCGGGCTCTCCGTCTCCTTGACGTCCAGCGCACTCTGCGGCTCTACCTGGAGGCTACGAATGATTTCCGGACTTCTGACCATCTCTTCGTCCTTTGGTCCGGTCCCCGGAAGGGATCTCAGGCCTCGAAGACGACCATTGCCAGATGGCTGAAGGCCGGCATTGCCGCTTCCTACATTGGGGCGGGGCGGACTCCCCCGCTCGGCATTGTAGCGCATTCTACACGCTCCCATGCGGCCTCCTGGGCGGAGACCCGCTCGGTATCTTCACAAGAAATTTGTAGAGCGGCTACATGGAAGTCGTTGCACACATTCTCAAGACACTATCGACTCCACCTCGCCTCATCCGTCCATGGACACTTTGGCGAACAGGTTCTACGAGCGGGCCTCGCAGGACCCCACCCGGTTTAGGGACGCTTGGGTACATCCCACGGTCTGGACTGATCCAGGTACGTACAGGGAAAAGAAAATTATTACTTACCTGCTAATTTTCGTTCCTGTAGTACCATGGATCAGTCCAGACGCCCACCGCATTTGGGTTCTAATCCTGCTCAGCTGTTCTTCAGGGTATGGTAGTGTCTTTACTGCTGTTTTCACGTGTTCCCAGTTTTCACTGTTTGTCACCGTTCCCTTGGGGGTTGACACGCTATCCTCATGACCTCCCACCCGTTGGTGGGACGGTCCCAGTTTCTCTATTTAGAATCAGCGGCTTATTGTTGCCGTTTTGTTTAAACTTGATCCAATTCGGGGGTTTCTGTTTACTCGGGCTTTGATATTCTCGATACTGAACTCCTGCAGAGGGGGTAGTAGTACTTATGGTGACGCCCCCTCAAAGCTTTGGCTGACTCCATCTGCTGGATTGGGGACATAACCCACGGTCTGGACTGATCCATGGTACTACAGGAACGAAAATTAGCAGGTAAGTAATAATTTTCTTTTATCTATTCTGTTCCCTCCCCAACTGATTAGAACAGTCCTTCTGGTAGAGATCTAGTAAGATCTTTACACATAGATGGTTGCAAATAGGTTAGTATTACATTTAGATAAGACAGTCATCAAGGATAGCATGATCAGCTCTGGCAGGGGATTTCTCCTGCCAATATATGAATGATATAAATTTCCCAATATTAGAAGAAACTCAGAATCTAAGTGTCCATTTAGATACCAGATAAATGTATTTGGCATTTGGTGGATTAACTGGCAGGAATTGTCCTTCGGAGATGGAAGATATTTTTCAGATAAGGCAAATGGGGTGACTACTCCATGTTCTGGTTGGAATACTCGTTTATTTTTCATACTGCTGCCCAGATGCATGGAGACTTTAGTAACTGGTGTTAAATCCCTTATTGTGTCAGTTTTACTGGTTTGCAAACCCTCAAAGTTGATGATTGAGGCATGTTTATGTGTTCGACTATGCTATCAGACAAGGACAGGTGAGGGGTGGGTAGGGAGGGGAACGGAATGCGCACTTTTGATCTCCACTGTCAGAGGGATTGAGTTTGGTAACGGGGGAAGGGTTAGTAGGGAGGGGAGGGAGAGGAGGGTGGATAGGATGGTACAGAGGGGAATCCATAAAATATTGTTTCATCATTGTGTTCCAAGCTCGCGATGGCACAATTCGAACATTTCTGACACGGGGAGGCAGATTGGAAATGGGAACCTCGGCTGGGAGGGCCCCTATTGTGCAAAAATTTCCAAATTTTCTTATAGAAGTCGATAAGGCTCTCATGGATGGCTAATAAGGGAACAAGAATATTCTCCTGGAATGTGTGCGGAGTTAACTCCCTAATTTAGCAATCCAAACTTTTAACGACACTACAGAGGAAGTCTGCAGATTTAGTCTTTTTACAAGAAACCCATTTGAACGACTTGGAACACAAGAAGTTGTGTCGAGGTTGGGTGGGTGCAGTCCATTTCGCCTCGGCCACGACCAGGTCGGCGGGGGTCTCAGTGTTAATTTGGAAGCATGGCCCACTTATGGTTCAAAAGGAAATTAAAGATCCACGGGGCAGATATATAATTTTAATCACTGAGTTCCATCAGAGTACATATGTATATTGCAATCTATATGCTCCCAATAACCGCAGTCTTGATTTTTTCCGACAACACCTCAGTTGTTCTTATTTGATTGTTTCCCGCCCTTACTGATACTTGGCATCGGACCCCGTGTGTTTTTTTTAAAAAGCGTGTTATGTAGGGAAGAAACTTATATTATTGCACTGGAAGGACTCAAACCCGCACTCGTTCTGGGCGTGGCGTAACCGCCCACATTGGATGATGCAGATGGACTGCCTGACTTCGAGAACTTTCGCCAGTCACCGACGGAAGTTTCTGCAAACATGGGACGCATATATTCAGTCTTTTGAACAGTTGAGATGTGACTTTGGATATTCATTCGGCTGTTTGGGAACGCAATGTGATACCGTACTGTTCAAGGGTGGCTCTTCCTTCTCTGTTAGAAAAGGGGGGGGGGGGAACTAGGGAGAAAGTAGATCTTGTTTACGATATTACCTTGTCAGGTTCTGATTATACTAATCTGTGTGGATGCATAAGGACACCTGTATGTGTGTTTTATTTGCAAAACAATAAAAGTGCTTAAACAAAAATCTACAGTTACTAAAATTAAAACGTAAAACAGTTAACTCTTCAGCTAATTGTAAAATATGGTTAAACTGCGACCCGGGGGACCAGTATACTATATAAACCATCCATTTTAAAACCTTAATTACAATTATTTTTCCCCGCTTCTCCTTTCTCTACCCATATGGCAGAGTCCCCCCTCTCTCACCAAAAAAGCCCAGCTTGAGATCCAAAATTATTCTCATAGCCCCATCGGTAGTCGCTGAAGAGTGGTACAATTGTATTGCGATCTCAGCAGTCCTGTGGGTTTTCGGGGGTGCCAGGTGGGGCAAGTTTGAAGAGGGGTCCCAGAGACCAAAATGTTTTAAGAAATTGTGGCTAGGAGGATGGTTGGGGTTGTTCCTTGGGCCGATAGTTCCTACAACCTTTGAGGGATTTGGGAGGAAGGGAATCTGGCATAATTTTTCTTTTCTTTTTGCAGCACTTAACCAGCTATATAATTTGAAAACAGCCAGTTAAAGCAAAGTTATCTGGATACACATAACTGAATAACTTTAATTCTACCCTGAAGCATGTCCAGATTTAGCCAAATAATTTATTCAGCTCACTCTGAATTTCATAGTTAGCTGGATAATTTATCTGGATAACAGGCCGATACAGTAAAAATCGCGGGAGAGCGGGCAAGCACCCGCTCTCCCGGCGTGCGCACAGGCCACTCTCCTGTGTCACGATTCAGAAAAAAAATTATTCAAATTAGGGCCCGTGGGAAAAAGAGGCGCTAGGGACACTAGTGCATCCCTAGCGCCTCTTTTTGGACAGGAGCGGCGGCTGTCAGCGGGTTTGACAGCCGATGCTCAATTTTGCTGGCGTCGGTTCTCAAACCCACTGACAGCCACGGGTTCGGAAACCGGACGCTGACAAAATTGAGCGTCCGGTTTTCAAGTCGTGGGCCAATTTAAAATTTTTTTTTTATTATTATTTTTAACTTTTGGGACCTCAGACTTAATATCGCCATGATATTAAGTCAGAGGGTGTACAGAAAAGCACTTTTTACTGCTATTCTGTGCACTTTCCCGGTGCCTGGAGAAATTAACGCCTACCTTTCGGTAAGCGCTAATTTCTGAAAGTAAAATTTGCAGCTTGGCTGCACATTTTACTTTCTATATCACACGGGAATAACTAATAGCGCCCGCAACATGCATTTGCATGTTGCGGGTGCTATTAGTTTCGGGGGGGGGGGGGGGTTGGATGCGCGTTTTCAACGCGCTATTACCCCTTACTGAATAAGGAGAAAAGCTAGCGCGTCAAAAACACGTGTCCAAACACGGGTTAACAGTGCGCTCCGCTGGAGCGCACTGTACTGTATCAGCCTGTAAGTTAATTCCACCTGAAATTTCTGCAATTTATTCAGATAAAATTTATCTGGTTAAAGGGACCAGATATTTAACAGTTGGGGTTAGTCCAGCTAACTCAAAAGTCATGCAGATAATCCTCTTTAAAAATGGATTTCCTTATGCCCTGGCCATGTCTGTACATCTGTCTGTCTGTGACACCCTTGGTAGCAGTGCACTGGGCCGTGATGTGTAGGAGGACTGTGCTGGCCAAGGCAGAGAATGTAGCTGGAACCATGGAGCCATCACCTGGACACAGGCATCCACATGATCCGGCGAGCAGAGTGCTGTGGCAGGGAAAAGTCAGTGCCGGCAGTTGGAACTCTGGAGCTTGCGGATGGCCACATGTGTCAAGTGGGCTGGGGGGGCAGCTACCACTGGCAGGTGCTGTGGTAGGGAACATCAGCTAATGGCAACCAAAGCTGTGGAGCCTCTCGTTTTCCACATGAAAGTAGCTGGCTTGGAAGAGAGAGATGTGCCAAGCTGAACCTGTGAGGAAAGAGCACCAGATTTATCTGCACACCTCCTGGTGCTATGATTTAGGATTGTCTTTATTTAAAAAAAAAAAAAAAAAAACGTGCATAAACCTGCTTTAAAACACGCGGCTGGTTTATTTATTTTTATTAGTGCAAGTGCATGCAAATGAGGCAATTAACTATTCACGGGCTATGCAGGGAGCTGCACATCGGTTAGTGCAGGTTTTTGAATGCTGGTTTTTTAACGCCTGGGTAGGGCAGGAATTAAGTTAAAGCACATATCTGGAAACCATGGATTGCCTTCACCTTTTCCGGATATTTGGAACATTTTTGCAGGTCAGCCGTAGAAATCTCTGCTGCATTCCAGCGCCTGCCGACATCCAACGGTACAGCTGCCACGTGGTCAGAGACAGAACATGAAGAGGTTAGACACTGCTCTACCCACCTTCAGTTCCACTCCTGGACCACTAACTCCTTCACTATTTTATAAAAAGGAAAGGCTTTTGCCCCAAGTATCATTTGTGGGTCACCACATTAATGCAGCTTTCAGCATGGATTTCTGCCGTGAGCACACATTTCACTTTTGCGCGGGTTTTCTGCCTGCATCTGATTTGCATAAGGGTCCTTTATTACATCCTGCGGAGTCGCCTGCACTGACAACTAGCACCGATTTCACTGCAGGTCTTATTACATCGACACCATTGTTTGCTTTTAGGTAGGCAGTCCCACACATATGATGGGTAATCTGCTTGTCTTTAGAGAATGCAAGTTGCTTACCTCTTTAGGAGTTGAGCTCTTAGACGGGCCGATACAGTAAAGTCCGCGGGAGAGCAGACGAATGCCCGCTCTCCCGGCGCGCACACCGGCAAAGGGCCGGTGCGCGCGATTCTGTATTTAAATTAGGTGTCGCGGTAAAAACGGGGAAAAGGAGGCGCTAGGGACACTAGCGCGTCCCTAGCACCTCCTTTTTGACAGGAGCGGCGGCTGTCAGCGGGTTTGACAGCCGACGCTCGATTTTGCAGGCGTCAGTTCTCGACCCCGCTGACAGCCACGGGCTCGGAAACCGGACGCCGGCAAAATTGAGCGTCCAGTTTTCGGCCCGACAGCTGCAGGACGAATTCCAATTTTTTTTTTTTTACTTTTTTTACTTTTCGGGATCTCCGACTTAATATCGCTATGATATTAAGTCGGAGGGTGCACAGAAAAGCAGTTTTTACTGCTTTTCTGTGCACTTTCCCGGCGCCGGAAGAAATTAGCCCCTACCTTTGGGTCGGCGCTAATTTCTGAAAGTAAAATGTGCGGCTTGGCTGCACATTTTACTTTCTGTATCCCGGCGCATACCTAATAGGGCCATCAACATGCATTTGCATGTTGAGGGCGCTATTAGGTGCCGCGGGTTGGACGCGCGTTTTCCTCCCCTTACTGAATAAGGGGTAAGGGAAAATGCACGTCTAATAGCAGGCTAACAGTGCGCTCAGTCAGAGCGCACTGTACTGTATCGGCCTGAGAGATATATAACATAACTGTGGTATTTTGCATGCTGTGGCAGCACAGAAACTCCCACATATGCTCAGAAGGGTTTACTAACACTTTCTAGAAAATTTCTGGAAAGTGTCAGATTGGTACCAAGCAAGATTGGCATCACCCCACATGTGTGACAGGTGAGATGCTATCTTCAAAAAACACTTATTATAGGTAAGCAATTTCACTTATTTGGTGTTTTGTTTTCCTTGGAATATACACTAAAATTCATTGTCATTTAGACCCTCTTCTGCTTTTTTTAATGGAAATGGATGTTAGAATTTATTGGCCCAGATTTAAGTTTCAGGCAAAAGTAATGCAAAAAAAATAGTGAAGAAATACTGCAAGCCGACTTGTTTGTACAATTTTATTTAGAAGTGAAGATTAACTAAAACATTGTAAGTGATATCTTTTTATTGGACCAACTTAATATTCAGATGAACTAATATAGAAGCTGCACTACTTTGCAATATTTTGAAATAACGCATCTTTTGGCCAAAGCATTATATCTTACTATGCCTGAAAGGAAAAAATTCAAGAAGAAAACAGAACCTTTAGCAAAAAAATACTGTTGAAATTTTGTCTACTCCCTAAATTTCCCCACAGTGCTTTTTGCACAGCTTTTAGCAGGCCCCATTGTTTTTTTTAATGTGGATTTTTTTTTTTTTTTTACATGAAGCAGGTGCTTCTTTTAGACTATATTTTTTTTTTTTGCTTTCCTAAAGTTGCAGTAAACTAAATCATTGTGCCGCAGATACACTGTTTCAATTTTGAGCAGTGATTTGCACTATTTTTTTGGTCATAAATTTAAATCTGGTCTACAAGCCATGTAAAATTCTCACAATAATTGTATACCTCAGCAAACTTATCATAAGCTACATGAATCCTGAATAACAAAATACGTTTGTGTTTCCTTTTTGTTTCGTAGGGAAATTCACTTTTATTTATGCCCAACGTTCTCAAGGTGTACTTGGAAAATGGACAGACCAAAGCTTTTAAATTTGAGACAAAGACAACCGTGAAGGTATTGCCACATATTTCTAAACCCTTCTTTTTGTTTTGGTTTTTCTGAAGAAAACTTCAGGCCATCAAGGTTTAATCTTCATTGAATGTCCCATGTTTGGTCAGTTGTTCGTTCTAGAGGACAGAACATCCAAAGAAAGGCATGTAAAAAACCTCTTCCATTGGAACTACTGGTTCTGGGTTAGCAAACAATGTAAACCATAAATACTGACAGTTCTGCTGCGTTCATGTTTGTCAGTGACCTATAGCATGACACAGGCACTCGCTACATGTTGGATTCATTTTCCTGTCCAGTTCTCATTTAAAAAAAAAATGTGTCTTCAGACTCCAACATGCTTTTATTAAAAAGAAATTGAGAGGAAAAGTCAGATTAAAATAAAAATGAAATCTGGGTCCCACTGGCACAATCAGAATAAAAATGTTTTGTCTACTAAGACATGGAGAGCTGGTGGCCGACAAGAGTCTAGAATTCATTTCCTAAGACACAGGACCCCGTCATGTACTTATCCATAAATTATAGCCCAATTTAAAACAAGAGAAAACAGCCTTATTTGGGGGGAGTGGGGGTCAGGGTCACTTAGATTTTTTTATAATTATACAAGATGCACAAATTTAACTGGTGAAAAAATGGGCATCCCTGGGTACAGAGTTTGGTTGGGGGGGGAGGGGGAGGGAGAAAGTTAAGCAGTTAGCCTTGTTTTTAGTGCTAACCCCCTAATTTGACCAGGCATGATCATTGATTCTATGTTCAGTATTTATTTATTTAGATTTTTCTATTCCGCTTTTTGCACTTTTTTCAGCACTTCAAAGCAGTCAAGACTATTACTCGATCTGATTTTTTTAAACTGTGAGTCATACGTAGTTTAAAACTGCTTTTGTCTCCTACTCACTCTCGGTTGGCGGTGCAGGTGTAAATTATGCCTCTCCTTGTTTATTGTAGCTCACTATATATTGGGCTTCCTATTTCAGCCCTGAGAGCACTGCAGCTCTTACGAAATGCTGAAGCTAGGTTGATTTCTGGTAAATCAATGAGAGAGCACATTTCACCAGTTCTCCAAGAACTACACTGGCTCCCGGTTCAGTGGAGAGTTATCTATAAAGTCGCAACACTTGTGCACAAATTGCTAGCATTTCATTCCTGTCCATGGATGAACGCTTTGTTGCATATCTATAATCCCAACACAGGCTCCGTGCTCTTCTCAGAGGGGCTTACGAGAAGTCCCTATTGTGTGACCCGCTGCTATCTGAAATGAGATTACATGCATTTATCTGGAACTCCATTCCTTTTGAATTACGTATGAAAGGGTGCACAAAAACTTTTAAAGTGATGTTAAAAATTTGTTAGTTTTGTCTGGCTTAGACAGTATGAGTTTGGATGTTGAGAGTGCAGATTACAATACTATGAGCTTTTTTACTTTGTATGATTTGATGTTGTTAGTTATTGTCTTATTTTATGTGATTTTATTATGTATGTTTTTTGTTCATTGCCTTGGGTCTATGGCAGGGCTTCCCAAACCTGTCCTGGGACCCCACAGCCAGTCGGGTTTTCAGGATACCCACAATGAATATGCAAATTTATCTCATGCATATTCATTGTGGGTATCCTGAAAACCCGATAGGCTGTGGGGTCCCCAGGACAGGTTTGGGAAGCCCTGACCTATGGTATTGGCAGTCTATAAATACCAATAAATAAATATATAGGGATCCTGTCAGTTCCCTGCTAGGATTTAGACAGAATGTACCATTAGTGTGGGGCGGAGACAAAATAGTAATCTTGTAGGTGTACAGCCTCCCCATGTGTAAGCTTGTAAATGGTAAGCTCCTTTGATACTTAGAGCATTGCCACCATCTTACTTTTGTAGAGGCAGCATGTCTTAGCTGTCCCCTGATTTTTCTGTTGCGTAATAGTTCCCTGGATCCTTTTTATTTGGATAGGAGTTTCTTTCCACTCTCCCAATCCTTTTTACATTTGTAAATTGTTTATTTATGTTGGAGTATCCAATAATTAGGGACTCAATTAAGTTACTTTAGTTTCTGCTCTACCATCAAATGGGAGAGGTTCCATTCATGTTAGAGGATCCCAAAATCAGTAAGATCCTGGTGAGAAGAAGGACACAGGGAAAAATAGGAGTTGCTATCAACCCACAGAACGGCCCCAGAACATCTACTGGAGAGCTGGAGAAGAGGAGGAGTAAGAGGTACAATATCACCTTGATACTGAAAAGGAGATGAAGAGACGGACTGGTGCCATTGAGATCCTGTGAGAAGATTAAGGAGACAGCATGGAGGAGGTAGGAAATAAATGACTGCGTAATATGAAATCCATCTTTTATACTTCACCTACTTTGGGAGGAAAGCAATCCATTTGCCCTATACCCATGGAAGGAAAGAAATCATCACCCTAAAGACTAAATCGATTGGCTTTAACATCTTAAATGTAAACAAGTCAATGAGAAGTCACAAATTTATTTAGAAGCTCTGTACCATCTATTTTAAAGTGAATCAATCAGCTGTAAAGAACTTTATTTCATCTTACAACCTATCAGTAAAAGTATGGCTGGAAACCATTAAAGCTTCAAGAGTGTCTCCTTGGTTAATGACTTTAATGCTTGTTCATGCTGTGATCATCACTGCTGTGTACAGGAACTGGGAATTAAAGATTTGTAATGCAAGAGCCTTGAAAGTAATCTTTTCCCCCACTCAGGGACCCCTGCAATATTATCCTTAACTATCTGAAAATGAACTGCTTGGAAATGTAAATTAGATATGGCCTCTGGAACTAATATTCGGGTTCAACCATCACAAGAGTAACAAATACCCAAAGCAGGTGTATTAAACTGGCTACCTTATTTAGAAAATAATATTGGGATGGATTTTCAAAAGGTTTAACTGACTGGCTTTGTGAGTTAGCCAGATAAACATTGCTTGTCTAAAATTGGCTTCCTCTGACAGGCCAACTAAACGGGCCGATACAGTAAAGTCCGCGGGAGAGTGGGCGAACGCCCGCTCTCCTGTGCACGCGATTCACTATTCAAATTAGGCCAGGCGGTAAAAACAGGCAAAAGGAGGCGCTAGGGACACTAGCGCGTCCCTAGCGCCTCCTTTTGGACCTGAGCGGTGGCTGTCAGCGGGTTTGACAGCCGACGCTCAATTTTGCCGGCATCGGTTCTTGAGCCCGCTGACAGCCATGGGCTCGGAAACCGGACCCCGGCAAAATTGAGCATCCAGTTTTCGACCCGACAGCTGCAGGCCGACTTCAAATTTTTATTTTTTCTTTTTTTTCTTTTGGAAACTTTCAGGACCTCCAACTTAATATCGCCATGATATTAAGTCTCGAAGAAATTATTGCCTATCTTTAGGTAGGCGCTAATTTCTGAAAGCAAAATGTGCGGCTTGGCTGCACATTTTGTTTTCTGAATTGCGGGGGAATACCTAATAGGGCCATCAACATGCATTTGCATGTTGCGGGCGCTATTAGGTTCGGGGGGTTGGATGCGCGTTTTTGGCCCCTTACTGAATAAGGGGTAACGCTAGCACATCGAAAACGCACGTCCAATAGAGGGTTAACAGTGCGCTCCGTCGGAGCGCACTGTACTGTATCGGCCCGATAATGAGCTATATGTGCAAGCTGCACAAACTTATCAAAAAAAGTAAGCATCCCTGGGTGGGAATTTGGTCAGGGGGGGAGGAAGAACATTACCAGGTAACGTTGTTTTGCAGTGGTAACATGCTAACTTGGATGCGCAAATCTAGGTGCTGCAATAAAAGGCCTCAGTCTGCCTGCCATGCACTCAAATCCGTATCTCTACAGCCTAAAAACAAAAACAAATTCCCCTGCCAAACCTCCCTCTCAGCAATTATAAAAGAATGTGCTGGGTTGCCCTGATCTCCCTTCCTTCTCATCAACATTTTAAAAGAAGAAAGTTTTGATCCCCCAAATCAGATCTTCCACTCCCAAATCAGGCCTTCCCCTCCTCGGGTCAGCTAGGGCTGAGGATACTGCGGAAGCAGCGTTCACGGCCCCTGGGAGAAGGAGCTAAGGTCACTGTTTAAGGGTGACCCCTAATGGCCAAATTCAGGGCTCAGGATTGCAAGGTTCCGGAAGGAGCCCCTGGTGCATGGCCTCAATCCCAGGGCTGTCACTGCAATGACTGGACTAGGTACATTTTTTTTGGGGGGGGGGGGGGGTGTATAAAATAGGGAGAAAAGCCCCAGGTAGTTGCTAATGAAGGTCTCTGATGCCAGATCCAAACCTGGTTCTGACTGAGCTGGAAGTACAAAGGGGCAGGAGGAAACTGCCGGGTCGAAAAAAGAAAGAAAGTACAGGGCTATTCCAATCCCCACCTCCAAATCTTAAAAATTAAGAAAGTGATGGACTGCTTCAATCTTCCATCCCATATGACATTAAAAAAAAAATCCTGGTCCACCCTGATCCCTTTTCATTTTTGTCCTCCATCCAACATTAACAAAAAAAAGTCCTCAGCTGCCCCTGACATACATTTAAACAACCCCCCCCCCCCCCCAAGCTCTCCCTTGTATCAGGGGTGGCTCAAGACAACCTGCTGCCTGAGGCAAGGAACAAGATAGAACCACCCAAAAGGTAAATCCCCCTTTCCCCCCAGATTGACATGGATTAGCAGCGTGGGCATACTTTCTCTCCCCCTGACCTCAGCACTCTCACCATTCCCCTCCCCATCACACCAGTGCTGGCCTTATAAATACAGAAGTACACATTCTCTAGCTATAGAAATGCTGCATCTAAAGAATAAAGAATTTTTTTCATTTTATATCAGTCATGCATCCCTGGATCACACTTCACCAGCAGAAATCAGCCAAAATACCTCTAACATAAATTTCAAATTTTGTCTAATTGAAAAAGAAGTAGAGCACACCCCTAGACTATGCATACCTTGGCCTTACATTAACTGTATCTGGCAACTTGGTTATAAAACATTACAAGAAAAACTCCTAAAATGCCTATATGCAATAAAGTTTTGGCCAGTTCTAGCCACCCAGCAAAATTATTTTTTAAATTGTTTGACAGCACTGTGTCTCAAATTTAGAAAATGGATACAAGATCTTATTCAAATATTTAACACCTCACAGATTGCTCAAAATATTCCCACAGGTATGGAAAAAATACAGAATAAAGAGACCATAAAGCATAAATAGAAATGTGAACTGGAACCCACAACAAGCTAGACACTATATGCAGCACAATATTACAATTCTTCATAAAAACATCAAACAATATAATCAAGAAATATAAATCATGAATCGTAATATTAAAATCATGCTAATAAAAAGAATAAATATCTCATCATCTGTGGAATAAAACATCCAATAAAATTTAAAATTAATTTCTCAAAACAAAATATTTCAAAACAGCAGAAATTAAAGCAACCCGATAATTAAAACTAATAAGGATTAAAGAAATCTCTCCACACTTGGGATGTTTTCATTCTCCCAGGACAAGCAGATGGTAGTCCTCACATATGGATGACATCATCAGATGGAGCCCTGACATGGAATACTTTTGTCAAAATTTCTAGAACTTTGACTGGCACACTGAGCATGCCCAGCATGCCACTAACCCTGTGGCCACCAGGGGTCCCCTTTCAGTCTCTTTTTTTTCCATGCAGCAGTTGCCTTGCAGTTTAGGAGCTCTGTGATAAATTTCTAACAACTTTCCTCAAGGAAATATTTGAAGTTTAACTTCTTAAAAAATCCCTCACTGGGGCTCCACATCGCGCTCCGTTCCCTCCGACGCTCGGTAAGTGTTTTTCCCATACTTTGCGGTCGGTTCCCGGCGGCTTACCACCTCGGTGCCTGATGGTCACCAACCACGCGCCTGCCATTTTTCGGCATGGTGACCGGGTTTAGGAAATGCCTCGAGTGTCCAAGGACAATGTCCATTACAGACCCGCATAATGTTTGCGTTTTGTGCTTAGGCCCCTTACACGACATCCGTCGATGCCCCAGTTGTGCACAAATGACCCCCAAAGGCCGGCGCGCTCCACTGGACAAGATGGAGAATTTGTTTGTGTCGAAACGCTCTGCTGCATCGACTCCAGCTCAAGTGGCTCCGACCAGAGAGTATCCATCGACCTTGTAGATGCCTTGCCAGGAACATCACAGAGCGGGTGACCATCCATCACAGACACCCTCGAAGGCATCGGCTTCATCGTCCTCGGTGCCGGAAAAGGACCGGACCGAGCACCGAGGGAAACATCGTCACCGGCACCAACGAGCGTCCCCGCCCTGTGCCGGCACTGATACCGCAGCAGCATCGATTCCCACCAAGCTGCCTGCGAAGAGGGCCCGGGGAGAAGAGCCCCCATACTCCTCTGGACCTGGGACCCTGAGGCGTTCCCCACCGAAATCGGTGCCGGGTATTGAGCATCCACAGATCGCTGTGGATCATCCAGTAATGCTAGCCTGCCTCTTACCCCAGGCGCAGTGCTATCAATGCCAGCCTTCAGGGAGGAATTGGACAAACTGGTCCAAGAGGCAGTGCTCAATGCCCTCCAGGGCTTTAAGTCGCCACTGGCACCGGCCCCCATACCGGCGCCAGAACCAGCACCCTCGATGTTCGCACCGCTCCTTGAGTGCCTGGATACCCTCATCAGTGCCCTGCCGACTCAACCCGTGCCATCGGACATGCTGGCAATGAGTCGACCATCGAGGTCTCTGCAGGTGCCAATTCCCATACCAGGTTCCTCGGAGGAAGAAGGGACTTCCGGCCCGATCCCGGCATGGGATCCACCGATGCCGGAGCCCGTTCCAGGGCCATTGGGGCTGTCGGTGCCTAAGTGTACCTCATCCGCTTCGGTGCCCTCGAGGCCGGCACCGACTCTTTCGATGCCGGTGCCGCATCCATTGATGCCACCTCGATATCCATCGATGCCTTCTCGCCCTCTAGGCTCTGGTATCCTTCCTCCCTCAGAATTACCAGCAGGAGAGGAAGAAACTCCCTATGATCCATGGGAGGATGCATCCTCGGACCATTCCTCATCCGAGGAATTGCTCTCAGAGTCTTCACCCCCGAAGACTCTGGGAATTATTAGAAAGGGAATGGTGAATAAAACAGAAAATGTCATAATGCCTCTGTATCGCTCCATGGTAAGACCGCACCTTAAATACTGTGTACAATTCTGGTCGCCGCATCTCAAAAAAGATATAATTGCGATGGAGAAGGTACAGAGAAGGGCTACCAAAATGATAAGGGGAATGGAACAACTCCCCTATGAGGAAAGACTAAAGAGGTTAGGACTTTTCAGCTTGGAGAAGAGACGACTGAGGGGGGATATGATAGAGGTGTTTAAAATCATGAGAGGTCTAGAATGGGTAGATGTGAATCGGTTATTTATTCTTTCGGATAGTAGAAAGACTAGGGAGCACTCCATGAAGTTAGCATGGGGCACATTTAAAACTAATCGGAGAAAGTTCTTTTTTACTCAACGCACAATTAAACTCTGGAATTTGTTGCCAGAGGATGTGGTTAGTGCAGTTAGTATAGCTGTGTTTAAAAAAGGATTGGATAAGTTCTTGGAGGAGAAGTCCATTACCTGCTATTAAGTTCACTTAGAGAATAGCCACTTCCATTAGCAATGGTAACATGGAATAGACTTAGTTTTTGGGTACTTGCCAGGTTCTTATGGCCTGGATTGGCCACTGTTGAAAACAAGATGCTGGGCTTGATGGACCCTTGGTCTGACCCAGTATGGCATTTTCTTATGTTCTTATGTTCTTAAGAAAGGCATCGATCTCCACCTGCAGACCTCACCTTTGCCACCTTTGTCAAAGAGATGTCTGAAACTATCCCATTTCCATTGGTGACAGAGGAAGACACTCGCCACTAGATGCTGGAGGTCTTACAAAAGAGGTAATGGCGATACCAATACATGAAGTACTGCTTGACCTCTTGCACCGCTTGTGGGACCATCCAGGTACTGTTCGTCCAGTCAACAAAAAGACAGATGCTACGTACCTGGTTCAACAAGCCCCAGGCTTTCAAAAGAGCCAGCTGCCCCACCATTCTGTAGTGGTGGAATCAGCCCAAAAGAAGGCTAAAAGATCCCATCCACACTCCTCTGCTATTCCTGGTAAGGAACAGAAGGCATTAGATGCATTAGGACATAGAGGGTCCATGTTGATAGCACGAATAACAGCATATCAGTTATACATATATAACAGAAATCTTTGGAAACAAGTCCAGGAATTTGCAGACACCTTACCACAACAACAGCAAGAGACCTTGACCTCCATCCTACAAAAAGGATTGGAAGCAGGTAAACACGAGGTCAGAACTACTTACGACTCTTTTGAGATGGCATCCAGAGTCTCAGCAGCGGGCATTAGTGCTAGGCGTTGGGCCTGGCTCAAGACCTCAGACTTATGCCTGGAGGTGCAGGACAAACCAGCAGATCTCCCCTGTACGGGAGAAAACCTATTTGGGGATAAGATCCAAGACGCAGTGGCCCAGTTAAAGGACCATCATGAGACCCTGCCTCAACTTTCAACTGTCACCTCAGAGACACCCTCCGTAGCCCACAGGGCTCTGCACAGAACACCAGGAAACAATTTTATAGACCACGTAGGTATTATTCTCCCACGCCCCGTGCTCGACCAGCATGAGCCCCACCGAGAGGACATGCACGCCAAGCGAGGACACCTAGAGTGCAGACAGCTCAACAAACTGGTCCTGCGTCTGGATTTTGACTCCTTTCCAGAGAGCAGCAGCCATCTCCCCTTGATCCCAGTGGGAGGCCGCTTTTGCTACTTTGCAACCAATTGGCACCCAATTACCACGGACCAGTGGTAATTGGGCTACCAGTGGTAATTGGGCTAACATCTAAATATTTCAACTATACCCCCGGACTCCCCACCCAGACTAGCGTGGAGCCAGGACGATCACACAACACTTCTCAAGCCAGAACTCTCAACCCTTCTGTATGCCAGGGCCTTACAACCGGTTCCTTTGACCAAGTAGGGGAAAGGATTCTACTCCAGGTATTTCCTAATTCCAAAAAAGACCGGCGGCCTCCGGCCTATTCTGGACCTCCATGCCTTAAACACGTTTCTTTGCAAGGAACGGTTCAGGATGCTGTCCCTGGGCACCATGCTACCTCTGCTACATCAAAAGAATTGGCTCTGCTCTCTGGACCTTCAGGACCCATATTGCAATCTTCCCTCCTGATCGCAAGTGCCTGCGATTCGTGGTGGGTCACAGGCATTATCAATACAGAGTACTGCCATTCTGCCTCGCCTTGGCGCCCCGAGTGTTCACAAGAGCGTACATGTCTTTCCATATCTGGACCACTGGCTCATAAAAAGAGACACGGAGGTCCAAAATAGGCCGGAGGCCGCAGGTCTTTTCTGATCAACTACCCGAAAAATACAAGGGGCCCTCAACTCCCTTGCTCTCACTATACGGCTCCTGCACTCACTGGGATTTCTGATCAACTACCCGAAATCCCACTTGACACTGTCTCACCATCTCTCCTTTATAGGAGCAGACCTAGACACCACAGTAGCCAAAGTGTTCTTACCCAACGACTGTGCAACCACGCTGGCCAGCCTTGCCAGCTCTATCCACACTCGAAAAACAGCCTCAGCTCGCCAACTTCTCAAGTTGCTTGGCCACATGGCATCAACAGTCCATGTCAGCCCAATGGCACGATTAGCCATGAGAATGACACATTGGACTTTAAAGTCTCAGTGACATCAAGCCACTCAGCCGCTTACGTCCCTTGTCCATATAACCAGTCAACTTCGTTTGTCCTTTAGTTGGTGGACGCACAAGGCCAACTTACAAACAGGTCTACCCTTCCAGCAACCAGCTCCTCAGGTGACCTTAACCACAGACGCCTCCAACCTAGGTTGGGGATCCCATGTCGAAGGCCTTCAAACCCAAGGCACTTGGACAAAAACCGAAGCGATCTGCCAGATCATCTTCCTGGAGCTTCAGGTGATGCGATACGCCCTTTATGCATTCAGGGACTGCCTATCCAACAAGATAGTCTTAATTCAAACAGTCAATAAAGAAGCAATGTAGTACCTGAACAAACAGGGGGCCATGGGCTCTTATCTGCTCTGCCAAGAGGTGGCACAGATTTGGGCCTGGGCCCTGTCACACTCAATACAACTGTGAGCCACTTATCTGGCAGGCACACAAAATGCAGTAGCAGACCGCCTCAGCCAAAGTTTCCAGCCCCACGAGTGGTCTCTGGATCCCTCTGTTGCGAGCAGAATTTTCCACCAATGGGGTTAACCAGCCATCGACTTCTTTGCGTCTGAACAGAACCGCAAAGTGGAATGCTACTGCTCTCTACACAGGGACCGAAGAGTACCAACCATGGATGCCTTCGCCCATCCCTGGAGCACAGGCCTGCTGTATGCGTATCCTCGATTCTGCTAATCAGCAATACTCTCGTGAAGCTACAACAGGACCGAGGCTTAATGATACTCATAGCCCCGTACTGGCCATGCCAAGTCTGGTTTCCCATACTTCTCGACCTCTCTGTCCAGGAACCCATTCGCCTGGGCACAGCGCCCAACCTCATAACACAGAATCATGGCAAGTTACGCCATCCGAACCTCCAGACCCTATCCCTGATGGCCTGGATGTTGAAAGGTTGATATAATCCCTCAGCCTTTCTACTAGCGTCTCTCAAGTCCTTGTAGCTTCACGTAAGCCTTCCACACGGAAGTCTTACCACTCTAAATGGAAGAGGTTTACTGTGTGGTACACACATAATGAACTAAACCCCTTTTCTTGCTCCACACCGGCACTCTTGGATTATCTCTGGCACCTCTCGGAATCTGGCCTACAGACTTCCTCCATTCGAGTACACCTCAGTGCCAACTCTGTTTACCATCAAGGAGTAGGAGATGCACTGACAACAGCTCAACCCCTGGTGAGTCGATTTATGAGAGGCTTAATACAGCTTAAGCCACCTCTACGACCACCGGTTGTGGCATGGGACCTCAACGTGGTACTTGCACGGCTCATGCACACTCCTTTTGAGCCACTGCACTCCTGCAAACTCTGATATCTTACATAGAAAGTAATTTTCCTAGTAGCAATCACATCTGCTCGCAGGGTAAGTGAGTTACAGGCTCTTGTGACCTACTCACCTTCATGACCGGGTGGTTCTCCAAACTCACCCTAAATTCCATCCTAAGGTGGTATCAGATTTTCACTTAAATCAGTCCATAGTCTTTCCCACTTTCTTTCCAAGGCCTTACGCTCATCCAGGTGAGCAAGCTCTACACACCTTGGACTGTAAGCGTGCACTAGCATTTTATTTAGACCGCACTACTACCCACAGGAAGTCCACCCATCTCTTTGTTTCTTTTGATAAAAACAAACTTGGAGTTGCGGTGGGCACGCAAACTCTTTCCAACTGGTTAGCAGATTGTATTGAATTCTGCTACCAACAAGCAGGCCTTCCACTTCAGGGATGAGTGAAAGCACACTCAGTCAGGGCAATGGCAACGTTAGTAGCACTCTACTGTTCAGTACCGATTGCCTACATGGACATGGAGCTCTCTCCACACCTTCACAGCTCATTATTGTCTAGACAAGGCTGGACAACAGGACTCTGTCTTTGGCCAGTCTGTCCTAAGGAATTTATTCCCAGTGTAGAAATCCAACTCGCCTACCTTGACCCACTGTGAATTGCAGGCTGCCTCATCCTTGCTATAACAGCACCCCAGTTATTGTGTCTGTTGCACATCTTGGGGTACATTTTTTAAAAAAGCGCGAGCGTGTACTTTTGTTCGCACGCCAGGCGCAAACAAAAGTACACTGGATTTCAATAGATACGCACGTAGCCGCGCGTATCTTTTAAAATACGGGGTCGGCACGCGCAAGGGGGTGCATTTTTGTGCACCTTGCGCGTGCTGAGCCCTGCGCGCGCTGCCCATTCCCTCCGCCTCCCCCCACCTTCCCTTCCCTTCCCCTACCTAACCCCCCCTCCCACCTTTGTTGCAAAAGTTACGCCTGCTCAAGGCAGGCGTAACTCGCGCACGCCGGTGGCCCACTGGCGAGCCATCACCCGACCTGGGGGCTGGTCCGGAGGCCTTGGCCATGCCCCCTCGGAACGCCCCCAGGCCGGCACCACGCATCCCGGAATGACCCCCGGAACGCCCCGAATGTTGCGCCGCCCCCCCCCCCCCCCCCGACACGCCCCCCCTAGCAAAGTCCCAGGACTTACGCGCGTCCCAGGGCTTGTGCGCGCTGCGAGCCTATGCAAAATAGGCTCGGCGCACGCAGGGGTTTTTTTTTTAAGGGTTACATGCGTAACTTATGCCCCATGTGTGCTGTTTGGCCTGATTCGTTATGAATCAGCCTGTAGCTTGCTATTCACCCATATGTAAAGACTACCATCCTGCTTGTCCTGGGAGAAAGCAGAGGTGTTCTCCCAGGACAGCAGGATGTTAGTCCTCGTGAAACCCACCCATCACCCTGCGGAGTTGGGTTCAATAACGTTTTCTTATTTTATTTTTCGCTCGTACTTTTTGCTACAAACGAGACTGAAGAGGGACCCCTTGTGGCCACAGGGTTAGTGGCATGCTGGTCATACTCAGTGTACCAGTCAAAGTTCTAGAAACTTTGACAAAAGTATTCCGTGACAGGGCTCCATCTGATGATGTCACCCATATGTGAGGACTAACATCCTGCTGTCCTTGAAGAACACCTGTTATAGGTAAGCAACTCTGCTGTTCCAGTCATCTGAGATTATTATGGATTGGTGGAGAGATGGGGGGATACACTAACCTTATCCTCTCTTTCAGACACACTTACACATGTTGAATCTCTTTCACACTCCTTCTTATAAGCACACCCATTCTCCCTCTCTCTCACATACACATACACAGGCTCTGTCTCACTCCCTCACGCACGTACTCAGAAATGTGACATATTCATATGTAAGCATGCGTGACACAGGCTATCATATGCACATACACGTTCATTCGTACACACAAACATGCATGCATGTGCATACACACACACACACGCCCTCAGGACTTTCACATATATTCAGGTCGAGTTGGGATGGGGTCTGCTGTGGACCCACTGGGCCTCTCTTCGAGCTGCAGCAGGATAGATGATGCTGGTGGTGCCCAGAGCAACTGCCCAACACATCCTACCCAAAGGCCAACTCTGCTCACACCAGTCACTGTCACCCCTCACCCCCAAACCAGTCTCTCTCTCACAGTCACTGTCACTTCTCCCCCTAGACTAGTTTCTCGCTCACTCTCACCAGCCACTGTCACCCCTCCCCACAGTTCAGTCTCTCTCTCGCTCTCACTAGCCACTGTTACCCCCTCCTTTAGATCAGTTTCTCTCTCATGTTCTCACCAGCCACTGTCAACCTTCACCCAGACTACTCTCTCCAGGGGTGGTTCTATAATGAGGCAGGGTGAGGCGGCTGCTTCAGGCAGAAAACTTTGGAAGCGGAAAAAACTGCCCCCCCCCCCCCCAAACTCCTCTAGCAGCCGCCTCACCATGCCGCCAAAACAAAGAACCGGTGCAGAATTCCCCTCGTACAGCAGGGGTCTCCTCCATCTTTGCCATTTTCTGGGCAGAATTCTGCACAGAAAATGGCAACAATGGAGGAGACCCCTGCTCACAGCGAAGATCAAGGCCCTGGCGTGCCGCACGGCGAAGATCTCTCGGACTGTCGCACGGCAAAGATCTCCTGGAGAGCCGCGTGGCGAAGATCAAGGCCCTGGAGAACCGCACGGTGAAGAACCAGCCCCGGTGAGAGTGAGTGTGTGTAGAGGGATGTGTGTGAGAGATTGTGGGCCTGGGTGTGTGAGAGAGAGCATGTGTGAGGGTGGGTGGGAGGGTGATGAGAGCATGTGCGAGGGTGCTCGTGTGTGGGTGCCAGAGAGAGGGAGCCCTTGGGGAGGGAGGTGGGGAAGGGGGCGTTGGGGAGGTGAGGGGTGTAAGGAGTGCTGGGGAGGGGGAGGAAAGGAGGTGGGGTGCTGAGGGGAGGGTGGCGCCATCTCATCTCTCGCCTCAGGCGGCAGATTGCCTTGAGCTGCCCCTGACTCTCATCAGTCAGTCACCCCTCCTCCCCAGTACACACTGTCACCCCTCTTCTCCAGATCAGTCTCTTTCACACTCTCAATCACTGTCACCTCTTCCCACAGATCAGTCTCTCTAACAATAACTCACTGTCACATCTTCCCCATATCAGTCTCTCTAGCACTCTCACTAGTCATTGTCACCCCTCTTTCCCAGATCAGTCTCTCTAGCAATCTCACTCGCTCTCACCTCTTCCCCAGAACAGTCTCTCTCACATTCTCAGTCCCTGTCACTTCTTCCTCAGATCAGTCTCTCGCACTCTCACCAGTCACTGTCACTCCCTCCCCCGAAATAAGTCTCGCACTCGACATTGTTGCCCCATCCCTTGAGATTAGTCTCTCTCTGTCTCATTCTCATCAGTTGGTCACCCCTCACCTGAGATCAGTCTCTCTCTCTGTCTCACCAGTCACTGTCACCCCTCTTCCCCAGACCAGTCTCTCATGCACTCTCACCAGTCAACCCTCCCCTCTCAGATCGGTCTCTTGTTCACTCTCACCAGTTACTGTCACCCTCTCCCTCTGACCAGTCTCTCTCTCCTCTCTCTCTCTCTCTTCAGTTGTTGCTCCTTTCCCCCCTCCCGCTCCCCAAGACCAGTGTTCTTCTCTCTTTCCTCTCTGGGAATGTGAAGGAGCCGGAGTGTCATTTGATCAAATTCAGAGACTATCAGGCTCCATTTAGAGTTTATTATCAAATCACTCCAACACTGCTACAGAAGAGCAGAGCTTGCACTCCTTATACTAGGTCTCCTACCTTGCCCCAATCTCTGGTCCCTGTATACTTTCTCCCTGCTTGCGGTTCTGCTGCTGCTTTGGCTTTCCCATCCAGTTGTATGGTCATGGCTCCACCTTCCTCCTTGTGCGCTTCCTTTTCCTGAAGTCATGACCCCACCAAGCTATGCACTGAACAACTAAGGAAACTTCAACTGAGAACCGCAGCTCAGTCAGCTGACAAAAGGAAATGCCTATGTCATGCCACCCACCAACTTTTTAAAAGTAATAATGCAGTGGTAGCTTTACCTTTAACCAAGTTAAGTTTTTTTTTTAACTTACATCCCGCGGGGATAGGCACTCAAGCAGCGCAGCGGCAGACAGTGCACACCACTGCACAGCATAGGCAGCAAACAGCACAATTTGAGAAGAGCAACCTTCACTTCAGCCCTGCCAGCACCATATGCTTAGTGAATCAATATAGCATGAGACAGAGCAAAGTGGTGAGCCTGCGCGCCGCAGTGAGGGGACACACTCGCGCTGCACCACTGTTTTTAAATGTTTGCCACTCTGCTAAGGTGAGGCACTTAGGTAGATGCTGCAGGAGTGTTTTGAAGGATGCATTGTTTTGCTGCCTCAAAATTCTGCTACCTGAGACAGCTGCCTCACCTGCCTCATTTTAGAACCGCCCCTGCCTTCTATTTTTGTCCTACCTTGAGTCCCCTTCCATTCACTAAATCCCCTCAAAATGCCCCCAAACTTCAAGCCAAGAGGACAATACAGGTTTACTTCTTTCTGGCTTGGCGGTCAGCGATGCTCTGAAAACAATAGTGCAAACAGTCATTAACTTGCTGATATTGGGGAAGAAAAGTTCAATTTATTTGTCTTGATATACCACCTTTCACAATAAAATCAAAATGGTTTATGGTATTTATTTATTTAAAATACTTGTAGCCCTCACTATCACCTGTTCTACGTGGGTAACAATCATAATTACACAGTAAAAGCATAATAGGATCATAGCAATAACCCACAATAACAAATACAGACAATAACTTGCATTCTCAAATCAAAAAGTAACTGCACAACAACCTGCAACCAAAAGGTATGACAGTATAGCAAGACTCAAATCATGTCTTCAAAGGCCTGGTCAAATAAATAGGTTTTTAACATTTTTCAGAACCAGACAATAAAACCTTCAGCCTTCAGATCCTCAGGTAATTATTCTAAAAGCAAGAACTGCCCACACAGATCAAGCTCTCCTTTGATTCTGCAAAGTAGACCTGTCTGTCAGATAGCACATTGAAAAGATTCTGGAAAGAAGATCTCAGCACTTGCACCAGTTGAGAAATCTTCAACACAGAGTTAAAACAATTGGGAGTTAGGCCATGAATGGCCTTATAAACAAGTAAGATAATCCTACGTTTGATTTTCAAACTAATGGGAAGCCATTGCAACTTAAACAAAATAGGAGTGACATGGTCACAAGTTTTAGCACCAGTAATAACTTGGGCTGCTGCATTTTGTACTATCTGCAATTCCCTTAGCGTTGACTCAGGCAGGTCGATGTATATTGCACTAGTCAAGCATGGAGATCAGCAAGGCAAGCAGTACAGTAAAACATGAAATATACACAGCAATAAAGATGAAGTGGTAATTAACTTTTTGTCTTCTTAGCTGCATTAAAACAGATTTTTGTGTTAATATGAGCCACATTAAATTAAAATGCACTGATTATCACACATTAACATTTTAATCAGCTTAGTTTAATCATTTTTGCAAAAATCTGCACTAATTGTAATCCCTGGGTGGAATAGAACGTTGATACTGTCCATAAAGGCATATAGAAATAAAATAAACCCTGTCTGCAACCAGTTCTCCACAGATAACTTTTCACTTCTGCAGTCCATGTCTCCCTGTGGGGGGAAGCATAGCTTTAAGGCCCTTTTGCATTAAACAATGTACACAGCCCTTTTCCAGTTCCTGTAAACAATACTAATACATAGTCAATAGAATGGAGGAGTAACCTAGTGGTTAGAGCAGTGGACTACAAACCAGGCAGAGCAGTGTTCAAATCCCACTTGTGACCTTGGGCAAGTCATTTTACCCTCCATTGCCTCAGGTACAAACTTACTGGGTCATTCATCAAAATGTGTTATGGTGTTAATAATGCTCGGTGTGAATGCAAATTTTTGGAAGAGGTGGGATCAGGGAGGAGTTTGGGTAAGATTTATGAAAATGAGTGGCAATTTCGCACTGTGCAATAGCATAACACATGCTATCACACAGTTTTAATGCTGGAAATAACACCACCTTTTTTCCTGGCATTTTGGCCATTTATGGAGAGGGAGGGAGGGAGAGAGAGAGAGAGAGACTATCTACAAGGTCTTCATAATAGTGAAATATTTATATCTCTATAGGAGGGCCATCTAATAGGTTGAGATGAGGTGTTGTGGTGCTTTAGGGTTTAGGGGCCAGTTTCTCATCAAGCTAGGGTGAGAGAACACAGTAGAAATGGCATCTTTGTGAGACTTTCCTCACTCCAAATGACATGAAATCTTCACCAAGGTGTACTGTGCTGTTCGTACGTCTCACTCTACATGAGAAACTGGCCCCTAAACCCTAAAGCACCATCAACACCTCACCTCAACCTATTAGATGGCCCTCATATAGAGATATAAATACTTCACTACTATGAAGGCCTTATATTTAGAGTCTCTCTCTCTCTCTCTCTCTCTCTCTCATGTGAAAATAGGAATTATCATAGGGTGTAATAAGTTTACCACACAGTGGGGCGGATTTTCAGACTCCGCGAATAGGCCTACTTTTGTTTGCGCTCCAGGCGCAAACAAAAGTACGCTGGATTTTAGTAGATACGCGCGGAGCCGCACGTATCTGCTAAAAACCTGGATCAGAGCGCGCAAGGCTATCGATTTTGTATAGCCGGCGCGCACCAAGCCACGCAGCCTATCCCCGTTCCCTCCAAGGCCGCTCCGAAATCGGAGCGGCCTTGGAGGGAATCCTCTAACGCCCTCCCCTCACCTTCCCCTCCCTTCCTCTACCTAACCCACCCGCCCGGCCCTGTCTACACCCCCCCCCCCTTACCTTTCTCCGGGGATTTACGCCTCCCGGAGGGAGAAGTAAATCCCCGCGCGCGAGCGGGCCTCCTGCGCGCCGGGCCGCGACCTGGGGGCGGGTACGGAGGGCGCGGCCATGCCCCCGGACCGCCCTGGGCCGTAGCCACGCCCCCGTACCCGCCCCCAAAACGCTGCCGAAACGCCCCCGAAACGCCGCAACGACCGGGCCCGCCCCCCGACACGCCGCCGACACGCCCCCCTTGGAGAACCCCGGGACTTACGCGAGTCCCGGGGCTCTGCGCGCGCCGGTAGGCCTATGTAAAATAGGCTCACCGGCGCGCAGGGCCCTGCTCGCCTAAATCCGCCCGGTTTTGGGTGGATTTAGGCGAGCAGGGCTCTGAAAATCCGCCCCAGTGTGTGGTAATTCTAAAATGTTCCCCAGACAAACCCCTTCGCAGGCATTATCCATTTGTCAGTAACACATTTTGATGAATCTAGGGGTTAGATTGTAAGCCCCCTGGGGACAGGGAAATACCTAGAGTACCTGAATGCAATCTACTTTGAAGTGCCAAAAAGTGCAATGTAAAAAAAACTCTCAACAAATAAAGTAATAATCATAGTGAAAAGCAATGTGGTTTCCAAATCCTTTACTGACAGTTGATAAAATGACTGAAGATTCTTAACAGCACTTAGATTTAAAATAAAGTTGATTTACAATAATGAAGATTAATAAATTTATGACCTCACTCTTCTAGCAAAATCTCTGAATTTATGGAAGCCAATTCCTTAACAATTTTTCTCACAGGACAAGCAGGATGGTAGTCCTCACATATGGGTGACATCATCAGGATAGAGCCCAATCATGGAAAACTTCTGTCAAAGTTTCCAGAACTTTGACTGGCCCCTACTGGGCATGCCCAGCATGACACTAACCCTGCAGTCAGCAGGGGTCCCCCCCCAGTCTTCTTTTTTCCGTGCAGCAGTAGCCTCGCGGTAAAGGAGCTCTGAAGAGATTCCTGACAGGAATTTTCCTCACGGAATTACAAAAAGTTAAATTGCCCCACAGGGGTCCCTCCTCTAACTTTTCTCAGTCCGCGGTACTCCGATAAGTTTTTACCCGTTTCCCGTCAATTACTGTCGAGTTTGGCCTTCACGGCCTACTGGCCGTCGACCATACCGCGGCTAAATTTTTTTCCATGGCCATGGCGTCGGGGTTTCGTCGGTGCCCGGACTGTACCCGCACCATGTCTATCACAGACCCCCATAAAGTCTGTGTAATGTGTCTAGGACGCGAGCACGATGTGTTGACCTGCACCAAATGTGCCCAAATGACACCGAAGGGTCGCAAGGCCAGAATGGAGAAGATGGAACTTCTCTTCTGTGCTCAAACCCCGACTGTCCATTGCATCGATGTCGTCGGAACTGGCACCGTCGACTTCTCGCCAGCATCGACCGCCGACCGGTGACCGACTGGCATCGACGACTTCTCGGCCATCGACACCCTCTACTCCCCCTCAGGATTGAGGGGATCGCAGGGAGAAACATCGCCTTCGACACCGTAAGACTCGGACCATCGAGGAAGCGAAATCATCAACCTCACCATCGTCTGAGCCGCTGTCGAAGAAGCCCTGTCCAGGAAAGGCACCGACCATTCCTGAGACCGGGTCTCCGAGGCAACCTTCACCGGATCGGGGATCGGGAGCCGCGACTTCACCTTTAACAATGGTCCCTCCGGCTATGCCTCTGCCTCCTTCTTCTGTTCTGGAGCCGGGGCTGCTTGCTCCAGGTCTCCAAGAAGAACTGGACTGGATGGTCCAGGAGGCCATCGACAAGGCGATGCAACGTCTTCAGGTTCCTCCGGCACCGACACCGGCACCAACTGTGGAACCGATCATCGATCCGATTCCGGCAGCGCTGGCACCGCTGCTATCCAGGATGGAAGCCCTGATGGCTGCCTTTCCATCGATGGATCTCGGGTCTCCAATGGCTCCGATGCCCTCCCCACTGATAGCATCATTGGGAGGAGAAAACCCGCTCCGCATTCCTCCATCTGGAGTTATGCCTCAGGCATCAATGCCTATACATCCCTCGCCACCGATCCAACCATTGGTGCCGAAATGTCCATCGGCGTCACCGAGCCATCCATCGATGCCCTTGCTGCCTATACCGGTGCCCTCAATGCCATCATCGGTGCCTCCGATAATTCCTCCGATTCCTTCGGAGCCTAGACCAGGACCTTCAGGTATCCAACCACCCTGTTCCCCTCTACTTCCTAGAGAGAAAGGTGTTGATCCTTATGATACCTGGGAAGATGATACCTCATCAGACACCAATGACTTACCTTCACCACCTTCACCCACAGAGTAGAAAGCGTTCTCCTCCAGAAGACCTCTCATTTATAAATTTTGTGAAGGAAATGGCTGAATTGGTTCCTTTTCAATTGCAGATGGAACAAGATGATAGGCACCAGATGATGGAGTTGCTCCAATTCCTGGATGCCCCCAAGGTAATAATCTCTATTCCCGTCCATCAGGTTCTTCTTGATCTCCTCAAGAACAACTGGGAAAATCCAGGAACAGTTGCTCCAGTACACAGGAAAGCTGACACTACTTACTTAGTACAGTCAGCCCCAGGTTTTCAGAAGTCACAGCTTGATCACCACTCGGTCGTGGTAGAGTCTGCACAAAAGAGGGCAAAAATGTCAAAACCTCACTCGTCTGCCTCTCCTGGTAAGGAACAGAAATTCCTAGACAACATTGGTCGCCGAGTATTCCAAGGAGCCATGCTCATCTCCCGAATTGCCGCCTATCAGCTTTATATGACCCAATATAACAGGGTCATTTTTAAGCAGATACAGGACTTCTCAGACTCCCTGCCTCAGCAATTCCAAGACCAATTACAAGCAAAGGTTTTGAGGCAGGCAAGCATGAGATTAGAACATCTTATGACATTTTTTACACCTCTACCAGAGTGTCTGCAGTTGCTAGTTCGGCGAGACGGTGGGCCTGGCTCAAGTCTTCTGACCTTTGCCCAGAAGTGCAAGACCGGTTGTCCAACCTGCCTTGTGTAGGAGATAATCTGTTCGGCGAACAGATCCAACACATGGTGGCTGAATTAAAAGACCATCATGAGACCCTCAAACAGCTCTCTTCGATGCCTTCTGACTTCTCCTCAAAGCAGCTCTTTAGAAAGGACTCTAAGAAGTCATTCTACCATCCAAGGAAATCCTACCCGCCACCAGCCAGATCCCATGCTATAAGACCTTATCAAAAACCACAGTATCGCCAAACCCGAAAACAAAAACCACAAGCAGCTCCCCAGCCAGGGCCTGCTTCAGGTTTTTGACTTCCATTTGGAGAGCAGCAGCCAGATTCCTCTGTTGCACATACCAGTGGGAGGTTGACTGTGCTACTTCCACAACATGTGGCATTCAATCACATCCGACCAATGGGTATTGGCAATCATTGCTCAGGGTTACCATCTGAACTTTCTCGCTCTGCCACCGGATTCCCCGCCTCTACAGACGTGGAGAACATCCGATCACTCCATTCTTCTGGATCAAGAGGTCTCCCTCCTTCTCCAGTCAAGAGCAATAGAACCCATTCCACACGCTCAGCAAGGCCTAGGGTTCTATTCCCGGTACTTCCTAATCCCCAAAAAATCGGGAGGCGTCCATCCTATTCTAGATCTACGGGCCCTCAACAAGTACCTCCAGCGAGAAAAGTTCAAGATGGTCACCTTGGGATCATTTCTACATCTTCTACAAAGAGGAGACTGGCTCTGCTCTCAGGACCTCCAGGACGCATACACCCACATTGCGATAACTCCAGCTCTTTGCAAGTACCTGAGGTTTCTAGCAGGCCCCAAGCACTATCAGTACCGAGTGCTTCCATTCGGCCTAGCATCTGCACCACGAGTCTTTACAAAATGCCTCGTAGTCGTCGCAGCCTTCCTCAGGACACAAGGTGTTCACGTCTACCCTTATATGGACGACTGGTTAATCAGGGCTCCCACTCAGCAAGCTGCTCTGTCGTCCCTCAATCTACCTTACACACTCTAATTTTGTTAGGATTTCTCGTCAATTACGACAAATCCTACTTAGTCCCATCTCAAACCTTATCGTTCATTGGGGCAGACTTGGACACCTTGCAGGCAAAGGCTTTCCTGCCTCGACAACGAGCACTGACTCTCGTGTCACTTGCTCACCAGCTGCAATCTCAACACACTGCGACTACACGCCAATTTCTCGTCCTCCTGGGACACATGGCATCCTCAGTCCATGTCACACCAATGGCCCGCTTGGCCATGAGACTCATGCACTGGACTCTGAGGTCTCAATGGACTCAAGCTATTCAGCCTCTGTCGGCCATTGTCCATGTCACCGACTCACTCCGTCTGTCCCTCGCCTGGTGGAAAAATCAGACCAATCTCCTCCAATCGTTCTCACCACTGATGCTTCCAACCTCGAGTGGGGAGCCCACGTAGCTGATCTTCAGACACAAGGCTCTTGGTCTCCAGAGGAAGCCAAACACCAAATAAATTTCCTGGAGCTTCGAGCAATAAGATATGCTCTCAGGACCTTTCAGGATCGCCTGTCAAATCAGGTCATCCTAATTCAGACGGACAAACAGGTGGCCATGAGGTACATCAACAAGCAGGGAGGCACAGGCTCCTTACTTCTGTGTCAGGAAGCTGCGCAGATATGGGCGGAAGCCCTCTCCCATTCGATGTACCTCAGGGCCACCTACTTGCCGGGAGTGGAAAATGTGCTGGCAGACAAGCTGAGTCGCGTTTTTCAACCGCACGAGTGGTCTCTCAACCCCTCGGTAGCGAACTCCATCTTCCAACAATGGGGATTTCCTCAGATAGACCTCTTTGCGTCCCCTCAGAACCACAAGGTGGACAACTACTGCTCCCTCATTCACAGCGAACACTCTCAGCCCAGAGACGCATTCTCCCTCTCATGGGCAATCGGTCTGCTTTATGCATTCCCTCCACTTCCTCTTTTCTCGAAGACTCTCGTGAAGTTACATCAGGACAAGGGAACCATGATCCTGATAGCACCTCACTGGCCACGCCAAGTGTGGTTTCCAATACTTCAGGATCTCTCCATCCGCAGGCACATTCCCTTGGGACAGGACCCACTCCTGATCACTCAAAACGACGGGTGCCTACGCCATCCCAATCTTCAAGCCTTGTCCCTGATGGCATGGATGTTGAAAGGTTAATCCTTCAGCCAGTTAACCTTTCAGATCCAGTTTCCCGTGTCTTGATTGCTTTGCGAACGCCTTCCACGAGAAAATCTTACTCTTACAAATGGAAAAGGTTCACATCATGGTGCTCTTCTCAGTCCCTTGACCCCTTTTCCTGTCCAATCCCGAAGTTTCTGGAATATCTCTGGCATCTATCAGAGTCAGGTCTTAAGACATCTTCCATTAGAATGCATGTCAGTGCGGTAGCCACCTTCCATAAAGGTATCGGGGATGTCCCTTTATCAGTACAACCCCTTGTAACACGCTTTTTGAAGGGCTTGCTCCACATCAAGCCTCTACTGCGTCCTCTGGCCCCTTCTTGGGATCTTAATCTGGTTTTGGGTAGGCTCATCAAACCACCGTTCGAGCCTCTTCACTCCTGTGACCTTTGATATCTCACATGGAAAGTGATTTTCCTTTTGGCTATCACTTCAGCTCGCAGAGTTAGTGAATTGCAGGTTCTAGTTACCTATCCGCCTTACATTAAACTTCTGCAGGACCGGGCGGTACTCCGCATTCACCCTAAATTCTTACCTAAGGTAGTCTCAGATTTTCATCTAAACCAATCCATCATACTACCTACCTTTTTTCCCAGGCCCCATGCCAACCCAGGAGAACAGGCTCTGCATACCCTTGACTGTAAACGGGCTCTAGCGTTTTATCTAGACCGTACAGCTGCCCACAGGGAAAGCACTCAATTGTTCGTCTCTTTCCACCCTAACAAGTTAGGGAAGCCTGTGGGTAAGCAGGCTCTCTCCTCCTGGTTGGCGGACTGCATATCCTTCTGCTATCAGCAAGCGGGCATTCCATTTCAAGACTGTGTTAAAGCACACTCTGTGAGGGCCATGGCGACTTCAGTAGCACACCTACGATTGGTGCCGTTTCCTGACATTTGCAGAGCTGCAACCTGGAGTTCTCTCCACATCTTTGCAGCCCACTATTGCTTGGACAAAGCCGGAAGACAAGATTCCATCTTCGGCCAGTCTGTCCTTCGTAACTTATTTACAACGTGATGTACCTACACCCTACCGCCTGCCCAGTGGGGTTCAGGATGCCCTCTCCCAAATTCCACCCAAGTTGTTGTGCCTGTTGCACGCCTTTGGGTACATATGGTGCATACTCGGACATCCTCAGCTCGGTACTCACCCATATGTGAGGACTACCATTCTGCTTGTCCTGTGAGAAAGCAAATGTTGCTTACCTGTAATAGGTGTTCTCATAGGACAGCAGGATGTTAGTCCTCACGAAACCCGCCCGCCGCCCAGTGGTGTTGGGTTCGTAACGTTTTGTTGTTTTATTTTTCGGCACTGCCTGTAGCTTTCAAATAAGACTGAAGGGGGACCCCTGCTGGCTGCAGGGTTAGTGCCATGCTGGGCATGCCCAGTAGGGGCCAGTTAAAGTTCTGGAAACTTTGACAGAAGTTTTCCGTGATTGGGCTCCATCCTGATGATGTCACCCATATATGAGGACTAACATCCTGCTGTCCTGTGAGAACACCTGTTACAGGTAAGCAACATTTGCTATATCCTTCTTTCAAATATTCAGATTGAAGAAAGTATAATCCTTCTTCTAACTCCCTTATTTATCTGAAGCATCTCCTCATTATAGAATGGTTAGAATTTAGTCCCAAACAGTCCTCATACCTCTCCTGCAGTCTTTTTTTAATATCTCAGATCTCCTTTTGAAAGCACCAGTGGACTCTCTCCTCTCCAGTGTAGCATACTTCAGTCAGTAGAAACCAACTTGTGAACAATACCTTCAACTCCTTACCTTTGGTAATGGACAGCAGTTCATTTTTCCTCTCAGATGAAACCCCCACTCTTTAGGTTCTTTCTAGATGAAAGACACCTCTTCTTCCCAATGGATTGCAAACTGATTTCCTGGTACCAAGGGCACTCAGTTTCAAAAGGAACAAAAATAGACTTTGATTCAAAAATGAGGAAAAACAAAGAAGAGACAGGAAGGGTGGAAAACTTCTGTATCTCCCAAGATAAGATAGTCAATAAGGAAAAACAACTCAAAAGTGAACTCCTCTGCATCTATCCACTGGAGGAGAGATAGAGAGGAGCAGAATCTTCTCTACCCCTTAGTCTAACCTTACACAGGAACTCTCCAAATCCTCTAAGAAGGGGTTACAAGGTTCTCACAGGGAGGGTTTCCAAAAATGGTTCAAAAAGAGTAAATAAGCCAAAAATAGATCAGGCAAAAGACTGATCCCACAAGAGTAACTCAGAAGATTCTTTTTAAAGAAATTAACAAACATAAATAACAGGAGGCAGGGACATCCTGCCTTCTGAAAAGGTTAATCCTAAATCCCACCCTAAAATGGTGGCAGAGGTTTATAAAGGCTAAGGCAACACCATCTCTATTTCCCACATGGGGGAGCAATCCCCAAACCTCTCTTCACTAAGGAGGTCATTTTCAAAAGCGATCGCACGCGAAAAGGGATCACATGCGATCATTAAATGGGGGCGGAGTCGGGGCGGCGTTGGCCACGGAAGAGGAGGAGTCGAGGTAGATGCCGCAAAGATGTAGCTGATGGCGAAAAAGCCGACAGCGATAGCACCACGGAGTTGCGATCGCTGCCGACTTTCACAGGCCTGCCCCCTGATTCGCCACCCCGCCCCCCGATATCACCGGATTTTCTAAGGTCCGTGACCTTAGAAAATCCAGGCCTAAATCTCTCTGAACCTCCCCAGCTAATTAGAGCATTCCTTCAAGGTAAAGAAACCAAGGGTTCCTTACATAATAAAAATTACCCCATGTTAACGGCATTAATGCATGTAAATATGATGTCTACTGCACATTAATGGAGATTAACGCAAACTGACCCATTAGTACCACTTAGTAAATAGAACCTTAAAGGGCCTGATTTTCTAAGACTTTTCTCTCATTCTCTGTCTGTGGGAAAAATGCTAAGGAAATTAGACCCTAACTTCACTAAATCTAGTCGGTCAAATTTTGGTCAACTGGATTGAGCAAAATTTCAGCTGAACAGCTAGCCATTTAGGGTCAACTGAAAATTCAGCTAAAAGTAAACTGCTGCTGAAAAACTGACTTCCCTATACACACTTCCAGCTTCCAGTTATTTCTCTACAGTAATTGAAGAAGATATATATGCCTTTTTTGATTTGAAAAAAGTGTTTTACACTGGAGGTTGTGTAAGCTAAACCCTGCGCATTATGGATATTGCTTTTTGAAGGATGGGACTTCTTGGAATAGAAAAGAAGAACATTCTGATTGCGTCTGTGATATGAAAAGGAAAACAGTTGTATTATACCTGTTGCATGAAGCAACAGTTGTTATTTCTGCATTGGCTGTTTGCATTGGGTCATCTACTATATCACCTGATGACCCACCTCCGACTGTTTTTGCATTTTTTTGGCTCCCCACTTTGGGAAGGTCTCCACCTTCACAGACACCATTGGGGATTGTCTTAGTTTTGCACTGCTCGTCACACCCATAGACAGAGTCTCCAGCCTCTCTGTCCATTTTCCCAACCTCTGACAAGGTTCTAACACCATGGTTCCTTGAGAAAATGCCTAGAAGAGAAACAGGGGAATCCCAAGTGCAAATTATTTCAAAGAAAAAAACTTCCCCCTGGAGTCATAGCCAGGCAATTTGGTACCTATGGCCTGGTGAAAAGTCCCCCTCCCTGCTGGCTACCAGTATCATCCCCCTTCCCCCCTCTGGCCAACACAATCATTATTCCTCGCTCTGTCAACCTCTACTGACCACCTCCATCAATATTCCCCTCTCTATCCCTCCTTCCCCAGTTGAGTTAATATATCCTTTTATCTTTTTTCTCTCAGAGGCAGTAGCCCCTGCTGCCCTGCTCTCTCATTCCCTGGCAGCTGCAAGCTTCCTGGCATAAATCATACTTCTCTTCTCTCATTTTCAACTGTGGTGGCAAGGCCTTCTCTGCAATGGCGAGGCTCTCTCTTCCGTGGTGGCAGTGCTCTCTCTGCAGCAGGCGCCTTTATCTGGTAATGGCTGGGCCCTCTCTTCAGCCTCTTTGGCAGCAGAGCCCTCTCATTAGTGGCGGGGCCCTCTTTTCAGGAGCGACACGACTACAGGCACAGCTCCTTCTTTCAGTGGCCTACCTTTGGCTGCATGCTGCATGTGGTTCCCACTTACAACAGGTGCAATGCCTGCTGCAAGCATCGCAGTGGCGTCCTGAGAGGGAGAAGGAAGAATTTCACAAGGTATGGAGGATGCGGAGGATCATGGGCTGTGGCAGCACTATATGAAGGTAGTAAGCATGGCAGTGGCATTTCTTCTGGATTTCTGGCCCCCACACTGCAGCTAGTGTCCTTTCAACAGTGGCACCAATGGCTATAGCCATATTGACAATAAGCTAGCTACAGCACTGCTGTCCCCTATATTTCACAACTGTCTCGGGTACACTTACCAGACTGTAGGAAAAATGAGCCTTGTGCTATTTCTCTTCTACCCACATCTGCCTGAAATACTCTAATAATCCTCTTCTGGTCCCCTCAGGCATCTGGTCTGAATCCAGGCTCCTCTTGAGCCATTACCACTTGTCTGTGTGTTCTCCAGTTTTATTCTCCAGTCTTTCTTTATTACTCACATCCACTGAGTGGTTACTGTCAATCCCACCTCTTCCATTATATGTAAAGCTCCCATGACACCGGTCATTCGCAGTAAGAACATAAGAACATAAGAACATAAGAAAATGCCATACTGGGTCAGACCAAGGGTCCATCAAGCCCAGCATCCTGTTTCCAACAGTGGCCAATCCAGGCCATAAGAACCTGGCAAGTACCCAAAAACTAAGTCTATTCCATGTAACCATTGCTAATGGCAGTGGCTATTCTCTAAGTGAACTTAATAGCAGGTAATGGACTTCTCCTCCAAGAACTTATCCAATCCTTTTTTAAACACAGCTATACTAACTGCACGAACCACATTCTCTGGCAACAAATTCCAGAGTTTAATTGTGCGTTGAGTAAAAAAGAACTTTCTCCGATTAGTTTTAAATGTGCCCCATGCTAACTTCATGGAGTGTCCCCTAGTCCTTCTACTATCCGAAAGAGTAAATAACCGATTCACATCTACCCGTTCTAGACCTCTCATGATTTTAAACACCTCTATCATATCCCCCCTCAGTCGTCTCTTCTCCAAGCTGAAAAGTCCTAACCTCTTTAGTCTTTCCTCATAGGGGAGTTGTTCCATTCCCCTTATCATTTTGGTAGCCCTTCTCTGTACCTTCTCCATCGCAATTATATCTTTTTTGAGATGCGGCGACCAGAATTGTACACAGTATTCAAGGTGCGGTCTCACCATGGAGCGATACAGAGGCATTATGACATTTTCCGTTTTATTCATCATTCCTTTTCTAATAATTCCCAACATTCTGTTTGCTTTTTTGACTGCCGCAGCACACTGAACTGACGATTTCAATGTGTTATCCACTATGACACCTAGATCTCTTTCTTGGGTTGTAGCACCTAATATGGAACCCAACATCGTGTAATTATAGCATGGGTTATTTTTCCCTATATGCATCACCTTGCACTTATCCACATTAAATTTCATCTGCCATTTGGATGCCCAATTTTCCAGTCTCACAAGGTCTTCCTGCAATTTATCACAATCTGCTTGTGATTTAACTACTCTGCACAATTTTGTGTCATCTGCAAATTTGATTATCTCACTCGTCGTATTTCTTTCCAGATCATTTATAAATATATTGAACAGTAAGGGTCCCAATACAGATCCCTGAGGCACTCCACTGTCCACTCCCTTCCACTGAGAAAATTGCCCATTTAATCCTACTCTCTGTTTCCTGTCTTTTAGCCAGTTTGCAATCCACGAAAGGACATCGCCACCTATCCCATGACTTTTTACTTTTCCTAGAAGCCTCTCATGAGGAACTTTGTCAAACGCCTTCTGAAAATCCAAGTATACTATATCTACCGGTTCACCTTTATCCACATGTTTATTAACTCCTTCAAAAAAGTGAAGCAGATTTGTGAGGCAAGACTTGCCCTGGGTAAAGCCATGCTGACTTTGTTCCATTAAACCATGTCTTTCTATATGTTCTGTGATTTTGATGTTTAGAACACTGCTGCAGGTTCTCTCTCTTCTCCCTCTGGCTGTGTATTCTCAGTAATCACAGTTGAAAAGCAGGTACAGTTTCTGTCCTTCCTGTTTGGCTCAGTATTTCAGGGAAGAACCACACTCAATAGTCATAGTTCAAAGACAGCTGCAGTCCAAACCTGGTGTTTTTCCAGACAGTTTCTGTATGGCCCCATTCCTCACACTCAGCACTAGTCAGTTATTCTGAGCCTGGTCATCTCCATTATGCTGGGGCTCCCCTCAAGCCTCTGCCTTTTCCTTCTCTCTCTGACATTGTTGTACTTCCTCACCTGTGCTTCTCCAAATAAGGTCAGAGTCTCCACTCACCCATCTCTCAGTGACTCTGCCCCCAGGATTCCATTCTCTTCTTAGAATTCTGGGAGTTGTAGTACTCAGTTCTAAATCGTGTCCTACAAGTCTTTTGCCTCTTGTTATACCATCTTCTATCTTAGGGATAGTTGCCTCTCCCACTTTAGGGAAGACCATCAAATGTATACCGAGCCAATCTCTGGGGTGGACAAAAGCGCTGCCAGCAACACCCAGCATAAAGCGACAAAGAGGGCCACACTGGTCCCCATCCCACCGTGGCACAAAGAGAGGCTGGCAGAGCCACAACAGATCCCATCTTGCTGTGGCCCAAAGAGAGAAGGAGGTACTGAGAGTGCATGGTGTGAGAGAGAGAGCCTGGTTTTGAGGCTGTGTGAGAGCCTGTGTGCATGTGTGTTTGTTAGAGCCTGGATATGTGTATGATAGAGGGAATGCATCACTAGAAGGCCAACTTTTTTACTACCTAGTTGGGCTGCCGGCATGTTTTTATGCCACTATGTTTTAGGCTGCATAATTGGAAGAAAATTAATGTTTTGATGCACACATTTATGCTCTGTAATAAATACAGACAATAATTCAACATTTTGTCTATTTATTTCAAAGTTTTGGAGGTACAGTATGAGAAAGTCACCCTGCCATGGCTAACACCCTAGAACTGCTGCCGGCACAGAACTATGCAACTGTGTGTTAGGCCCTATAATTGAAAGAAAACTTAAGAATTACTTTAATACAAATACAATTAGCTTTCTTTCACATTTTAAAAGTGTTTTTACAGGTATTTGATGACATTTTTCATATCAAAATACAGATTCACTAGAACTGCAGCAGGCACATTTTTATGCAATTGAGAAGCATAAAGGCTCACACAATCTGTGTACATGATCACAGCAGGTTGAAATGCTGTGAATTTATGTTCTTATGTTCTTATGTTCATCATTTATGACACTCAGTATTGTACAGATCCACAAGGTATTTCAAGTTGGGCCTAAATGTACAGTATGATATACAGTATATATATACCTGCCTTTAATCTCTCTACTGTATAAACTACTCTCTACTGTACACACTGCCCTTGGAAAATGAACCCAGGACCTTGCATGTCATTATTAATAATAAGAGTACATGATGGCCTTTGATTTCTGAAAAGTTTACCCCACGCATACCCCCTCAAAATGTCATATACCCTAGAACAGCCAGCAACATGTTTTTGAGCCAGTGAATGTTTCTCTCTTTATGCTCATCCTGATTCATCTGTGAGGTGCTTTGACTATTATCTACACTCTTTCTATTTCTGGCTCTACTTACCTGGCTTAGAAGCCATGAACTGCAAAAACTGGCACCTGTCTTTCGTCGGGTAGAATTGTACATATACTGTGATGTGTGGGCCAGCTTTGTAGCTGTTGTGAAACTCACTGTCTAGGAATTCAAAGTAGAGAGTGAATTCCCAGGACATGTGTTTTGTTGATAAAACAAATAAAGGGGAATAATAAAATATTCTTGGCAAGTTAAGACATGCTATAGATGATACAACTTTGCAGCAGGTGGGGGCAAGAAGTGGGGGTGGAGGGAATTGTGCTGATTTGGGAAATCACTAATGCAGATAAGAACATAAGAACATAAGAAAATGCCATACTGGGTCAGACCAAGGGTCCATTAAGCCCAACATTCTGTTTCCAACAGTGGCCAATCCAGAAGTCAAATCACTGTCAGAGTGCAGATAGAAGTCAAAAAACCTCACAAGACAAATCAGGATGAGCCGAAAGAAACATTCACCGGCACGAAAACATGCTGGCAGTTGTTCTAGGGTGTACAACATTTTGAGCAAAAATTGAAGTGGGTCGGGATGGGGTAAAAGTTTTAGAAATCAAAGGTCTTTATAAATGATAAGAAGCCACAGAATTTCAACCTGCCGCGATCATGTACACTAATTGTACAAGCCTTTAAAATTTGCACCGGCACAAAAACGTGACAGTGGTTGTTCTAGTGTTAGAGCCTAGATGTTTGTATGACAGAGGGAGTGTGTGAGAGAATGAACGTGCATGTGTGTGTGTGTTTGTGTATGTGTGTAAGAGTGAGCCAGTTTGCATGTGTAAGGGAGTGTATGAAAGAATGAACATGCGTAAGTTTGTGTGTGTGTGAGAGAAAGTGCCATTTGCCCTATAGCAGGCCTTGGATGTATATACCATCGCACCTGAATGTACAAATAAATTGTAGGCTACATTATAATAATGGTGTGATGATATTTGTTTTCAAAACTGTAAACTGTTTTAAAGTAAAAAGATGGGAGGATGAGAAACCTGAGGGAAACAAACAGCAAAATGTCCACGTACAGGAAACCTATATTTGGTAAAGGATGAGGAAACCTATTAAGTCCCTTTTTGTTTCTTTCAAAATGTTTGATCATTTTGATTTTGAATGTCTGACATTCCTAGGTGGTTTTGAGGTTCCCTTTTAGCATCCCAATTGTAAAGTCATTCATGCAGTGGTCTGACCTGGAAAATGTCAGGAGTGTCAGCTGATGTCTGTTCTTGTTGATTAATAGAGGAGCATGAATGTGGACTTTTTATGTTGAATATCTTTCTCATGTGGGTAGCCATAGTAACTTTTGCTGCTATGGTTTCAAACCGGTGCGATATGTATACTATACAGGAACATCGGTATATAAAAGTTAAAAATAAATAAATAAATAAAAATGGTTTACAACATGGCATTTTGAAGGTTTTCGTGCCATTTTCTTCTTTTTGAATTTCTATTTGAAGTTTGCATCCTAGTGGTTGCTGGAAAGCTATAATAGGATGAGTGGGGAATATTTTGTTCAAATGATTCATCTTCCAGTAGTAATGGCTCTTAATATTTTATGATTTTTCTTAATTTTTCTAGCTCTGGGTTTTATGTTATTACAAGAGGTGACCACTCTGTGCTTTTCCTCACCTAGTATTGCAGGTGATTTTTCCTGGCTGTTTTAAGGGCAGTTTTCTTGGAGATGATTTTAAGGTCATATTCATTTAGTACTGTGAGGTGTTTATCCCTGTCTTTTTGATACGAGCATATACAGAAGAATTATGCAGCTTGTCTGGGCATAATGGACCTTTTTGTCTGCAAAAGTTGGCAAATGGAGATATGAAGGTATCTGCATCTATCAGCTGATATTCTATGCACATATATTTGTAAATATCCATCATTGATTGAGACTGCAGTAACCAAAAATGTAACTTTACATAGAGTGATCTATTTTGAAACTGATTGATGTATTTAAAGAGTTGTAAAATTGTTTACAATTCTTGTTTCTCGCAGTCCAAATCATAAAAATGTCATCAATATACTGCTAAGATCTGAAAAATCTGGTGTGGCATCCATTCAGGAATGTCTCTTCTACTTATAATATAAAACATTTGGCATCCTGTTGCCCCATCTGTAACTAGATGTCATTATTGAAAATTGTGCATCTGGATGAATTAAATTCTGCTATATACTGATGATCTGATATTTTTAGAAATTGCAACATACAGCCATGCTATCTGAATTGAGAATGTTGCTATATAATGATTCTGCATTCATTGGGCCCGGGAGAGTGTCAGGTGATTATAATTATATATATCTATATCTATCTATCTATATATATATATAGATAGATAGATATATAGATATAGATATACATACGCACACACACACACACACACACATATAGTGCAACAAGCAATCTGAAATTACCTCAAATAGAATCTATTGATTTTCTCTCTGGCCTTATTTTCTTTGACCAGTATTTTTCTAGGCAGTTCTCTCCTGCAGTAAGTAATGGCAGATCAGCAGTTTGATCCTCAGACTGGACATGCAGTCCAATCGGAGCTGAAAGCTTTTCAGATTCCCCTGGGTGCATTCTGAGCACCATTACAAACTTCTCTCATAACACAGACATTTAATTTAAAATTCTTTAGCCCACTGTCCTCTGCTGAATCCATTTGTGTTCTGTGTTCTAACATTTTGACTATGACATGAGTTTCTGATTGAAAATCACTCATTTTGAATGAATATTCCCACTAGGGAATATGCTTCCCCAAACATTTTCTCTCTTAAGATACTGTAAATACTACAAGTTATGCAGAATGATGATTAGAGAAGGGGACATGCATACCTCTATGAGTACTTGAAAAGGCTATGTGGGATACATGAAGGATGACCTCCCCAGCAAGTTCTTTCCTGTTCCCTCTTTCCTTTTGCCAAACTGCCACTATGGGCCTTTCTTCTTGTGGCAGGAGCCGGTGATGGGTGCCACTGAGATAATGGCGGGAGCAAATTATCAATTGTGAGGAAGCATAGGCAAGACTAAGCCTACACATGTGTGCCACGAGAGGGTGGGGACAGGGAGCAAAGTCCAATCACTGGCTCATTTCCCATTTTCACGTTCTTACAACTGATCATTGCTGATGCCACAGTGGGGCCAAGACCGGCTCCTGCTGAAGGAAGAAAAAGCTCATGGAGGCAGTGATAATTTGGAGAGGAGGGTTCCAGGCTACAGTAAGTGCACTGAGAGGATGAGTGAAGCTGGAAAGGGGTCTAGGGGAGGAGATAAGATGGGGAATCACTGGAGGACGATGAGTGAGGCTAGAAGAGGGGGCAATAGGAAAGGAAGAATGAGGTTGGGAAGGCACTGGGGAGAATGTGTGATGCTGGGAGGAGAGCACTGGGGAAGCATGGCATTGGACAGCAGAAAGAGGTAGAAGAGTGAGATGAGAGAGAATATTGGCAAGAGAGGTGGAAGAGGGAAGAAGGATATATAAGGAAAGGTAACATGGAAAAAAAAAAGATTCAGAAGATAAGAGAAGAGGAAAAATAGCTAACTCTTATGAAGGGAAAATGCAAAACCTCTCAGACAATGAATGTTCAAAAAATTATTTTTGATAGTTTTTGTAATATGTAAGGCTGTGTGTTCAACATAGCCATACAGATGTAAGAATGGCACTAAATGAAGAGGTCAAAATAATTGGCTTGTGGAAAGAGGATAACCAATGGGACACTGTGATACCAGGGAAAAAAAAATATTGCAATGATAAGATGGTTCAAACTGGTGGAGGGGTGGCACTATATGTTAAAGAGAGCATAGATTCAAACAGGATAAACGTTCTGCAGAAAACAAAATGCACTGTAGAATCTTATGGATGGAAATTCCATGTGAGAAGGGGACTACAATAGCAGTGTGGGTGTACTACCATCCACCAGGCTAGAATGACCAGACAGATGAAGAAATGCTAATAGAAATTAGGGAAGCTAACAAAATTAGCAACACAGTAATAATATTATTTCAATTACCTCAGTATTGACTGGGGTCTCACATCAGGACATACTAAGTAGGTAAAGAGGATAACTTTCAATACTGCTTGCACGTGCCCATATACACATGTATATGGGTACACACAAAGTTGCTTCAGTATTTTATAACCTGCATGGAAAGGATATGCACAAGTTATAAAATACAAGTACATTTGAACATACAACTGCTCACATATGTAAAAACCACAAATTGTGCAAGTTTGAACTTATCCACATAAATGTGAATTTATCTGGCTAAGTAGTGGCACATAGCTGGATAAGTCTGAAAAGTGCTACTTAGACACATAGCACTTTTCAGACTTATCCGGCTATATAGATCTGCTGCTGCTCAGCAGGATAAATTGAAATATAAATGGATAAGTGCTGCAACTTATCTGAATAAGTTGAAATTTGTCCATCTAAATAGCAGAAAAGGTGCTATTTAGCCGAATAAGTTGGAAATTAACCAGATAACTGTGCGCAAATCATATACCCATGTATTTGTACTTCCAGTTTTAAAAAGATAAGTCTGTAGATTTTTTTTAACATGTTTTTATGAGAGGACAGAACAATACAAAAAACCACCAATAAGCGACTTGCCCCATCATTCTTCAAAATGCGTTATGGTGTTAACGTTCGCGATAACGTGTTTAACGCACTCGTTAATGCCATAACACATGCAAAAAGTATGGTAACGCAAATGCAAATTTTTGAGGGTGGAGTTTGGGTGGGATTTAGTTAAATTAGGGGCAATATCGCACCATGCAATAGCATAACGCATGCTATCGCACAGTTTTAATGCCAGAAATAACTACACTTTTTTTCCTGGCGTTAGGCTGTGCGATGTGCCCGAAATGCCATCACGCAATTTGCAATACATTTTTGGAATTGCATTTTGGCCATTTCTGGGCTTGGGGAGAGAGAAAGAGAGAGAGCCTCTGGGGAGGGCCTCACTGTGTGCACTTATTTATATCTCTATAGGAGGGCCACCTAATAGGTCGAGGTGAGGTATTGCTGGTGGTTTAGGGGCCAGTTTCACATGTAGAGTGAGACGTTCGAACAGCACAGTACACCTTGGTGAAGATTTGATGTCATTTGAAGTGAGGAAAGTCTCAAAAAGATGAAATTCTGTACTATGTTATCTCACCCTAGCTTGATGGTACCCTGTTAGAGTCCATCAACCTAGGACGAGAGAATATAGTAGAAATTTCATCTTTTTGAGAATTTCCTCACTCCAAATGACGTCACATCCTCACCAAGGTGTAATGTGCTGTTCGTACATCTCACTCTACATGCGAAATTGGCCCCTAAACCCTAACCACCACCAACACTTCACCTCAACCTATTAGGTGGCCCTCCTATAGAGATATAAATAGGTGCACACAGTGAGGCCCTCCCCAGGCGCTCTTTCTCTCTCAGGTTGTGAAAAATAGGGATTATCGCCCGGTGTGGTAAGTTTACCACACCGGGCGATAATACAGATGTGAAGTGGTAAGTTACCACATGGTGTGGTAACTCAAAAATTTCCATAAACACGCCCCTTTTCCTTATCACGGGCATTATCAATGCGCTAGTAATGCTTTTTGATGACTCTAGGGGACGGTTACAATACGAACATAAAGGAAAAGCTCATACAAATATTGACAAGTCCAAGAGCCACCATAAGGGCCTGTGAGCAAATACAAGAGTAATGGCAACATGAAGGTATTTACTAAGAGGATCCTCCTTTCTTTTATCAACAATTTGCTTTAATTCCTCATTCATACAACCCCATTCATACTCATACATTCGAAATATTAAACAGATGATGAAATATTATTAGTCACAGCGTTAAAATAAAATAAAATAAAATAATGAATCAAGGACTTTTACATCATACGTAGAACTTTGGACCAGAGAAAAAAATAGTTCCGCTGCTTTAACAATGCAGCTGGACGCCCACTAAAATTATTCGGATAATAGCATTCAATAGAGGCGTGGTTTCTCATTTCTGCTTTCCAAATGTCTAAATTGGGCAAGGTGTCAGCATTCCAGCTGGATAAATAACTTTCTTGGCAAGAGTCAGAACTATGCTTATCATTTTGGGTCCGCCTATCGGTAACTTTGGGATATCATCAAAACAACAAAAATATAACATCTTGCCTGATCATATAAGGTTGACCCGTAGCAACCAATGAAGATAATCTATAACACCTTTCCAAAAAACACTATATTTAGGGCAACTGGTTAACATATGGCACAGGTCACCTGGAGCAGCACTCTATAAACTGTCCAATACAAAACAAACCCTTTGCTTTCCAGTCTTGAAACACTTTATAATCTCTACCGCTAGAAAAGTCCGGGTTGCCTAATAGGCTCAAAAAGAGAGAAATAAAAGGAGATCACTTATTCAATAGCCTCCACCACTTCCAGGCTTTATGAAGCGTTTTAAACCAGAACCTCCAACAGTGAGGTTCTAGTTTTAGCTGCTGAGAGCAACATAACATATTGATAGGTTCCCAAGGGGATGTCAACTCAAACAAAAGATGATCCGGGTCAGACTTGTCATGCAAGGAAACCCAGTCCTGTATGTACTGTAGTAATGCTGCAACATTATAACTCCGGAGGTCTGGGAGAGCCTGCCAACCTGATCGTTTAATAAGACATAAAACTTTGCAGGCAATACGAGCAGGTTTCTCCTTTCATATAAAAGTAAGGGCATAAGATCGAAAAGACGTGATTTTCTTTACTTTAACCTATATAAGGAGCATCTGAAGAACATACTGGATTTTAGGCAACATTACCATTTTAACCACAGCGCATCTATCAAGAAAAGATAATGGGTAGTCCGCCCATTTATTTAAAAGTTGCTTACAATCAGATAATTCTCTAAGTATATTACGTTGATATAACTCGGGTGCTATGCAAGTGAAATGGATACCCAAGTATTTCAAGCCTTCCAAATTCCACATTAAAGGAAAATGAGCTTGCTAGGTTATTGGCAAAGACAAGAAAGTGGAAATGCTTCAGCTTTTCCATAATTCATTTTCAAAACTGAAAAGACCCGAAATTTTGGAGAGTTGTAATGATGAAGGACACACTATGCTCAGGATTGCCCACATGTCATCTGCAAACAAGCTAAGCCTCAACTCTTGTCTACCAATCTGAATACTTCTGAATTCTCCCATCTCTCATTAAAAAAAAAAATGACCAATGGTTCAAGAGTCAGCACATAAAGCAGGGGAGATAGAGGATATCCTTGTCGCGTGCCATATAGGATAGGAAAAGAACAGGTCAAAGATCCATTAACTAAAATTTGGGCCGCTGGATCTACATAAAGTAAACAGACCCAAGAAATAAAACTACAGGAAAATCCAAACTGTTACAGAACATACCATAGATAAGGCCAACCCATCCAATCAAAGGCTTTCTCCGAGTCTAAACTCAGAAGAAATCCGTCAGGATTAGCAGCAGGGGCACTGAATAGCTACCAAAGCTTTCAAAATATTTGCAGCAGAGGTATGGGCTTTAATAAAACCAGATAGGACAAACCACACCAGCAATCGGATTACACTATTCAGATGTTCCCTAAGGATAGCCACAAGCAATTTGATATCCTGATTAAGTTGTGATATGGGGTGGTACAAATCAGGCAATATTGGAGCTTTTCCTGGTTTAGGAAGCAAAATGATCGTGGCTAAATTATGGCCTACTGTGAAGGCCCCTTGATCACGGGCAGCTAAAAACATGTCACGCAAGTGAGCTGCAACATTATTCAGTAATTTATACATTTCTGATCCAAAACCATCTGGCCCAGGTGCCTTGCCCAGCGGGGTGATTGGATAGCTTTTTGAATCTCCACAATTTGTAAAGGGGATTTGTAAAGTTTTTGATCTACAGACAATTTAGGTAATTGAATGGATTCAAAAAAGTTTGTGTATTCAAATTTGCAGACCCTCCCATGTTATAGTGTTGCCGTCCTGGCCGCGAGCACCGTGACCAGGCCCTTACCTCCTTGTTCCCGGACCTGCTTCCGCCTCCGGAGCCCTGGCTTGCGGCCTGTTTGACAGCGTCCCCGCTGGGGCTGTGCCGCCGCGAAGGTGCCTGAGGACGCCCTGCTCCTAGGCGCGCGCGCGCACCACTTGGGCACCTTTCTAGCCCGTTTCCCGCCAGTGGTGACTCCGCCCAGTTCCTGACGTCAGACGCCGCGGCCTTGATAAGTTGGCTGCGGCCATCCAGTCCTTGCCTTGCAACGGGTTAGCCTCCCGGTTTCCTGTTGTGCTGTGCCCCGGAGTGACTCGCTTGGCTTCGTCGCTCCATTCCTGCCTGCCTGCTACAGTACCTGCTTGGTTCCTGCTTGTCTGCTACAGCACCTGCTTGGTTCCGGTTACCTGCTACAGTACCAGCTTGGTTCCTGCTCGCCAGCCTCAGAGCCTGCTTGGCCCCTGCTCGTCAGCTACAGTGCCAGCTTGGTTCCTGCTTGTCACCTACTGTTCCTGCCTAGTTCCAGTACCCGAGTCTTGCTACAGTTCCTGTCTGGTTCCAGTACCAAGTCTTGCTGCAGTCCCTGTCTGGTTCCAGTATCCGAGTCTTGCTACAGTTCCTGTCTAGTTCCAGAACCAAGTCTTGCTGCAGTCCCTGTCTGGTTCAGTACCCGAGTCTTGCTACAGCTCTTGCTTGGTTCCAGTACCCGAGTCTTGCTACAGTTCCTGCCTGGTTCCAGTACCTGAGTCCTGCTACAGTTCCTGCCTGGTTCCAGTACCCGAGTTTTGCTACAGTTCCTGCCTGGTTCCAGAACCCGTACACAGTTACAGTATTACTACTGTCCTAGTCTGGTTCCAGTTACCTGTCCTGATCCACGACCCACCTAAGTCCCAGCGGCCAGGCCCCTACGGGCTCCTCCCGGGGGGGCTTCGGCTTCCAAGGATGAAGCCACCTAAGTCCCAGCGGCTGGGCTCCTACGGGCTCCTCCTGGGGGAGTACCAGCTTCCAGGGTGAAGAGCATCTATGTCCCGCCTGAACATCTGCCTCCCGTCCTGCTATTCATTAGAGACATTGACCATCTATTCCCAGTCTCCAGCAGGTCGGCCCAAGGGTCCACTAAACTGAGACTCCCACAACAGATTGCAAGGCTATGGTCTCGGCGGATGCTCCCGCTCCCTCGGATCTGCCCGGGATGGCCCGGCAGATGCTACAGCACCAGAGCTGCATTGATACTTTGGCAGCCACAGTGGAATGGCTATCCTCGCGCCTGAAGTCCTTGCCTCCCGCTGGCAGGGCCCCTGAGGGTCACGCCTCTTCGGTGACTCAGTTACCGGCACCCTCCCACTACGCTGGTGATTTAAGGATCTGCCGCGGCTTCCTGAACCAATGTTTTGTACGGTTCTCCCTGTTGCCTCGGCAGTTTCCCTCAGATGCGGTGAAAGTGGCATATATCTTGTCCCTGCTCGATGGGAAAGCCTTGATATGGGCTTCTCCCCTTTGGGAAAACAATGATTCTTCACTAACGGATTTACAACTGTTCATCACGAACTTTCGCCAGGCCTTTGATGAGCCCGCCCGAGTAGCCACTGCTACGTCTGATCTGCTGCAACTTCGTCAGGGGACTTGCTCCTTGGCAGATTACGCAATGGAGTTTTGGACTTTAGCCCAGGAAGTAGGTTGGCAAGATGGTAGTCTTAAGGCCATCTTCCTGGAAGGCATCTCCGGACACATTAAGGATGAGATTGCGGCTCGAGACCAGCCGGAGGACCTCAACGCCTTAATTGAGATGGCTGCTCGCATCGACCGCCGCTTACAGCAACGGGTCAAGGAGCAGCGCTCCTCTCGCCACAGTCCGGCTCGTGGGCCGAGACCTGCGCCCTCTCCTAAGAGTTCCCGTCCAGACGCGCCCACCTGCGAACCCATGCAGCTGGGATGGGACCCGGTTTCTGCTGAAGAAAGGCAACGTTGCTGTTCGTTGAAGTTGTGTTTATATTGTGGCCATAGGGGTCACTTCATGGCACGCTGCCAGAAGCATGCGGAAAAACGCCAGAGCCTGAGAGGATGGGAAGAGCTCCTCTTAGGCTGTGCGACAGCTCCTCAATTTACTGTTCCTGTTATCCTGGAATATCCCGGAGGCACCGGCCGTCCAGTACTCCTACTATGTGACAGGGGCCTGCCAATGGCACGGATACCCCATCACATGGTAAGGGCAAAGGGCCATCGGCGCCATTTTGATTAGTGGCAGTTGACGGCCCAAGAGCGGGAGATCGCTCCCGGACCCCCACAGGACCACCAGGTACTTGTAAAACGTTTTTGGGGGGTCGGGAGGGTGGGGGAAGCTAAGGGATCTGTTTTAAAGGGTCGGGGTGGGTTTTTTGTTTATCGGCTTGGGTGCAGCCGATAAAAAAAAAAAATGATCGGACTGCATGAAAAAAATTTCACGATGTGAATCGGAACCGGAATCGGAACCAATTCCGGTTCCGATTCACATCTCTACTGCACAGATCCCAGAGAGAGGCATTGCAGAGGGCCCAAACACCACTACTGCATAAGGACCAGAGGGAGGTGCTGCAGATGGCAAAGATACTGGGAAATTTATAAAATCCGTAAGGAAAAGTTCTGGTGGAACAGAAGAGTGACAGGATCTGAAGGAGAAGCACATTCAGGCTGCTCCAGGTCTCTCTCAGCCAGGCCCTGCTAAGACTACCAGTTATGTAGGAAAATTATACAGGTAAGGAGGCCAGCAAGCAGCCTGGCTGGTGGTAACAGGAAGAGATGCCACATCGATAATAGTTCAAGACCTCCAGCAGAGCAGCATAAAGAGAAGGCAACTTGGGATGAAGTTGAACAGTTTCAGGCTAAATTACAGGAAATTCTTCAACACCACTAGGTGGATGCAGGTGGTAGCAGAATAGAAGAGGGTCAATGAGGAAGCCTTCAGTGTCTGGGCAATAAGATATGAGGAGCTCTCAGGTCTTGTGGATACCCAGCAGAAGCACAGAGAGATGGCTGAACAAGAAGTTAGCTGGGTACAGTTGGCACTAGAGCAGGAAATAGCCATTGAGTCCAGCTCCTGAGGGTGGAGGAGCAAACCCTATTCCTGGAAGGCCAGAATTTAAAGTTGCAAGAAGAAAGGCAGCTAATAGAGACATCGATGAAAAAGTGTCCTTTACAGCTGTCCTTTAAGCAGGAGGGACTGCAGGCTAAGGTAGCCAGAGCAGAAGAAGAGTCTATACAGAAACAAGAGGCTCTCAAAGTAGTGCAAGAACTATAAACCCAAGTGGTGGATTTATAGAAGGAACTGGAAGCAGAAAAACAGTTGCGCTCAGGAAGGGCCTGGAAGTGGTGGCATTAAAATTAAAGAGCTGCCAGCAGACCAGAGAGGATCATGGGGAACTCAAGGACCAGACTTCCGTGCTGGCCTCCCAGCTTGGGAACTCTCTGGCTGAAGCGGAGGATGCCTGAGCGGCCAGTGAGCAGCTGAGGAAGGAGCTGCCGGCTGCCGTGCGGACTCAGCATGTGCCACTGTGGCAGTGCACTGAGCTAAGGAAATTATATGAGATCACAGTCACTGGCCTGGAGGCACATTTGTTAGATGCAACCAGGAAACAGGTCAACAGCCAGCTGGAAAAGGAGCAGCTCTTACAGAGCACAGACCACATTCAAGCAACCTACATCCCACCAGAGTTGCATGAAAAGGAACCTGGTACAGTTGCAGAGGCAGCTGGAGGAACTCATACGGAGCCATGGCCAGGGGCAAGCCAAGACAGAGGAGCTGGATGTCGCCAATGCTGAGCTTCAAGCCCACGTGCAGGAGGTGGCCCTCAGTGAGAACAATGCCCAAGAGAACGAAGACTAGCGGACTTGCAGCGCTGGAGCAGCACAGAGTATATGAGTGTGCAAGAGCATAGGGAGAAAGTAGCAGTTCTGGAAAGCACCATGCAGGTACTGCAGAAACAGGTGGTGCAGACACAGGCCAGAAATGAGTGTGATCAGGGGAAGACTGCAGCCCTGCGTGCAGCCATCAAAGCACAGAACCCAGAGCCTCAAAATGAGATCATCAGAAGGCAAGAAAGTTTAAAAAATGCTACAGAGTCTCATCAAAAGGAAGTTAATGATCTGCAAATTAGGGTGGAAAAGATTTCTAGAGAGAAGGAATCTCTGACAAATAAACTTGAGTTTGCCAAGAAGGAGAATACAGTGGTGAGAGAACTTTGTAAGTCAAAGCTGAAGTCAGAACAGCGAAAGGTAATGGAAAGTTTAAAAAGCAGCAAAGATGCTGAAAGATTGATGCTCTGGAGAGTCCGCATTTAGACACCAGGGAAGTTAAAGAGAAAGCCTTGGAAGCTTTAAGATCCAAGCTGGAACGTGCAAAAGAACAGCAGCTAATAGAAATGAAAAATGTTTTGAGGAGACTGCAGCTGGCTGGAATTAAGATAAAGGAACCAGAGGCATTGCAAGTAAAATGCAAGGAATAAACGAGTAGTATAGACCATTTTACACCTCAGATGAAAGCAGCTGAAGGAAAACCGTCACCTATTACAGGAAGCCAATTGGGAAGGGTAGTGATGGATTTAGGATTTTGCCGCCCCTAGGCACTGATGATGCTGTTTCCCCTCTCCCCTTTCAGTAAGGTTGGACAATGAGGAGTATGTCTAATCCCAGCCCCAGAGTTTCCTATTGCAGCTCAGAGGTAGATTCTGTGACAAATGTTAAAATTCTGAAGAACACTGACAAACAGTTCTATCTTTTATATTAACATTATAAGCCTTATGAGCAAGAGGACCAGGAATGGGGAGAGGAAGGAAGGAGAAATGAAATGGGGAGAGGAGAAGGAGAGAGGACAGGAGATTGAGGAAGATCAGGGTGAGGGGAGGTGTGGAGAGATCGGGAATCTGGGATAGGAGAAGAGGAGGAAGAGCGAGGGAAGTTCTGGGATTGAGGAAGGGGAATAGGGAGTAGGAGGGGTTGGAGTGGATTCCAAGATCTGGGGAGAAGAAAGAATGGTTGGAAGGATCATAGGTTTCTGGAGCTGAGGGACAGAATCCAAGTTCAAAGGCAAGAAGATGTGAATTGCCGTGAGGATGAGGAGGCATCCCTGCCATGCTCTGGACCGGCTCTCCCTTGCACCCCCTCTCCAAATTTATATCCAATCTGGTATAACACATACACAGTAAATTGCTTTTCTCTTACACTTCCTCCTTTCCCATTCCCTTCTTACACACAGATATGCCTCTTTGCTCTATCTGATGCAAGCTCATCTCTTCTCTTCTGTTCCCTGCACACTACCTGGAAGGGAAGGGGTTGGATCAAGATGCAAAGGGCTGTTCATTCTGAGTGAGATTCAGCACAGCTGGAAGACAGCAACATCTTCAGCTAGTCTGCTGCCCCCCAAGATTTTTGCCACCCTAGGCACAGGCCTAGTGTGCCTATTGATGAATCTAGGCCTGGTGAAGGAAACTTGGATATTTGGACACTGAAAGAGAAACTTGAAGCAGCAGAGATGCCAATAAAGAGAATGGTAATGGAAAAGGTTTCTCAGAGAAGCCAGCCATCTGAAGTAGCCAGAGTACTACAAGAACAGGATAAGAAGCGTGCTAGTCTTGAGAGTAATATGTATGCTGAGAGTCAGTTTCACGATTCTTTGGCAAAAGAGCTCCAGGTTTGGAAAGAGAATTAGGAGCTAAGTGCCTCCAAGAAAGAAAGACAAGCAGAGTTATAAAAAAAGGGCAGAAAAAGCAAGGACTGCTAGAAAAACAAATACAGAAGAACCTTAGTCAGAAGGAGGTAGCACAGAGTTTGCATAAAAAAGTTGTGAGACAAGTGGAAGAGAAACATAAGAACATAAGAAATTGCCATGCTGGGTCAGACCAAGGGTCCATCAAGCCCAGCATTCTTTTTCCAACAGAGGCCAAACCAGGCCACAAGAACCTGGCAATTACCCAAACACTAAGAAGATCCCATGCTACTGATGCAATTAATAGCAGTGGCTATTCCCTAAGGGGCGGATTTTCAGAGCCCTGCTCGCGTAAATCCGCCCAAAACCGGGCGGATTTACGCGAGCAGGGCCCTGCGCGCCGGTAAGCCTATTTTACATAGGCCTACCGGCGCGCGCAGAACCCCGGGACTCGCGTAAGTCCCGGGGTTTTCGGAGGGGGCGTGTCGGGGGCGTGTCGGGGGCGGGCCCGAACCGCGCGGCGTTTTCGGGGTGTGTCGGGAGCGTTCCGGGGGCGGGCCCGGGGGCGTGGCTACGGCCCGGGGCGGCCCGGGGGCGTGGCTGCGCCCTCCAGACCCGCCCCCAGGTCACGTCCTGGCGCGCAGGAGGCCCGCTGACGTGCGGGGATTTACGCCTCCCTCCGGGAGGCGTAAATCCCCCGACAAAGGTAAGGGGGGGGTTTAGACAGGGCCGGGCGGGTGGGTTAGGTAGGGGAAGGGAGGGGAAGGTGAGGGGAGGGCAAAGGAAAGTTCCCTCCGAGGCCGCTCCGATTTCGGAGCGGCCTTGGAGGGAACGGGGGTAGGCTGCGCGGCTCGGCGCGCACCGGCTATACAAAATCCATAGCCTTGCGCGCGCCGATCCAGGTTTTTAGCAGATACGCGCGGCTCCGCGCGTATCTACTAAAATCCAGCGTACTTTTGTTTGCGCCTGGAGCGCAAACAAAAGTAGGCTATTCGCGCTCCTTTTAAAATTCGCCCCTAAGTGAATTTGATTAACAGCCATTAATGGACTTCTTCTGCAAGAACCCATCCAAACCTTTTTTGAACCCAGCTATACTAACTGCACTAACCACATCCTCTGGCAACAAATTCCAGAACTTTTTTGTGCATTGAGTGAAAAAGAATTTTCTCCGATTAGTCTTAAATGTGCTACTTGCTAACTTCATGGAATGCCCCCTAGTCCTTCTATTATTCGAAAGTGTAAATAACCGATTCACATCTACTCGTTCAAGACATTCAGCCTGAAGTCCCCCCATTGCACCCTGATCCTCTAACCAGTCATTTTATTTTGACAATATATACAATCACTTACATCATATATTGAGCAGGAGTAAATATACACAAGTAAAAGACATATGCATGTCACTTTGGCAGGTTTTAAAATAGCAACGTATGCGCACAAATGTTGGCTCCACCCCAAAACTCCCCTGGCACAACCTTTCTTACATTCTTAAAGCTACCTGCAGAACCTGATTTACACGTGTAAATTGCAGTTGTGAAAACAGTATGTATTCGCATATATGCTATTTTATGTTCATAAGTGCTAATTTTTACATGCTTAACTTTTGAAAATTCTCCTGAAAGTTTCTGGATGAAATAAATGACTGCTTTATGGAGCAGCTGGTACAACAACTGACAAGAGGGGAAGCTATTTTAGTGGAACACAGGATTTGGTGTGAGAGGGAATAGTGTTGGGGCCATTTGGCAATAATGATCATAACATGATCAAGTCTGACACAACAAGTGGCAGGAGGACACTAAAGAAATGCAATAGCATTTAATTTTCAGAATGCAGACTATGATAAAATGAGAAAAATGGTTAGGAAAAAACTGTAAGAAGCAACTACAAATGTTAAGAGTTTACATCAGGCATGAATGTTGTTTAAGAATACCATCTTGGAAGCACAGATCAGAAAGGCTAAAAGTCTATCAGCATGGTTAAAAGGTGAGTTGAGAGAGCCTGTTCTAGCCCAAAGAACAATTTTCAAAAAATGGGAAAGGGATCCAAATGAAGAAAACAGAAAATGGCACAAGTACTAGCAAGTTAGATTGATAAAGAAGACAAAGATGGAATTCGAAAAGAAGCTTGCTGTGGAAGCAATAATTAATTATAAAATCTTGTTTAGGTATATTTGAAAGAAAAAGCTTGCAATGGAGTCAATTGGACCATTACATGAATGATGGGCAAAAGAGACACTAAGGGAGGACACGGCCATAGCAGAGAGATTAATTTAATTTTTTGCTTCAGACTTTACCAAATAATATGTAAGGCAGATACCCATGCCAGAGGTTATATTTAAAGGTGATGATTCACAGGAACTGAAATAAATCTCAGTGAACCTGGAAAATGTAATAGGGTAAACTGACAAACTAATGAATAGCAAATCACCTGGACCAGATGTATACATCCCAGAGTGGTGAAAGAACTGAAAAATGAAATTGCAGACCTTCTATTAGTAATCTGTAAAATATAATTAAATTCAGCTATTGTACCTAAAGATTGGAGGGTGGCTAATATAACACCAGTTTTTAAAAAGAATTCCAGGGGTGAGCCAGGAAACTACACATTGGAGAGCCTGACATCAGTGCTGGGAAAAAAGGTTGAAACTATTAAAAAGAACAAATTACTGAACATATAAATATTCATAGTTTAATGGGACAAAGCTACTTTTTTTGAAGGTATGAATATATATATGGATTAAGGTGAGCCAGTTGATATAATGTTATCTGGATTTTCAGAACGTGTTTTACAGAGTACCTCATGAGGAAATCTTGAGGAAATTAAAAAATCATGGGATAGGAGGCAATGTTGTATTGTGGATTGAGAAGTGGTTAAAAGAAAAAAGAGAGCAGTGCTAAATGGTCAATAGTGGAATATCCCAGGGATCTGTACTGGGACTGCTACTATTTAACATATTTATAAATGACCTAGAGATGGGAATGACAAGTGAGCTGATCAATTTTGCTGATGAAACAAAAATAATCAAAGTTCTTAAGTCACAAAAAGATTGTAAGAAATTGCAATAGGACATTGGAAGACTGGGAGACTGGGCATCCAAATAGCAGATTTGATGACCTTCGGAGTGAGGAAACTCACTCAAAGATGAGATTTGTGCAATGTTCTCTAAACCTAGCTTGATGGACTCTGTACCTGGGTAACATCAAGTTAGGTTCCTGAACCCCTGGCTGTGCGCCGTTTAGTAAAACCGACGCCGATAAATTTGGCATCTGTTTTCCTAACAGGTGGACAGCCGACACTCGCGGGCTCCCATTATCAAGGAGGCACTAGGGACACGCAAGCGACCCTAGCGCCTCCTTGATAATGGATCCCTAATTTAAATATTGCATGGCACCCCCAGGAGGAGCACCTGGGGGAGCGTTAGGAAAGCGGGCGCTGACTGTTCAGCGCACAAATATTGCATCGGCCCCTGTGTGTACACCAAGCTAGTGGAGTGAAGAGTGGGGAAGAACTTGCAAGTAGTTTTGCTTACCAATGGAAGGTGCATATATTTGTTAAGGAACTGGTTCAGTAATTTGTTTTTGTATTTTGGTAACTAATGTAGCCTATCTATGAAAGCCTATATACCCTGATATAATCAGTGCCTTTCCCTCTGTGTTACATACTCTGACTGCTGGTAGTAACACCAGAAAATTAAAGTTTTGATGGTTGAAATATGTTTTCAGAGTTTTGGAGCCAGTGAGGAGACAGCAGTCGTAGAGGTTCATAGAGGAGATTCTCCTAAAGTGAGATCTCTGTCCAGCTCAGGGTGTTTTATACCCACCTTGCCTCTGGGCCCAAGTGCACTACACCATCTGCTTGACCCAAATTCTTTTGAACCCTAATGAGAGACTGAAACTACACTCATTCAGGTGTCAGACCTGCTCCATTTTATGTGCCTTTTCCCCGAAGGAGTTACAAGGGGGAAATGAATGCAAAATTAGAATGGAACATCATTGGTTACAAAAATAAGTGATACTGAAAGGGACTAAAAGGGAAGTGTTGTCCTTTTGCACCTGATATTAAGATCTGCAACAGGATTAACCTTCCAGAGAAAGTAGAAAAATAAAGAGGACTTTAATAGCTTGAGGACTGTGCTAGTGTGAGAGAAATGTTTTCACAAGAATGCACTGAAGTTAGACATTTGTACTTAAGAGAGTGCTAAGGGCATGAATGGAAAAATGATAAAAACAAGAATTTCCACACAGAACTAGTGGCACGTTCTCTCTGGGACATGTCTTCTCCCTTCTGCTCTGCCAGTCCCCAACCTATGGGTATATCCTCTCATCCAGTGCAAATGGAGGCAGAGTTCTAAAACTTTTTTTTTTTTTTTCAAATGACATTGCTAGAATATAAGTGATAATTAGAACACATTCAAACAGGGTTCCTTGCCTCCAACTGCTGGATGGGAGTTTAGAGTTTTTGCTCTTGTAGCTGATTAAGAAGAGGAGTTATTATTTTTTACTTTCAGCACCTTTAGTAGTGCCAAAGTGCGTTAAATTGTGGCCATGCTCCTGCGGACGGTTCTCCTGCAGTGAGGCCAGCCCTAGAGACTAATTTATTCACTCCTCTGCTGTTTGCATTGTAAGGAGGAGAAGTCTCTGCTCTCTAAATCGGCCATTATTTGGGCATTTTGATGGAGTTACCTGCGCTTCAGCAGGGAATTCCTGTGTCCTGCCACAGCTGAGAGTGTGTCACCCTGTCGGAGAAGGTCCATCGTTGCAGCGGTTGCGGAACAAAGTGTAATTCTGCTGAAGGATCCTTATGCTCTCTGTGCCACAGTAAAGCTGAAAGGCCTGAACTAAAACGGTTTTTTAACTGAAGAGAATTTTTATGGCTATTTCATGGTTGTGATTTAGCCCTTAAACTTATTTTGAGTCAGATTTATCTTAATGGGCCAAGTTCCCTTGAATTGTTCTCTGCAGTGATGTGAGCCAGTACAGCAATGCAACTCACTACCCATCTGATGGGGTTTGTTTTCTCTGGGAGAGCACTACCTATATAGTTTGAGCAGGCCCTTTTCAAAAAAGGGATTGTCTGAGCTGAAATGCTTGTGGAGGCTAAGCTACTGCAATTGATAAGCTTTGCAGCAAAGCATGCCATTGACAATTTGAAAGCTCACCACCTTTTGTCAGGACTCAAAGGGAGCCCACTAACTCAAGGGCTTCCATCCTGGCTCCCATCCTTTGAATGTGGTAATAGGTTGAGCAATAACACAACTCTTTTATTATTCAAACTGCCTTTAACCTTTTTCAAGGCAGAAAAGGAACCAGAGCTTTCAGCTGCCTAAGGTAAGTCATACAGGCTATGATTAAAAAAAAAATAAAAATAAAAAAGGAAAGGGAAAAGAGAGTTTAAGTTTGTATTGGGAATGGTTTTCTAAGGCTAGGAGATATTTTCTGAGGATTTCCATGTGCCAGTTCATATGTCTGAGTGCTGCGCTCTCTGTGACCATTAAAAGGCAGCAGCGTCTGACAGCACATAAGGCCAGATTATGGCCAGCACATCTGACAGCACATAAGGCCACATAAGGCCAGCACATAAGGCCTATTTTGCATAGGCCCGGAAACATGCACAAGCCCCGGGATGCGCGTATGTCCCAGGGCTTTGTGAAAGGGGCGTGGCGGGGGTAGGGAGGGACAGAGGCCTCCAGCACAGCAGCCGTGCCAGGGGATCGCTCGCCGGCACTCAGCCGGCGCGCGCAACCTGCGCCTCCCGGAGGCAGGCGCAACTTATTAAACAAAGGTTGGGTGGGGGGTTAGATAGGGCTGGGGGGCAGAGGGAACGGGGAAAGCCATTGTGGCTCCCCTAGGGCTCGGTGCACGCAAGGTACACTAGTGTGTACCCCCTTGCGCACGCCGACCCCGGATTTTATAACATGTGCGCGGCTGTGCGCGCACATGTTATAAAATCGGGCATACATTTGTGCGCACTGGGTAGTGCGCACAAATGTACCCCGCGCGCGTAGGTTTTAAAATCCGGCCCATAGTGTTCAGCTTGCAAACTACAGAATAAGTCATACAGAGCAAGCTTACAATCTGGGGTTCTCCTAGCCTGAACCTAGTGCACAAGTATATTTTTAACTCACAGAGACATTCCCAGAGAGAGAGCAGTTTAGGGCACTTTCTCCCGTTGTGTCTGGAATGCTGCCATCTTGAGTCCTCTTAAGCAGTTACAGGCTCTGCACAGCCGCATAGAATTAACTCTCCCAGTGCTGAGATATTCCCAGAGAGCAGCTAAGGGTTTCTCCTGTGTCTGAAATGCTGCCATCTTGAGAGCTCTCAAGCAGTTACAGGCTCTGCACAGCCGCATATGGTTAAAACAAGGACTCTACTGTTTAACTCTCCAAGTGCTGGGACACTGCCGCTGGGGGGTTTTCTCCCCCACATCCTTATGATTTCTAAATAAAGCCTTTCAGGTTGCTGCCAAATTCTCACCACTGAGCAGGAAATCATCTATCCTTGTGGAAGGAGGCGCTGCATGTAAAGAATTATGCTTCACTTTCTTTTTCTCTTTCTATCAGCTTTCTGTGCGGATAGCAGCTTTTTGATGGACTGCACAGCTTGATTCCACAGCTGCCTAGCATTTTCTCAAGGTGATGAATTTGTTAGTTCTTCAAGATCACTAGCGCATTAGGAGCTAGAAGACTTCTATGACTCACACGTTAGGCTGCTGGTTCTTACTTCAAATTGCATCTCTGCAAATGCTTTGCAAAGAGAGATAATTTGGTGAAATACGTGAGACTAGTCTTGAGTCAAGATGAATCAAAACCATAGAGGCTTCCTGAGGATAGGTTAAATATTAGAGCTTACAGATGGTGCCAGAAAACCTAGAACAAATATTTTGTTTTACAAAAACTGGATCTACATTACCTTGGATATGCTCTAGAATTGGTTTCCGCAATACATTCATGTTTTTTCTTTTCCATGTATATCAGCAGCGAAGGCCATTGCTAAACTGGCAATACTAAACAAATTAATAAAGCCAATATTGTTATGTCCTGCTCCATTTCAAATGCAAGAGCAAAGATGTTAATTGTTATACTTTGAAATTGCAAAAGATACAATCAATAAATAAATAAATAAATAAATAAATAAAGGGGGATTGGCCCTTACAGACAAAATTCTGGTTTTCATATATATCTGAATTTGCTAGACCTATCAGAGCAATAATTTAAAATAGACTATAGTCATCAAAATAGACTATAGTCTATTGATGACTATAGTCATCAATTTGATTTTGCACTCCTTTTAAATTCAGAATTACTTTTTCATGTTTTGTCTTTGGTTGGAGTCACAAAGAAAACTGTTTAATGATAGCGGCCTGATGCTCAAGAGCATTTAATGCTGTTTCCTTGATGAAGTTTAAATTTAGTTTTATAAGTGCTAACTAAACCTCCTTTTGCGCCTTTATGTGAATCTTCAATGTTAGCAATTGCTTCTGCAAGAAGAACTTCAGAATTACAAGCTTTATCATGTCAATCTCCTTTTTTGAGATTTACAAAGAATTCAGTAATTCTGAGGCCTGTTCCTTCCTTTTTATCTAAGGTAGTATCTCTTTTTCATATGAATCAGCATCTTGTTCTACCTGCTTTTAACAAGAGTGAGAGTAAGGAAGGTCTAAATTCATTAAGGGGTAGATTTTTTAAAGAAGCGCGCACGCGTCCATGTGCGCACTTCCCGGCGTGCACACATGGACGCACCGATTTTATAACATGTGCGCGTCGGATTTTATAATCTGCGTGCGCATGTGCGGGCAGTGCACGCAGGAGGGTCTAATTTTAGAAAGGTATGCGTGGTGATGAGATTGAGCCTTTCCTAGTTCTCTCCCAGACTTGCTCCAATTAAGGAGCAGACTGGGAGGGAACTTCCCTACCCATAATCCCTCCCTCTTCCCCTCTCCTCCCCACCCTCTAAACCCGTTCTCCTACCTTTTTTTTGTTTGTTTTGTTGCATACTGCTCCGGCGAACTGCCGGTATGCCCTTCTCAGGCACAGCAGCAAATGGCCGCTATACCAGCCGCCTCCAGTACCGCCCCCCCCCCCCCCTCCCCACCCCTTCTCTGGGCCTGGCACTTCAGCGCATAACAGGGGTTACGCGCCTGGCCGGGCCCCTTTGAAAATGCATGTGGTGCACACAAGGCCCGGCCACTCACGTAACCCCCGTTTTTTACGCGTGCAGCAGTTTTAAAATCTACCCATAAGATTTTTACATGTCAGAAGATGCTTAAGATTTTACCTTGAGAAAACTAAAGTTTTTCGAAAGTCTGAAAGGTTATTTGTTTCTTTTTTGTGGTCCACATAAGAAGATTCGGCTTCAAATTCTTCGATAGCTGAATGGCTGAAGAATTCTATTTCTTCAGCTTACTTGTTACAAGGTAAAATGGTACCTAATATGATTAAGGCCCATTCAACATGAGCGCAAGCCTCATCATGGGCTGAAAGATGTTTGGTAAGTGCATTGGAGATATGAAAGGTGGCAACATGGACTTCTTTGGTTACATTTGCAAAACATTATAGATTGGATCTTCTCGCCAGACAAATGCCAGTTTTGGTTCATCTGTCTTAAAAGTGGGATTGTCATCCACCCACCCTTGGATGGGCTTTGGTATTTCCCATAGGTTCGGGACTGGTGGAACAGAAGGAAGAGGAAGGAGAAATTATGTCTTACCTGTTAATTTCCTTTCCTTTTCTTCTGCTACACCAGTCCAGAACCCTGCCCTTTATATTTGAAGATAAGATTTCTAATCAAATTATTTTGAGTGTTTCATTTTTACTGTTGGTTGCATTTGGGCTTGGTGTCCTTCAAGTAGGGATTGCGATTATTCATTTTATTTATTATGAAATGTTCAGCTTTTCAGCTGTGGCACCATAAGATTCATTTTTAGAACTTATTACCTTTACGATATGGTTGTTTTTGTTAATTTTAGCTTTGACAATAGTAAACTGTTTGAATGTGTTCTAATTATCACTTATATTCTAGTGATGTAATTAAAAAAAAACAAAACGCTTTAGAACTCTGCCTCCATTTGCGCTGGATGAGAGGATATACCCATAGGTTCTGGACTGGTGTAGCAAAAGTAAAGGAAAGGAAATGAACAGGTAAGACATCATTTCTCCATATGTCAATTAAAGAAAATGCTCCTGTCAGGATCCCGTTGGACCCAGTGAAATGTACAGAACATTTTTTTTAGGGGGGGGGGTGGGCAGGGAGGATAAGCCTTCTTCCCATCAGAAAGAAGGGAAGGGGAAAATAAAGTGTGCCACCTGCTGTATTATAAATTGGGAATGTTGAAAATGCTGGAATTAAACTTTACCTGCACATATAGAAGGAATTTACTGTTTGTGCTCTTTTTGTTATTGCCAGGACATTATCCTCACACTGAAAGAGAAACTTTCCATCCACAGCATTGAGCACTTTGCTTTAGCTTTGGAAGAACAATACAACATCTCCAAGCTGTACCTCCTGCACGAGGACGAGCTCATTGAACAGGTCCGTGTTCCCATGACATAGGCTGAAAATATCATCCCTTTTGTGAATGCACATCTGATTTCTAGTTTACATGCTGGGTTAATATCTGAGCACTGATCCATCGACAGGCTTTGTATGAAGCCTGCTCAGCCTTCTTGTTGTTAAGCAAGCTCTTGCAGCCTTTTATTCTTACTGTACCTATGCTTCATATGTAATTAGTATAAGTAACTTGGGATCCTATAGTTAAAGGAGTTAGATATATGATTTTTGGTATGTAACTCTGGGAAAATGTTTGAGGATGGGAAGATAGATGATAATTTTGATTTTGTAGGGAGTTATGAGGAAGGGAGGGTTTTGGTATTGTACCTTTTGCCAAGTTGCCTAAAAGTAGAAGGGGATGAACCCTCCCCCCCCCCCCCCTCACTTTCACAAAGAGAATAATGCACGCTGAGATTATGGCTAGAGGTGAGCCGATCTGGATTTGGTGGGTTCCTATCAAAAATTGCAGTTTGGCATCAAATAAAATTGTCAATCCATTTCTGGTTTATGGGGATGGTAATTTTCAGTCTGCGTAAGGCTGAATTTTCAAAATAGATTTATGTACATAGTTCAGCTTTGAAAAACTGCAAGTTGTCCCAATACCTGCTTACTATATATGCAGAAAGTTACTCCTTCTCCTGAGCAGGTGTAACTTTCTGAGTGTATATTTACACAGCTCTGCAACAAACTAGACACACCTGAAGGAGTACAGAGAATGAGAGGTGACCTTCAAGGAGTGGTCAAAGGTTTGACAGCTGGGATTCAATGCAAAGAAGTGCAGAGTTATGTATTTGGGTTATGCCAATCCAAAAGAGTTGTATGTGATGGGGGTGAAAGACTGATGTGCACAGACTGAGAGAGAGAGAGACCTCTGAGGTTCTGAAGGCGCTGGTACAATGTGACAAGGTGATGGCTAGGGCCAGAAGGATTCTGGGCTACACAGAGAGAGGCATAACCAGTAGGAAAAAGGAGGTGCCTTTGGAGTATGAACTTATTGTACCTGAATACTTATTACCATTGTGTTGTGTATGTCTAGTGGCACTATAGTTGTATTTTTTGGGTGATATTGTTTTTCATTCTGTCTTTTATTTCTCCTTTTCATTTGTTTATTTTTTCTCATTCTCTGTTTTCATTTACTTTACATTAATGCTGCCTTGCCTTCTTTTATCATGTATCCTCCTCTGCATTTTGCTGAAGTCTGTGATATTTTCAGCAGCACTCCATTCTTTGCCTCTACTCCTCGCCTATCCAACAGCAGATTTATACCACCGGCAGCCCTAAGGCATGTGGACAGCCGGATGCCCCTCCCCTACAAGACGGTGCTGCAGCCAATGATGTAAAACAAGTGACTAACACAGCAGGGCAACTGTCCATAGGCTCTTGCCTGCTCTGCCTATTGGTAAATCCACCTCTGCCATCCTCTCTGTTTCTCTCCCCCTCTGCTCTCTTCCTATACTGCCTCACTGATGGATATTTATGAGCAGTGTAAGCCACGTGTGGCGTGGCCACAGGGTTCCAGCTGTGTGCCCATGCGAGCATGTGGTCTATAAAGAACTACTTTTCCAGCAAAGTGATGTTGTAATGCCACTGGCAATCCATATATCTTGTATCTAACACAGAAATCTACAAATGCTGCACAATGATTATCTGTATCTATCTCTCTATATAAAATAAAGTGTATGTCTTTCTGTCTGTATGTATCTTTGCTTATATGTTCTATCAACTCTATAAACTTTCTAAAATTACTGAATGCCACCCAAGGAAAAATATGGGCAGGTCAATAGCAGCTTTTTTTATGTTCAGATTGTCCTACCAAAGGTCACTGTGATACATTGTCAGCATTCTTTTACCTTTGTGTATTAGACAACAAAAGACTCACAGGTCAATACAGTAAAGTGCGGCCGCGGTTACCCCACTCCTAACCCGCTTTCTACTCACTTTCTGGCCGTGTTAGCCCTTCCTGCGATACACAATCCCCTTTAACCGATTCTTACCGCCTCTTTAAATCACCGGGTAACCCCTTCCGCACGCGGCATGTATATTAGATGTAAACGATCGAATTAGCTATTCCCTCCCATACAGTAACGCGCGCCCCGACTATCGCTTTTTTACCCTGCCGTTTTGCCACGCGTTTAACCTCCTAACTTACCGCCTACCCTTACCCCTATGTTAGAGGCAGGGGTAAGGGTAGGCGGCAAACTTACCCCCAGCCCCCGCTCACCTGCCCTGGCCGCGTCAATGGGTGCTGGTCTCCGGGGCAGCCCCAGTCCTCTCCACCCTCCTCCCGAAGCAACGAAAGCAGAAAAAATCGAAAAAGCCAAAAAAAAAGTAGCAACGAAGTGGATGGTTCTCCTACGCTCGGGATTGCCAATCCTCTCTCCCCTCCTCCCGAAGCAAGGCGCGTAAAGCAGCCTTGCTTTGGGAGGAGGGGAGAGAGGACTGGCAGTGTAAAGCAACGACTTACTTTTTTCACAGCCCTCCTCCAGAGACGGACATCGGCGGAGACGGACCGCGGCTCCCCTGCCTTCCGGAGGCGAAGATGGACGACGGCCCCTGTGCGTGCAATGTGACGTCACGTCTTGAGTGGCCCAATTTCATGCACAAGGGTCGCTTTCGCCCGTGCAGGCATCCATCTTCGCCTCCGGAAGGCAGGGGAGCCGCGGTCCATCTCCGCCGATGTCCGTCTCCGGAGGAGGGCTGCGAAAAAAGTAAGTCGTTGCTTTACACTGCCAGTCCTCTCTCCCCTCCTTCCGAAGCAAGGCTGCTTTTCGCGTGTCCGTGAAGTGTTAGGCCCGCGCACCCAGGATACTGTATAGCGCTCTATACAGTAAAATGGGTTGCGCGGGCCTAACGCTTCACGGACGCTTCTTGGACGCGGCTTGCATTTGCAAGCAATTTAAATACAGTATCGAGCGGTAGGTGAGCCGGACTGTGCGTGCGGCAACCGCGGGTGCGCCCGGCACTAACGTAGCTCTTCCTACCGCTCCTTACTGTATCGGCCTGTCAGTCCTTTAGTTGTCTAATAAACAACTGCCCACACCCCTCTCCCCAAGTTGCCTGAGGGGCAGTTATAAGAGAGATGCCTGGGGGAAAGGGGAAGGAGGTGAAAGGTGTATTGTTTTTCTTGTTTAGTGTGTAACAGGCTATGAGGTGTAAATTGTTAATAAGCATGTTATGACCATCGGCCGCAGGCAGCCACGGCTGACCCAACTTACATCCTGCTATGCCTGGCCCTCCTCTCCAGGGGAACTCATGGCTCTGGCCAGCCATTGTCGCTGCACTGTTCCTGGCCCTCCTTGCTCCACATGGTTGCTGGGACACCGCGGCCCATGCTCTGACTCCGGGCCTTCCTAGGCGCGCACACGCGCCATCTGTTCTCTATTTAAAGGGCCAATGGCGGGAATCCTGGGGCCCTCCCCAACTGATAACATCATTACCTTGGGATATTTAAACACCTCCTTCGGCCTATGCAAACTGACTTGGCAACGAGTTCCTTCACCTCACTGGTGCTTGTTCCTCTCTCTCTCCGGACCCGTGGTTCCAGCCTTGGATCCCCACCTCCGGATTTGGACTCTGGCTTGGGTACCTGCTCCTCGTGGGCCTGCTTTCACTTTCATCAGGGGACTTGGTCTCTAGGCTTCTCCGCTTCTCGGGGTAGCCCCTGCGCTCCTCCCCAGAACTCCTGCCGACTCGCTTCTCCGCTTCTCAGGGTTGCCTCAGCACTGCCTATCAGAGATCCCATCTCTATGCCTCCCCACTCCTCGGGGCAGCCTCTACATCATTTTATAAAGAGACTTTGACTCTACACATCCCCGCTCCTCAGTGCAGTCTCAACACCTTTGCATCAGTGGCTTTAATCTACGCTTCCTCGCTCCTCAGGGCAGCCTACTTCACTTCATCAGAGACTTACTCTACGCTTCCCCACTCCTCGGGGCAGCCTACGTCACTTCATCAGAGACTTGAGACTTGATTCTGCACTTCCCCGCTCCTCGGGGTAGCCCCTACATCATCACACCAGAGACTCTGTTGCTAAGCTGTCCCACCACTCGGGACAATCTCTGCATCACTCCTTCAGAGATCCAGTCTCCGCATTCCCCGTTCCTCGGGGCCTGCCTAGCGCACCTCTATCTTGGAAGTTCCTTCTCTGGTAACTCGTACTCCCAGTCATGTCTAGTATTCTAACCCCGTGAACTGTGCCTCTCCGTCCCGCTCCTTGGGACGCCTCACAGTATATCTCAGTGCAGGTTCCTACGATCACTTGGCAGGAAGGACTTTCTCACTCCACTGAACTACAGTCGTGTCCCCTACTGCAGCTGACCTCGCCTCCCAACGGTGAGGACCTGTGGGGCTCCACCCCTCAGGTAGCATCAACCTTCACCTCGGGCCAAGGGTCCATGAAACCCACGAATCCTAACAGATTGCCAAGTCCATGGACCCGGCAGAGGTCTCAGCTTTACAGGTCATTCTTGGCCTGGCACAAAAGATCATCGAGCAACAAAAAACCTTAGAAGCATTAGCACCAGCTATTGATAATCTGAGTCTCTGCTTGAATGCCTCAGTGACCACGATGTCCTCCAAGCTCAACACTTCTACCTCCATTCTGGTTCCTCAACCGACCATTCCGCTGCCGGCACCTCCACGATTCTCCGGGAATCCCCTGATTTGCAGAGGTTTCCTGAACCAATGTAACATGCACTTTTGCCTGCAACCAGCCTATTTTCCAGATGTGATCACCAAGACCACTTACATCCTCTCTCTCCTGGATGGTTAGGCCTTGGCCTGGGCCTCTCCTCTATGGGAGTGTGCCAACCCGGTCCTACGAGATTTGCCCGGGGTTCTTGCCCTATTTCGCTCCGTCTTTGATGACCCTGGCAGGAAGTCCACATTCAAATCCATGCTTCTTCATCTCCGTCAGGGCACCAGGTCCTTGACAGATTACATCATAGAATTCCAGACACTGGCATCTGAACTCCATTGGGACCTTGATTGTCTCTGCTCCATTTTCCTCAAAGGACTGAGCTCTCGAATCAAAGATGAGCTGGCAGCTCGGGAGTTGCCTGCATCCTTGGACTCTTTAATCGACCTAGCCGAGCAAATTGACCAATGCCTCCAGGAACATTCACGGGAGACCCGGTCCTCCAGAGGATCTACATCCAGTTCATCCCATCATCGACACTCTTCCTCCCCTAGGTTGGATTCGGCCCAAAACAAACCTGAGGAAGAACCCATGCTAATGGGCCGAAGCAAGCTTTCACCCAACGAATGACGTCGCTGCCAGCAATCAGGTCTCTGCTTATATTGTGGCAAGTCCGGCCATGCCTTAGCCACATGCCCTGTCTGTCCGGGAATCTCCCAGGCCTAGGTTCAGCAGGAGGACTGCTCCTGGGCCTGACTTCACCTTCTTCTCCATTGACCTTGCCTGTATCCATCAAGCTGGATAACCAAGAGTTCCACACCCTGGCTCTTGTGGACTCTGGTGCTGGTGGAAACTTTATATTAAGACAACTGATGGAGCACCTCTGGATTCCCACCATCCGCTCCCCAGTTCCTCTATTTCTTTCGTCCATTCATGAAGAGCCATTGCCTGGTCAAGTTACTCACACCACAGCTCCTATTCTTCTCCGCACTGGTTCCTTGCACATGGAGTCCATCTCCTTCCACATTTTGGACAAGGCCATACATCCGGTGGTTCTAGGCCTACCATGGCTACAACAACATACTCCCCAATTTGATTGGGCCACTCTACAGCTCTCTTGCTGGGGATCCTTTTGCCATGACAGTTGCCTAGACCCCGTCTCGCCTCTACCCTGCCTGAGTATTTCGATTTTACCTCCTGGCCTTCCTTCACAATACTCGCCCTATGCAGATGTGTTCTCCTAAAAGGCCGCGGACACTCTGCCTCCACATCGTGCTTACAATTGCGCGATTAACTTATTATCCAACACCGAGCCTCCTCGGGCTAGGATTTACCCATTATCTCTCACCAAAACTCAGGCCATGTCTGAATACATCCACGAAAACCTGGCCAAGGGGTTCATTCGACCCTCCAAATCTCCCGCTGGTGCGGGTTTTTTCTTTGTAGGGAAAAAAGATAGATCACTTCACCCTTGCATCGATTACCGGAGTTTGAACGAGATCACCCTGAACGATTGCTAGCCTCTACCTTTAATATCTGAACTTTTTGACCACCTCCAGGGAGCAAAAATCTTCTCCAAATTGGACCTCAGGGGAGCCTACAATTTGGTTCGTATCCGCAAAGGAGATGAATGGAAAACAGCTTTTAATACCCGAGATGGCCACTTTGAATACCTTGTGATGCCGTTTGGCCTTTGCAATGCCCCAGCTATGTTCCAAAATTTAATGAATGAGATCTTCAGGGATATGCTATATCAATGTGTTGTGGTGTACCTCGACGACATTCTCATATTCTCCAAGGACCTTCAGAGCCACCGTTGGGACGTCTCTCGTGTTCTCCAGTGCCTTCGAGACAACCAGCTCTATGCCAAATTCGAACAGGGTTCTTTCAAGCAGGAGACTGATTCCTTCCTGGGCTACATAGTCTCCAGTCAAGGGTTTAGAATGGATCCTCAAAAGCTGAAAAGCATCAGAGATTGGCCTCAGCCTAAGGGGCCTTCACTCCTTACATTCCTTGGCTTTGCCAATTACTACCGCTCTTCCATCCATCATTACTCCACTCTGACAGCACCTCTTACAGCCATGACTTGTAAGGGGGCTAATCCTTTTCACTGGTCACCGGAAGCCATGACCACCTTCCAGGTCCTCAAGACTGCATTTCTCCGTGAACCCTGTCTCCGTCATCCGAATCCCAGACGCCCATTCATAGTCAAGGTTGATGCCTCTAACATAGGAGTAGCAGCGGTTCTTAGCCAGTACTCAACTACTCATACCCTGCATCCTTGCTCCTTTTTCTCCAGACGCTTCTCCCCTGTGGAGCGTAACTACGACATTGGAGATAAAGAATAACTGGCCATCAAGCTGGCCTTCGAGGAATGGCGTCCCTGGCTTGAGGGAGTCCAGCATCAGATCACGGTGTATACAAACCATAAAAATCTCGAGTATTTACACTGAGCTCAATGTCTGGATCATCGCCAGGCCCGCTCAGCCCTCTTCTTTACCCACTTTCATTTCCTGCTACATTATTGTCTGGCCAACAAGAATTGCCAAGCTGATGCCCTCTCCAGATCCTTCGTCCCAGAGGATGTTCTGGACTCTCCCCGGCATATTATAAACCCTGCTATGGTCATTCTAACAGCCACCTTCTCGGTCCCACCTGGGAAGACGGTGGTCCCACGTCAGTTATGCCGGAGGGTTCTTCGCTGGGCTCATGACTCCCTTACTGCAGGACACCCAGGTCAGTACAGGTCCTTAACCACTCTCCGACACTTCTATTGGTGGCCCACCATGAAGAAGGATGTACAGGCATAAGTGGAGTCATTCCCCACTTTTGCACGCCATAAGACTCCTGAGGGACGCCTGTGGGGACTCTTGCAACCTCTGCCGGTCCCAAGTGAGCCATGGACCCATATCGTGACGGATTTTATTCTGGACCTCCCCCCTTCTGGAGGTAACAACACCATTTGGGTCACCGTCGACTCTTTTCGAAAATGGCTCACTTTGTGGTCCTGCCTGGCCTACCATCGGCTCCTCAGCTTGCACAACTATTCATTCGTCATGTGTTCCGGCTCCACGGACTACCTAAACACATACTCTCGGATCGTGGAGTTCAATTCACCACCCAATTCTGGAGATCCCTCTGCAAGAAGTTCAATGTCTCTCTAGATTTCACCTCCGCTTATCACCCCCAAGCCAATGGGCAAACAGAAAAAACTAACAGGACTCTTAAATAGTTTCTTCAGGTCTGTGTTAATCTTCGGCAAAATGATTGGTCTGATCTACTTCCCTGGGCGGAGTTTGCCTTGAACTCTCATCCATCCTCATCAACGGGCTCATCACCATTCCAACTAGTCTATGGGCGTCAGCCTCTTCCTCCTCTACTGCTTCTGTTGTCTGTTCCCTCACCAGCGTCTCAGTCGACCACCCAGGAGTTGCACCAGTTATGGAACAGCACACAGCAGTTGCTACAGAAAGCGGCTTACACAGCCAAAAGGTTCTATGACGCCCGTCACCGTGAAGCTCCCCAGTTTAATCCGGGTGACAAGGTGTGGCTCAGTACTCGGTTCATCCGTCTCAAACTCCCTTCTTGCTGCTTCGCTCCCAGGTACATCGTCCCTTTCCCGGTGGTCCGCCGTTTGGGCCCAGTCACTTACAAACTACGGCTTCCAGCCTCTCTTAAAATCCACAACGCCTTTCATGTATCTTTGCTAAAACCTTTGGTAACATCAGGATTCTCCAAGAAGGTTCCGGACCCTCATCCTGTGTCCTCGAAGCGGATGTGACTTACCAAGTTCAAGACGTGCTTGATGTACGAAAACATGGAAAGAAATGTGAATACCTCCTGTCTAGGGAGGGCTTCAGCCCAGAAGAAAATAGTTGGGAGCCAGCCACCAATATCGTGGATAAGGATCTCATCAAGCAATTTCATGCTACACATCCTTCAAAACCCAAACCCCCAGGAGGGGGCCTTAGAAGGGGGGTACTGTTATGACCATCGGCCACTGGTGGCCGTGGCTGACCCAACTTACATCCTGCCATGCCTGGCCCTCCTCTCCAGGGGATCTCGCGGCTCTGGCCAGCCATTGTCGCCGCGCTGTTCCTGGCCTTCCTTGCTCCACATGGCAGCTGGGATGCCGCCGGCCCATGCTCCAACTCCGGGCCTTCCTAGGTGCGCGCACACGCCATCTAACTGATGACATCATTACCTTGGGATATTTAAGCACCTCCTTTGGCCTATGCAAACTGACTTGGCAACGAGTTCCTTCACCTCACTGGTGCTTATTCCTGTCTCTCTCTGGACCCGTGGTTCCAGCCTTGGATCTCCACCTGTGGATTTGGACTCTGGCTTGGGTACCTGCTTCTCGGGGGCCTGCTTGTACTTTCTTCGGGAGATCTAGCCTCCAAGCTTCTCCGCTCCTCGGGGTAGCCCCTGCGCTTCTTTCCAGAGCACCTGCCGACTCGCTTCTCGGCTCCTTGGGGTTGCCTCAGCACTGCCTATCACAGATCCCATCTCTACGCTTCCCCACTCCTCGGAGCAGTCTCTACCTTACCACACCGAAGACTTTGGCTCTACGCCTCCCCGCTCCTCAGGGCAGCCTCTACGTCACTTTGTCAAGAGACTTTGACTCTACACTTCCCTGCTCCTCGGGGCAGTCTCAACACCTTTGCACCAGTGGCTTTACTCTATGCTTCCCCGCTCCTCGGGGCAGCTCCTACGTCATCACACCAGAGACTCTGTTGCTACGCTGTCCCGCCCCTTGGAACAGACTCTGCATCACTCCTTCAGAGATCCAGTCTCCATGCTCCCCGCTCCTCGGGGCCTGACTAGCGCACCTCTGCTTGGAAGTTCCTTCTCTGGTACCTCGTACTCCCAGTCCTGCCTAGTACTGTGACCCCTTGAACTCTGCCTCTTTTTCCTGCTCCTCAGGACGCCTCAGTAAATCTCAGTGCAGGTTTCTGCAATCATGTGGCAGTGACACAGGACATTCTCACTCTACTGAACTACAGTCGTGTCCCCTACTGCAGCTGACCTCGCCTCCCAACGGTGAGGACCTGTGGGGCTCTATCCCTCAGGTAGCATCAACCTTCACCTCGGGCCAAGGGTCCATGAAACCCACGAATCCTAACAAAGCACTTAGGAGATATGTATACCCAACGCTGGTCATGTTGAAACTGCAGAACACAAAATGGCTCCCTGAACTCTTTCCTACCAACAAGTCCCAGAACTCTAGATAGCTGCATAAACTATAGTGACATCTAGTGTCCATCACAATGTTACCAGACAGCTGCAAGGGATATGAGGTAGGGGGCAAGGAAGGGGAGAGAGGCAAGCATCAGTATAATGTCAATTGAACTAAATTCACACCATCCAAAAATGTATGCTTTGTTATCTGAGAGATGCATACTAGTCCCTGAGTTAGAAAATGCTTGAGGTACTCCTGAAGAGAGAAGCTGAAGAGTAAAGAGCAGAGGGATGAGTCCACGATGCTTTAAGCTAAATGAGGGGGGAGGGAAGAGTGCAAGGGGCTGGATATTGAGGAAAGAGGAATGGAATGGGTGGGGCAAAGAAATTCTGCGATTACATAAACTAATAACCCGGGTGAAGAACAGTGACTTCCATCTAGTCATTTATACTTTGTACCATGCGAATATGCTTTCAGCTCAAAATTATTTGATTCTGTTGATTCTGAAAGAGTAGGTATTGCATTCATTGGTTCTTTTCCTTTTGGAGCACTTTCAAAGTTTCCTTTTAATTAAAAAACAATTATGTGTGTGTGTGTGTGTGTATGTGTGTGTGTGTGTGTGACCTGGTACATTGTAGGGTGATTCAAAAATCAAAATGGCAAATACTAAGGAAGTGAGCCATATTGCTTTGGAGCATCTTCTGCATCATTTAAACCAATTGTTTTTATTTAAAAGGAGGCTTTGAAAGCACTGATTGGAGCATTTGTTCTCTTTTCTTCCAGTGCAATAACTATGGTTTAACATTGCAGAACTGAAAACTTGATTATTAAAAGACACTATCTGTTGCCAAAGGGAATGATTAAAGCTTGTAGTTGTGCATTGCAGGTAGTACAGAAGAGAGAGTCACATGACTACAGGTGCCTCTTTCGTGTATGTTTTGTTCCGAGAGATCCTTGGGACCTCCTGCAAGAGGATCCAGTAGCTTTTGAATATCTCTATTTGCAGGTAAGAATAACATGCAGGAATATTTTATATTTCATTAACTAATAAAATAGGATTTCATTCATCCAAATTTGCTGTGACCTCTAAAAGACAAACAGAATCAAAAGTATAGATGTATTTTTTTTCTGGAGGTAAACTACTTGCACAAAATAGCAGGTGTAAATGCATGTAGGTAATTTTCCTGAGATTAATTACAAATTAGATGTGTATTTTCAGTTTCAAAATTGGGGCAAAGTCAACAGGTAAAAGATACTTGGTGACTTTGCAGCAATGTGGGAAGTTAGAAATGGCCAATTGTCAGGCTTGCCCCACAGCAGCAACTGGAAAAATTCAGCTTGGGGCCTCCTGCAGTTGACACATGCTGACAGGCCTTGGGGCGCCCCTTTGCTTGAATGGGTTTCCATGGCAACAGGAGTCCTATTCAGGGGAGGAGCAGGAGCAGGGAGCTTCAGGGTTAAGAGTGCCACAGCTGCAGGAGGCTCTGCAATTAATTTTTTGATTACTGTTGGGGTCAGTGCTAGAATTTAGAGGTGAGAATGGAAGAAAGGGGCCCCTGTCCTGAGCAGATATACCAGGAGGAGGGTGGTCATCCCCACCCCTCCTCTCCCCATTTCCTATGGACACATCCAACATAAATCTGGCTCTGATGCTGGGTCAGATCAAGGATCCATCGAGCCCAATATGCTGCCTCTACCATTGACCAATCCAGCTCTCTAGCAAGGACTGGATAGATCCCAAAGAGTAAGTGCATTTCTTGCTGTCCACTCCCAGGAGTAAGCAGTGGTTTTACCCAAGTCCAAACCCCTTTTAAACTCAGCTATGCTAGATGACATAACCTCCAACAGCCAATTCCACATTTTGATTGTGCAGTCAGTTGAAAAAATACTTCCTCCAATTTGTTTAATGGAAAATAGCAGGCATGAATTTGAAAATGCAATGTGCATGCATTATTTTTCTACTCCACTCTAAGTGTGCCTCTGGGAATGCTTGCTCATAATGCAGCTAAAAGTCCCTGTGTTGTGGAACTCTGCATGGTTTCAGCCGTTTTGAAGATGCACAATTTTCAGACAACCTTTTTTACGTAGGGAAAACATGTTTAACCCACATAATGGCTTTGAACATGTGTTCTCCGAAGCATAAACTAGGGGTAGCTTGAAGATGCACTGGAAGTGCAGGAGTGGTAGGTACTATACTTCACTCCTGTCAGGGAATTATGTTTTGGGGGAATGGGAGAAGGTCCAGGTGGAAGTGGGGGGCGGGGCATTCTACCACTTATTTACAATTGAGTAAATTTTCAAATGCACACACACGTGTAAATATTGGGGGTTACACGCGTGGTTGGGCCTTGTGCACGCCGAGTGCATTTTTTAAAAGGCTCGGCCATGCGCAGAAGTGCCGGGCCATTGAAAAGGGGTGGGCCGGGGGCGGGGTCTGGCTGGGGAGGGGGCCAGCCGGTGCAGCAGCCATTGGGCCCTGTCCCGGTTAAGCGTGCGCCGGCAGCCAGCCGGCATGTGGAAGTTACTTCTGCTCCAGAGGAACAGTAAGTAATGAAACAAAGAAACCTTGAGTAGCTAGGTAGGGGTTAGGGGTCGGGGAGGAGAGGAGAGGGGGAAAGGTAGGAAGGTTAGATAGGAGTATAGGGAAGTTCCCTCCCAGTCCGCTCCTTAATTGGAGCAGACTGGGAGAGAACTGGGGAAAGCCTACTCATGTCACCACGCGTTGCTTTTTAAACACCCCCCCCCCCCGCAAGTGCGAGTCCTGACCCACCCACATATGCGCACGCAGAATTTAAAATTCGGCACGCATGTGTGTGTGGGAAACATATTTTATAACATGCGCACTCCGACACATGCATGTTATAAAAAAGCTGTGTCCATTTGCGCGCACCAGGAACCACACACACATGGACCCCCGTGCACACCTTTTAAATCGACCCCAATGAGTGGGTGCACATAGGGTATGGGATGTGATTACCATTTCCTTTTTTTTGTTATATCATTTTTATTGGAAGTTTTTGTACACCATAAACATAGCAAGGAAAAATGCAAACACATGTGATCCGAAATACAATTTGAAACATCACTATTACATCCGTATATGAAATCTAACATTGCAAGAAATTGTCAAGAGAATTTACGGACACTATTAAGAACACTTCTAGATGTAGAGTATGAAATTGCCAATGCTATGGCGATTTGCACCCCATTCCCCAAAACCTCCAATTTAACAACTTACTGAACCCCCCTCCCCTTTTCTTCTCCCTCCCCCCCCTACCCCTCCCCACTGTTACGAGTGCACAAAAGTTAAATATAAGTGCAATTACTTTCCATCCAGGTTCAAGAATTACAGAAATCAATCGGCACATGACAATAACCGTTCATCACACCGAGAAAAGGATACTCCTTGCTTATAAGTTAGTTCATAGGTGTTTTTACTGGCGCTATGGTATTAGCCACTAACCACAGAAATTAGCCTTGGGTCATAAAATGCTTGCGGAAAAATAGATATACGATATAGAAAATCTTCGGAGGTATGTCAGGGATTGTTCCCAAATTTTTCTAGGGTGCCCGTGTGATTCCCCTATGGTACAGATCAAATACATTCAGTGACAGAGCTAAGTTGTGTCTTATATCTGGCAGGCCGAGATTGAGAGGTGGGTTCAAGCCCCCAGCTACTAAGATACTCATCTTGTTACTGCTACCGCGGAATAGTGACTAATGGGTTATGACTCTGGGTAAATTTGAGGAAGGCTCGTAACGGAGTCAGACGGCAGAGAGACAACGTAGGGTAGCCATATCCGATGTATTTCCTTTCTCCTTTTGGCAGTAGATATCCTTGCTAACATGTATTCCATAGTTAGTTGTTTTAAGATTTTCTGTTCCCAAACAGCAATAGAAGGGGGATTGGGGCCTATCCAGTTTGCCAGAATGGCTTTCTTTGCTGCTAAGCTAACCTTGCCGATGAACTTGTACATATCCTTGGCTTCTGCAGCCATGTTTGGCTATGCTTTGCCCAACAGCCAAATATGAGGATCTAGGGGAATGTCAGTTTGTGTTATTCCAAAAACCCTCTTTCCTACTGCTTCCCAAAAGATTTGTATCGGGAGCAAGCCCAAAAGCTATGGAAATAGGCATTAAGAGATGCTCAACACTTTTCACAGATTGGGGAGGGACACAGTTTGTATTTAAACGCGAACTCTTGGGGTAGATATATTTGCCAAATAAACTTATATTGCAATTCTCGCAATATTGTGTTCTCAGAAGCTTTCGGAATTCGGGTGAAATAAGCTTGTATGTCAGATAACGAGACTGATGTAGTGCACCAGCGGGACCATCATGAGAGTACCAATGGCAGGTATGATGTAGCAAAGGCTGCAAAAGAGGGTTTGGGGGATTTTGCGAAGTGAAAAAAATGAAGACAGAGCCCCGATAGCCCCAAAGCTAGGATTTGTTGCCCTTATTGTATAGACGTAGTGGCGAACCTGTAAGTAGGCAAAGAAATCCGTGCGAGGTATATGGTAAGTAGCTTCCACTTCTTCAAAGCTAGCCACTATGGTTGGGTGGAGCAGAAAAAATTGATGAATGTGGGTAAGACCCAGCTTTTGCCACCGAAGGAAAACCCTCTGGAAGCATCCTGGGGAAAAATCAGGGTTTGAACATATTTCCAGTTGTGCTGTGCACTTGGATTTAAGATTTAATTTTTTGTACAAAGCGGACCACGCCTTTCTGCAGGAGGCTAGAATGGAGAAGATTGAGGTGAGAGACGAGATAGTTTTGTCATTACATTGGAGCAATGCCGCGAGGTCAAAGCCTCCGAGCCAAACTCTGATTAGAGCATATGGAGAGAATTTAGACGATTTATGGATCCAGTCATGGATTATACGCAACATACATGCTAAATTATATTGACTGAGATCCAGGCAATTTAGGCCGCCTTTGGACCATGGGGCTTGTAATATATGAAGAGGAAGCCTTGCTTTTTTCCCTTGCCAAATAAAGTGTGAGAATTCCCTTTCAATTCCTCGCAAATCTTTTTTGGAAATCCAAATTGGGGCCATCTGCAGAAGATAAAGCCATTTAGGAAGCTCAATCATTTTTAAGAGATAGATTCTGCCAAAAAGAGAAAGAGGGAGGTTCATCCACCTTTTAATGTTTGGATAGGGCTAAATAAAGTGGTTGGACATTGGCTTTGTAAAATTGCGAAAGTTGGGTGGGGATGTGGATACCAAGATACTTCATACTAACAGAGACCCATTTAAGAGGGAAAGCTCCGGACCAAGAGGATTGGAGTTTGCTGGTGACATCCAGTGCTTCAGATTTGTCCTGGTTAATTTTCAAACCGGCGAAACTACCAAATTGCATTTGATGGGTCATCACTTTCTGAACATCGTTCGCAAACGCGGCAACCTTGAATGAGGTGGATTCAAGCTCTAGTCCTCTAGTCCATTGGAGAGGAGATATAATAAAGGGGAAAGCGGACAACCCTGACGCACTCCACATCCCACTGGAAATGGCTCCGAACGATCCCCATTAGCTAAAATATATGAAGTAGGGGATCTATATAAAAGAGCGATGTTACAAGCAAAGTCTCCAGTAAATACAAATCGGCTGAGAGCAGAAAACATATAAGGCCATGAGACCCGATCAAACGCCTTTTCTGAGTCGAAGCTAACCGCTAAAGCCGGGATCCCCCTTTGTGCAGAATATTGCATAGCTGTAATGAGTTTGATAATATGTGAGCCAGCTGTCCTACCTTTAAGGAAACCCACTTGATGTGATGAGATGATTGTAGGTAATACCAGGCTTAGCCTGTTTGCCAGAATTGCAGAGAAAAGCTTTAAGTCACAATTTAGTAAATAAATTGGCCTGTAAGAAGCAGGGAGAGTAGAATCTTTTCCAGGTTTTGGAAGAACTGTAATGTGGGCTTCCATAAAGGCATCGGGAAACCTACTTATGGAGAGGGCCTCTTTATAAAGGGCCTGCAGAGGGACTGCGACTTTTTCTTTTAGCAGCTTATAATAATCAAAAGGGAAGCCATCTGGGCCTGGTGCTTTGCCTAGTTTGCTATTGGATATGGCACTCAGTATCTCGTGTTTTTGGATGGGACCATTCAAATATCCTAGTTGTTGTGCAGAGATGCGAGGAAGGGTCAGATTTTTAAAGAAGGCTTCCTCATGCTCTTGCGTGGCTATCCTGTCATCTCTGTAAAGGTCAGCATAGAAGTCTTAAAGGCATTACAGATGTCTTTAGGTTGGGTGGCCCATTTACCCTGACGGGTTCGTATTTTCTCAATGTAAGATTTTCCTTTGGCTATTCGAACAGTATTGGCTAATAATTTACCAGTCTTGTTTCCAAAACGAAAGAACCGGTGTTCATAGTGGTGTAAGTTGAATTGGGCTCTTTGGTGTAAGTATGTGTTTAAAGAGGTAAGAACGGTACAGTATGTTCTCTTGGTTTCAGAAGTCAATGTATTTATCATTTTGAATTTGGCAACCTTCAATTGCACTTCGAGGTCTAGAATAGCTTTGTTGATCTTAGTGTTTCGGCCTTTCACATATGCTATAAGTTCCCCTCTAATCACCGCTTTCCTTGCCTCCCAGAAAAGTGAGTGCTTGGCAACATGGACCTCGTTATGTTGTGCATATGCCTCCCATTTTGCTAATGAAAATTGCTTAAGATTTTTGTCATTTTATAAGGAGGCTGGGAATCTCCATTGTCGGAAAGTTTTCGCACTATCGGCTAAGATAATGTCTATCCAAATGAGGGAATGGTCTGAAATAGCAGTGGGGCCTATTTCAGCTCTAGTAACGTGTTGGAAAAAGCATCTGGAGCCCAAAATGTAATCTATTTTCAAAACCGAGTTGTGTGCTTTTGAAGTATGTGTATAATCTTTGGAAGTGGGATGTAAGCGATTTAGAGAACCAATCTAGGCGCAATAATTTGCACTTTACAGGATTCCCGGAGTCTATTACAGAGGCAAACCTGGCCATGGACTTGTTCTATGGGGCTTATAAATTTAGACATACACTTATATGGCTAACTCCAAATATCGTTAGTTAGGCGTATAAGTTATACATCCAACTCACTCCACCCTAATCCGCCCGTATTGGGCGGATTAGGGTGGAGTCACTGAACATGGGCGCATATTCAGTGACTACTACTTAACCACATAAGTTCCACTTATTCAGCTAAATAGTGCTGAACGCGCTTTGAATATTGACCTCTTTACTTCTAAACAAGATTTCCACAATACACACTGAGTATCACTTCTGACTATTTCAACATCAGTACATCATCACATATCCAGTATCAGAACTCACAAATCTACACTGGTATCTACTCAGCAGTTTGGCCTCCTAGCCTCTTAGGTGTCCCAGCATCCCTTATGAATCAGGCTCCTCAGGGGTGGGACCAAGCATCAGGCTATCGACTGCCAGGATTTGCATTTGTTAGAGCTCTTCTGTGGCTCTGTGCATAAGTCACCAGCCTCAAACCAAGCACACATACACAATCAGTTCACACCTGCATGCAAAAACATCACAAGATGGAAAAGGTTCCTGATTGCCTGAGGAGCAGTCTGGGTAGTGGCAGCAGCAAGAAAGGACGTCAGCCTGGCCTGTCCCAGGGTTCCATTAATAACACCCAGGGACAGCTTGTGCATACTGATGTAGATTTTAAAAGTGTTGCTCGCGTAAAAATGCCCACATATGCATATATGTGGGCCACGTGCGAGCAACGCGGATCTTAAGAATCCGCGAAGTACTCACGTACCCACATGCACATCAAGAATAAAAGAATGGAAACGGGGTGGGACATGGGATTCTGGAGCAGAGCCAGGACTTACACGCATAAGTCCATATTTTAAAAAGGCTGACTCTGCGTGTATCAGCTTGCTATCCATGTAACTTTACTGCTGGTCCTGATGAGGAGCAAGTCTGGAGATCTCGAGTTTTAGGGCATTTAGCACGGCGTGAGGATTCAGGGTCAAGTAAGGGGCATGCAGGATGAAGAACCGGAGGGGTCTTGAACACCTTGAAATGAACTGGGCAAACTGGTGAGCTACTTGGAAAAACAGGTTTTTCCCTCACACGAGCATGTTTTAAAAGCTGCCTGCATACGGGCATAAAAGCTGCTGAAGCACTAGTGGAAATACACGCAGGACATTTACACGAACCTCCTCTTAAGATCACGTGCACACATACATGCACTAGGGGTATTTTAAATGATGTGCGCGTAATTGCGCACATGATTTTAAATTGTTGTTTATCTCTGCTTGCGCCCTGATAAACGTGCATTTATGGGTGCACGTGCATTCCTTTTAAAATTACCCCAATTAGATTTTGGCATACAATCTAAAGTCCAATGAGAGACATACTAACATCCTCATCATATTATAATGTTAAGTTATTCATACTGTTTCTACATTGAGTTGTATATTGAGTTGAACTAGTGATTCTCACATGGAATGAGGGTATATAAAACATTTAAATGAATAAATGTTTACAGACTATCCTGCAGCCAACAAATGTATATTTTAGTGACTGTAATGTAACACCTGCATCAGGCTCTTCCTTTGATAACATGGAAAACTCAGGCCATTCAGTCAATGTCAGTTGCCCTATGGCCCCCAAGTAGGTTTATGATGAGCTTTTTAATTCTATAGCGCCTGTGGCATGTTAATCCGGTGTTTGTGCTTCTTCCCAGAGCTGCAGTGATGTCTTGCAGGAGAGGTTTGCTGTAGAGATGAAGTGCAGTATGGCATTACGGCTGGCAGCACTGCACATTCATGAAAGGATTCTCGCCTGTGCACAGCCGCAGAAAATATCCTTCAAGTACATTGAGTAAGTTGAAGCTTTTCTCTCATTTTCTGTGAGGCGCGTCCACTTTTAATAGTTATGTGCGAAGTGTGAACATTGCTGCATTGGCAATAATACCTTATGCAAGGACTTCAGTTCATATGGTAAGAGTTAGAATATTGTGTGACACAAGTGCATGTAGTTTGCATTGCATAAAAATATTATCAAAACTGTTTTCCTTTATGAAATAATGTTTGTGTGTCTGTGTAATTTCATGTTTTCATCATTTATTTCTGCTCTTTATTTCAGTTGTTTCTCCCTCTGTTTCTTTTATTTTTTTGAGGTCCATATTCAAAAGATTATGTAGAAAAAAATGACTTTTATCCACATAAATCTGGCCCTTTAAAAACATACCCTGTTTTGTTTGGGTAACTTTATCTACACAAAAATGATCTTCAGAGAGTGGTGCCAGAAGATATGGCTGGGGACTGAAGAGAGTATGCAAGGGAGAGACCTAGAGAGGAATCTGGCTCCACAAGAGACCTGCATCGGCAACAACATATTCAAACCACCAACTTATTATTAAAAAATTAAAAGCAATGAAAATAAAAGTAAAAATAAAGATGAAGAATAAAAATGATGATGTGATAAAATAAAATAAAAAATAGGGTCCATCACATTGCTAGAAACATTTCCAAATATGTTAATATTTCCTTTTTTCTCTTATAAAAGAATATGAGAATTTTCAGGGGCAGCTCAAGGCAAAGGATGAAACGGTGACCCCCCCCCCCATGGCCCAGTGCAGGTGAAATCACTGAGGTCCAGGGCAGGGGGAAGGCAAAGGAAGGTCAATTGACTTGTCCAAGGTCACAAGAAATGGAAATAGGATTTGAACCCTGGCTTCCCTTGTTTGCAGCCCACTGCTCTAACCACTCAGTTTTTGGGCCTGTTATTTTTTTGTTCTCAGTCTTCAGCATCCACACTAGGGGACGCTGGAGAAATGTTTAATAGGGTGGGGTGGCCAAAGGCTGCCCCACCTCCTGGGTCCAGAAATAGGACTCCTCCATTCCCTATTGCCTGCCTACCACATTCTCCAGGATCTTCCCCCTGGGGGTGTGAGAGGTTGATGGATGGTGAGAGTCTGTATGTGTGACACACTCTCTCTTAGGGCTGATACAAGGGTATTAGATGCCTAGACAAACCTTACAGCCTTTCATTCCCCCTCCCCTCCCCACATAATTAAAACTTAAGCATTTTTTCCATTTTAAAATTTAACTTCCCCAATCTAAAAAGGCAGATTGCATATAGAAAATAGACATTCAAAGTACAATCTTCTGAAGTAAAAATATCACTTACAACATATAATATATTATATGGACATACTCTGCAAAAAAACACACTTTCAATCAATAATAATAATTTAATAGACTTAATAAACTACCTTTCTCAAAGTAATCAAGGCGGTTTACTGTATCCGATATGGTATTAGGCCTATGGTAAAGTGCACTGGGTGTGGACTTGGCCCACAGAAAGCCAGGAATAAACTGAACTACAAATCCAATATAGTAAGCCTTCCATATCATAATTGCCAGCACTCAACCTATGAAAAAGCCATACTGCAAATATTACATCAGGCCTTAAACACCAATACACCTTCTATTCGGAAAACAGATTAAAGCCAGGTTGTTGTAAATACCTACACAGAAACTACGTACTAGCAGAATAACTAAAGAGTCAGTCAAACACGCAGAGCACAGATAGACTCTCACCAAATACAGAATTAAAAGATCATAAAATATAAATTGAGGCGTGCAGACAAAATATGAACTGTAAATCACAAGAAGCCAAACTCCGTAAGCAATGCAAACACAATCAAGAAATATAAAACATTAAACATACCAATAAAATGAATGTCAAATCTGCTGATAATTCAGCCAATTAAAAACATGTATAAAAATGTTTAAAATATTACCAACCAATAAAATATTTTAAAACAGCTGATATATCATATCTAATAATTAAAACTAACAAGGATAAAAAAAAATCTCCCTTTCTCCACTAAAGAAAATGTTTGCAGATATTGCTTTATTACAGGAGACACATTTGAGTGATGTGGAGCACAGGAAATTATAGCATGGTGGGTAGGAAATGTACAGTTTGCTTCTGCTTCCTTACGGAGGGCTGGAGTGGTGATTCTGAATCATAAGACTATGCCTCTAGTGATTAAACAGGAACTCAAGGATCCAGAGGGACACTATATTATATTGATAGCTGAACTTCATAAGAAACCTGTAGCTATCTATAACCTTTATGCTACAAACTATTATAATCACTTTTTCCTAGAGTTAATTAAGCTCTTATTACATAGAGGATTATATTTTTATAGGGGGAGACTTTAATTTAGTTCACGATCCCAATTTGGATAAATCTCATCTTTCTAAAGATACAGGGAATGAAGGGAATACCCCTTATGAATTCTGAATTACAATTGGTTGATGTTTGGAGGACACTACATCCTCTAGAAAAAGATTATACCCATTTGTCAAGGGCTCATGCCACATTCTCCAAAATTGATTACATACTGACCTCAGTAGGTAGTTTCTCTAGTATTTAGAGGCCGGAATTGGAGAAATCAAAATGTCAGACCATGCTCCGATTTGGATCATCTTTCGAGGTCTGGTGACAAAGTAGTTTCCATATGTTTTGGCCAAAGACCCACATTTCCCTGAATTTTTGAAAAGCAAATATACAAATTATACAGATTATACAAAAAATACTACAGAGCATTTGAATAATCTCATTTTGTTCTGGTATGCTGCTAAAGTGATTATAAGGGAGCTAATCATTTCCTTTCTTATCAAGCATAAGAAAGATTTAGATAAGCGAGTGTTGGAATTGGAGAGCTGTTTAAGGAGGCTAAAAATGAGGTCAGCTTATTTGAACTCGGTTAACAATAAGGAGGCTTATTTAATCTACTCAAGTGGTGCTAAATTCGGTGTTTAATCAAAGAGCCCAGAAAAGTGTCTTGCACTAACAACTCTCAATGCCACACGAGAGCAGCAAACAAATCACAACTAGACATACCATCAATCTCAAACGCCAAACTTACCACAGTAAGAAACAGAGCCTTTTCAATAGCAGGACCCCACCTCTGGAACTCACTACCTGAACACCTAAGATCACAAAACAACTCTAAAATATTCAAAAAAGCACTCAAGACATGGCTCCTCAGACAAGCCTTCAAAAACGGAATCGGCTAATCACTCACACCACAAACGACATCGCAATCCATTAAGGACAGCTAATTACCACTACGAATAGTTAATCTCTTTACAACTGACGATAAACCCAATGGGGCAGATTTTAAAAGGCCCGTGCACGCCGGCGCGCCTATTTTGCATAGGCCGCCGACTCGCGTAAAGCCCCGGGACGCGCGTAAGTCCCGGGGCTTTTGAAAAGGGGAGGGAGGGGGCGTGTACAGGGGCGTTCCCGAAATGACGTGGCGTTTCGGGGGCGTGCCGCGGTGTTTCAGGGGCGGGCCCGGGGGCGTGGTCGAGGCCTCCGGACCAGCCCCCAGGACCGGAGGACGGAACGGGGCTGCCGACCGACGTGCTCAAAGTTACGCCTGCTTTCAGCAGGCGTAACTTTGCCGACAAAGGTAGGGGGGGTTTAGATAGGGCCGGGGGGGTGGGTTAGGTAGGGGAAGGGAGGGGAAGGTGGGGGGAGGAAAGTTCCCTCCGAGGTCGCTCCGAACAGGCAGGCCGCGCTGGGCTCGGCGCGCGCAGGTTGCACAAATTTGCACCCCCTTGCGCGCGCCGACCCCAGATTTTATAAGATACGCACGGCTACGCGCGTATCTTATAAAATCCAGCGTACTTTTGTTCGCGCCTGCTGCACGAACAAAAGTACGCGCTCGCGTATCGTTTGAAGATCTACCTCAATCTGTTGCTATATAAGCTGTTAGATATAATCATGTTGCATCCACTGTTTTAACCTTCTCTTCCCTGTTGTTATTCCAGTTTTGTTGTTTTACCAGCCGTCTTCTCAATTGTAATTCGTTGTTCTACCTATAAACCGGAGTGAAGGCCTCCAGCTAAATTTCGGTATATAAAAGCATATAAATAAATAAATAAATTCAAATTGTATCAACATAGTAATAAAACAGGAAAAATGTTGGCACATTTCATTAAAAATTCTTCAGGGTCACCTTTTATTACTACTTTAAAAACTAAGAAAGAAAGTTGGTTAATTCCAATGCAGGAATTTTGAAAATTTTTGAGAATTTTTCTAGTACTCTATATTCCTCGGAGGGTTTTGATAAGACTAAATATATCTTTCTTGAAGAAACTTAATTTACAACCTTTTCAGGCTTCGCAGTTGGCTTTTCTCAATAGACCCATTTCTTCAGAAGAGATAAAGGTGGGTATCCAAAAGGCAGCTTTGCTAAAAAAAAACTCCAGGACCCGATGATTTTAGTGCCAAATTCTACAAAATATTAGTGGAGCAAATAACACCTTTACTTAGAGAAACATATGTGGCCCTTATTGATAGCGGAGAATATCTTGAAGGAGTGACTTGACCGGTAATCATAGTTAGTCCTTAACTAGGAAAGGATCAGATGCAAGCAGCTTCCTATTAGCCAATTTCACTTATAAATTTTGATCAGAAACTTTTAGCCAAACTCATGGCTGATAGATTGGCTTATTTAACAGCCTATATTGAACAGAGCCAAGTTGTTTTTATAAAGGGAAGATATGCGTTAGCTAATGTTTGAATGCTCCTTACAGCAATTCTTTCTTGTAAACAATCTGCCAGTCCTTTTGTAATGGTTAGTTTTGATACTGAAAAAGCATTCGATAGGGTTGAGTGGCCCTATCTTTTTTATTTATTGGAACAAATGGGGTTATAAGGTTTATTTGGTCAAGAAATACAGTTATTATATAAAAATCCTCAGGCACTGATTATAGCAAATGGTGATTATTCGTAGATTTTTCATATTAGTAGGGGCACTAGGCAAGGCTGCCCTAGGTCTACATTGTTGTTTGTTCTAACTTTGGAACCTTTATTGAAAGTGATCCGATTAGAAGAAGAGTTGCAAGGAATACATTTTGGTTCATGTAATTTTAAATGTACTGCCTTTGTAGATTTGTTAGTTTTTCTTACCAATCCTGTCTCTGTATTGACTAGAATTCTGGGGATTATCATGAGTTTGGGTGAGTTTTCAGGTTTTAGGCTTAATATGGATAAGTCGGAAGCAAATGCATATCCTGATTTACTTAGGTCTCAGTGGGTGAGTGATTTTCTTCTAAGATGGGAATCAGGCACATTCAAATATTTAGGACTCCAGATGTCACATAAAATAGATATGTTGTATAACTTGAATACATTGCCTCTGCTAAAAATAAGCTTTTTTTGTGGCAACATTTACCACTATCTCTGATTATTCATATAAATCTTTTTAAAATATGTTCCCGAAATGGCTGTATATCATTCAAACCTTGCCAATTAAATTAAAGCAGGGAGATATCCAGAAATTGGAGCGAATGATTGGCTTTTTTATATGGAAATGTAAAAAACCGAGGATAGCTTTTCACAGACTTAAACAGCAGTGGAAGTGTGAAAGGTTTGTCTGTTGAAGATAGTGTGTGATTAGGTATTTGAGGATACAAAATAGTTTGTTTGGAAAGTGAGCAATATATAGTAAACATAAGAACATGCCATACTGGGTCAGACCAAGGATCCATCAAGCCCAGCATCCTATCTCCAACAGTGGCCAATCCAGGCCTTAAGAACCTGGCAAGTACCCAAAAACTAAGTCTATCCCATGTTACTGTTGCTAGTAATAGCAGTGGCTATTTTCTAAGTCAACTTAATTAATAGCAGGTAATGGACTTCTCCTCCAAGAACTTATCCAATCCTTTTTTAAACCCAGCTACACTAACTGCACTAACTACATCCCCTGGCATCAAATTCCAGGATTTAATTGTGCATTGAGTGAAAAAGAACTTTCTCCGATTAGTTTTAAATATGCCACATGCTAACTTCGTGGAGTGCCCCCTAGTCCTTCTGTTATCCGAAAGAGTAAATAACCAATTCACATTTACCCGTTCTAGACCTCTCATGATTTTAAACACCTCTATCATATCCCCCCCTCAGCCGGCACTTCTCCAAGCCGAACAGTCCTAACCTCTTTAGTCTTTCCTCATAGAGGAGCTGTTCCATCTCTTTTTATCATTTTGGTCGCCCTTCTCTGTACCTTCTCCATCGCAACTATATCTTTTTTGAGATGCGGCAACCAGAATTGTACACAGTATTCAAGGTGCGGTCTCACCATAGAGCAATGCAGAGGCATTATGACATTTTCCGTTTTATTCACCATTCCCTTTCTAATAATTCCCAACATTCTGTTTGCTTTCTTGACTGCTGCAGCACACTGAACCAACGATTTCAATGTATTAGCCACTATGATGCCTAGATCTCTTTCTTGGGTGGTAGCTCCTAATATGGAACCTAACATTGTGTAACTATAGCATGGGTTGTTTTTCCCTATATACATCAGCTTGCACTTATCCACATTAAATTTCATCTGACATTTGGATGCCCATTTTTCCAGTCTCACAAGGTCTTCCTGCAATTTATCACAATCTGCTTGTGATTTAATTACTCTGATAATTTTGTATCATCTGCAAATTTGATTACCTCACTTGTCATACTCCTTTCCAGATCATTTATAAATATATTGAAAAGCACGGGTCCCAATACAGATCCCTGAGGCACTCCGCTGCCCACTCCCCTCCACTGAGAAAATTGACCATTTAATCCTACTCTCTGTTTCCTGTCTTTTAGCCAGTTTGTAATCCACGAAAGGACATCGCCACCTATCCCATGACTTTTTACTTTTCCTAGAAGCCTCTCATGAGGAACTTTGTCAAATGCCTTCTGAAAATCCAAATACACTACATCTACCGGTTCACCTTTATTTACATGTTTATTAACCTCTTAAAAAAAGTGAAGTGGATTTGTGAGGCAAGACTTACCTTGGGTAAAGCCATGCTGACTTTGTTCCATTAAACCATGTCTTTCTATATGTTCTGTGATTTTGATATTTAGAACACTTTCCACTATTTATCCTGGCACTGAAGTCATGCTCACTGGTCTGTAGTTTCCCGGATCGCCCCTGGATCCCTTTTTATGTATTGGGGTTACATTAGCCACCCTCCAGTCTTCAGGTACAATGGATGATTTTAATGATAGGTTACAAATTTTTACTAATAGGTTACAGCAGTAAACCATTAGATTTATGGTATCTGCTGCATGCGGATGCTAATACAGGCCTAGAATCATCAAAACGCTATAAATATAGTATAAATAGTACCCAATTTAAAAAAGGGACATGTTTAGGAAATACCTGATCTTTTGCAACATGAAGGTATTTTGCACCATTCACGAAACATTATTGTGTCACATGATGGGTTAGCATGTTGCACATGCCATCAATACATTGTGCGTCATTTTACGTGAAGCGTGTTGATTTATGCATGGCGCGTTATTTTTTCTGTTTATATATATTGGTTTCATGCAGCTGCCTTTGAGGGTGTGTCAGGCGTTGGAGAGAGAGGAGAGGAGGTGAGTTGTTGGATAGTGGTTGGAATAGGAGTTTAGCTATCAATTTCTGAGTGTGGTGTCTTGTCTTCTGTTATCATCTATTTCCCTTTACCTTGATCATTTATCTTTGTTTGAGAGAAAGTTTTTGTTAGTATGTCCAGTTTGTCTATCTGTCTGTTTCTGTGGAGAAGTGAGGAGGAGTGGTGGTTGTGATGGTGGTGAGGAGGAGTGGAGGAGTGAAGAGGAATAGTGTGATGTGGAAGAGGAGTGAGGAGTGGTATTGGTGGTGATGTGAAGGAGCGAAGGAGTGAGGAGGACTGGTGATGGTGTGGAGGATGAGTGGTGATGGTGTGGTGGCAGTGAGGAGTGGTGTGGTGTGTAGGAGTGAGAAGATCTGGAGAGGATGGAGCATGAGAGGCGTTGGAAGAAAAGAGAGGATAGACATGAGGAGAGGGAGGAGAGGAGGTAGGATGAGGGCAGGAGTGGTAGGAGGAGGAGTAGTAGGAATAGGGACGGGGAAGGGACAGGAGTAGAGATAGGCAAGAAAGGGATAGGAGGAGTGAGGGGAAAGGGGATAGGCAGGTGAGTACAGTGGGAGGAGAACGGCAGGGTAGGTATAGACAGAGAGGGCAGAGGGGAGGGGACTTGGTATTGCAGGCACAGGAGGAGGGAAGGGAGGGGAGCAGGGAGTGAGAGTGAGGAACATGACACCTCTCTGGAATCGGAAGTAGCACCCCATTCATCAGGCAGCCAGGCAACAGGGCACGGTCTTCTTCGGGAGTTAAAGTTCAGTGTTGAGGACAATGACATGGTCATCGCTGAGGTCCTCGAAAACTATGCCATGCTCTTCAGCAACCTTGCAGCCAAGACATTGAGGGAGGCCAAGGGCCAGATCTGGCACACTATCGCCCAGGCCATACCTTGGCACAGCGGAGTGAAAAGGATTGCGGAGCTGGTGGCCCACTGATTCCAGGGCATCAAGGCCCAACTGAAGAACTAAGTGGTGAGCTGCAATAAATATCTGAGGCAGACCAGAGGAGGAGCCCCTTGCCCCATCGTTATGACACAGATGGAGGAGCACCTCACGAATGGCTTGGACCAGATGGATGTCTTCGAGGGGCTGGATGATCGGCTAGACACCACACGAGCCGGAGTCGGTAAGTTCACCTCACCTCTAAATGTAAAGTCTGCTACAGATGTCCACATAGTTTGCAATAAGATGCTTACATTGATTGATGCAAAGTGCACTTCTTATGCCAAACAGCACGTTTACTTCTTAACATTGGTACTTATGTCTTCTTCTTTGTTTCCACAGCTCTCACCCAGGGATCCACCGATCCCAGCCATCAAGCCCCAGGTACCAGCAGTGTCACTT